>NW_028252508.1:0-601753 GCF_964263255.1 Lissotriton vulgaris
AGCCAAAATCAAAGGCAACAACGGGAAATAAAAAGGGTAATAAAACAAACCCAAGCGCACCCCCCGGCACAGAGCCGAACCTCATCACAACAGAGCAGGAACCGGTCTCGGCCCGTGAGACGGCAGCAATAAAACCGCAAGCCACAAACAAGCGTTATCAACCAAAGATTTACACAAAGTTCAACTTTTTAAAGGACGCAGGTTCAGCCATCTTCGAGCAACGAACACCTGCATGGCTTGCAAACCCCACTGTTACCGTTGTCACCGCGACCATCAGACTCGCCACCACCAATGTTAGCAATGACCACAAGCCCTTCTTCCCCAGAAAAACCCATGGCACAACTGCATCAAGGCAGGATCTCGAAGCACAAGAACATTAGCTCAGCTCAGAGCACCCCATCTGTAAGTGGAAAGCCCCATGATTCTATCTCCAATCCGCAATCACCTCCTGGTAGGACAGGATACATGCAGTCGGAGCAACATCCAGAGGTCTTCACTGGCCGAACCTACTGTCAACGAAAAAACTTCTTTAGCATCACATTCAGGCGACAAACCAGGTAATTGGCCAATTGAAAGGGTACCTGGGGCCGATCCAAATACAGAAGCAGCAGTATTTTCTAAGGAAACACACTTCAGCCCCATGCCGAGCATACAATCCACGAGCCACAGCACACCTATCCAGTCTGTAAATCCAACGTCTGGAAGCGCTCCACCACTTACAGATCCGGATGACTATGGCCTAGCTGACGCACTGACCAACTCGGGAAGGCTGGGAGCAGGTTCTCAGGACCCTAGTCAGAAAGCTGATGGCAGGGCAACTGTGTCTTTTCTTAACAGACTTGAATGGGAAGATATGCTTGCAACCTATAACCCAGATCACAAAGAGCATCTCCATCTTTACCCACCTTTGGTAGCCAACAATATTAACAGTAAAAACGAGAAAGAGCTCAGGAAAGAACACATCCGTACCTGGAATTCATTGTTAAGCACAATCCAGCTAGCTGTCGAAGCCCTGCAATACCAATCAGAAAAAATGGAGTTACAACTAACCCTCCTTAACACACTGGCAGTTTTCACAGCCGGCATTGATAAGCTGGGCAACATGAACAATTTGATAACGAGAGCATAAACAAATACCTACCTTAGCTGCAATTGCAGCCAAGTAGTGGACAAACTAGCTACATTGCCCTCAATGCTAACTGGCCTCATAGGCGACATAAGGAACCTACACAAAGAAAACGCAACAAAAGATCTGGGCTCCAACAAAATCAAAGAGGGAGCACCTAGGAGGGAAACATCCAGTATAAGGCCAAACTACCACCTTGCTTCTGAAAATGGGGGGATAACACAGACGGGACTGGGGAATCCCGCAAAAACTCAATGCAAAACAACGTCGACAACAAAAAAGTAAAGGGCGCAACCAAAAACCACAAACAGATACAACAAAATACTTCTCTATTTTCACTGGTACAAAGGAAAAACGTTTGGTTAACATAATCAATGCATGCCCAACAGATCGGGCAAATCATGCTTCAAACAGTTTTAATCAACAGCAAAAACTAAACAGCAGTTCGCCGGATCAAGATGGGAAACGGACCCAAGACTCTCCAACAAGAGACCAAACAAAACAAAATGATGCACACCAAAAAGAGGCAATGAAGATCCAACTGCCTAAACAAATCGGCAGCAACAAGATCAAACAAGAGTGCGACACTCAAGGACAAGCGGGAGAGCCAGTACCCCCAAATAGGAGTCTGCTTCCCTAGGGCAAGCACCTGACGAGACGATCAACCAAGAGGCACTAACATCAGTTGAAAGTAAGCAATAATCCATGTCAAACCCCCATGAAGGGGACGGAAAAAGCATTACTGGTCCAATGTTAAGCTCAAACCACGAAGATCCATCCAGGGTCACAGCAACTACGACAGCTCATTCCATTCCTAGCCAAACAGTGCACTCACAGGTAAAATGGCCACTCGACACAGGCGCAATATCAAAGCAAATTTCCTCAACCAAATCAACAACACATCCTGCCACAACACCTGGCGAAAGTAATTACCTGGTAACCCATGAAGTACAACTAGGCTATGGACCAACAGCTAAAGCATACCACTCACCAACAAAACCGCAGAGAGAAGGGAGATTCAGACAGCCGACAGATCCTGTTTTTCTACCCTGAATATATGTCAAAAGGGCAACAGGACCTGCTAAATCGCGGCAACATTCTCAGACTAATGGAATGTATCCCCAATTTGGGGGGAATAAGCACAAAGGGCCTAGTCTCTGTAGAATTCTTACCCGCTGCTAACCCACAAAGCCCCGAGGCAACCAAGACAACTTGGACCTCTAGCAATGTCGCAGATTTTATCTTAGCGGAAGCAGAGCTATTCCAAAACTGGGGAATCAAGCTGGTCCCCCTACAAAGACCAGCTTATCCTTCGCCATTTTTGAGCAGGACAAGTCTGGTGCCAGAGATACATCAGGTTCACACCTTTAGTGTTCTTAGGGATACACTGGGAAGCTCACCTAAAAGAAGCAAGAGTAGCCCCTGGCAGCGACCAGCATCTCGTCCAACGGCGGCAGCAGGTTATCACTTAACACCATCTACGAGCCGGTTGAGCCCAGCGCTAAAGAAACAGACTCGCACTTTCAGTGCAATCAGGACCATACGAGGAAGCTCACCAAAAGGCAGCATATGCAGCCTCCGGGGCCAGTCGGAAGCATGTTCAACGGCGGTATCAGAGCAAAACCAAGCTCCTACAGGGAAATATTGTCCCAAACCACCTTTATACGCCCTGAAGAGGTCTGACGCTATCAACAAAACAGAGAAGGCAGCAGGGGAAGGGCATCAACCATAGGCATCTGCTCCTGGAACATTAACGGCCTAAACTCAAAAATGGACGATCCAGACTTCCAGCATTATATTACTCTTTGACATAACGCTGCAAGAAACCTGGCTCATAACTCCACAGCACATCACGGGCTATACTTGCTTTGCCACAGCAGCAGCAAGGACCAGTAGATTTGGCCACCATTCAGGAGGCTTGGCCACCTACGTTTCCACTACATCAATATCTTCGGCAATCCTTATGGATTCATCTACAACATTAGCAGTAAAGATAGAATTAGCCCTTGGGAATAAAGAAGAAGAGGTATACATAATCAACGCATACGTCCATCCCAAAAACAGAGCTAAAGACTCCTCCAAAATCTCCAATCAATTGGCTGAGTATGTCACCCAGATGGAAAAGCCACTCTTCCTTCTGACAGGGGACATAAATCAAGATCTACTTGGCTCGTCAGCAGCAGAAGAGGCATTGGCTCTAAACAGAATTTATACCATACCAACGCAAAGTGCCCCACTAAACAGGAGAAAACATTAAAACAACTGTTTTCTCTACAACCTAGAACATCAAAACCTTCGGGCACTAAACGGGAGATTGTTGACAGACTCCTCCAGTAGAAACCTATTCGACCACAGCAAGCTCCATTCTGGACTATATTTTTGCTAGTCTTGCGCTATTCCCATACATCTTGGGGTTTAGAATGGGGGATAAGGTAGAAAGCGATCATCGCCCCCAGGAATGCCATATAATATCAAAGACGCCAACCCCAATCAGGCCAGATATATCGCTTGGGTCGACTTACTCCATGAACAAAAAAAGGATCAAATGCACGCCAGTTAATGAGACCATTCTGCCTTAAGCTGCACTTCAACTATACAACATCCAAAAATCAATTGCTGTTGGGCACACTAGCTATTGGGAGAACTACATGGGAATATTGCTAAAAGAACTGGCAATCAAGGTTGCCCCAAAAGTCAATCCTCACAAAGAGAGCTGCAAAAACAACCTAAAGAAAGAACCGAGATCACAACTAAAGACACTAAAAAGATCAGTTAACCTGACATTACGGAAGCTGAGATTAGCCCCTAACATCTACCTACGAGCAGAGCTGAAACACCAAAGGGCTGTGCTCAATTGAACAAAATGAAATATTAAAAAAGATGTTGAAAACAAGGTTTGGGCAAAATTACTATACAACACCAAAACTAACAATAGTGGCCGCTTCTGGCAATCAGTGAATAGGATCATGCGCCCACAGCACAAAGATTTAGGATCTCACATCACGAGTCTTGGATTAATGACCTCTCCAGTCACTTCAATGACCATTCAGAGCACGCAGGAGCACAAAAAAGGATCAACAAGAGCACAGAGTCAGATTGTGAAACGTACACGTCTGCGATATTGGGTCAGGTCGATCAAGGCTCATTCACCAACAGCCAAGACACCTCTAGAACTCAGCAGATAGCCTCAATCAAAAAGCAGATAACTAAAGGCAGGAAAGAAATTAAATGAAAAATTGCATTTGTATAGCGCATAACCGCCCTGGGGCCTCGCAGCGCTTGAAGATAAGATAGGTGCTCCAGGACCAAACGGTATCCCACCAGCCCCTTTTAAAGCAAAAAACACAGAGTGGGCAGACATCATGCAAACCCTATGCACGGAAGTTAGGCTTTTAAACAGAATCCCAGAATCCTGGAGGGGGGGGGTCGACGATCGTCCCTATTTACAAAAAAGGAGACAAGATGGACCCAAACAACTATCGCTTAGTAGCCCTCCTTGACAACGATGCGAAATACTTCGCGGGGACCATCTTAGAGGAGATCGCACTTTGGGCTGAGTCAAATCTGATCATACCACCGAATCAGACCGGCTTTCGGAAAAAGACTGGAACAACTAATATCCTCGCCATTTCATTAATTATTGATGCAGCAAAAACCGAAAAACTCCTGCTGCATTTGTGCTACATCGACTTCAGTGCTGCATTCGATAACATCGAGAGAGGCAGACTATGGGGGAAACTGGCACAATGGGGCATATCACAGCAGACTCTAAACACGTTGAAGCTTCTTCACACTGACACCTGGGTACAGGTGAAACTAGGAAGCGGCACCCATCTGTCCTCAAAAGTTCGTACCACCAAAGGACTTAAACAAGGGTGCGTGCTTGCTCCAATATTGTTCAATCTCTTTATGGCGGATTTACCAAGAATACTTGATACCTGCAATTCCCACTCACAGAGGATGGGAGGGAAAACTCTGAGTAACCTTCTGTATGCTGATGACGTTGTACTACTCAGCCACACCTATACTGGTCTCCAGCAGCTTCTGATGGAAATGCACTATTATGCAACGGAAAACACCTTAAAATAAACCTGAGCAAGACTCGTACGATGTCCATCAACATCAACAAAAAACAGAAGACCTGATCTCTTGGCGGTTTAAAAATTGAGCCAGCCTGTGAGTATAAATACTTAAGTTATTTTTGATAGAGAAGGCTCATTTGTGCAGCAGAAGCAGGAAACAAGAAGAAGAGGAGCACTGATTGCCGTGACGTTGAAAAATTTAGCTACCCAACTGATGGGACCGACCCTGACCCCTATCTGAAAGTCATTCAGGCGAAGCTACTCCCCTCAATTGCCTATGGCAGCGAGGCCTTGCGGGGAAGACTCTAAAAACCTGGACAATATACAGGTTAAAGCTTACAGAACAATGTTTTTGCTCCCGCTCCACACTTCGCCTGCTCCAATAAGACTGGAGTTCGGCCTGCAAAAAAAAGATTTAGCCAGGCACGGAGCATACATCATTTGCTGCCACAAACTCAGAACCGCCACTACAGACACATTAAACTCTTTGCTATGGCAGGACATACAAGGCAGGGACGCATCTCAGGCAAGAACTTACTTGCAGGCAGCGCTGGGAGCGACCAAACTCTGCACTTTGGGACATGCAACTTGGGCATAACACTTTTAAAAAACTAGTTTGGAAAAAAGTCAAATTACTTTCCTTACTAGAGGACAAGGCTGTTTTTTCCAAAAGATCGCATGCATGGACGACCCTCAACTCATACAAATCTTTGACACCACAAACATACTTTAGTCAGGGTTACCCAAAAGCCACAAAAATGAGGTTCCTGAAATACAGATTAGGGAATCTGACCAGTATAGAGAATCTCCCACCATAGCTCAGGACAGAGGGCAACGAGGCCTGCCCGCTCTGCAACTCAAAGAAGGGTGACATTCTCCATGTCACCTGTCTTTGTGAAGAACTACAACAAGCCCACCAACTGCTCCTTAAGGATCAGTTTAAGCAAAAAGGGATTAGCACCAGAAGGCAAGCGGTGCTCGCCTGCCTGAATCCTGTAAATACTAAATTGAACTGCAGATATGTCAAATTTCTCGCGATGGTTGAGCAAAGAATTCCAAGACAGCCAAAACCGGGGATCAACAACACAGATACAGGCTAACAAGCAGACGGACAGAAGGAAGCAAGGGAATCCACTGTTCCATCTTTGTAAAAAGGCGCATGGACAGCCACACTGTACCTTTTAATCTTATTTTTATTTTTTAACGGTTTTAAAGTATGATATTTTAAGATCCTTTGTAACATGCTTTGCACTGGTTTTAATTAACTATGCATAATAAACTTCACCTTACCTTAGATCATAAGTAGCATTTCCAAAGTGACCTTCATGGCCAATCAACGGCTTTGAATTAGCCTTCCAGAGGCATCTCTGACTCTCCCTTTCAGCTGTACAGGCGATGCAGCACCTCTGTAAAAAAATCCAACTGGAAAACAGGTATTAAGGTGTGGACCAGCAGGGCCAAGTGCAATCAACTGAAAACATGGAAGAAAACAAAAGCACCGAAGCAAATAGGAGAGTGAGACCCAAATAGCGCAGCCCGTGTCTGCTCGGGATTTGTGAAGTCTGCTGGGTCACGGAGCACTGTCTGTGCACCCATTCAGTGCAGGCGATTAAGCTAGAGATAGTATCCTTCTGGTCAAGTCAATGGTCCTCTATCAGCAAACAGCTACAATACTGGACTGTGTCTCTAGCACATGACTCTACCAAAGAACGTATGATAAGACAAAGGGGGTGCAAAGGAAGCTGCAGCCTAGCCTAATGCTGTTTATGTGGACCAGTTGGGCAGGTTACACATAAGACCTATATGTGCAAATTTCACAAACGTTGATTAAAATAGCGATTAGATGCTCGGGTAGTGGGAGTACTTGATCAATTAAAAGCAGGAAACATAGCCGGGGGGGGGGGGGGGGGGGGGGGTCTCAGGTCTACAAAAACCAGGAAGCTGGATGTTGTATACACACAGCCATACAGCATTAAGAACTCCAAATCTCTGCTCATTTGCTGTGCCTATGCCGATGGTTTAAATATCACAAAGCACTCCACATTACTGATCGTACCAACAAGATTTGGCGAAACAGGGCTAATAAAGATAAATTCCATAGACACCTAGATATCGTAACTGAAAATGAGGTAATTCCTAGTACAGTGGTGCTACAAATAAAAGTACATGGGTGGTTATAATAACAGATCAGATCATTAAACTCCGGACACCTCCAATCAGGAAAAAATGAATCATTTAAACCTTTGTTAAAGAAGGGAAGGCTGGTTGATGACACATCTCAACATGTACATGAAGAAAGCTACTACTGTTGTAAGCAGGACTCTTCAGTGAAACTCCATGGCCTACCTACCCAATGAACAGAGGCTACATTTCTACTTTTCCTGAACATTTACCTTTCTTGATCTCGAGACGATGCAGGTGTATCTGGGAAAATGGAGTCCTCAATGTTTCGCTGAATCTCGGAAGGATCAAGCAACTCTTCATCTGCCTCATCCATTTTACTCACTGAGTTATGGAGCTAATTAATGGAAAAAAGAAGGTTTCATGTGCCGTCATTGAATATTAGAGAATAGATGTAGTCGAAGAACATTAGCAGAACGGTTATCGGATAATATTCAAATAATAATATTTACATAGAAGTCATTAATTGTAGACAACCATTAACCCAACACATTTGTTTCTCCAAGATGAAGTCTGATGGCTTCTCAATACAATAATTGCCAGATCCTCTTGAATGTATTGCAGTGTTTCCCAAATTGTGGATAGTGACCGACTGGTAGGCCGCAAGCGCATTTTTGGTGGATTGAGAAAGTCCTGGTCTATGTGAAGTAATATTTAAAATGATTGACCCTATTTGTGTCCCAATGTAAAGGTGCTGAACAATGTTCCCATATCCAGTTTTAAAACACACCTTTGCAAGTACGCATAAGCAATAAAATGTCTGCATTTGTTGGTGCTATTTTTTTTCAAAGTCACAAAACCATTTCAAAATACAATAGGCTCACTATATATGATCATACCCAACAATACCACTTGTGTACGACACATAAATTGAGAATGATGGATGTGGCTTAATGGCCAGAGATGCCAATTTTGAATTTCCTGAACAAGGCTCAAGTCCCAATGTTGGGTCAACATCCTTTCATTCTGGGCATATCACTTAGGGCCAGATTACGACTTTGACCAAAGCCATGGTTGGGCCGCCCGCCAGATTTGGAGTTTCCTACTGTTTGGCTGGCTTGTTTTTTGGTGTTCCTACAGCAGTGCCACTAAAAACAGGCACCACAATGGGAACACCTAAAACAGTTCCTGCACTGCTTGGACTTCTAAAAAGTCCATGCAGTGCAGAACCTGGTGTGCATGCACACAGGGTGGCACATGTCGAGCCCCCCTGTGTGCATCAACAGGGCACAGATGCTACAGGGGGTGCTGTAGTGCCCCCTCGGTTTCCTCTCTGCCAGGGTTTTCATAGTGGAGGAACCAACGTGAAAACCCTGGCGGAGAGAAAACTCCTAATATGGGTGGAGGGACCGCTACGGTCCCGCCAAGCATATGGATGCCTCTACACCGTTCCCTGGCGGCAGGGCTGTGGCGATTCTGACCACCTGACTCCTAATAGGGCAGTCGGCAGACGCCACCGCCGCACCCCCATGAATCTGGCGGTCCATGAATTGCCAGACTTGTAATCGGGCCCTTAATCTCCAGTATTTATATTAAAATGAATCTGACCTTGTGCAATGTAATCCGGTGCTCTTGTAAAATATATATATACACACACATATATATATATATATATATATATATATATATATATATATATATATATATATATATATATATATATATATATATACACACACATACATATACATACATATATACATACACAAAGCAAATCCTCAAACCTCCACACCGACAGCATGGCGAAAGCTGATGTATAAAGTATTTATTATTTAAAATTCAAATTTCATGAATTATATACATCATAAATATTAAGACCTATTTACAATTTATGTTACAAAGAAACCAAAATATTTGTGCTCCTCGGTACATGTGCATACTAGTGAGTGAAAAAACGGAAAAATATTCTGTGAAAAAAATATATATGAAGCTGATAAATATATATTGTTATGAATTATATACAATATTAAAAGAGATATGGAGAATCCATGTACACATATAATGCTGACGGTGTACTCAGATTAATTAAATCTGATGTACACCTGCCGTGTGTACTAAGGTTTTGCTCAATGGGTTATTGATTTTAGAGACCGGTTATACCATGGCTCCAAAATGCCACTTTGGATGGGCCAAGACTTGTACATACTAATACACAATAGCCACGCAACAAAAAGATGATAAACGAAAGAAGCAATTATAAAAAGTTGTGAAGATCCTCAGTTGCGTTCAATCCATATGGCTGTTTGCTATCTAACGCAATAATGTATTGGGTCTCCAACTTTCTTAGCAGTTTGTCCCTGTCACCACCCCGTCTCAAAGGGGGCACTGCATCAATGACATAATAGCTCAAACACGCCAGATCCCTGGTGTGTGATGAATCAAAATGCCGTGCCACGGGGTAGGCGGAGTCATGGTTTACAATGGCCCGGAGATGCGGCAATATCCTGACCTGCACCTGCGACCTCGTGCTGCCCACATAGCACAAACCGCAGGTGCACGTCAGGACATATACAGCAAACTCCGTGCGACAGTTAAAATTGCCCTTAATTGCAATGTTTGTACTGGAAAAGGGACTATCATAGTAGGTGGTGTTTTGCCCAAATTTGCACGCATGGCACAAACTACATTTATAAAAGCCCTTCCTAGTGAGCCAGGCACTCCCACTGACCAGCTCTGGACTAGGCTGGACTAGTATGCTGTAGGCTTTTTTGAAGGTGACAATAGGTCTGAGACTCTCGAACATAACACACCGTCTGTTTTTATAATGGGCCAGTGCCTGTTAATGATGGATTTTATTTGCCGTTGTTGCTGACTATAGGTGATAATAAGTCTGGGAGATTGATCATTGTTCCCTGTTTCTGGGGTTTTGGGTATAAGGAGAGATTCTCTGGACCTTTCCTTAGTTTTGATTAGTGCCTTGGAAAGGGTTGACTCACTATAACCCCTAGCCCTCAGAGTTTCCATCATTGCAGTAGCTCCCTCAACAAATTTCTCAGTACTACTGCAGATTCGTTTTAACCGCAAAAGTTCCCCCAAAGGTATGCTTTCAATCACGTGTCAGGGGTGTCCACTGCTGGCATGAAATATGCTGTTGCCAGCAGTGGGTTTGCGGTATAATGATGTTGTAATATTGGCCCCTACGATGTCAATTTGAACATCTAGAAATTGGGCCGATTGTCTGCTTACATTAGATGTAAAAAATAAATTACTGGTGTTACTGTTGAGTTTTGACAAACTGGTGTGCACTGGAAATGTCACCCTCCCATATGCAAAAAACGTCAATGAATCTCATCCAATATTTGACATTACTAAAACCTGGTGCCCCGACAAGATCCCGCTCCTCCCACCAGCCTACGTGTAAACACGCATAGCTGGGGGAGAAGCAGGATCCCATCGCAACACCTCTAATCTGTTTCCATATGTCTTTGCCATACATAAAAAAGTTATTGTTGAGGCACCAATTTACCAGGTCACATAACATTTGATTATGTCCATAGTATTCACAAGACTTCTGTCCCAAATAATGCCTGACTGCTTCAATACCCTTGCAGTGTTCAATACAAGTATATAAGGATTCAATATCTAGTGTAATCATACACCAGTTTGTTTGCCATTGCACTGTGCCAAGCTTGGACAAAAAGTCCCAGGTGTCCTTGATATAACTGGCAAGACTTTGGACATGACTTTGCAAGAAGTAATCAATATAACGGGAAACATGAGTGATGTCACTGACCATGTCATGAGTGATGTAATATGTGACGTCATCAGCAGTGCATTGCAGGCGCGCAAGTTATAGTGAGTCCAACTAACTATAACGTGGAAATTTCAATGGTTTTATGTCAGTAAAATTTCCAGCTCACTATAACTGGTGTCAAACCTATGGTTTTTTCAGTGAATTTAATAGGTTTTTAAATGCTATATAATGTAATGATGATACTTGTAAAGCGCACTGCTACCCCATCTCGGGGTGTCCTGGCGCTGAAGACCGCTGGGGAACCCGTCCTGGCTTTCCCTGTGAGATGGTCCCTTCTGGGTATCTCCAAGGTGAAACCAGGCATCCCCGGCGTCTAGGGGGGGCCGTTGTAGAGATGAGGCAAGCTTAATGCCCAGAGTTGCTGAGTGTGATCCCTGGTTAGAATAGGCACCGAGGCGAGAATTATCGAGTCCGTTGACCCTGGTCCACGACCCTGCCGCGTCGGGATTCGAACCCTGGTCTCGGGCCGTTCTCTGCTTCCGGGTCTGCCGCCTCTAACCAGTGAGCCACACCACTCCACCTATGGTTTTTTCAGTGAATTTCATAGGTTTTTTAAATGCTAATTCCTAACTATAACTGGTGTGAAACCTATGTTTTTTTCAGTGAATTTTAAAGGTTTTATAATAGCAAATTTCTATAGCTATGAAATGTAATATTTTTTATAATGAAACCTATATTGTATATTTATGTAATACTATTTTTTTTATGTATATTGTTCATGGTTTTTTTTTTTTTTGCCCTGGAGCGCTCCTGGTGCGCATCCCGGTGAGCGCACCGGTAAGCGCAGTCTACGGCGCGCCCCAGGGCGTACCGGTGAGCGTCCAGTTAGCGCTATTACCGCAAACGAAAATATCATTGTGACGTATCGCATAGCCGCGTCCGCGTGATACGCATGGCGTAAACGCACCCGTAAGCATCCGACGCGCTTATGCGACGCGCGTTGGGTCATGTGACCTAAAAATAACACTTTATTGGTTCAGGACAGTTTTGGTTTCCAAATGATGAAAGCCCTGGTCATGTGACCTGAACATAACACTTTTCATTGTTTCAGGACAGTTTTTTTTCCTAATGATGAAAGCCCCCACCTTTTTTCCTCATTCTCACTTTGTACTTTGAGAGAAGACCTGTTGAAAGACCTCTCTGTACCTTTTTGGACTGAAAAATGGCTTCAGTAGCAGCAGCAGGAGCATCTCAGTCGCCACCACCACCACCACCAAGAGGACCACCACAACACCACAGTGGTGGAGATGAAGAAGGAGGAGGAGGAGGAGAGGAGGAGGAGGAGGAGGAGGTTACTGCCAGAAGATAATACCCCATATAGGCTAAAGCAGCACATTATCTGGGAGTTTTTTTCCATCCCAAAGGACCTAAAAAAAGTGAATGCGCCAAGGGTTACTTGCCTAATCTGTGGCATTGAACTTTCAAGGGGGAACCATAACAAGAAGTACTCTTTTGGCAATAACACCATGATTTGCCACATGCAGCGCCGGCATCGTAACAACTATGCTGCAGCAGAGGTCCGAGAACTGGCCAGAAACCCTCCCCAATCTTCACCCAGCACCTCCAAAAGAAAGCAACCCACTCCATCGGGACCAGAGACAAGGGAGATGGTCCCAAACATACAACCCCAGTTTGGGCAATACAAGATCACTTGTATATTTTGTGGTAAAACAATCACCTATGGTGAGTAAAGCATAAAGCTCATCAACCGTGCTGGTGACAACCACAATTGCCCCAAAAAAACATAATTTTTTCCCAATTTTTTTTGCTCCAGTTGAGCCGTTTACAATTCCCTGTTTTTTGTTTCTCCCCATAAAAATAACAAAAAAACTATAAAATTGTTCATAAAAGCCGAAACACGTACAAAATGGTCAAAAAAAGCATTCAAAAAAATATAAAACAACAAAAAGAAGAAAAAAAGTTGTTTAGAACTACCTCCAATTTATAAAAAAGGCTACATTTTTTAAAAACTGTCATTCCTTTTCCCCCATGGTACGCTCCCCGGTGAGCGTACCGGGCGCTCCCCCCACATCAAACCTAGGGGGTCCGGGGGGTCTACTCTGCCCCCTTTTGGTCATTTCCCCCTTTGTTTTTGCCACCTCTTGTATCTCTATCCTACCGAGACACAAGATGACGGCCGCTCCGGACTGTTTGGAATGTTGACAGACACCAGAGAGCCAATCAGCTTTACGGGCGCGAACTCGCGTAGGGCGCTGGTACGCGCCCCGGTGCTCGTACCGGGGCGCGCCTATAGATATATATATTTTTTTTTAACCTAAATTACTCAAAATCCACTAAAGCACATATCTTGAGACATAGCAAAGGCACATCGGGCTACCAGTCCCTACAATTTTGCCAAGTTTGGTGGAAATCCTTTTAGCCGTTCGGGCTAAAAGTGAGTTTGACCGCCCTATGGAAATTAACATGGGAAAACACCTTTTTGGACCCCCCCCTTTTATCTCGGCCCCCACTTCACGAATCCCCCCCAAACTTTCAGGGAAGGAGCGGAGTGCCGCGAGGCAAATTTGAGGAACATTTCAGGCAGATTCCTCAACCGGCGCCAAAGTTATTCCCAATAGAATGTTGCGAATTCCCTATACAAAATAATCCTAACTATAACTACCTACTGGCGACTGCCAGTAGGTTTTATATATATATATATATATATATATTACCTACTGGCGGTCGCCAGTAGGTAGTTATAGTTAGGATAATTTTCAATGTTAAATCTCAACATTCTATTTTGAATAACTTTGGCGCCGGTTGACGAATCTGCCTGAAATTTTCAGGAAAATGGTCTCATGGCGGTCCGGTCCTTCCCTGAAAGTTTGGGGGGGATTCGTCAAGCGGGGGCCGAGATAAAAGGGGGGTCCCAAAACGCGTTTTCCCCATGTTAATTTCCATAGGGCGGTCGATTTCACTTTTAGCCCGAACGGCTGAATGGATTTCCACGAAACTTGGCAAAATTGTAGGGACTGGTAGCCCGATGTGCCTTTGCTATGTCTCAAGATATGTGCTCCAGTGGATTTTGAGTAATTAAGGTTCAAAAAAATATATATATCTATAGCAGCGCACGGGTACGCGCACGGGTGCGCGTACCGTGCGCGCCACGCGACTTGCGCGAGGAAAGCTGATTGGCTCTCGGGTGTCTGTAAACATTCTAAACAGTCCGGAGCGGCCGCCATCTTGTGTCTCGGTAAAATCGAGACACAAGAGGTGGCCAAAACAAAGAGGGAAATGAACATAAGGGGGCAGAGTAGACCCCCCCTGACCCCCTAGGTTTGATGTGGGGGCCATAAAAGGGCCCCGCAAGGCAAAAAAAAAAATTTTTTTTTTTTTGATTTTCGCGGGGGGAGCGCCCGGTACGCGCACGGGTGCGCGTACCCGGGAGCGTACCATGGGAAAAAAGAATGACAGTTTTAAAAGTAGCTGTTTAGAAAAAAAAATGTTTAGTTGTTTTTTTTATACATACACATACATATATATAAATGCATATGCACATATATATATGCATATATGTCTATATGTGTGCGTGTAGAGAGAGGTAGAGAGGTAGAGGTGTAGAGGTAGAGAGGTAGAGAGGTAGCGGTAGAGAGGTCGAGATTAGTAGAGAGAGAAGAAGAGAGAGGTAGAGAGGTAGAGAGTAGAGAGTGAGTAATAGAGAGTAGAGAGTGAGTAGTAGAGAGTAGTAGAGAGCAGTAGAGAGAGTAGCAGAGTGAGTAGTAGAGAGTAGTAGAGTGAATAGTAGAGTGAGTAGTAGAGAGTAGTAGAGAGTGAGTAGTAGAGAGTAGTAGAGAGTAAGTAGTAGAGTGAGTAGTAGAGAGCAGTAGAGAGTGAGTAGTAGAGAGTAGGAGAGAGTAAGTAGTAGAGAGTAGTGGAGAATATTCCAAAGTTTGGCACAGCACCACTTTCACAATGAGTCCAATCAAATCATATCACTTAGAGTACTTATTGAAGCGCTGAATCTTGGTGTATATTCAAATGCTTTTATTTTCCTTAAGTTTATGTACCACAGCCAGCCGAAACGTTTCGTTCTGTACAACAGAACTTCTTCAGGGCGTTCTTATTTCCTTCAAGTTATGTCGGTATCCCGTTGTCATATAACTAGATATTTCTTCCAAATGTTAGACGAGACATAAGTATATTCTTATTAAAAGTGACTAGGTATCAATTTTACCCACACAATTCGGGCAGACTTGAGTAATTTATAGCATCCTCAAAGTCAGTCTTTCAAAAATTCCAAAGTATAGGACATGATAATCCAAATCCAAATGTTTCTCAAGAAAAGTCATTTACAATCGTTCGGAATATCGGTGTTTGGGCAGATATGATCCAGGGACCCCCAGTATGCAAGGGGAATTAGTCCCCCCTCTACAAACATGCACGGGGGCTGCGTTGCAGAGAGGTGTAAAAAGGGTTGTGGCTTCATTACACCTCTCTGCAATGCAGTCCCCTGGCGCATACTGGAGATTCCTGGTGGGCTTTCAGGTCTTATATAGTTAGGAATTAGCATTAAAAAAACCTTTGAAATTCACTGAAAAAACCAAAGGTTTCACACCAGTTATAGTTAGGAATTAGCATTTAAAAAACCTTTGAAATTCACTGAAAAAACCATAGGTTTCACACCAGTTATAGTTAGGAATTAGCATTTAAAAAACCTATTAAATTCACTGACAAAACCAGTTATAGTTAGCTGGAAATTTTACTGACATAAAACCATTGAAATTCCCACGTTATAGTTAGTTGGACTCACTATAACTTGCGCGCCTGCAATGCACTGCTGATGACGTCACATATTACATCACTCATGACATGGTCAGTGACATCACTCATGACATCACTGATGACACCATCCAGTGAATGTGTGTCTTTCTGAAAAATAAATTTGTTTTATATATGTATTTGTAAAGGTCGATGGAAGAATAAATGTTTAAATAAGTGTGTAAATGGATGTTTTTTTTAAAAAAAATTGGTTGGTTAACTGGCTTATTAAGTGTATCTTAGTGAATACATATATTAGCGAGTATTGTTTAAATATTTAAATGTTTGTATCAGTGTTTCTCTTTGTGTATAAGTGGCTGCAGGGGTTGGTGACTGACTCACTGTTTGTATGTGTTTTGAAGACAGAATATGTGCAGGACTGTATGGGTGGACGAGTGTGTATATGTGTGTGTTAGTGAGTGAATGACTGTCTCACTAGTGTCTTCATTACTAACGACATATGTTTTAATCTAGTATATGTGAGTATTGATGTATATAAGTGAGTATAGTATATATAGTGAGAGATTGTAGGAGTTCCTGTTTAAATAAGTATGTGTTTCTATAAGTGATTGTTTAAGAGAGTAAGTATGTGTAAGTTTCCTTAGAAGTAAGGTGGTAGTGTGTGTATAAATGTATATGCAAATAAATGGATGTTCAATAGTTTATGTGCATGTGTGAGTATGTGTGTGAGTAACTTTTGGATGACTGCTGATGTGTAACAGGATGTATAGGTGTATCACTACATATGATGAGTGAGTATATATATGAGTGACTATATAGAACTGTTGGTGAATGAGTGGATGAGTATATAGATGGTGGAATTACTGAATTGGTTGTTTTTACTGGTTTGGGTATCTCCATTTTTTTGAAAATGTTTGTTTCTATTTTTGAATATTTGTTTCAAGCGTTACATTACACTGAAATTAGGTCTGTCACTCTGTCACAAGGATGGTGTCATCAGTGATGTCATGAGTGATGTCACTGACCATGTCATGAGTGATGTAATATGTGACGTCATCAGCAGTGCATTGCAGGCGCGCAAGTTATAGTGAGTCCAACTAACTATAACGTGGGAATTTCAATGGTTTTATGTCAGTAAAATTTCCAGCTAACTATAACTGGTTTTGTCAGTGAATTTAATAGGTTTTTTAAATGCTAATTCCTAACTATAACTGGTGTGAAACCTTTGGTTTTTTCAGTGAATATATATATATATATATATATATATATATATATATATATATATATATATATATATATATATATATATATATATATATATATATATATATATGTATATATATATATCCACACGAGATCTCACAAAGCAGCGCCGTAGTCTCAATATCACCGCAGCGCCGCCAGAAAACAGGAGACCCATTATATTCCGTGAGTAAATTAATTTATTCTGCAACACACGGGCAGCATAACGTTTCGGCCTCCCAGAGGCCTTGGTCACATGGCATTCCAGAGGGAATGGCAGAAATAAAACCCGCCGACAAGGGCGGAGGTATTGTGCTCATGGACAAAACAGATTATGACACGGAATGTCGCAGACTCCTAAGCGACACCAGGAATTACAGACCACTCAGGAAGGACCCTACCGAGGAACTAGGCAAGAGGATACAGATTTTGGTAAAAAATGCCCGGGACGCAGAACACATCTCCAAACAGGAGGCTGACTACCTGTGCAGCAAAAATGCTAAAACCCCATATTTCTACACTCTACCGAAGGTACACAAAGGGGTAACCCCACCACCGGGAAGACCAATTGTGTCGGGAAATCAATCACTCTTAGAGCCCCTGTCACGCTTCTGCGATTTCTTCCTGAACCCATTAGTACAACTTACATCATACATCAAGGACACGAAACATCTTCTCAATGTAATCAAAGAAATCAACTACAACCCCGAAACCCAACTCCTTGTCGGATTAGACATTGAGAGCCTATACACCAGCCTACCGCAGGACGCTACACTGAAAGTACTGGAGGAAGTCTTAATGGGAACTGCCTGGAACCATCACACTCCACGCAGCTTTATAATGGAATGTGCCACCCTTGCATTAAAAGACAACTATTTCGAGTACAAGGGCAAGCTGTACCTACAGACCAATGGGACGAGCATGGGGAGCGTTTTCGCTCCCAGCATAGCTGGTCTTTATGTAACCCATTTTGAAAAAACACATACAATCTGTGAACAATCCCTACACAGCTAACATCAGTATGTGGCGTCGATATATCGACGACATCCTGGTTATCTGGGAAGGGAATCAGGAATCCTTGGATCAATTCCTCACGTGGATCAATACCTGTGACAACTACCTGAGGTTTACCTGTACGAGCAGTGCCTCGGAATTGGCCTTCCTGGACCTTAACATCAAGGCAGACATGGATGGCCTGAGAACTACGACCTACCACAAACCTACATCAAGGAACTCCCTTTTGAGGTTTGACAGCTTCCACCCTAGACCTCTACGGGAAAATCTCCCTTACGGTCAGTTTTTGCGACTGAGACGCAATTGCAGCCGGATCCAGGACTTCAAACAACAATCTGCCAGCTTGGTCCATAAATTGGAAGACAGGGGATACCCCACTAGGATCCTGAACACCACCTGCAAGAGGGCGCGAAACCAAAATAGAGAGGCGCTCCTTGAGGTAACAACAAGGCCTCCTGAGGAATCTACCCTGACATGCGTCACCACTTACAATACCGTATCAAATCAGGTTTCTAGCATTATCAACAGGAACTGGAAGATTGTTAATTCAGGCAACCGAAACTGGGAAAAACCTAGATTCGCATATAAAAGGGCGAAGAATCTAAAAGACTCCCTGGTACACACCAGACCCAGGCCGAACCATGCCACTAACGACAACACTGTCCTCAATGCCTGGGGCTTACCAAAACTTACAGGACACCAACCGTGCAATAATTGCAGTGTATGCCACCTTACATCCCCATCTAAAACCCTGGACTTAGAACCAGGCAAAGTATGGACACAACGCCAGTTCACCAACTGTAATTCATCAAACCTGGTGTACCTTATGACATGCAGATGTGGCCTACGGTATGTGGGGATGACTACCCGCAAGGTACGGACAAGAATGACGGAACACCGCAGTACCATCCGATGTGGCAAAAATATAAGTAGACTTACAGACCACTTCCTGTCCCATAACCACACCCCAAATGACTTCACTTGGACTGTGATTGAACAATTCGCCATAACTGAAAACAATGAAAGATATCTCCTCCAAAAAGAACAACGTTGGATTTACCGTCTATCCACTCATACTGAGGGGCTCAACGACTCCATACCGTGGAATTCCCTCACCACTTAATGCATGATGTTTCCTTTTCTTTACAATACTGTGCATAATCCAATCTGTCTCACACTGAGCGACCTCAATCTAAATTTTAAATTTTAAATTGTAAATCTCATTCCCCTCATCTAAATTCCTTCTATACTCATTATTTAAACACCTTTTGCTCTCTCCACGAGCAATATTGCACACTAGCGCGTCCTTGGCAACAACGAGCGCTCCCACGCTCTCCCGCGCATGCGCGGTAGCCTTACACAGCTTCTATCCCTCCGCGCATGCGCGGAGCACCACACACCGAAGGCTCGCGCGCGGAATAGGGACTACTACCCACCCCCAATCATGCGCAGAGCTTACATGACATGGCGCTTTTCGCGCAAGAGCACCCCTCCCTCTATTTCTACCCCGACCCAGGTGCAGGCAATTACGGAGCCTTTAAAAACATGCACGGCCAGCCCTCCTTTCACAACCGGGCGCCGCAGAAGGACGACAGGTCCAAGGAGGAACCAGATCGAGAGTTTCGTGAGTAATGAGGCTGCGCGCTACAGCTACTGTGGGGGTAAGGTGTTAAGGTCTTCCCTTACAGGTCGGATAATTTTGTAAAACCAATACAACCTTCTTTTAGGGTCTTTTTCTCTGCCAGGCGACCCAAGGAGGCTTTGAACAGCAAAATACTGTGTGAGGATAATAATTTTCTTTCACTTACCTGAACCTCACATTGGTATTCTCGTTTTCTAGCTCACCACTACAACCGGCTTCTAGATAACTATCACATGAGTCTTGCCACTGACAAGACCACACTTTAGCCATGCATAGTTCGCTCACTCACCTTATAAGACGGTGGAATGACGACTGTTTTTGCAATAATATGCTAATATGACTCTACCCTGTACGTCTGTCTGTCTCCCCTTTTATGTTATATGTAGCAAAGCGAGAGGGAATCCCCTTCTCACCCATATAGCACCTTAGTGCGTGCCACACATAAAATCTAAAACACTCACTGTAAATTAATTTTATAACCCCACACATACTCACTTGGTCCTGAGGAAAGCCTGTTTCAAATTAAGAAAGGCCAGGCTGAAACATGTAGACCACACAGGACACTGGAGGTCATAATCCATACTCCACCGTGTCCGTCTGCCTTTTAATGTGCCAACAGATACCCAGTTTTATTAAAATATTTTTTACCCTCGGGTGCTGGGATTTTTGTATGGCTTTTTAATCTTCACCTTCACACTCACCACACTGCACACTCAGTAATTATACCAGCTCCGCAGTAATCTGGCGTCGAAGCACACCCGGGGCACGTTAGGTGCCACTGTGGTGGGCCCGATGATGAAGCATGCCACCAACTAGGTTGGTGGGTGAGGGCTTTCAAAAAAACCTACTGGTTTTCCTTGACATACGTACTCCATTGAGTCTTACCTGTAAAAAACCTAGCTAGTCTTTCTTGATTTTTGATATATAAAAGCGGGGATTCAGACTAGCTTACCTAGTCCTCCCTCTCTCCTTTGATTCAGTGAGAAATTTAAAGTGCTCATACATTCGGCATTAGCCAATCAGCGTAGCAGTGTGACACATAGCGCATTAGACATAGTAAACATACTACACGTTACCATACTGTTGAAATAACAATGCACTGTGACACCACGAACAAAAGTTTTGGGATAAATCCCTCAGGGTCAAATGTTACCTGTGATTGCATTTTCCAAAAACCAATAAACTTGCATAGTGCCTGTTTAAATGCAATAATGCGAATAAGTTTGAAAACATAATTGATGGATAAATCCATTCGTCAACACTACTCATGGTTGCCGATCACGTGTAAACATAAATATGGATATAGATATAAATATACAATATCGTCAATTATCGTGTAAACAGATCAACAATAATTCATAAGTATTCTGATACACTTAGACATTCATACTTTTGATCAAAAACCATTCACATTAGACATCCCATATGTGCCAAGACATTCCATTTAGTAAAAAATAAAAAAATGGATAACCATTTATATACACAAGCGGTGGAATTTTTGGCCTAATATGCGAACTTGTAGTTTCCCTGGCATATGTTCGGAAAAACACATCACTGCGCTGTGTGATAAAAAAAATGTGATTAAAGTGCTGGGTGTTGTGTAAACCAAAAAGACAAAAACCTAATATAGTGGTTACATAGGTTACAGATGTTAAACAGACTGAACCACGTCTGTCAATCGCCGTAGCAGGATAAATGAACATTATGTTGAACACTGTAACACCTATCAAAACAACAAGTGCACCGGCGAGCTGGAATTACATAAATAAAGCCATAGTGTGCATCTATTGCGTTGACTGTTTTGCGGTGTAATTGAAGAACATAAAGGCAAATGTCTTGTGCAGGAAATCGGAATAATTTATAGACAGGTGTAAAAGTCTTCCGAAGCATTAAGCCCATTAGGTGCCTTACTATCCAGCATTAGAATGTACCTGGTTTCCAACCTCCTTAGTGCAGCTTCCCTGTCTCCACCCCTTCTCATGGGTGCGACAGAGTCAATAACATAGTACTTCAGTAATGCACTGTTGCTATTATGTTGTTCCCTGAAGTGCCTGGCCACTGGATAAACTGGGTCATTGGTTTTAATAGCCCTAAGATGTTGAAGGACTCTTGTGTACCTGTAATTTGGAGCTGCCCACATATTTCATCCCACATGGGCACTCCAACACATATACCGAAAAATCACTTTTACAGGTGAGCTTTTTACTGATCCCGCATGGAACATCGGAAAAAGGGGTGCAATATTCCGTCTTGTTCACCCCATGTGTGCAGGCTTTACATGAAGCACACTTCCTGAACCCTTTGCTGCCTGCCAGCCAATCTTTCCTTGTTTCAAGTTCAGGACTAGATTTTACCAATGCATCCTGTAAAGAATAAGCTTTCCGGTAAGTGATAGCCGGTTTTTTGGGCATGGTGTCTCCAATGACAGGATCACATTTCACTAAGTCCCAGTGTTTGTTAATGATCTTTCTCAAAGCTCCATGTTGGCTGTTGAACGACCATATTAGCCTGACAGGTTGCTGCACAGGTGTCACTGTTGGAATTCGTGATTTCTTGTGGAGTAAGGCCTCAGCACGAGGTATTGCGTTGGCTTTGCGTGTCGCTGCTGCAACTATATTTTCATTATAGCCACGGGCCAAAAACCTCAGTCTACTGGCTTGTTGCGCTATCTTGCATTGGGCCTCAGTGCTGCATGCTCTTCAAATCCTTAGCATCTCCCCATAAGGGATACTCCTGATTAGATGTGGTGGATGGTGACTGAGCATGCAGTACTGTATTGCCCGCTGTGGGCTTCCTGAACAGAGATTTTTCCAATTGCCCATTGTTGACATCAATTGCAACATCTAGGAAGGTGGCAGGTGTTGTGCTGATGTCAGAGGTAAAAGCCAAGTTGTAATTGTTGATATTCAACTCAGCGATGAATTGTTCTGCCTGTTCTCGAGTTCCCTTCCAGATCATAAAAACATAGTCGATGTATCTGTACCACCGAACAATGTGATCTCTGCATATGGCAGAATATTCGCCACTGAGGACCTGTCTCTCCCAGTACCCCATATGAAGACAGGCGTAACTAGGAGAGAAACAGGCCCCCATGGCTACTCCCCATCATTAAAAGTTGCCCTTTGATCCTAGAGTTCGACAGTAAGTGGCCGAATAGTCTGAATAATACCGAGGATTTACATAATTTTCTGTGACATATTTCCTGGGTTTCATTCCCTAGTCCTCTTGTTCTCTAAATATTCCCCCAACCCCACGGTAGTCAGGTTCCCTGTTGCCTGTGGGGATACCAGTATGTCTGTGATTAACTTAATAATGCTCAATGTTGAAAGTCTGTTTCTTGTTGGCTAGTCAGGTTCCCTGTTAGTCACTAGTATGCAACCTACAGCGCTACAGCTACCTTCAGTGTATATAGATGTGTATATAAATATATGTATTATTCTGGTTTTTATCAGATTTGGGTATATATGGTTTTATACACTAGGGGATAGATGTAGGTAATTTTATTTTACCACTTTACCATTTTCGGTAATGCCCATTGATTCCTATGGGCATTGAAGCCCATTGGAATCAATGTGCATTACCAAATCTGTATTTACCGATTCGGTAAATACCGATTCCAGCGAGGGTGCAGGGGGTGTCACTTTGACACCCTCTAGCACCCCAAATACAGGCATGTGTGCCATGTGGCACACAGACATGCCCTAAGGGCATGTCTGTCTGTAACATGGCATAGTTGTGCATGCACACATGTGCATGCACACCTGGATTTGGTCTTTTACCACCCAATTGGATTGGGTGGTAAAATACCGAATCTGAAAGGCCTTTGGGACTCAGAAGAGTCCCACCTACATCTGGGAGTTACTGAATCGGTAAAAATACAGATTCGGTAAAATTGGCCCCCCTAAATCCCAAAAACCCATTTACCGGTCGGTAAGGGCCGAAATCGGCCGGTAAATGGCCACCTATATCTGGCCCTAGGTGTTTTATTCACTTTTTTATCATGATAAATTATTTAAACAAATTTGTAATGTTTTAATGTTAAGCCTTTAGTTAACAAAATGTGGCTTTGCTTGTTCCCAATTGTTAATATGGCATATTTGCATTGCAATTACAGGTTGATATTATCATGCACTACAGCACTTTATCCCACTTTCTTTGCACTTGTAAGAATATGTCCCGCACTTTAGGCATTGACTAAGTGTCACTATAGTAGCACAAGGTCTCCTGTTTGCCCTACCACCCTTTGGTACTGTTGACATACACTATGTGCTAAAACATCTTTTTATATTGTGCTATTTTAGAATGCCGTGGTACCGCTATCAGAAATAAGGATTCATCCTGTTATAATAATCTATATTGATTTTACAATTATGTTTCTGATTTTACTGTTAATATATATTTATATATGGTTAGCTCTAATATTCTGTTATTTATGGCGCATTTTGCACGCAAGATACTGAATGCATAGTATGTTTTCCATTTCTATGGTCACATGACCACTTTGGAGGCAGGCCACAGGAGCATCACAAAAAGCAAAAAGTTACATTTGGTCTTTTGCATGTGAACAAGGGCTGTTTCAGCCCGAAATGAGTCTTGCCCTTCGCCCCTACCAAGAATGCAATAAAGAAACCTGTAATCCAGTTTGGTGGTCCCTCTCCTGCTTACTTCGCCGATCCGCTTTGGGACTGGAGGTGGTGCTTGGAGTTTGCGATATATATATATATATATATATATATACATCATTAAAAGTTGCCCTTTGTGGAGACGCCATCAGTGGGGATTAACACCTTTTTAATGGAGGCCGCAGTGCAAAGCGGATCACACGCCAATTCGGAATTCCTGAAGCCTTACGCGGTTCAAACATTGCTGCTCTTGTTCACAGGCAGGGAAAGAAAGAGTAGCAGCAGCGTTTGTAGACACACCTGTTAAGCATTTCCCAAGTCCTGGCCCAGTGGGCGGTGCCACACGGCATGCTGGTACTTGTTGTCCCACAAATGTTCCTCCCAAGTGCGTTCAGCTGCACTTCTAAATAACATCCAATGTCTTACCCAAGTGGGTCGATTTGGTGCCAGAAAACTGTGTGCTGCATACCAAGTCATTCAAAACGGCCCTGCCCTTATCAGGTGTGTCCACAAACGCTGCTGCTGCTCCTGCTCTTACTTTCCCTGCCTGTGAACAAGGGCAGCAATGTCTGAAACACGTAAGGCTTCAGAGACTTTGAATTGGGTGTGTGTGATACCGTTTGCACTGCGGTCTTCAATACAAAAGGTGTCAATCCTCACGAGTGGCGTCTCCACATAGGGCAACCTTTATTGAGATATATATTACAAAATGCACTACTGGAACTCATTTTAACAAAAAAAATTGATTGTTTTTTGAAGCCTTACTCTGCTACAGCAAGTTTTACAAATTTGCTAAAATCACTGGTATCAACACCAAGATTTTTAGAAGACTTGTGATTTTAATTAATGGATGCCACAGGCCAGCACCCCACTTTGAAAAGTGTTTCAGCTGCAGACTGCAGTGCAGTCCACCATCATTTCTCAGATCAATATCTTGCCACAGTCCGATATCAAAGACAAGGACATCTTAAACAAATTTGGGGGGGGGTCCTGCTTAGAACAGCTTCGAATTTATGATTTAGTTTCTCATGCCCTTATTAGCCAGGGCACAGTTACACTGGTCCAAATTCTAAATCTGCTTACATCTAATATTCAGGAATAGTGATTAATCAAGATTTTCCAATATAATAATTCAGCAGCCGCTCACTAATATTATTGCAAATAATCTTTGTGACCCCCCTCCCATTTCTCATAGGTGAGGTCCTGTTTCGATCTAAATAAATCTTTTATGCATGTTCCATGGTTTTGAAAAACAAGCATTTTTCTAAAAAAAGTCCGTAACAGACTCCCATACATCACTCACATTAAAATAAATTAGAGGAAAACAGTATTTAAAACAATCTATTAAAGAATTACTCATGGTCATTAGGGCAAGACACTCTACAGAACAGAGTTGGCTCTATCAGGGCCCCTGAAAGCCTTGGGCCCTAGGCGTGGTCAAGGTGGTGGTGTTTAACCCCTTCCATACTGATGACTGCCAGGAGCAGTCATGGCACACAGTGCTTGTGTGCTAATGACGGCTCCCGGCCTCAATCCCTGCTTTACGAGAAATTCAAAGATACAGGTTTAAAACTTTAAGATAAATGAGAAAAAGTGACAGATGTGGCAAAACTATAATAAGTTAGTCACGCAAATCAATAATTTATAATAAGCAAGAGGATAACATAAATGAACTTCCAGAAATGTTCGAAGTATAGAGTCAATAGCAAACTGACATAGGGACTACTCAGTTCAAAAGAGAAGGAACATCTGGCACAGATTCCCAAAGTATCACATTAGCAAAGTTTATAAGTTAACAGAGTAGAGTATCATGTCCATTGCATGAGGTGAAGTCGGCTGTACTAATAATGTTAAAGTGGCGAAATTGGTGTATCAACTGTGAGAAGTTGGCCGGATATGTAGTGTTTCCAATTCTGGAACCACCTTGTATCAGTCCAAACAATCCCTTATGGTGTCTGGTTGTAAGTCAACCTTGTAGACAAGCTATCCTAGGGGTAGCATGGACAAAGCAGCCTTAAAGGCTTAACTTAAGAGGTCGTGTTAAGCGAGCTGTTTTACCACATACAATCCTGTAATACCAAATGAAAGGACACCACACAAGTATAGATTATAAAAATATATGTGTTTATTTCTAAATTAACCCCCAGTACTCTTTATGAGCAAAGGGGCACAAGCGTTAAATCAAAAGCACAGTATAGCATACAAAGTTGCACAATTATGGATGAGGGAGGGTGGCCACTCAGACCATATATCAAAAAAGTGGTATAAGAGATATCAATCGAACAGTGGTTAGGCCTAGGGCCTATGGAATCTCTGGGAGCAGTCTGGACTAGCAATGCTGAAGTCGGGAAAAGCCCGCGAGATTCGGGTGCAGCACGTAAAGTGCGGCTTGCACCAATGTAATGTCAATGGTGCGTAAAAGTTACACAAAGTTAGTTTAAAGATACTTCCGCTGAACCTAGAGGAACAAAACTTAAGACACAGACCCTAGAGGTGTGTACCAACGTGGGTACACCGGCGTTGCAATGTTACCTCACCCACAGGAAGTGGGTGCACAGGGTCGAAGTTGCGTCGGGTTTTGACACGCAGGTTCTTGGTGCTTGAAGCTGGAGAAGCTGCAGGCGATGGGAAGCAGAAGTGTCCGGTGTGATCCAAGGGTGGATCGAAGTCGAGATTAATCTGAAAGCAGAGGGGACAGAGTCTGGGTCACTCAGCAGTGACCAGGGTGGAACCAGGCAATGTCGGGCGCAATCAGATGGTTGATGAGAGGCTTCTCTCCGCTGTCACGTGGGCTCTGGGGCATCTGCGACGTCCAGGAGCAGGTCACGATCTGTCCCACGCAGGCTCTCGCCGTCAGCACCGTCGGCTTCAAGATATCAGCAAACAGCACTTGGCAAAAGCAATCCACGCGGAACCGGGAGATTGCTTCTCACTCGGACCAGGAGGGTCAGAGTGGGGGCTCCTTTTCACAGGAGCTGTTGCAGATCTGGAGCAACCAGAAAAGCAAGTCGTATTCAAGTTTGTCGGCACAGGGGCCACAAGCCAGCTGGCTAGTGACCGGGCCAACGCGTCGAGCCAACACAAGCAGAAGGGCCCCACGCAGCACTCGTCGAGTGTGGAGGGGGTAGCTTTGGTGCAAGTGTAGCTCGGGGTTGGGGCTTCTCAAACCCCGGTGTACAGCTTCGAGGGTCACTCGTGGGCTGCAGGGTCAGCGTCTCGTGGCCTTTCCAAGATGGCGTGCCCCACGCTTCCGGTCGCCTCCACTGGTCTCAGCTCTGCAGGGACTGTGGATCGGGCTGGGAGAAGGCAGGCAAGCTTGATCTTGTCGATCTCTGTCGCTCGAGTTCCGGCGGGAACTGCAACAAAGCAAGGGTCGAGGGCTGGATGGTGCCTGTTTGCACAGGGTGGTCACTCCTTGACCACAAGGGAGATTCTTCAGTCTTCTACGTCGAGTAGTAGGTCAAAGGGTCCAGAATTCGTTTCTTATGTTTCTTCAGGATGATCTGAGTTGCATTGGCACTGCTCCCACTCTTATTCGAATCTGGTGGGCTGGACATCCTGCTAGGTCCCCTCCTATGGGTGGGACCCAGGAAGGGGGTGGTTACACCCCTTTCCTTTGATCCAGGCCGCGCTGGGTCAGGGGCTGGTGTGCCTCAGAACCGGTTTGGCCGGATTATGCAAGGGGCAGCCTTGTGCTCCCCAGGCAGTGTCTGGTTTCTTTGAAACCTCCCTGCTACAATCCACTATCTCCTGTCTGGGGTGGTTTGACACCGCCCTGCGACAGGAAACTCTTTGTCCAGGCCACCATTTGCTGAGTTTCGGTCAGCAGCAGGAGGCCAGACCCGTGTCTGTGGCAGAGGCATCCATTTTGTGGATCTGAGGCTCATTTTAAATCAACCGCGTTTCAGTAAAGTAACAAGTCTTCTCCCTCTAGAGGGGTGGAATGCTACCCCCGTCGCCAGAACTGGCGAGGGGGGTAGTATTCCAATTCGTATGACACCTTACACGACATGTTTTGATAAAGCCAAACCAAAGATGACATATAACCGCAAGGATTATAATGCACCTACTAGTATATGGTATGGCATTATCCCGGATCAGCTTAGGGAGTTGTTCCCGACAGCTGCAGACAGGCTCAGCTCATGCCAGAGCTCCATCTCACATCAAACCACGCACTCTGCCTCCAGGATTGATAAGGCCTTCCATAGGAGTGACTCACAGGTTTATATGTGTCCAGATATAGGTTTAGATATAGGTATGCTATATCTAAGCAAGGGGTGATTACACCCACTTGCCCCAGCTGAGTGATCAGCCAGTTGTGTCAATTTAAGAACCAGCCAGGGGTGGCAAAAGCTATGCTTCAGCCCCTGGTAGGCCTTGGTGGCACCTATGCCCTGAGCACCTATAGTTCATGGTACGGGGGCTGACAAGGAGTCCATTTCCAATTGTGGTATGTACCTATAGCACATGTATTATGAATTTAGAGAGAGAACAGCAGGCTGGGGGTCTGATTAGCAGGCCCACAGCCTCAGTAAGTCGAAAACCAGTGAAGCAAAAAGCAAAAATTGGGGTGACCATAGGATAGCAGACCCTACTCTCCTACATCAACAAAATAAAGAGTTACAAATATTGGAGAGCCCTAACATTACAAAAAAAGTACTGGGATTCAAAAATAGTGGTATAGAATATTGTTTTTAAGAATATTGGGGGTCATTACGATCATGGTGAAACTGCCACTGACAGGCTTTCGGTGGCTCTCATCGCCATCGTAAGGCCATGTTCCGTGGCGGTCGGAAACTCCAACCGCCGGTGCGTCGGAAGACTTCCTATCCCTAAAATGGTGGCGGTACCTACCAAGCACTGCCATAGAGATTAGAATGCTCCCTCCACACCAGCCTTTCCATGGCGGTTCACTCGCCATGAAAAGGCTGGAGGGGATGGACATTGCAGGCCCGTCACGAGTCCCCCTTCAACCCTGCCCAATGATTGTGAGTGTGGGGGGGGGGGACCTATGGTGGCACCCCACATATCCCTGTACAAAGTGGCAGGCACCGCATAATGCCTGTCACGTAGTACAGGGATATGTTACACATGCCTGTTTTTCATTGTGGCGGTTGCTGCAGCCAGCAGCACCCACTGCAATTGAAAACTTGGCCAATGCGACTGCTACAGCGGCTGTCACATCATAATTTGGCCTGTGGGACCGACGCCTTGTAGGAGGGCGGTCTTAAATACGATGATGGCAGACGAACTGGAGTCAGTCCTCCATCGGAATGACCCCCATTGTTTCTTTTTTGGTAAAAAATACTATTTTCAAAAATTGTGTTTTTAATATCAGTTTCAGTAATAGTTGTAAAAAAGATTACGTTTTAATGCATTTAGGTAATACAATTTTAAGCATTCGTATTGTTGGTATAAATTTTATTAATTTTATGAAACATAGTTTGTCATTTTAAGGGGCCGATTTAGACCATGGTGGAAGGGTTACTCCGTCACAGTGACGGATTTCCTGTCCATTGAAATGTAAATCCCATTATATCCTACAATAACCAATTATACCATTGTGATGGAGTAACCCGGCCGCCAAGATCTAAATCAGGTCCCTAGTTTTTTTTTTTATTGTTATCTGTAATTTATAGTGTCAGTGTTTTTTTTTTAGGGGGTTACAGTGTAATGTTAATGCCAATTTGTTTAATATTACATTCTTTTAATTAATTGTTGATTGTGTCAATTATTGAAATGTTATATTTTGAATCTAAAAATTGACATTAGTTTTCTTGTTAATAGTAAGTTATATTTTAGTAGTGCATTGTTGGGTATGTAGGGCTATAGTGTATGAAGTTAATTAAGTTATAAATATTTGCAAATTGTTGTTAAAATGTTTTCATTATTAATCAATTATTTAATTGATCGTACATTTAAATAGTCTATAGCCATTTATTTAAGTGATATGTTAGTTGCGGATTTGTATGGGAATAGGATATTTTAATTTAATTTTGAATGATAATTAAATAAATATTCTTTGATTATGAAATATGCATATTAATTATTTTGTAATTGTACTCTTATTTTCTAATATGTATTTTACTTTTTATATGTTTATTACACATGTATTTTTTAATGTTGTGTTATGTTTATTAGGTGAGTAGGTTGAGAAGAAAATATATATTAGAATTAATTTGTACGTAATTTATAAAGTGATAATTATGTATAAGTATTTACACTTTTTATCTTTTAAAAACATTTACCTAATGGTAAGTGTTTGGGAAGCTTTATTTGTAAAATTAAATGTCTAATTTACATTTTGTTTTTTTAAGTAATAATTGAAATTAAATAAGTAATGATTTCATAATTGTGTTATTTTATCAGTAGTTAGGGGAGTTGACATTGTATGTAAATATGCAAAAACATTTCTTTATTTTTTAGTGGATATATATATATATATATATATATATATATATATATATATATATATATATATATATATATATATATTATATATTTTAAGTGTTGAATTTTGTTATTAAATGAATAGGTTTTGTACTTATGTGCATAATCCTTTTGAAGTCAAACACTTTTCTACAGTTGCTTAGACTGGAGTGGAAATGGTAACTTTAACTCCTTCGAAATTCAATACTTTCCTTATTATTGCTTTGACTGGAGTGGGAACAGCAAAAGTAACCCTTTTGAAATCCAAACCATTTCATACTGTTGTTTATACTGGCATAGGAAGGGTAAATCTAACTGCTCAGAAGTCCAACACTTTTTCTATTGTTGTTTAGCCAGGCATGTGAATAGTATATCTAATTCCTCCGAAGCCCAAAGCTTTCCCTATTGCTGCTTAGACTTTAGTGAGAACAGTAAATCTAAACCCTCCCATTATCCGATGCTTTCCATACTGTTCCTTAAACTGGAATGGGAATAGTAAATCTTACCCCTCTGAAGTCCATCACTTTCCCTTATGTTACTTATATTAGAGTAGGAAGAGTAAATTTGACCAATCGGAACTCCAAAACATTCCCTACTGTTTAGACAGAAGTGGGAATAGAAACTAACTCCAACGAAGACCAACACTTTCCTTACTGTTGCGGAGACTGAAGTGAAATAGGAAATCTACCTCCTCTGAAATCCAACACTTTCTCTACTGTTTGAACTGGAATCTTGCTCATCTGAAGCCCAACACTTTCCATACTGTTTCTTAGACTGGAGGTGGAATAGTAGTTTTAAACCCTCTGACATTCAACACTTTCCTTACTGTTGAATAGGCTGGAGTAGTAATATTAAATCTACACCCTCTGAAATCCAACACTTTCCCTCCTGCTGTTTAGACTGAAGTGGGAATAGTAAATTGCTTAAAGTGGAGAGGAAATGGTATAACTAATCTTTCTGGAATCAAATACATCTTAGTTTTGGTAAAATCGGATTTATATCATTTGTTTATTGTTTATAATGTTTGTGCTTATTATTTTGTTTTTTAATCTATCATATTTTTAACAAATGTATTTAAAAAATATTTTACTATTTTATATATTGGTGGAATTGATATACTTTATTATTGAATGGTTTTATTTTTATATAGTTTTTTATTTTTGCATTATATAGATCTGTCTATCTTTATTTGTTTGCATGGCAAGTGCTTTATGGGCTGCTCCGTGGCCATTTTACTGAAGTCGCCCTGAAGGGTCCTGGGCTCTAGAAACGAGAGACTGTGATATATATATATATATATATATATATATATCTGGCCTGGGCAGACGATAAAACCCATTGGGTGGAGAAGGTGATTTGCTGGAGGAGGTATATCGACGACCTCTTCCTTATTTGGAGGGGGTCGGAACACTCAGCTATGGATTACATTAGGATTCTGAACCAGAATGACCTTAACCTGCATTTCACCTGTACAATAAGCAAGAGTGAGGTTAACTATTTAGATCTCAGAGTTTTCGTTGATGCAGGCAAAATCCAGACCGCCCTCTTTAGAAAAGAGACGGCGGGCAACTCTGTCCTCCACGGACGCAGCAGCCACACGACCTCCCTGGTTAAGAGTATCCCCTACGGGGAACTGTTGAGGATCAAGCGCAACAGTTCTCTGGAGAGAGATTATACAGAGGCCGCTCAACAAAGTGTTAAACGCTTTAAATCTCGCGGCTACTCCGTATCTACCCTCCTTCAAGCTGAGAAAAAGGCAGAGAAAGTCAACAGAGATACCCTCCTACAGGATAAGAAGATAGGCAGCCCTAAAAAAGGAAGTGGTATCATTAGGCTGATCACTAATTATTCAGTGGCAGCTAATAAGGTTAGAGCCATTATGGCTAAGAATTGGGGGATCTTGAAATCCGATAATGTAATCGGAAAAGATCTACAACAACACCCCATGATTACCTTTAGGAGATTAAGATCTTTAAAAGACACACTAGTCACTAGCCATCTACCGAAGGGCAGATCCAAAGGAGAACTGCAGTCGATGCATGGCTCGTACCCATGCGGGAAATGCAAAGCCTGCAGTAACAGTCAGAGGGTATTGAGCTATCAAGTGCCACACAGGGACTCAAAAGTTAAAATTAACAAGTTTATTACTTGTTCAACCACATTTGTGGTATACTGTCTTAAGTGCCCCTGCGGACGGATGTACGTAGGAAGCACCACGAAAGCAGTAAAGTTGAGAATCCTGGAGCACCAACAAGCCATTGCGAATAAGGATGAAAATTATCCAATGGCCCGGCATTTTGCTAGCCACCACAACAGCGACAGGACAAAACTCAGCTTTTTCAGCTTAGACTGCATCCCTCAAGATGTTAGGGGTGGAGACTTAAAGAGGCGACTCAGACGTTTGGAGTCTCGGTATATTATCGACCTCCAAACGAAGTCACCAGGAGGACTTAATGCAGGGGAGGAGTTACTATCACACCTATGAACACTTCTACTTGTTTCTGAACCACGTCACTGTCTGTAATAATATCCTTCGTTCTCTTTACATAAGGCGTAGTTATCATTTGGTTTCAGAAGAACAGCACCCCCCCACTCCACACCCCTTTCCTTTAGTTAGGGTTTATGTTGTGTGGTTCTGTTAATTCTGGTATTTGTGTGTATGGCCATCCAGGCCTCAATTATTACCATAGACTAAGAACTTATGGGGATTGTGTTATTTCTACTGTATACCGACAACACGATATGATGAGGAAAGCAATGGATATTTTCACTGTAGTAGGAATTTGTGTTCAATTAGCCCATCCAGGGCGCAATCAGTTACTAACACGATAATAGAATGTTTATGAATGTTCAGTTTATTTACTTTCATTGCTTGTAAATGAAAATGTGAAATGTAAATTGTAAATTGCGCGATTTCATCGTTACAAGATGGCGCTTTCATTTGACCTTTTGAACTTCTTTGTTTCAATGAATTTTGCCTTATCTATTGCTGCACTGCCGACGCCAGCTGACACTGACAAAGGCAAGTGCTGAAACGAGTCTGATCCTATTCTTTTTGCGCTAAATAAACCGGACTTGGTTTATACCTGCTGCGAGTGCCGTCTTGTTGCTTTCTGCTGCCGGTCCCCGGTAGCAGAGTTGCGGAGCTTGAAATATATATATATATATATATATATATATATATATATATATCGGAAAGTGGCACGCCGCCGCTTGTACCGGCACCCACTCGGATTGAGTGCGGATTCCTGTGGGCGAGTTTGGAGCAGAGGAACGAAGAAAATAGAAACCGCACCGCCACGGAGGGTCGGCGAAACCATCTCGGTCCCGAGGAGTACGTGCTCGAATGAGGAGCTCGGAATACGGTGACGGGCGGATGAAGGTAGGAGATACCCGACATCTCTAATGTATGAGCAGGCACGAGTGAAGTAAGAAGCACATTTGATCCAATTAAGAACTCACATTTACAAATGTTTAGCGACACAGCGTGCCGGGAGGTGGCAAGTGGCATTTTCAAAGGGCACCCTGGAACTCAAGCACAGGACGCAACTCAGGCACCGGACGCAGCGCAGGCCAATCTAAAATACAAATACCAACAACTTGAAAGACTCTACGAACGCAAAACAAGGAAGTGGTGGGAGGCCACTTCCTTGCAGCATTATGTGGAAGTGAATCGTGTTCCTCGCTGTCTCCGCATATATACGGTTCCAGCATATGAAAATCCGGACCCGGATTTACTTACTGAATGGGCAGAATACACGGCACATTCGTCTGAAGGAATGCTTAGATTGCTAATCAAATTTGCCAGGAAAGATCGTGAGAAGGCATTGAGAGACATTGAAACCTTGGAGCTAGCAATTCTCGAACTGGTGGATCAAGGGCAACTCGACAAGGAGAAAGAATCCATGAAAAAAAAAACTCTGTGTATGAAAAGAAAATACATCAAAGAAAACAGAAATTTGAATGTGACGCTCGTGATTACGAGCAAGGGAGGATACGGCTTTTTGCACGTAAATACGACACACCCCGTCGTGACCTGAGGGCAAAGAATCAAAAACAGAAAGAAAGACAGCCAGCAATAGCAGAGACTTCTGAATCAGAAGTAACAAGCGCTGAGCACTCAGAAGAAGAAAACGCAGGGGACGCACGACCAAAAGAAAACAAGATGCCAGCCTTCTTTTCACGAGGAGTTCGACCTAATACGCCAAGACTGGCTGAGGGATGGGAAGAAGCGCCCACCAGAACAGTCACAAAACACAAGCGGAGGCGCATCACGAGAAGAGGAGGGAGGAAACACTGCAAGAGGAACCAGCCAGCTGAGGAATCGACAAGCCAGGAACAAGAGGAATTGACAGAGGATCTGAACATAATCAACCTCTCCCCAAGACTACTAACCAAAAGTGAGGAAAACGTGCTTAAATTAGGACTGACATTTTGCCCTACTAACTGCTACGAGTATACGCAGACACGTATAGATCTATTCCTATTTATTCGCAAACTTAAGTTATGGAAGTTCTTCAAACAAAAGGCCCTCAAAGAAGATGCAGAGACCAACATCAGAGGGACAAACTGATCCACGGGGCCCCTTTGATATCAATATCAGGGATTTGGAGAACATGGCAATCCTCGAAGAGTTACTGGAAGAAAGCGATCCTCAGCCTTTGCCGCCAATGAATACAGCTGACAGGGGTACAGCTATTGGCATTGTCCAGATCGGAGAGAAAAGCAAATTTAAACCTTCACGTTTCCTACCACAGACACCCGTAGATGCTATAGACATCTTTTCGGAAACTGTTAATCAAGAATTGCAAAAATTGTCCAAAGAAGAAGAAGAAGAAACACACCGTGAAATGGAATATAACACCTGACCAAAGGGATGCAATTCTAAGTCTGGAGAAAGATGACTCAATCGTGATTAAAGCTTCAGACAAAGGTGGTAATATCGTGATTCAGAGCCGTCAGAATTACTGTAAAGAAGCCCTACACCAGCTACAAGACCGTACTAACTACTCACCTACCACAGAACAGGAATATCAAACCAGTATTCGCGAATATCATACCCTGATCGATCATTGGTATGGAAAGGGGATCCTGGCCAGTGAAGAATACCTATATTTGCAAAATAAACAACCGCGGCTACCCGGTTTCTACCATCTGCCTAAGATACATAAAAACCCCATTAGACCACCTGGGAGACCCATCGTATCCTCCATAGGGGGACTTACAGAAAGGATGTCCAAGTTTATTGATTCATTCTTGGCCCCATGGGTAACGCAATTATGTTCCTATACTAAGGACACTAAAGATTTTTTGCGATAGATACAAGACGTGGAGTGGGAAAATTATCTGATCATGATAACTATGGACATCTCCAGCCTATACACAAGTATCAGGCATAACGATGGGATAAAAGCAGTAAAAACATTTCTAGACCTACGTTCTGCGAAATATTTGGAACATAGCAAGAAGATTATAGATTTCATATCGTTTTGTCTAAACAACAAAATTTTTATTTCCCAGAACCAAAGGTATAGACACACAAGAGGGACGGCGATGGGCACCTGCTTCGCCCCCAGCTACGCAAATTTATTCGTGGGCTGGTGGGAGAAGCAGGTGGCCTGGGCCGACGACAAGGCAGAATGGGTGGATAAAATGATCTGCTGGAAGAGATATATAGACGATCTCTTCCTTATTTGGAAGGGATCCGAATCCTCGGCTGAGGAATATATAGCGGCACTTAACATCAATGACTTGAATTTAAAATTCACCTATAATATGAGCAAACAAGAGGTTAACTTTCTTGACCTGAGGGTCTTCGTAGTCAGGTATGATTCAGACCGCTCTCTATAGGAAAGAGACAGCGGGGAATTCCGTCCTTCATGGACGTAGCAACCATCCTGGAACCCTCATAACAAGCATCCCTTATGGAGAGCTGTTGAGGATAAAACGCAACAGCTCCCTAGACAGAGACTTTGAGATGGCAGCCGAGAGCAGTATTAAACGCTTTAAATCACATGGTTACTCTCAAAAGGTACTTAAACATGCAAAGGGAAAAGTAACAAACACTGACAGGAAGACACTCCTGAAAGAGAAACAGAGCAGGGAAAAGAAAGGCGGAAACGGCATAATAAGACTAATCACCAACTATTCGGTGGCAGCGAATAGAATTAGAGCCATTATGCTCAGGAATTGGGGTATTCTCAAATCAGATGCAGTCATAGGGAGGGATTTATCAGACCACCCAATGATAACTTTTAGGAAAACAAAGTCATTAAAAGACAAGTTAGTACAGAGTCATCTGTCGAGAGTAAGACCAAAAGGAGAATTACAGGCCATGCATGTAAATGTAAATGTATTGGCATTTATATAGCGCACTACTTACCCGTAGGGTCCCAAGGCGCTTCGACCGCTGCGAAACCCTTCCTGGCTTCCCTGAGAGATGATCCCTTAATGGGTATCTCCAGGGTGAGACCAGGCATCCCCGGCGGTCTGGTGGGGCCGTTAGTGAAGATGAGGCAAGCTAATGCCCAGAGTTGCCGAGTGTGATCGCTGATCAGAGTGGGCACCGAGGCGAGAGAATTATCGAGTCCGCTGACCCTGGTCCAGAAACCTGCCGCGCCGGGAATCGAACCCTGGTCCCGGGCCGTCCTCTGCTCTCGGGTCTGCCGCCTCTAACCAGTGAGCCACACTACTTCACTTCATGGATCATTCCCATGTGGCAAATGTAAGGCCTGTAGTACAAGTCAAAGAGTACTATTCTACCAAGTGCCCCACAAAGAAATGAAGATCAGAATCCCGAAATTCATAACCTGCTCAACACCATTTGTTGTTTACTGTTTGAAGTGTCCTTGCGGACACCGCTATGTAGGGAGCACCACGAAAGCAGTCAAACTAAGGATATTAGAACGAGCCATCGCGAATAAAGATGACAACTAACCGATGGCCCGTCACTTCGCAACACATCACAATAGCGACAGAACTCTCCTTAGTTTTTTCAATCTAGACTGCATTCCACAAGATCTGAGAGGGGGTGACTATAAGCGATAATGTATCTCGACTCCAAACGTCTCAATCTACGAACTCCAAACAAAATCACCAGGAGGCATGAATTCAGGAGAAGAACTATTATCACACCTGTAAATACCGATGAATGATAGAGAAGTCTAGCTGCCGAGAAACCTGAGTTGTTTTGGGAAATGTCCCGAATACATCACTACAAGCAGTATGTTGGAAGACTATATGAATAAATACTTACAGTAAACCAGTACTAGGAAGTATGAGTTCTTATGTAATGATTCAGAAAATTGTTTTAGTGATTCTAACAATTCCATTACTATGCCCATCCAGGGTCTTATGAAATTTGCATACTTAGACAACTGTCTTCTTCTGCTTGAAAATTTTGGGTACAACTGAAAATATCTGCCTGTATGAATTGTTCAATCGTCAAGGAATGAATTGGAACTTTATAATCGCCCATCCAGGGCTTGATTATTGGTTATTAACATTTAATGGATGGTTCAGGCAGTCCTATGTACTCAAATTATCTAATTTGAACGTTTAATTTGTACTTTATTATTATTTGGTTTATTTGAACATTTAAAGATGGCGCTTATGATTTTGGACTATGGTCCTCTTTTTATGTTTCCTATGTTGCCATTATTTACACTCGCCGTCTGAAACTGACGAAGGCAAGTGCCGAAACGCGTTTTTCCTTTTTTGCAATAAACATATGTGGTTTAACTTACTGCGAGTGCTGGTGTGTTTGACTTCTGTCAGGCAGAGGAGCTGAGAAATATTATATATATATATATGAATATGAAGTTCCACATTGCCAAAGCTTTGGAACGCACTCCCCATCTGTTTAGTAAGGCAACAACACCATCGACAGCTCCCTGGATCAATTACTTGCCTTACGCGTTTCGAACAGAAATAGTTCTTGGTCACAGGCAGCGCGATCTCAGAAAATAAAAGGCACAGACTGCTGCTAACATGAAACCAAAATGTCTTTTATTGCCCCCAGGTGGAGCAACGCAAGTATATTCGAATTGCATTATGGGAACAGCAGTTTCTGTCATTAGCCTCGTAGTTCGTAAACAACAGCAGAGTCACTCTAAATTCTTACTTTTTGCAATTCAGCCATTAGTGGGCTATCCAAAGGAGAGTAGGTAGCGTTGCAATCAATAAAACGCCAACATGATGGACCGGACCGGCCCCAGCGTCTGGAGCCGCCGGCCGCTTCACTCGCGGTGGTGCAGTCCCCATGGCAAGGCTGCCGCGTGTTAAATGAAGTTCCACATTGCCAAAGCTTTGGGACGCACTCCCCATCTGTTTAGTAAGGCAACAACACCATCGACAGCTCCCTGGATCAATTACTTGCCTTACGCGTTTCGAACAGAAATAGTTCTTGGTCACAGGCAGAGCGATCTCAGAAAATAAAAGGCACAGACTGCTGCTAACATGAAACCAAAATGTCTTTTATTGCCCCCAGGTGGAGCAACGTAAGTATATTCGAATTGCATTATGGGAACAGCAGTTTGTCATTAGCCTCGTAGTTCGTAAACAGCAGAGTCACTTTAAATTCTTACTTTTTGCAATTCAGCCATTAGTGGGCTATCCAAAGGAGATTAGGTAGCGTTGCAATCAATAAAACGCCAACATGATGGACCGGACCGGCCCCAGCGTCTGGAGCCGCCGGCCGCTTCACTCGCGGTGGTGCAGTCCCCACGGCAAGGCTGCCGCGTGTTAAATGAAGTTCCACATTGCCAAAGCTTTGGGACGCACTCCCCATCTGTTTAGTAAGGCAACAACACCATCGACAGCTCCCTGGATCAATTACTTGCCTTACGCGTTTCGAACAGAAATAGTTCTTGGTCACAGGCAGAGCGATCTCAGAAAATAAAAGGCACAGACTGCTGCTAACATGAAACCAAAATGTCTTTTATTGCCCCCAGGTGGAGCAACGTAAGTATATTCGAATTGCATTATGGGAACAGCAGTTTCTGTCATTAGCCTCGTAGTTCGTAAACAACAGCAGAGTCACTCTAAATTCTTACTTTTTGCAATTCAGCCATTAGTGGGCTATCCAAAGGAGAGTAGGTAGCGTTGCAATCAATAAAACGCCAACATGATGGACCGGACCGGCCCCAGCGTCTGGAGCCGCCGGCCGCTTCACTCGCGGTGGTGCAGTCCCCATGGCAAGGCTGCCGCGTGTTAAATGAAGTTCCACATTGCCAAAGCTTTGGGACGCACTCCCCATCTGTTTAGTAAGGCAACAACACCATCGACAGCTCCCTGGATCAATTACTTGCCTTACGCGTTTCGAACAGAAATAGTTCTTGGTCACAGGCAGAGCGATCTCAGAAAATAAAAGGCACAGACTGCTGCTAACATGAAACCAAAATGTCTTTTATTGCCCCCAGGTGGAGCAACGTAAGTATATTCGAATTGCATTATGGGAACAGCAGTTTCTGTCATTAGCCTTGTAGTTCGTAAACAACAGCAGAGTCACTCTAAATTCTTACTTTTTGCAATTCAGCCAGTAGTGGGCTATCCAAATGAGAGTAGGTAGCGTTGCAATCAATAAAACGCCAACATGATGGACCGGACCGGCCCCAGCGTCTGGAGCCGCCGGCCGCTTCACTCGCGGTGGTGCAGTCCCCACGGCAAGGCTGCCGCGTGTTAAATGAAGTTCCACATTGCCAAAGCTTTGGGACGCACTCCCCATCTGTTTAGTAAGGCAACAACACCATCGACAGCTCCCTGGATCAATTACTTGCCTTACGCGTTTCGAACAGAAATAGTTCTTGGTCACAGGCAGAGCGATCTCAGAAAATAAAAAGGCACAGACTGCTGCTAACATGAAACCAAAATGTCTTTTGCTCCAGACGCTGAATTGCAAAAAGTAAGAATTTAGAGTGACTCTGCTGTTGTTTACGAACTACGAGGCTAATGACAGAAACTGCTGTTCCCATAATGCAATTCGAATATACTTACGTTGCTCCACCTGGGGGCAATAAAAGACATTTTGGTTTCATGTTAGCAGCAGTCTGTGCCTTTTATTTTCTGAGATCGCTCTGCCTGTGACCAAGAACTATTTCTGTTCGAAACGCGTAAGGCAAGTAATTGCTCCAGGGAGCTGTCGATGGTGTTGTTGCCTTACTAAACAGATGGGGAGTGCGTCCCAAAGCTTTGGCAATGTGGAACTTCATATATATATATATACATATACATATACATATACCTATTAGTTCCGCACGCCCTTAAGTCAGGAAACGCCACAAGAAGGAACAGAAGACCCAGGATGCAGGTGAGTATTTTATTTGGCACACCTCGTCAGCATAACGTATCGGCCACACACAAATGTTTTGAGTACGGTAGTATAAAATGTTTACATTGAGAAAATGATCAAGGTTTACATAAGCACTAGCACTTTATTATGCCAATATAAATATGAGCTGCTTCTGTGCATATTTTGAAATTTACCTTTTGCTATAAAACAAATTTAGCACGTAAGGTTTCATCTATTCCGTACTGTAATTTTGCATTTCATATGCAAATTAGAAAATCTGGCACAAGCACTTTTTTCCATTTTTATAAAATGTTATATTATGCGAGAATATATGAAAATACAAAAAATGGCACTTGCCAATATAATTGTGATGAAAAAGAAAGTGGACATCTATACTCACAACATGTGGGATTTGTCTAGGGAGATTTCATTATTCGAACCTTGTTGAACTGTATAGTTAGAATATAGACATTTTAACTATATAAAAAAAGAAATAGTTTTTAAATTTGCACATGAAGTATATTTAAAATGAGGTTTGATGTCTGATGAAATCTTGGTAAAGTAACAAGTTATATATAACATGGCTGCCGTGTTGTAGAGTATTGTGATGTTCTCAAACGCTGAGTCCATTGTTTGTCTCCACTACCTCCGTGAAGTGTATTTTAATCAAGTTGAATCAGTGGTGAAATATTGTGAACAAGGGAGCTAGACTCCCGAAACGCGTAGATGTACCTCGTCACAAAATAAAAAGGACTTTTTGAATGTACCTCGGAGTGCTGGATGATTTATTGTTACAAAATAAAGTCCTATATCGAATATATACACACATATATATACACATATATATACATATATACACACATATATATACATATATACACACATATATATACATATATACACATATACATACATATATACATACATATATACACATATATACACATATATACACACATACATATATACACATATACATATATACACACACACACATACATATATACACACACACACATATATACATATATAAACACACACACATATATATACATATACACATATACATATACACATATACATATACACATATACATATACACATATACATATATACACATATACACATATATATATACATATACACACATATATATACATATACACACATATATATATACATATACACACATATATATATACATATACACACATATATATATACATATACACATATATATATACACACACACACACACACACACACACACACACATATATATATATATATTAAACGCTCACAACCTCGACAAGTTTTTCGAAGAGAAGACGACACAGCGTGGTGAAAACCTTCTTTTATTCTTTAGTCGCTGTCAACGCGTTTCGCCTGACCCAGCATATATATAATCAGTTACTTTCAATACCAATGAAAGTAATACTTCCAGGTATTGGTATACAAGACAGGTACTTATTGCCCCTGTTGCTACTGGCATACGGTCAAGTACAGAGTGCATTAATTACAAGTGATAGGATGTTTTTAGGTTGATCTTTGGCAACGAGACGGGAATATTTATATTTTAAAACATTTTATGTATTTATATGTTTCATTATCATTCTTAAATTGCCCATGTATTTTAACCTGATTTTGTGCATCAGTATTTTGGGGTTTGTTATATTTATTTATTTATATACATGCAATTATCAATTATACTCTACCTCTATTGGAAGTCCTTTCACACATTATGTGTCAATTGTGTTAAGTAACTTTACTATGTCAATTATGTAACGGCTCACTTGCACTTTAAAAAGGGTATACCAGCCCCCATGACGGTGTCATGTGATCAAGGCTTCGATAAGCCGAAACGCGTCATGGCAGATTGGTGTTGGGCTAAAGAATAAATAATTTGCACCAATTTCTGTGTCTCGCTTCGTTTGTTTGGCTAATCTGCTGAATTTTGGGCGTCAACATACCGCAAATATTTTCCGGATTGCTTCCCCGGAATCAGCGAGACCCCTCCACGGAAGGGCAGGTACTGCTTGAAGCAGCAGTTCCGTTTCCCGGAACATCATTTCAAACACTCCGAGCAGGAGTCGCCGTCGGTGCCCCAGGAGAGTCGGAAGTTCTGACAGCAACACATGGAAGGACCGAAGCCGTTCCGGGTCTGCGGCAGCTGGTTGAGGACGGGAACTGCAGCAGGAAACCTGAGACGCCGTTGGAGCCCCGTAGAAAGTCCTGTGTTTAGTGTGCAAGGTACCTACTCCCCTGCATTGTTCTGTAAGGAGTACTGGTTATTCCTGCAACAGATTTGCCCAAATAACATACACCATGTCTGCAGGCACGGTAAGGGGGCGTGTGGAGGCGTCGAGGGGTATGTTCTCGGATTCCCCGGCCGGGGAGTCCCCACTCAATACAGCTTCAAGTGCACTGCCGGAACCGAATAACAGTAATAAGGATTTGTTTAAGGTTTTGGAAAAATGCTGTAAAAGCGAGCAGGCGAAATGGTGGGAGCACAGCTCCCTGTCGGGGTATTTAGAGGTGGGCAGGGTGCCTCGAGGCCTAAGGATAATGCTGGCCCCCTCTTATGAAAACCCTGACCCGCAAATGCTCGCTGCCTGGGCCCAATGCAACCTTGACTCATCGCGACTCCTAATTGAAATTCTTGTTCAGTACGCGGAGAGTGATAGAACTAAACTCCTGGCTGAAATAGACAGAATTAATGGTGAGATTGACAAATTACCAACCTCCCCCGCAATAACTAAATATAGGGAGGACATGGTCGCGAGACTCAAACGAGAAGAAGACATCATTAAAAACGCAAAGCGTTTACAATTCAACTTGATCGACTGGATTACGAGCATGGCCAGATATTCACGTTTTCAAAAAAGTACAATAACAAAGTTCAAGTTCAGTAATTTGTATAGCGCACTACTCACCCAGAGGGTCTCAAGGCGCTTGTGGGAGGGGGGGTACTTTACTTATCAAATATCCACGTTTTTAGTTGCTTTCTGAAGGAGAGGTGGTTCTGTGTAAGGCGGAGGTGGGTGGAGAGTTCCAGTTTCTGGCCGCTAAGTAGGAGAAGGATCTTCCCCCCCATGGTGGATCTATGGAAGCGCGGAACTGCGGCGAGGGCTTGATTGGACGATCGTAGTTGGCGGGTGGGGGTGTAAAAGGACAGGCGCGTGTTGAGGCATTCGGGTCCTAGATCGTAGAGGGCTTTGTGTGCGTGGGTGAGGAGACGGAACGTTATTCTCTTGTTGATGGGGAGCCAGTGGAGGTCTTTCAGGTGGTCGGAAATGTGAGCTTGGCGGGGGATGTCTAGTATGAGTCTGGCTGAGGCGTTTTGGATGCGCTGGAGTTTTTTCTGTAGTTTGGCTGTAGTTCCGGCTTACAAGGTGTTTCCGTAATCCAGTCGGCTTGTGACCAGTGCGTGGGTGACCGTCCTTCTTGTATCGGTGGGGATCCAACGGAAGATTTTTTTGAGCATGCGTAGGATGTTGAAGCATGATGATGAGACGGCGTTGACTTGTCTGGTCATCGAGAGGGAGGAGTCCAGGATGAAGCCCAGGTTCCGTGCGTGGTCAGTAGGTATGGTTGCGGTTCCCAGGGCCGGTGGCCACCATGAGTCATCCCAGGCAGAGGGGGATGATCCTAAGATGAGGACTTCCGTTTTGTCAGAGTTCAGTTTTAAACAGCTGTTCTTCATCCACTCGGCTACTTCTTTCATCCCTTCGTGTAGGTTGGTTTTGGCGGTGTTTGGGTCTTTGGTGAGGGAGAGGATCAGCTGGGTGTCGTCAACGTAGGAGATGATGTTGAGGTTGTGATGGCGAGCGATGGATGCGAGGGGACTCATGTATACGTTGAAGAGGGTGGGACTGAGTGATGATCCTTGTGGTACACCGCAGATGACATCGGTGGCCTCTGATCTAAAAGGAGGAGGCGGACTCTGGGTTCTTCCGCCGAGGAACGAGATGATCCAGTCCAATGCTTTTCCTTGTATTCCGACGTTGCTGAGGCGTTGTATGAGGGTGCTATGACAGACTGTGTTGAAGGCTGCGGAGAGGTCAAGTAGGATGAGGGCAACTGTTTCTCCGTTGTCCAGTAGTGTTCGAATGTCGTCTGTTGCTGCGATGAGGGCGGTTTCGGTGCTGTGTTTGGCTCGAAAGCCGTTCTGTGAGGGGTCGAGGGATTTGTTGGGTTCGAGGAAGGCGGCGAGCTGACTGTTGACGGCTTTCTCAATTACTTTGGCAGGGAATGGGAGGAGCGAGATGGGGCGGTAGTTCTTAAGTTCAGTGGGGTCTGCTGTGGGTTTCTTCAGGAGGGCGCGGAGTTCGGCATGTTTCCAGCTTTCCGGGAAGGTCCCAGAGTTGAGGGAGCAGTGGAGGACGTCTTGGAGATGGGGTGCGATATTGGAGTCTGCTTTGTTGAACATGTGGTGGGGACATGGGTCAGTTGGCGATCCTGAGTGGATGGAGTTCATCAGGTGGATGGTGTCTTCGGTGGTGATTGGGTTCCAGGCGCAAAGGTTGTTAGAGGGGGGTTTTGGTTCGGAGGTGGGTGGATTGGACTGGTCTCCGGGCTGGTTTTCAAAGCCGTTATGTATGTCGGCGATTTTGTTGTGGAAGAATGAGGCTAGGGAGGGAGTGATGTCGTTGGTGCCGGCGGTGGGGTTGGTAAACTCTTTGACGATGTTGAATAGTTCTTTGCTGTTATGGGCGTTGTCGTCAAGTCGATCCTTGAATGCTGATTTCTTGGTCGATCGGATCAGTTGGTGGTGTTTGCGGGTGGCGTTCTTGAAGGTGGCCAGGTTATCAGTGGTTGGGTTTTTTCTCCAGGCTTTCTCGAGGGAGCGACAGGACTTCTTGGATTTCTTAAGGTCATCGTTGAACCAGGGGGCTTTTTTGCTGCCTTGCTTGATTTGATGGTTTTTCAAGGGTGCTAGATTGTCGGCGCTGTGGGTGATCCATTGTGTGAGGTTGGTGGCTGCTTGGTTTGGGTCCGATGATTTGGCAGGAGGATTTTGTTGAAGCGATGTGAAGAGCTGGTCGGTGGTAATTTTGTTCCAGTTTCTTCGGGGAATTGGTTGAGGGAGGTTGTGGGTCGTGGTCTTTTTGTAGTTGAAGTGAACGCAGCTGTGGTCCGTCCAATGGAGAGCTGTGGTGTGGTTGAAAGAGATGTACTTGCTGGAGGTGAAGATTGGGTCGAGCGTGTGCCCGGCATAGTGGGTGGGGGTATCAACGAGTTGTCCGAGGTTGGCCAGAAGGGTGGTGGTGTTGCTGTCGTTTTTCTTTTCCAGGAGGACGTGTGGGCTGATGAAGTCAGTGATGTCTTCGCTGAATTGTGTGCGGGGTCCTGGTGGCCTGTAGATGAGGGTGCCTCCGAGTGTGGTCTTGGGGTTGGTGTGGATCTGGAAGTGAAGGTGTTCGGCGGATGTGAGGTAGTCATCGGAACTGGTCGTGATGCGGATAGTGTTCTTGTGGACGATGGCGATGCCTCCTCCAGTTTGGTTGATGCGGTCCTTACGGATGATCTTGTAGCCTTCCGGGATGGCTATGGCGATGTCAGGTGTTGATGAGGCGTTCATCCATGTTTCGGTAAGAAAGGCGACGTCCGGCGATGTGGTGTCGAGTAGGTTCCAAAGTTCAATGGCGTGTCTGTGGAGCGAGCGGGTGTTGAGTAGGATGCAATTCAGGTGGTTAGTGTCGGAGTTGTGTGTGGAGTCTGTGGGTTTGGTGTGGATCCTGATGCAGTTGAATTTGCAGGAATGGCAGGTGAAGGGTCTATGGGTTTGTCCTGGGGCGGCTAGGTTGCAGTTTTGGAGTCTGCCGGGATTGAGTGCTGAGAGGGTTGCGGCGTCGTACGTTATGCGGGTGGAGTGGGTTTTGCGAGGGCCAGGGGGTCTGGCGCTGGGCGCGGTCCAGGCGCGGACGGGCTTACATTCGGCGCGCTCGCAAGTGCATCTGACATAAGTGGATAGTGGGGGGGCGGAGCGAGGGAGGGTAAGCTGGAAGGCGGGAGCGGGGAGGAGAGACGGGCCAGGAGTAGTCACAACAAAATGGCAGCACAAACAGAAAGCAAAACAGGGGCACAGCCGGAGTAAAGCAATGATCTGGGCAGTGGTAGTGGCACAATCAGGCACAAATAAAAGATATTGCAGGCGATGCGAGCAGTGCTAAAGTAACACCAATGAGCACGAAAAATAATTAGCAGGCTACAATAATGTCACAGCAATGCAACGCAAATGAGCACAATTGATAATTAGCAGGCTACGATACCAGGCGCTATGTCACAAGCAATGCGATCTCAATTGCAGGCGATATCAGGCAGCAAGGAGGAGAAGCGCTGTAAATTTAGGATGGTCAGGGATCGTGGGGAGCTACCGCTTCGGAGCAAGCCCAGATGCGCTCCTTCAAAGGAAAGTCGGGCAGGAACGCCAAAATGTCCGGAGGGGGCGCCGATGACTGGCGCTGTCGGCCCACTTTATGCGCTCTGTCGATGCGGACCGGGAAGTCTGTATCTTCCGCTAAGATCTCACGGAACAAGTCCTGTAGATAGGCCACCAAATCGGTCCCCTCGTCTGCGGACGGGACACCCCGCACCCGGATGTTGTTCCGTCTGGACCTGTTCGAGGTCTTCGGAGTGGGCCTGGAGCTCGACACATTGCTCCCGGAGGCGGAGAACGTCCTGTTGAAGATGGACTATCTCTTCATCTCGGCGCTGGCCCGCCGTCTCCACAGTTTCGACTCGCTCACCAAGGCCCTCCACCTCCCTGCGCACTTCGCGAACTTCGCTGGCCACCCCCCTCTTCAATGTCTGAAAGTCTTCCTTGAGGGAACTAAATAATTCCTCCATAAAGGACCTCGTGACCGGTGGTTCGCCTCCAGCCGCATCTGCCGAGGCCCGGGAGGATCCCGGCGACGGTTGCGTTCTGTCCTGCAACTGCTGGGCCCTGCCAAGCATGTCCGGCAGGGTGCGGTCCCCCTTCTTCGAGCCGCCTCTCCCAGACATCGTGGCTGCTACAGTGGACAAGGCCCAAGTCCGACCGCCTCAGGAGTGCCCAGTCGCCCGTGGGCGCCAGATGTGGAGACTGCACTGAAAGCAGGGGTGCTGCGTCACAAGCGACAAAATGGCGGTCCGGCCCGGGCACAGCCAGTCGCGACACCCGACCAGGGTGGCGACCGGGAGCCAAAGCAAGGGTCTCTCCGCAGCTCGCCCCTCAGGAAGTTAGACCAGTAGCAGAGGCGAGAGCAAGCACCCGCCAGTCAGAGGCACGGACGGAGATCACCAGCGCCAGCTCTTCAGGGGCAAGATGGCGGCAGGGCGGGGCCAGGGAGAGCGCCTGGGCTGGCAGGACCACCAGCGGCCCCCGGGATACATCGATCAAAGAAGGTCCGCAGTCAATGTCCCACAGTTCCACCAAGGGGCCCATATAGGCCGGCCCCTGTGTTGAGGCCTCCGGCCATCGCTCCCGGGGCCGGGGTCCGCACCACACCGTGTATCGCCGTCGCTCGCGGAGGGCCAAAGCGCCAACTCAGATCCAAAGTTGACTGTGCCACCAAGACACCGGCCACCAAGACACCGGCCGGAGGGCTCTGTTATTCCCTGGAGCGCGGCGGGTCCGAGCCCCTCCGGATCGTCAGCTTTCAGCACCAGGCCCAGCCGAGGCGCCTGGACAGCACTGCAGTTCGCTCCGCCCCCTAGGCTCTCCTCCGTGCTTCGATCTTTGAACAAACTTTCGAAGTGCTTCCTCCGGGGCGATGAGAGCCAAAGTGGTATCAATGTGTGCACCAGGAACTCCGGCACATTCCTCTCGGCCGCTGAGCAGCAGCGGGGGGAGAGAAGCGCAGAAAACGGGGCTCGAGCTGAGCCGGGCCGGAGGAGCTACGGGAGGAAGCGTCCGCTCACCCCGCCATCTTGGCCACGCCCCCCTGCCCATGTATTTTAACCTGATTTTGTGCATCAGTATTTTGGGGTTTGTTATATTTATATACATGCAATTATCAATTATACTCTACCTCTATTGGAAGTCCTTTCACACATTATGTGTCAATTGTGTGAAGTAACTTTACTATGTCAATTATGTAACAGCTCACTTGCACTTTAAAAAGGGTATACCAGCCCCCATGACGGTGTCATGTGATCAAGGCTTCGATAAGCCGAAACGAGTCATGGCAGATTGGTGTTGGGCTAAAGAATAAATAATTTGCACCAATTTCTGGGTCTCTCTTCATCTATTTGGCTACTCTGCTGAATTTTGGGGGGCAACATACCGTGTATGTGTATATATGTATATATATTACCTACTAGCGAGAGCCAGTAGGTTTATATAGTTAGGATTGTTTTCCATAGGAAATCCGCAACATTCTATTGGGAATAACTTTGGCGCCGGTTGAGGAATCTGCCTGTAATTTTCCTTAAATTTGCCTCGCTGCGCTCCGCTCATTCCCTGAAAGTTTGGGGGGGGGGGGATTAGTCAAGCGGGGGCCGAGATAAAAGGGGGGTCCCAAAACGTGTTTTCCCCATGTTAATTTCCATAGGGCGGTTGGACTCACTTTTAGCCCGAACGGCTGAACGGAATTACACCAAACTTGGCAAAATTGTAGGGACTGGTACGCAGATGTGCCTTTGCTATGTTTGGTGAAAATTGCTCCAGTGGTTTTTATGAAAATTAACTTCAAAAAAACATATCTGGGCGGAGCCTAACCACACATCTCATTGTGAGATCTGATTGGCTGTCAGCACTTCATTCAAGAAGTATTGGCAGCCATCTTGGGACCAATATACATGATAGCACCTCATTAAAAAGCATTGTAGTTCGAGGGTTTTAGGACTTTAGTTACATTGTAAATCATTTGTTGATGGTACCGTACTCATTTTAGGAATTGTGGTGTGTTCTAAGGTGATTTTACCATGTGAAAAAGCCTTCTGCTGGGATATCATGAATCATGTTTGAAAGAAAACTATTATCTCATGCTTTTCCCACAGTGGTTTGGAAGGGGATCTATAAGCTAAACTGAAAGCATATTTTCTGTAAATTCACATTATCTTTCTCAGTCATGTGAGAATGAAGTCTGACATTCTCAGTAAAACATGTACATCCAACAAGGACAGAGACTGTCAATTGATTCCTTTGTGTTCTACTGCAGCCTCCTAGAGTGTTCTAAAGAACAACTAGAGCGCTAACAGTCTTACTTATGACAAACGTATGGCACACCAGAAGCCATCTTGATTGGAATGAAGTGGTAAGTTTGAAAACATTTAATTTAAAAAGGAGCAAAATGAGGGGGTATATTTTGCCATAGAATGTATGATTAGTGCTGCAGAAAGAAAAATTAGGGCACATTTTGAGTGACTTCCCAAATCCTCTTCAATTTCATAAAAAAATTCTGACATGCAGTCTCCCAAGATGGCCACCAGAGACAAAAGAGCCAAAATGTAGCCCAAATATTACCCAGATGTAGCCCAAGTATAGCCCAATGACAGAATGTCCCAGAGTGTTCTAAAGAACAACAAGAGCGCTAACAGTCTTACTTATGACAAACGTATGGCACACCAGAAGCCATCTTGATTGGAATGAAGTGGTAAGTTTGAAAACATTTAATTTAAAAGGGAACAAAATTAGGGGGTTCATTTTGCCATAGAAAGTATGATTAGTGCTTCAGAAAGAAAAATTAGGGCACATTTTGAGTGACTTCTCAAATCCTCTTCTATTTCATTAAAAAAATTCTGACATGCAGACTGAAACATGCACTTTGAATACCAGCAGCTGACTTCCCTGGTGAGCAGTAGCTTTACTACAGTGATCTAATGAGCAACTAGAGTGCTAACATTCAGAATTTATGGCAAATGTGCGACACATCTGAATGCCAAGTAAACAAGCATTGAAAATGCAATAGATCTCGCCCTCGTTTAAGTTAAAGCCATTCTGTTTGTAATGAGGTGGGTTTTTAGCTTTGCTTTTATTTGTGTTTTTAAAACTTTCATGTAAATAACATGCATATGTATGCATATATGTATTTATATAGATATGCAGATATATATATATATATATATATATATATATTTCCTATGGAAACTAGGTCCTAACTATAACTACCTACTGGCGACCGCCAGTAGGATAGATTATATATATATATATATCTATCCTACTGGCGGTCGCCAGTAGGTAGTTATAGTTAGGACCTAGTTTCCATAGGATACACACGTGTAGAGCAGGGGTCTCCAAACCGGTCCTGGAGGGCCAGATCCATGCCAGATTTTTTGGATATCCCCATTGGGATACATGTAGTAATTTTAAAAATCTGGCATGGATCCGGCCCTCCAGGACTGGTTTGGAGACCCCTGGTGTAGAGAGAGGTAGAGTGGTAGAGGTAGAGAGGTAGAGGTAGAGACTAGTAGAGAGAGAAGTAGATAGAGGTAGAGAGTAGAAAGTGAGTAATAGAGAGTTGAGAGTGAGTATTAGAGAGTAGTAGAGAGCAGTAGAGAGAGTAGCAGAGAGTGAGTAGTAGAGAGTATTAGAGAGTGAGTAGTAGAGAGTGAGTAGAGCGTAAGTAGTAGAGTGAGTAGTAGAGAGCAGTGGAGAGTGAGTAGTAGAGAGTGAGTATCAGAGAGAGAATAGTAGAGAGTAGTAGAGAGTGAGTAGTAGAGAGTGAGTAGTAGAGAGTGAGTAGTAGAGAGTGAGTAGTAGGGAGTGAGTAGTAGGGAGTGAGTAGTGAGTAGTAGGGAGTGAGTAGTAGAGAGAGAGTAGTAGAGAGTAGTAGAGAATGAGTAGTAGAGAGTGAGTATCAGAGAGTATTGGAGTAGTAGAGAGTAAGTGGTAGAGAGTAGTGGAGAATATTCCAAAGTTTGGCACAGCACCACTTGCACAATAAGTCCAATCAAATCATATCACTTAGAGTCCTTATTGAAGCGCTAAATCTTGGTGTATATTCAAATGCTTTTATTTTCCTAAAAAGATATGATAAGATATGACCCAGGGACCCCCAGTATGCAAGGGGAATTAGTCCCCCCTCTGCAAACGCGCCAGTGGCCTGCGTTGCAGAGAGGTGTAAAAAGGGGCATAGCCTCATTACACCTCTGTGCAATGCAGCCCACTGGCGCATACTGGAGATTCCAGGTGGTCTAGTTGGCCCTCAGGGGCCCCCAGTATGCAAGGGGAATTAGTTCCCCCTCTTCAAACATGCACGGGGCTGTGTTGCAGAGAGGTGTAAAAAGGGGCGTGGCTTCATTACACCTCTCTGCATGCAGTCCCCTGGTGCATACTGGAGGTTCCAGGTGGGCTAGTTGGCCCCCAAGGGGCCCCCAGTATGCAAGGGGAATTAGTTCCCCCTCTTCAAACATGCACGGGGGCTGTGTTGCAGAGAGGTGTAAAAAGGGGCGTGGCTTCATTACACCTCTCTGCATGCAGTCCCCTGGCGCATACTGGAGATTCCTGGTGGGCTTTCAGGTCTTATATAGTTAGGAATTAGCATTTAAAAAACCTTTAAAATTCACTCAAAAAACTAAACGTTTTAGGGGTGTTATAGTTAGCTGGACATTTCACTCATACAAAACCATTGAAATTGCTCCTATATAGTTAGTTGTACTAACTATATATCGCGCACCCGCAATCCACTGCTGATGTCACATATTACATCATTCATGACAAGGTCAGTGACATCACTGATGACATCATCCACGTGACAATCACATACACCTTTTCATACACTAGTAAAATCTTTCATCACTCTTTGTAAAATACAGAGTATGATATTTGAATCCATTGTTACAGCAATACAAGTATCTAAAAACCCACTCAGGGATTCATAGATGTATACACACATCTAATCACTTACCTGTAGATTCACTCCTACATGCCGTCAATGAACAATAGAACACTATCAAAAATACTTATACACCTAAATCGACATTACACACCAGCACACATCCTTTTCACATATGAAGTCATCCTACTCACTTATGCAAACAATGGATCATACTTACATATTTACTTAGCTACACACTTATACAAACACAACTTCATCTATTCATTTAGATAGTAAGTCATACTTAGTGAATTATAAAATCATTATTACAAGTATAAAGTTATCCATACAGTCACTCACACAATCATTGAGTCTTATGTATACTTATTTATATAAAACAACTGACACATACACTGCCTTTTATTTTTCTAGTTTGTTGGACATGTACCATTGAGAAATATATTTGCTCATCACCACACCCATAAAGATATTCACTCACCCAAACAACTGTTAGAACATGTAGTTTTAACTTCATATATCTAGTGAATCAACTATTCACACATCTTTGGACAGTCACACACCTCCCACCGAACCACACACACACATTCACTCTCCCATACAAATACTCAGTTAACTAATCAATAACTAATACAGACTTTCACATAGCTAGTAACCAACTGGAGTGCCTGTTCACACAACAACTGACAAAGATACAGATATTCAAACAGTTTAGTCACTATCCACTATATTTAGTGAGACACTATTACACTGCTACTAAATCCGCCATCCAAATATTTATTTTAATATATCCACTCATTCTTCAATGCAAATTGCTATATATAATGAATATTTAAACAACAAAGCAAACCACATTCACTGGATGATGTCATCAGTGATGCCATCAGTGATGTCACTGACCTTGTCATGAATGATGTAATATGTGACATCAGCAGTGGATTGCGGGTGCGCGATATATAGTTAGTTGTACTAACTATATAGGAGCAATTGCAATGGTTTTGTATGAGTGAAATGTCCAGCTAACTATAACACCCCTAAAACGTATAGTTTTTTGAGTGAATTTTAAAGGTTTTTTAAATGCTAATTCCTAACTATATAAGGCCTGAAACCTATGGTTTTTTCAGTGAATATATTATATACACATATACACACTTTCTCGCTCCCAGGTTGTCCACCGTTTAGTAGCACACGAGCAGCAGCTTGATTTATGTGGAGCGGCATCTACAAGCGGATCCCCGTCCTCACCTACACATCAAGCTGCTGTTCGTGTGCTACTCAAAAGGTGGACAACCTGGAGCGACAACATACATATATATATACATACATACATATTATATATATATATATATATATATATATATATATATATATATATACACACACACATACACACACAGATATATCTATTTCTATATATGTATAAATATACTATACAAACATATGCATATATTTATATAAACACACACACATATATCTGTCTGTTTCTATAAATATATGTAAATATACAGGGCCTGATTACAATGTACGTCAGAATGCCTCCGACCTCAGGTCAGGTCAGAGGCTTTCCAACTTACATAGCTGGTTTCAATCTGAAAGCCTTATTACAAGGAAGGCCGTCCGATTTGAAACCAGCTGGTCAGACCGACTGGCTTCCGATGGGCTCTAGGAGCCCGTCGGCCAGTCGGAGGTCGCTCTTTATCCCCTATATTTGGCATTTACGCCATGGGTATTTTGATGTTGTTTTCAGACAGGCTTTTCATGCCAAGCCTGTAGGAAAGCAACTTTTTCAATATATTATATTCAACATTTACTACTTAAAACAGTATATATACTAAATAAACTGTTATTGTCCGTTTTTGAATGATATTACTAAACTATATTTATTTTCAATATTTTTAACATTTCCAATAGTTATAGGAACACAATACTGTTGAAAATGATATTTTTTTACACAATATTTTTTGGGGGCGTTATTATTTACCATAATATTGGGTCATTGAACAGACAAAAAACTATTCCTATTATAGAAATTGTATCATGTAAAACAGGATCACTTCAGAAGCCCTCCCAAAACTAATAGTCAATGAGTCCCTTTCATCTACCTCCAAATTACATTACGTGATTGAACATTTGCCCGTGAAAACTAACAAGCAGCATTAACCTTGAACATTTGCAACATCACATGAAATCTCCTGCATCGTTCCTTCAAAGCACATTAGTTGATACAACGGAAAATAAACACACTGCTAGTAACACCTTCAGAATACATAATTAATGCTAACCCTTAACCTAAAACAAGCATTTGCAATGCAATAGGTCTCGCCTTTGATTAAGTTAAAGCCATTTGCTTTGCTAATGTTATTGTATAGCAAAGCAAATGGCTTTAACTTGATGAAACCTATTGCATTTTCAATGATTGTTCTGCTTGCTCTACTGCACCTTTGGCTTCCTTCCCCACCACACTGGCCTACTCAAAAATCCTACATAATCTAGGTTTCATATTTAATTCCTCTTTCGATTTTCACCTCAAATTGCTTCTGTGATTGAGGCCTGTCGTTTTCTGCTTTTTAGTGTTCGTGGGTGTAAACATTTCATACCCTTCTGCTTGAGACACCGTTTTTTTATTACGTTAAATAAAAGTATTTTGAAATTCGCAACAGCCCCGCTCTGTTTCATCCGAGCAGTTGTGGACTACATTAATCCTTCCTCAGTACAATGGATAGATGACTGAGTTCATTTCCAACCACCATCTTATTAACTTTTGATTTAAAAACGTTAACATTAGGTGAAGAGATGTAGTCTATTAACATTTTTATTGGCACCCAAACAAAGGAGAGTATGTTATAGGAGTTTATTTTCGGACATCTATCTTAATAGTCTGCAGAGCCTTTCTTTCACTATTTAGTTCAGCATTGACTCACGCAGGGCGTCTGCGTCTAGGGACGGCTTCCATCTGCCTACACAAACAGAAGTAAAGACATTTTTATGCAGTGATACATACAGGAAGCTGGGACCAAAATCTTCTGCAGGGTAATCAAAACAAAATCACTGTGTAAAGCAATAGCTACCCCAATTACGACGCAGGTAGCCTCTTACTTATTGTGTGATCCTCGTTCACCCCCACCCTCTGGTCTCTGAAGCATTTTGCTTCTTATCGAAGAATGCCATACATTTCAGATATGCTTTATGCAAATTAGCTACACAATTTTACTCGAAATGTCGAACGTTATTACCAAATTAAAGTTATTAATTCCGCTGAAAACAAAGGGCACATTCATTCCTGTGACGTCGGAGCGCCATCAATTTGGCATGGTTCCGCAACACACAGGAAATTTTAATGCTCGATCAAAGAGGAACCGCATGTTGACTGTTCGAGAACCCCATCCCCGCTCCAGCACTAGACGGACTCACTACAAATCGTGGAATCCCTCGAGGGGTGTATTCGGATAGAACACCCACATACCTTTCAGATCTGACTGCATGGTCGCCCGCGCTGCTGCATGCTCTGCAGTTCCTGAGATTGTCTCGGCAAGATCTCGGCTACTGCTCTCTACCTCCCCCATGCGTGGAAATGTGACGCAGATTTGTTAAGATTCTTTTTGCTTCTTTACAAGGACAACATTTTCCCTGTCCGGGAACTGGTACAGCTAAATAAACAAGTGTGCCAACGTGGGACCAGCACCTGGCTCCTTCCCCCTCCTCCCAGCAAAACCAGCTGCGACAGCAAAACCGAAACCTTCCATGGGGCGGGACTTTCGTCTTTGGAAGCCCGCGCACGCGCCCACGGAGAGAAGCAGTGCTGGTGACGCGGGGCTCCCATGCCCGAGGGAGAGCCCCGCGGAGGCTGCAAGACTTTACAATGACGGTAAGTGGGGCTTGGGGGGGGGGGGGGGGCGCTTGTATGTATGCGGCGGTGGTCGGGGGGGCGCTTCTATGTATGCGGCGGGGGGGTGGGGGTCTGTATGTGTGTGTGTAGGTGCGCTCCTGTGTGTGCGGCGGGGGTTGCCAGTGAGTGGGGGGGAGGGGAGTAGGGGGGGTGCGCGCGCGTGTGCGAGTGTGTGTGTGCCTTCCTGCCTGCGTATGTGTGTGTTCAGGGAATCTGTGGCAGGGGACGTGCACGGCGCCGTGCTGGGCGTGCGCGCCCACGAGGTCAAATCTTTGCCAGAAAAAGCGCTTGACAGTCTGCTGTCCACATTCCCCCAAAAGTAACAACATAAGTGGTCTCGCACTAGACAGCAAAAGCTTCGCTTTTACTTTCGTCTAGGCGAGACCTAACAAGACACAACCTCACATCTTTGCATAAATTAAATACAGGCTTATCAGAAGCATCCACAGGAAAGTCCTTGACATGTTTCAAATGTAGGTGTAGCTGGAAACCAGCGCCAGGGAAATTTCCAAATATAATTATATTTAATTTAAAAAAACACCACAAAATAGAGCCTATTTCAACTGTTTTTGATAAAGGAAAAACACAGATCAAGAGAGAAATCTTTTAGGTAGGGCAATTTTCAAAATAAAAAAAAAAATCACATGTCTTCAGCTGCCAGTGCACACAGGCAAAAGACCCAGTTAAATTAGTTTAGTGACCTACTTCTGCTAACTTAAATAGAAGAAAATTGTATTAATCTTTATTAATAAATTTTCTTACAATTCAAACCTCTGATTTTTTTTAAATCACCACAAACACACTTCACTATTCTATAATACATCATTACAGCCCTTGACACCTTCGGTATGTGAATTGACCTCATTTTCTTTCTTCCTTTTTTAATTTTTGATTGCCAAACTTCATTTAGAAGTTCACTTCTTAAAATGGTGGTGTTCCGCCAGGTCTAAAATGGTGATGATCCACAAATCGTCATTACACCCCGAGATGACAAATACTGCGTGCATGCACTAATACCAGGGTGAATGCTTCCTCTCTACCCCTGTGACCTCCCCATTAACAAGCCTTGACCACGCCCTCTCCGACGCTTATGCGGCTTCCGTCCTGGTGGAATCGGTGAGCATTCTCCATTGCTGTTTTTACCAACTTTGGCCTAACCGGCTACAAAAATCTTTTTTAATTCGGTAACATATCAAGAGGACATTTATAAACATTATCAAAACCACTTTAGTTCACATATGCTGATACCCATCCGTGCCATCGATCAACCACCAACACTTATTACTCTGTGTCTATGCAATCAATCCAGGCCTAATCAACATTGCCCCCACTAGCTCACCAGAGTCCTTTGAATCACATCATAGCGCCGCAGGGGTTTTCCTGCCCTGTAACAGCGCTCTACTGCACCGTGCCCTTCCGCTGTGAATCCTTCAGCCCCGCTGCCCTATTTATTGACAAACCAGAACATTAACTCCCTGATGGGGATTTACTAGGCCCTCCAATGCACATTTTATTATAATGTATGCCTGTGACTGCTTTTGTAATATGTTTTCCGGTACTGTAATTTACCGTCCTGTCTCCTAATAGACTCTAACGACCTGTCCCCTCTCTCTTCCCCCTAGCACCAACCTCCCTCTCTTCCTGTACCTACTGTGAGTTTGAACTCCCTCCTTGTCCCGTACGGGGAGCACCCCCATGTCTGCCCACTAACCCAGACCTTGCTCTCTCACTCCTTTCCCTCCAGGGTACTCCCCTATCTTCGTACGGCCTCGTTTTATACCTTCTCCCAACTACACTGACCTCCCCCTCCTTCTCTCCTCCCCTGGATTCTTCACCCTTACCTTACCCCTACATTGCCCACCCCCTTGCTTTCTTCCACCTCTCTCCATCACTTTATTGTCCCAACATGCCCCCATTAACCATGTCCACAACCCCCAGGACCCTAATCTCTCCAAACATGCCTCCAACTCATGGACCATTCTTTACCCCCGCCCCCCCTCCCATCTCATCTCTAAAAACGCGAAGAAGTTTTTTTTAAACACAAATTACTCATCCAACAACCTGAAACACTTATTGTTGATAACTACCTCAGCATCACCTCCCCATAAAAACTAACTACATCCTCTATTCAAAATGCCCCAACAAATGAAAAAGCATCTTCCTAAGACACCTCACAATCACTAAATCCAATAAAATCCCTTCTGGATTTAAACTGACCACTACTCTCCCCCCAAATTTTGTAGGTGAAATGGACATCTTCATTTTCAAAATGGGTAACATCCTCATACAAGCCGCTGAATACCACCTCACCACCTTTGAGTTCCATTTCAACTCATTTTCTCTCCAACTATACAAAACTATTCCTAACCCTCCTTCTACCCAACCTCACAACCACCTTTCGTTCTCCCCCTTACCTCCGACCCCATCCTCCCCCCTCCCCTGACATCTCAATAGCTAATACCATCTCCTAAACTACACCCACATATTCCCTCCCCCCAATGGTCCTTCCTCTTCCTGACATCCCAACTGCACACCCCCCTCCCTAACCCACACGCAGTTAAATGACCGGTCCCCCTTCCCCCAATTCTACCTATAACCCCTCTCCCTCTGCCCAGCCATTCCTGAATCGCTGTCCCCGCCACCCTGAATCCTCTACTGTGCCCCCTGGCCTCATAAACTCCTACACTGAACCCATTGTCTCCCTCCCTGAACTACACAACCTACGAACCCTGATGCTGTTTCTTTCCACACTCCCCAGGCCCTTTCAACTTCTCAAACCACATCTCCTGAGGCCATAAATCTCTTGTCCCAATCGACACCACCCCCGTCACCCAACAACCTGAGCACTCCTCATACCCCCCCTACTGGTCTCCAACACCCTCCACGCGACAGACTTCCCCTGCGGTAAACCTAGAACACTCCCTATCCCCCATCTTCCCCCATTGTGTTCCCCGTTACTCTAATAACCCAGACTCTACTCAACATTGAACATAATCTCTCCACTTTGATGATGGAACTCCCTCAACTTAGAGATGATTTTAACTCCCTCAACTGCAAAACCCTCCTCCCCTTACTCTGGCTTAAAAAACCCCACTAACTACAAACAGTTGAGAACTACTCCTCGCTGCTGCTGTATTCATAGACCTTGCTGCACCTCGAGCCATCTCTCCCCATTGACATTACTGACCTATGCAACTCTTACCATCCTAGTTCCTCAATTAACGATGTTCCCCTCCCCTACTCTAACATCCCAGTTATTCTGGGGACAAGCAGAATCCCCTCATCTTCAGACCCCCACCTCAACTCACCACTATCCACTCCTGCCCACTCCCCAAAAGCAACCCTAATCCCCTCGCCTGCATGCTTGTAAACTGTTGATCTGCGGTCCGACATGCGACTGAAATAGCTGAAACCATCCTAAGTGAAACCATTGACATAGCCATTGCCTTCCTACCGGAAACCTCTTCTCAATGACCATCCAATGGGCATACTTGACCTGCTCTCCCCACCCGGATACTCTATCATCAGAAAAGACAGACCTGACAGAATAAGGGGCGGTTTAGCCATAATCTTCACAAATGAACTTCAGCTCTCCCTCGTTAAAAACTCTGATCACACCTCTTTTGAATACCTTGAACCATTTGTCTACATAATATCTACCACCCTTCTGGAGATCCTCTTCCATTCGCTGCGGAAATAGCCGACCTTCTGATACAATCCTCCATATCCAACTCAAAAAATCTCTTCCTTGGAGATCTTAACCTCCACTGGAACGATATTAATGACCCCACAATCACCCTCCTTACCAATCTTCTTGATATTAATGACCGTAAACTGTGCCGGTCCCCAAATCACACCAAAGGAGCCATCCTTGATGCCATTATTACCAACAATGACTTGGGCTGCTTATCCAACATTATCTCCATTGACTGGTCTTACCACCACTTCATACTCACCATCACTACCATGCCCCCACCCACCCACTAAAAACATTAAACCTAAGAAATTGACCAGAAATCTAAACCTTATCCCCCTGGAGAACTGGAGTCTGAACTCCAAGCCCAACTTCTTTTCCCCCCACTCTCCAAAAACACTAATGAGCTCACTGAACACTTTAATAAAGTGGTCACCGATGTCTTAGACCTAATGGCCCGCCCAAACTAAAAAGTCTAAGAAGTATCCTATCCAAATCATGGTTCAACTCAGAGCTCAACAACAAAATACGCTCACTAAGACGGATGGAAAGAACATGGAGACAGCATCCTTCTCCCTCACATTTGGCACTCCTCAGATTAGCTAGATCTTCATACAAGAAACACATTTTTAAAGAAAAGGCGCCCTTCTTCCATACAAAACTTGATTGAGCCAAAAATAGACTTCGAGAACTGTTCAACATTGATTGTAACAAAACATCCTCCGCCCCTCCAAAGCAGACGGCCTCAACTGCTAAATGCCAAAAAATTGCCAATTCTGCTCAGAAGAAATTGCCAAAATTGATCAATCTTTCCTTTTAACTCAGATCCCACCCAACTCCCAATATACTGCTGACATCACATCAACAGCTCATACCTGATTTCCCTTATCCCCTGATCCCGCCTCACACTTGCCCACTACTACACCTACCCCCAATTACTCCTTACACTTCCCTACTACACCTCACCTTGACTACCTCCCACACTTACCCATCAATATACCTCTTGAAATCAACCACTCTTACTCTCAACTTAAAAAAAAATGCCTCCTGGCATAATTTCCATCCTGTTACTGAGCTTGCAGTTCTTAACATCATTGCCAAACAAAAACCATCTTCTCACACTAAAGACCCCCTCCCTTCTAACCTTATCCAAGACCTAAAGCAAATCATTACCCCATCTTGAACCACAATCATCAACACCTCCCTTGCCACAGACTGTGTCCCCATCTCCCTCTAACTCGGACAAATCACTCCCATTATTAAAAACCCCAATGCGGACCCTAGTGACTTAAACAATCTACGCCCCATCTCTAATCCCCCCTTTCTTTCCAAAGCCCTTGACAAAATGTGCCCTGCTCCAATTAGACAAACACCGAATATTTCAACTTACTGGATCCCTTACAATCAGGCTTTAGGAGAGGCTGCAGAACCAAAACTGCCATGCTAAACATAGTAGATGATATTCACCACTCCCTTGACAATGGCAAGACCTGCCTACTTATCATCCTTGATGGTTCCGCAGCGTTTGATACGGTTAACCACTCTGCCCTTCTTAATGTGCTCAGAGATAGTTTTGGCCTCAGTGGTTCTGTTCATAAATGGTTTGTCTCCTATCTCCAACACTGAACACAGCAAATCAAACTCCACGACTGCCTATCAAACCCCACACCGGGCTCCCTATGGGTCCCTCAAGGATCTATTCTCTCTCCCTCTCTTCAATCTCTTTATGGAACCCACACCCTCATTTTAAAACAAGCTGAAATAAACTACCACCTCTATGGCAATGACACCCAACTCTACTATAAGATTAAATCCCACTTGGATGTCCTACACCTTAACACCCTGACTAAGTTCCACTCAAATCATTTCAAACTCAACCCTAAAAAAATGGAAATCATTCTCTTCACCCCTAAAAATAACCCTCTTCCCATCCAAACTTAAATCTCCAACATTAATGCCCTCAACTATTCACTCTCCCTATCTAACTCAGTAAAATCTCTTGGGATCTCCATTGATAATAACCTAACTCTCAATGTCCACATAATAAATTCAGATAAAGGAGCCCTCTTCATTCTCCATCATCTCAAGAAAATTAAACCCTTTATTCCTCCTGATGACTTTAAATTAGTAGTCCAATCACTGGTCCTTTTGCAAATTGATTACAGCAACGCCATCCTCACTGGAATCTCCAAGGTCCACCTAGCCCCACTCAAATCAGTGCTTTACCTTGCAGCCAGACTCATCGACTGCAAAAGTTCCGACCACATCTCCCAAGTCCTCAAAACACTTAAATGGCTTCCAATTGAAGGTAGATACTCCTACAAGACTGCTTACATTACACACAAAGCCCTCCATCAAAGTACCCCCCTGTACCTCTACAATAAACTCAGCAAAACGGGCAGCTCACGACCGATGAGAAGCACCAACGCTCTCTGCCTCGTCCCTCCCCTACTAAAAAAGAAAAAACTATCTCGCTCCTTCTCCGGAAATGCCCCAAACATCTGGGATGCCCTCTCCAAAGACTTGCGATGTAACTCTTCCTACATCAGCTTTAAAAAAAACCTCAAAATCCACCTACTCAATAAATATTGGGTGTCATAACCGGTGCCCCGAATTCCCCCCCCTTCCTACCACCATTTAGGTCCCCCTCCATTCTCCTATTGTCTCCCTCCAGCTCCCTCTCCTACCTTTGACACTGACTAAGTTGCTCCCGCCCCCTTTGTCCTCCCTTTGTTCTCCATCTACTCCTTTGCCCAGTCAGCCCCATCCCCTCCCATACCCCCTTCCCCTCCTTTATACCCCCTACCCTATTTGCTTCTCACCCCCATCATCTTACTACGTACTACCTGTAGCCCTCTATGCCTACCTCCTCTCGTATATCATATTACTAAATGTGCCTCTTATGTTTTATATGTATATAGCTTTTGTACTATCTGACTGTATACTCGTTCTGTGTAAGCGTAAACTGTTTCTCCTTTATTAACCTGTTGGAATTCCATGTTATTAAATTGTTGTTGCACCGTTACTATCTTCACACTCATGTAAACCGCTCTAATACCTCTGGGTCTAGCCAGCGCTATAAAATCTCTAAAATAAAATAAATAAATCATTATTTTTGGCTTTTTCTTTTCTTCAAAAGCTTTCCATTTGGTATCCACTTGCGATTTGATGTTCAAGCGCTCTTGTTTGTCTCTTACTTTTCTTGGTCATCTTTTCACAACCATATTTTTACCTATACTTTTAAGCAAAAATCCCCAAAACGTTTTACTAGAAGAAATGCATTCTGTGGACACTTTCCTCACTCTATTCTCAATCTAGTGTTCCAAATAAATCACTTCTTCCTGATAGTACTGCAATTTAGCAAGGGACATGTAATGCCCATTTTTAGCCAGGTGTCTTAATGCAATTGCATCAAGTCTCCAACCATCTTTTGTTTTAGCGGCAACTAGTTTATCATAAAAATTTTGCACTAGCACGGAGTCATAGGGTAAATTTAAACTAGATGAATTGAGACAAATGCTTGACACAAATCAATGACTGTAAACCAATGGGCATCTGCAAGAATTTGGAACAATGTTACTGTACGATTTGGTAGATCGAACAACAAGGAATCACTATATCATTTATGTTTTACAAGTCTTGTACTAGCCTCCACCTTACGCTAGGGTTCTTTCATCCTATGATCAGTGAGTTACATGGGCTCCTTAACTCTTCATTTAAAATGTTCAGTTCAATTATTTTATCAATAACTGGGGTAATTCTTTCCTCTGCTTCACGTGTAAGCTTGTACGGAGGAATGCAGGGATACACTGCATTCGGTTCCACAGTGATTTGCACTGGCTCTGCACTTTGATCAATCCTATCTGTTTTCCTGAAAAATCCCAACCTCCTTCTTCACAGTATGTTTTCAGTCTGGAGGCAAATCTTCCTCTGTACAGACAAGGGCCAATGTAACTCTTGATTCTTGTGATTTTCCTTTAACATTAAAGTGCTCATATTTGTCTGAATTTCAACACCATTGGTGTACAGCAGGTGTCTCCAACCAGTGGATCGCGAACTACCAGTAGCTCACAGACCCCTTCAGAGTAGATCACAACTTTGAGTTCATTTTTCAAAATGTTTTTCTTTTCACTGTTTTTCAACACCTCAGGTTTATGGGCGATTCTGGCTTTGAATATTCTTCTCGAAAACCTGCTAAGTCTTCCCATTTATTAATCCTCTCTATTAGTCCTATGAGAGTATTCTGTAATGTTTTAGTATTCCGAGCCACTACTTCATTCATAGTCAACCCTCTTATGTGATGCACAATTTTTTAATGCAAAATTCACCTTAAGACTCCTAGCCAATTTATGAAGTTTTTCTAATGTTTTATGGGCATGTTTTCCTGTTCTTTACCCAAATATGCCAATCCATCTTTATTGTATGTTGAAATGTTTTCTCTATCAACTTCCATTTCAGGCATTAATTAAAAATCTACAACGAAATTAAAAGTAGAACTGGGCACTGTCTCATCTTACTTGACACTGGGCTCTCCTGCCCCTAGTTCCTGTGCTTACACATGAGCCTCATTATTCGGTAGTCTCACTGTCACCAGTGAGGTCATCAACAATGTCCTTTCAGATGTCATCAGTGATGTCATAAATGATGTCATAGAACATGTCATGGGTGATGCCATGTGAGTTCATAAGCAGTGCATGGCAGGGGTGCAAGTTATAGTTAGTGCTGCTAACTATAACTTGTGAATTTCTGTGTCTTTTAAGTTCAAAATATTCATGGTCACACTGACAAATTTAACCCCTTCAGTGCTGATGACAAAGCCAGCTCGTCATGGGTGTTACCTGCCCTGTGCTTATGACGAGCTGGCTTTGTCATGAACAATGGGATTTCAAAGGATCCAGCATGCAGCGGGAAAACCCATAGCACCCAAGGTGTTAACTAACCACAAGATTACTTTAACTTTTGTTTTTTTCTGTGAATTTTTCTAGTTTAAAATGAAATAAAAAAAAAACCTTTTATCACACCCAACTATAACGTTACATCAACTTGTTTTTTGTGTGAATTTGAAGTGTTATTTTAAAATAAAAATATATTTATAAATACATAGGAACTATCAAATCTAACGACATTTGCACTGGGAATGCCTATCTTAGATTTCATATCTCACATACTGAGAAATATTTGCAGCATAGTTGTCATAGTCTTAGTTTATTTTTACATAAACTTTATATTCATATTTCAAAAATACACTGATCCGTTTTTACTATATTGTAAACTATGTGTTTTCACTATGTACATCTCTATGTAGACTCGAGATTGTAGAGTTATAAAGTGTTCTAATCTATTGTACAGAGATATTTAACTTGTGGTGAGTTATTACAGAATGCTAATATTTATTAATTGAGTCAATAAAGTAGCTCTATTGTATTAATTATTATGTTTACACTTTTTTGGCTCTCACAAGATGATCGCAGGAGTCAAACACAAAATCCCCTGCATGGACTGCGAGGGGGGCTATACTTTCATCCGGGGAACAGCCATTACAACGCAGGCATAACAACGCACTACCATTACAACAAAATTTTTACAAAGCAAAATCCATTACAACGCATGCTAATACAACTCATGCCATTACAACGCAGGTGCTTTTTAGTGCTATTACAACGTAAGTTTGGGTAAGTATTTAATTTAATTAATATTATTTTGTAAAGTATTTAATTGTATTTATTATAGTAATTTAGATTTTATAAAAATAATTTAATTACATTTAATGTAGTTAATTTATATAAATTTTTTTAAATAATAATTTTATGGGTAAGTAATATTTAAAAAAAGTATTTAATTTTATTATAGTAATAAAATAATTTTATAAAAATAATTAAATTAAAAGTAGTATTTAATTTAATTAATATTAATTTTTTATAATCATTTTTTTAATTTAATATAAAAAATATTCATTTATAAATTATTTTTATTGAATTCAATTATAACTTATTTTAATATATTTAAAATTAAATAAAAATACATTAATTAATTTTAATATTTTTAAAATTAAACCCCTACACTATCCAACACTTACCCTACTATTACACCCCCCTGGAGTTAGAATAGTAATTTTAACCCCTAAACTATCCAACACTTACCCTACTATTACACCCCCCTGGAGTTGGATAGTGTAGGGGTTAAAATTACTATTCTAACTCCAGAGGGGTGTAATAGTAGGGTACGTGTTGGATAGTGTAGGGCAGGGGTCTCCAAACCGGTCCTGGAGGGCCGGATCCATGCCAGATTTTTGGGATATCCCCATTGAGATACATGTAGTAATTTTAAAAATCTGGCATGGATCCGGCCCTCCAGGACCGGTTTGGAGACCCCTGGTGTAGGGGTTAAAATTACTATTCTAACACTTACCCTACTATTACACCCCCCTGGAGTTAGAATAGTAATTTTAACCCCTACACTATCCAACACTTACCCTACTATTACACCCCCCTCGAGTTAGAATAGTAATTTTAACCCCTACACTATCCAACACTTACCCTACTATTACACCCCCCTGGAGTTAGAATAGTAGTTTTAACCCCTACACCATCAACATCTTACCCTACTATAACACCCCCTATTAAATATAATTTAATTAATAATAATTTAATTTTAATTATAATTTTTATATTAATTATATTTAATTTTAAATTAATTTAATTACATTTAAATATATTTTATTAAATTAAAACCATACACTAATTAAAAAAAAAAAAAATACTTACCAATAGTTACATTGTAATGGTATGCGATGTAATAGCACCTGCGCTGTAATGGCATGCGTTGTAATGGATTTGGCGTTGTAAAAGTTTTGTTGTAATGGTATGCGATGTGAATGTATGCGTTGTAACGTCATACATTCCTTCCATCCAGCTCGTACATTTGGAATTCAGTTCATAAGTGTACTTTTGTAATTTTGAAGAAAAAAAAAGACTCAAGAAGTGTTGTTTAGGGTAGAAAAACGGTTGATGTGTCATTGCATTTGAGATATAAGGAAAGTCCTCTTTTGTTACAATCTTGCGGGACACCCAAAAGATGCCTGGTAGTGGAAAGACATCCCTAGAAAGGGCAAAAATCGAGCAAACCATATAAAAAATAACCATCTACTCATCACAGTACTTCTCTCATACACAATTTCTCTCAAAAACACCACAATATATATTCCTTCTAATGGAGTGTATTGAGAACTCATCTACTCCTTTTTAGGTCTCGCCTGATCCAGGCATTAAGCTGCTCGGAGAGACATTTAGTATACGGGTTTTCATAGTGCTGCCACAGCCGGCCTAGCGCTTGCCTTCACGCGAGTGTGCACGCGATCAGCCGCCATCTGCCTCCCTTCTAGCGCGATCACTACTGCGCGTGCACCACTCGCGTGATACAAGTGTTTGCACAGCCAGCTAACTCGGAGTGCCACCGCTTAGAGTGCAGCCGGTCGTAGTACCCAGAGAATGCATTGCACCGCGCACCCTTCTCTGGCTCTGTACTCCTCTTCACCCTCCCGCTGACCTCATTCTGGCCTCCACGCTTGCACTGTTCTCTCATGCTCTCAAATCCAGGCTAAAGCGGAGGTGCCTGGCTCAGATCCCCAGCCTTCTCGCTCTCCAGGTGTTTGTTTTCCATTGCAGAATAAAATACAGCATTGTTTGTCCTGTCTGAAGCTCTGTGAGGACTAATGGTTTTTATTCCTGAAGCAAAAGTACTACAAAGTAAGTCCGCCTTAAAGTGCACCCTCTGCCTTAGTGTGCACCCCGTCATACAGTTCCCTCTCTCCCCTCTTCCTTGCCTTGCTTTAGTTTCTCTTTCTCTTCTTGCTCTGGGATGCCTGTGCATAGCTGCCTGCTTTCTTCTTGTGACTCCAGGCTTCCCTGTCTGCCTGGGGGTAATTCACAGGCGAGGCCTGGCTCTCCCCAGGGCATCCACTGGCTCTAGGTTTTGCCTCCCTTCCTCACTGCTCTGTTCATGAGATCACTGCCAGAGTTGGCATAAGAGACTGCCCGTGCTTACGTGACGAGCCTGCTCCTTTCAGAACGCTAAGAACCTTTAAGACTCCTGTGTAGGGCGAGTGCAACAGCCATCCAGGAGTAGGCGTGTTTACAGTGGCACTTGCTGTGCTACGTAACAGGCTCCATGCAGACGTTACACGTGTGGCCTCAGTTTCTTCTGTTCATTTTTGTTACAACTTTGAAGCAATGGTGATCAATTTTTAAACCCTCTCACCCTTCACTTACAGCAATAGAACGCTGTCAAGATTCAACCAATCACAAGAAAGCTGACGATTCTTGCATGCTTTTTCAGATGTATGAGTTTTCTGACATGCCTCTCTTCACTAGTGCCCAGTTCAGGTTCTACCTCACCCGTCATCTCCAGTAGCTGCTATCGGGCCCGTCATTGTCCTGTATGACTCCTATACCTAGGGCCACTGGATTAATGCACTTGTGCGGCGATTTTCGCATAGTTATAAATTTGCCATATAATCCATGATCTGCGGCATAATCTGCAGATTTCAACAAACAAAAAATTCCTAGTTCATATGGTTCAAAAGTTACTTAAAAATGCTGCAACACATGTTGCCGCACAGCGGAAGGCCTTCTGCAAGCATGACTGATCACCTTTGCGTGGTTTATTCCATTATGTGGGTGTTGAACTGGTAGTAGTAAGGTGCAACCATTGCTCAGACAGTGTTACATTTGAAAATGACCAAATAATGAAGTAATACAATCACAAAATAATCCATATTATACTGCATAATTTGCCTTTTCTCGCCGCGTACTTTTCCTAAACCCTGCCGCATAATTTGACCCTCCCCTGCCGCATAATTCTAGTGACCCTGCCTATACCCTCTCCTTCCGTTTTAGCACTTTGAATTCTGGGACTTGTAGTTTCACGTATCCCAGTATTACGCATCGGCCTGGTGTCTGTTTATATATTTTCTTTAAACAAGCATTGGCATAGCCAATAGGTCTCGCATTTGGGACCTTATAAGTGTTTAGCCATGCAACAGTTGGTGGTGTTGTACCAAGTATATTCTGCTGCATAACTAAATACTTACAGGGTCCAAAAAGCGAGACCTATTGGCTATGCCAATGCTTGTTACCATTTGCGATCCCACGACAGTCCTACAAGATCGTAAAAATTAGCTAAAAATAATATACATTTATTTTCTTCACAGCAGTTACCTCAGACACCTCCACTCTAAACTTAGGGGGACAGCAGCTTTTTTTATTTTATTTCTACAATACCACCAATTTTTCACAGTAAACTGTAATAGCTGCCATTTCATTGCGAACATTCCAACAGTCAGCCAATCAGAGTGCTTGCTTTTGCGAGACTCATTGGAGTGTCTCACTCCTAAGAGAGTGAAGGCTCAAGGGAAAAATAGGCCTCTAAACCAATCACAGTACTTCATTTTTAGGTCTCGCCTACACAGCGCGCATGTGCCGATAGGCAAAAAACCTTTAGTGATCTGCACAGCTTTTCAGCCAAAAATGTGCATGCGTTCCATTGCCTTCAAAGGCAATGCATGCACGTTTGGCGAATCCCTTGCGGGAGCGAGCTTTGACAACATAGGTTTGCTAGCTCCCGCTGGCAACATAGGTTTTCTCGCTCCCGCAAGGGAAGCGCAGGCCCCCCTCTCTCCCCTCCCCTTCTGCCTCCTTTCAGTGCGAGGCGCACACGCTAGTTATATTGGAATCTGCCCGTTTATTTCTATAAAATCACTGGGGAAAAAACCTGGTTCACGGGCATCAGTTCCACGCCGCAATGATGCCGGTTTTAGGGAGTAAATCATTTTTCTTCATTCAGAGCGCTTATGCGCGCCTCAGTGACTTCAGGCTGGTTCTGACGAAAAGACAAAGGCCTTACCCATGTCAAACAGTGTGCTCCAAGGGGTGTGGTTCTAGGCACCCACATCACCCCCACGCCCTTGTCAGCCAGTGCATACACGTGGCACGGCAGCATGAGGAAACTTTTTCCTTGCCCGTCTACATCATTCTCCAACCTGTTCCTTAAAGGGGCAGGCACCGCAAGTCCTCTTGTTTTTCGAATGGCAAGTTAATAAGTGGCTCGTCCTTGCAAAGGGTGAGAGAATTTACTGGATATGAAAGTGCAGATATGGTCTGGCGGAAATCGCAATTACAAGTTCATGAAACTTCGTTGATTGTCAATGCCTGTAGAGACTCTCCTCTTCGAGCCGGTGTAATGTCTCTCGCGTCCCTGCTTGGGCTCCTGTTGCACCCTTTGTATCGGGTGCTGTGATCGATCTGTGTCTGGCAGCCCATTTCTGCATTCATGGTCACTAGTGCTTATTCTTCAAACGGGATGGTCTATTGCTCCTTAAATGGCAGGTGATACTACTTGCAAACTTAGCCGTATTGTTTTATGAACAGTGGAAGGATACCATTTGGAGCCAGCCCTGCACAGATTAGAACCTCGAAGGTGGGTCCTCAAACCACAGAGCTGTCTTGGCATGTGTTGTTTTCAGCTCCGCCACTTCTGCCGGGATGCTGTTCCGAGCAAGATTTACATCAAAAAGGGTATTGACATCTTGACTAGAGTCACATGGTGACATGAGAGCATTATAATTATGTGTGATCTCCAATGATTAAAAAATGTACACACAACGAGGGGGTCATGTACGGATACAGTTCCCCAGCCCTCATCATAACTCTAACCACTTTGAGCTCCCACAATGTTGCTGGCTTGAGAGAGAGTTAGGGAAAGTCTTCTCCCTGCGACCTTCCCTGCCAGCAGTCTTTGACCTCTGTCGCCCTAGTTGATGCGGTTGCTGATCCTTTTGTGCCCACGAGTCGGGTCCTGACAGTTTACCTCACTGCAGTGGTTCGCCTGTGAACTGGTATCTCACTCAGTTCTACATCGCCTGCATCAACTGGGGTGATGGTCCCGGGGTACGGAGGGGGGGCAGAGTAAGAGGGGAGGGGGAGAAAGGGAGACCGAGTGAGACGAAGCACGGTGCAGGAGTACGACGTTATCGGGTTACCTTAACTCTCTTCAGACGTATTCCTCGCCCCCTTTCTCCCGCCCTCTCCCCATGCGTCTTGAGAACACTTGTCAGATGCTTGTGACATGCGTCTTTTGTTTGCATCTGAAAAGATGCCAAAGGTCAGATTTGAATCTAGTTTGCATTCTCGTCTGGAAGAGATCACCTCCCCAGTTCATAAAACACCGTCCTCACTGGGGGTAGGCAGGTGCAGTAGGGTGCATACAGGCCGCAGGGGGTCAGTAGTTCTGGCACAAGGGCTTTCTGCTCTCATTACTTTTCAGTTTAAGGGCTTCATACCGAGCTTTGCTTCAAGTAAAAAACTGGGCGCAAACTTTGTTAGTTGACAGATTATCACTACTGAACCCTCCAAGATGTGCAGACATGAGGATCTCTCTCCCCCCCACCTTCCTCTCACTCCATCTCAACCTCTCTCTCTATAGTAATATTTAATGTATATTAAATTCATAATTGAATGGTGTTGTGGTTATCACTAAATTAACCAGACATCACCAACTTGTGAACCAGGGAAACCAGGCAAAGTGCATAAATATGGAATTCTCTGAGACTTGGATAAAAGTAAGCTGGTGGGACGAATAAAAGGTATTCCTATAAATTAATCAAAGCTTAAAGAGTTGCAGAAGCAACAAATGTACAAAACCACACCTTCGTAAGGAAAGGAAGAGCTTTACAAAGTATACAGAGTAGCAGTAAAAAGAGATCTTGATCCAGTCTCACATTCTGCCAGAGTAGGAGGAGCACAATGCAAGGGTCCAGTTTGCTCCATCCCTCAAAGCTCAAGCTCTGCTAACTGCCAGGTTAGCTTGCTTTAGACTATTGTGCATCTAAGTTTAAAACCCAGTGCTGACTCCTAGAGTAATCATTTCCTGCTCAGCTTTGGCACAGCTGGCAAGTCCATCTCACAGAGGGAGTGTGCTCTTTTATCCAAGGTGGTGGGTACCAGTGATAAGCTTCAGTCGTCACCACAGCTAGAGATCAGAACCTATGGCCTTTTCCAGTACCCAGTAAAACACCCAACTCCTTGCCCCTCAATCCTAACACTACAGCTGCCTAAAGTGTGGTTCCTCCTTTATATGAACCTTCATCGTCTATTGATTGGGGTACCTTACTCCAGGACATTATCCATTTGCAGGTCTCCGAATGACTGATACAGATTTTTAATGTTGACGAATCTTCCTGCTATGCTTCCACTGATTTCACTGGGATGAAACTGGTTAGTTTCCACACATGTGCATTGTTCCCACAGATCCCGAGGTCTGCACTTACTGCTCTGAGACTGGCACTACAGGATTGGGAAGCCCTCAGTCTTTGTTTTAATTCTCTGAATTGTCTTTTGTTTAAGATGATCGGTGTGTGTGTGTTGTTTTCTTTCATGGCATTATTGATCTAACCTGCCGCACTATGTAAATAAACAAGTACGCAGCAATGGTAGCCTCATTACGCCTTAACCGCTGCAGTTTTGCCGCCGCAGTGCAGGCGTTCTAAAGGGTGGGCAGGGCTGCGTTCCCCATTGGCTGTCGGCAGCACTGGGGAGGGAGTGCTCCCGTCGGCCAACGGCAGGGGTTAAGGTTAGTACACTGAACTGCGCCACCCGTTCCTAGGGGCGTGGCGCCCTTATTTATTTATTTTATGATTTATAGAGCGCCTGGTGACCCGGAGGCATCCCCGCGCTGTATGATTATGAGAACCCGGAGAGGGAGACCAGGGAACTATTTGGGGAAGAGGAAGGTTTTAAGTTTTTTACGAAGAGGGCGTGACAGGGTTCAAGACGCAGATTGCGAGGAAGTGCATTCCATTTTGAGGAGGCGTTGACCGAGAAGCGGCGGCCACCGGTGCGCGACTTCTTAAATTTTGGGACTATAGCCAGATGTTTGCTGTCAGAGCGAAGGTTTCTGGGGGCTTTGTAGGGGATGACCATGTCTTTAAGAGCGGCAGGGCCAGCCCCGTTAATGAGTTTATGCGTGGTGCACAGGGCCTTAAACTCTACTCGCTGGCGCACAGGAAGCCAGTGCAGAGCTTTGAGGGCCGGTTTGGTCGGGGCTCTGGGGGGGTTCAAAATGAGCCTCGCCGCAGCGTTTTGTGCACGTTGGAGCTTGGCCAAGGTGAATTCAGGAGCGCCAAGGTACGCGGCGTTACCATAGTCAAGCCGAGCCAATATAAGCCCTTGAACCAGTAGTTTCCTGGATAGAGGGGGAAGGAGAGGGAGAATCTTGCGAATAGATCGCAGGAGGCCAAAGCATGTACCAGCGGTCTTTGCTGCCTGGGTCTTCATGGAAAGGTCCTGCTCCAACCAGAAACTTAGAGTTTTGATTTCTTTATTAGGCGTGGGGATGTCGCCAAAGGCGTCCGGCCAAACTGATGGAGGGATGGAGGACCATTTATTACCCATAAGCATGATTTCGGTTTTTGCACCGTTCAGCTTCAGGGACGATTCGCACATCCAGGTGTGAATATCTTGCAGACAATTCAGTAGGTTTTCTGGGTGATTGTCCAGGTGAGAAAGGGAAACGACAAGTTGGGTGTCGTCAGCATAGTTTACTATTTTTATCCCGTAAGGGGTCACAACATCTTCCAAGGGGGCCATGTAAACATTAAACAGGGTGGGGCTAAGCAAGGACCCCTGAGGCACTCCATGTGTGAGAGGGAGGGGGTCTGAGCGAGAGTTGCCGTCCCACACCTGAAATGAGCGACCGGATAGGAAGGATTCGATCCATGCATGTGCGGTTCCCACAATTCCTGCCCTGGCAAGGCGATGGAGAAGGATACGGTGATCCACCGTATCAAAGGTGGCACTGAGGTCCAGGAGGATCACTGCCACTGATGCCTTAGTGGCATCCGGGGACGGGAGCCAGCAGAGACGTCCTCGAGGCAGAAATAGGACAGGGAATAGTCATTTAGATAGAAGGAAGGCATGACCACGTGAGCCTAACTCATCAGGAAGACAGGGTTGACCTTCCCTCCCCCGAGGGTACAAAAGCCTCGGGGGAGGCTGAACTAACCCTCTTTGTCCTCTCTCAACAGCTCCGGGGGCAGCAGACCAGCAAAGAATTACAGTTACTGCACGTGGAGGAAAGGAGAGGGCCTCACAGTGTAGTCATTTAGGTGAGTGTTAAGAGATGTTCTGTGTCTCTGATTATGCAGAGTGCTCTCCGAGCTCAAGCGGCGCTACATTTCGCAGTAGTGCGACATTCTTAGCCTAAACGATTCTTCTATGTTCTTTTCTTCAAGGAAAAGCGCAGTTGAAAGGAACGCAGTCGTGGAGAATTTCCAGGCCCGGAACAGGAGCCTAGCCCGGTAATGTAAGCAGCGAACGTGGAAGAAATCCACAGCGTGGCATGCAATGGCGGAAGCCTCATGGTTAGTGCACAATGGATATGGAATGGTAAGCGGGCATTTCCGGCCAGGATTTAAACGCACGTACCTTTGCAATTAATTTACGCGACCGTGCGGATGCTTTTATGTTATATGTGGAACACTGCATGTACGCGCTTCACAGAATATTGTTCTTTTATCGTGCCACATCATTTCTTTTAAATTTTTTAACTTCGAAATATTACTGTGGCAGAGAATCTTTGTTTAGCCTGTATACGGTTTGTGGGGGTGGGGGGGAACAGAGCACGTCCAGCAGCTATCTTATTGGGCCAGCAGATTCGAGTTGTTAGTGCTCCAGGTATTTTCTTTGCCTATCTCTCACACAGGCCTGCCTAATTATCAAATATAGCCCCTAAATTCGCTTGGATTATTTATGTGGATTTAGCTCGTCCAGCAGTAGTATGTAACAATTATGGTGTATCCTAGTCCATTCAAGAAAATACAAATTTAATTCATAACTACACCATTGAAGTTGCGAAAATGGCCTCTTAAGACGGCCAGAGAAGTACCCTGGCAATTCGCCCACTAAAGAATTAGGCAGCAAAATGAAATGTACCCAGGGGTGTCCTGCCATTCATTCAGACACAAATGGGTTTTAGCAACCCCAGAAAGCAGCAAAAACTGGGCTCCATAAACTTCACTTTGTGCCTTCCTGCTAATCCCTACACTCAATTTATCATCACAAGTATATTGTTCCGGTGTGGGGCTAAATAAGCTTTAATAAACGACAGTCACAAAGCATGGCTTTCAAGAAACTCTCACGCTGCCACTTAAATCAAAGATAAACAAGGGCCACTGTTACACAATTTGAAACAGTCATTTGACTCCTTAGTTATTCCAAGAGTTTTTGAGTGGTCAGGGTCAAACTGGATTCTCAACAAGCAATAGCAAACTTCTAATGAGGATTATAGATTATAAAAATGAACGGCGAGTTTGATGGAGTAAACGTTCCACTCGGGTGCGGTGTCATGTATAACGTTTCCTCTCCTTTTTCAAATCTGCTGGAAAAATATTTTCCATGCGATGGAAGCCCCTCTCCCAGAGTCATAGGACGCCATTTGGTGCGGCGTCCTCCAGGCCGTGTCCAGCTTCACGCTGCCCTCTAGGTGGGCTTGTGCTTGCCAGATACCCTTCCTTGGGAACATACCCGCCATGTCAGCGAAGTTTCCACACTCTTTTCGTACAATCCCGCCACCATTTGTGGCCTAACATTATGGTGTATTTGTTTATCAGTTCGATGTAACGTTAACTCACCGTGAGGCATTGTGGTTACTTGAAGTTACAAGTGGCAACCAAAAGCAAACAAAATTGACTAGGACTGCATTGTAACATTAAACAGGTAGATGCTTCTGGGGGATGTTCATGTGCAGATACAAGTCCGTGGGTTTTCATGTGGCAGCGAAACAGATGAGTTTCTAGACGTTTCCTGAAATTCATCAGAGTGAAAAAAGGGGGTGGGTATGAGAACTGAAAAATCGAAAGGGTTATAGCAGACTCGAAAACAAGAGATAGATCATTCAAAAATGTATCCCTCTTTGTGGAATCAAAAATGTAAAAAGGCACAGGGTGGATAAAAAACAAATAGATGACGCTTAGCGGTTGAGCCACACGAAGGTATAGGAATACAAGCATTTGCAATGCAATAGGTCTCGCAGCATTAAAGTTTGAGTTATTGGCATTGTATATGACAATGGGTTGCATTAAATTTTTAGCAAAGTCTGTATTGGTGTTACTAATAGCAGAAGGATTGGGCCAATCAGTATTATACGTTAATATGGTTTCAAAAGAATGTCTTTGTTGAGGAGATTTGGAAATCAGGTGAGTTTCCCTTGAAGAGGGTAGGACCGGATAGTGGTGGGTAAGGGTGAGGCCCTCAATAACTGGTCGGAAGTCCTCTTTCCCTGCTTTGTTTTTGTGCTTGTGTTTGTGGCCCCTGAGATGCTATATTCTTTTGGATGATGTCACTGAGGTTCAAGACCCTAAAGAGTGAGGCAAAAATCTAACCTCTGTTGATGTACCAAAGTCTAAGAATGTACCATTGAAGTATGGGTGGTGAGCAGAGATGGAGGCTCAGGAGACCAGGCTGAGGGCAGTTGTATCTGAAGGGGAAAGGGACGTCAGGACAGAACTTTCCATGGAGAGAGGCTGGGGTGGGAGCAGAAGCAGGGGTTTTGAGGATTTGATCGACTTTTCTGCCTGTGCCTTGGGTGTTTCCAGTTTGCTCAAGCCTGTATTAGCTTTGCCAATTGCCTTTGGTGGGGCTGCAAAGCATTGAGATGCTGCCCACAATCATCAAAATAAAAATGTATAACAAAATGCCCACACAATGGCTGTGCAGTTATTCCACTGTCAAAAGCATGCATCAGAATGTATGCGCACTTCGCTGACATTACATAGGTGTGTTTTGCTCCAGTTTTCTTTTTTTTCCAATTCAGTTTGGAAGACGGCAAATAGAAAAATAAATATTTTTTAGCACAAAAGCTCCAATTAAAATAAATAAATAAAAAAGCTGGTGTGAGGTAGAGCGGTCGTAATGTAGGAGCGGGTGGGAAACGGAAACAAGTCAGCCCAGCACCATGTGACTCTGGGCAATAAATTGCGTAATATTCCTGACGGCCCCCAACGCCGGGATGCCTCCGGGTAACTGTTCGTGCTTTACAAATACTGGATTTACAACCCCCCTTGACTGTCTTCAGCTTGGGGACAGGGGAGAAGGGAAAAGTATGTAAAAGGAAGATGTGGAAAGACCGCGAAGAGAAGGTTAGGTGTGGTAAGGGGCAAAGAGAAGGTGGGGTGAGGGGAAAGTAGAACAGAAAAGGGAGAACACTGAAGGAGCAGAAAGGTGGAACACGGATACAAGCACTGTGGAGAGAGAGGAAAAAAACAAACGAGAAACCACACAAACCCGGGAGGAGCACATGAGACAGGAGGGATAGAGAAAGAAGAGGTTGAAATGGAGAAGAAGAGAAGACAACTGGGCAAAGAATGGGATGAGAGGAAGAGCGTGACTGAGTGACGCTGTGTGCACACGCCTAGGTGCCTTGAAGCGAGCAGCAGCGCAGTGCCTGGTGACTCTCCTTGATGGCGGCAGTGTGTTTGTAAGCTGGCAGGGCACACTGCACTTAATTACTACCTCTAGGCGCGGTCTAGTGTGTGTTGCGGCTTCCAATGCACACTGAGGTAGTGACGCTTTGTGCAGCGCCGAGAGTGCATCTGCCATTACTGCAAGGCGCTGTCCATACCACGGGGCCTGCGTGAGGGTGCTACGAAGGCAGAACTGTCACTGATGTCAGCACAGCGCTCTCTGCTGCTGCCAGGCACTTTATCGCACATGACCTCCACTCTTCTTCTCTCCAAAAGTCATCCTATGTTCTTTAAACCCTAAGACACAATGGATCCATCCTCGCACACAGCAAGAGTTGACCAGTGTGAGGGCCTACCCAGAGGGTGCCTCCACCTTAGAGTATGGATCTGTGGTGTGCCACAACCAGAGAACAAGCAGAAAATGCAGCACCCCCTCACTCCATATGCACAACCCTTGCCCCATCAGGATGTGCCCTAGTGACACACAGCAGGGGCGTAAAGTATGTAATTTGCTGTGTAATGAAAGTAAAAATGCACAAGATTATGCAATTTACACAGGGAGCATAACTAGCATTTTGCGCCTTTTTCCAGAGGGTGCATTTTGCGCTATTAGTACAGCAGTGAATGTAACAGCTTCTCGTACTTGTTAAGTTTGTGCTCCTGAGGTAGGATTTGATCGAATTACTCCCAACTATGCAACCAGACATAACCACTTTAGTAAATTTCGTATCTAAAGATGAACACAAAATTACTCTGCTTAACACTTAAGGCGGGTCTAATAACAGGACCTGTACACCAACACCTAGAACCAATCAAGATAAGCATAATGAATAAAAGAAAACCGACTAGCCTCCGACATACCTACAACAGAAATACACCCCTAAATCTACCAAAGAGGGCACATGCAAAGGCAGGCTACCCCATACAAGACCAAAATGGGCATCACACCAAAGCCAAGCACCCTTGAAAAACAGTCAAGCTACAAATCTCCCACACGTCAAGTCCATCTGAAACGCCTTCACCCACCCGCATTCATACCGCCTGCCAACCCTCCATTGCAGGGTGCAGATGCTGGTAGACCTCGTTTTCCTCTCTAAACAGCACCAGGAAGTAGCACATTTGACAAGCACAAACCAAACGTACCAACTCCAAAGAGTCGTTTAGCAAGAGAGCCTACCTAGAGCAAAGACATGCAGAAGAGATGGGGAGGACCGCAGTACGTACGTAGGTGCATTTTTACTTAATTTTTTTTTAGAGGCAAAATCTCACAGGACACTTTCAGCATGTTGGCACTTTGAGCCATTAGTGTTCTAGATTTTAAATACGGACCTCCGATTCACTTGATAAGAGCGGCTGGTCTTTTCAGCTTAAGAGAGGAAAATCGATTTACTCTTAAACTTGCACCACACACAGCTCACCGACTTAGTAAAATAAGGTGATCGCATGCAGACAAACAGGGTTCAGAAAGTAGTTTGACCCAGTATCTTAAATTAAGACGGCAGAAGGATAGGGGTTTGGTTAGACCTGGTAACTGCTACCAGAGCTCAAATAGAAACTTAAAATCAGAGTTTACCTGCCAATCCGGTGTGGGCGGCAAGGGAGATAGAGCGATCTAAAGTAATTTGAGGTACACATACACAGGCTAGGAAAATAGGTATTTTATACCACAATTCTGAAATGCACCGACTGCAGAAACGATGGTGTAAATGGCTAAAGCATAGAGGCTGTGGCGATAATATTAAGACGAGTAAAATGAAGTAGTAAGTTCTGCTACAAAATCTAAGAAGTCTGAGCCGAGTCAGAGTTAACTATACATGTGACTGACCCTACCCCAGCCTCACTAACCCGTGCGAGAGAACCAACCCGCTTGACTCGTTAGGACCCAGGCAGTACAGGGGCTAGACCCGCGGAGCAGCCGACAGAGTGCGGTTTGGCGCTATGGAACGGCCTCGACCCCGTACCTACCAGGGACATTTGCTTAGAGAGTTAACTATACATGTGACTGACTCTACCCCAGCCTCACTAACCCGTGCGAGAGAACCAACCCGCTTGACTCGTTAGGACCCAGGCAGTACAGGGGCTAGACCCGCGGAGCAGCCGACAGAGTGCGGTTTGGCGCTATGGAACGGCCTCGACCCCGTACCTACCAGGGACATTTGCTTAGCGGACCTTCCATGATAGACGCCATATTGCAGTGGTTCCCAAACTTTTTTGACCCGTGGCTCCCTTGACCTAATCGGCAGTTGGCCGTGGCTCCCCACCGTTTATTTTTTTTACCAGTGGGCGGGATGTAAGCCCGACCTCGGGAGTACTTCCTGTTGTCTTCCGTAAAGTAATTGGGACGCAATGAAGGTATTATAATGATATTAGTAACAAAATATGCATGGAGGCGCCCTGGGACATGGTGGCCCCTGGATCAGCCACACTCCGTTTACCCGTCACTAGTTTCACCAGGGAGTGACAAACTCGCCCTGCTTGGGGGCCTTTTTCTCAGAGAAAACCAATTTTTTCTGCATGTGTTCGGGAGCCACCACCTCCTCCCAGGCCTCAAAACTGACCTCAAAGTTCGCCTCCTTCAAAGACACTTCCAAATGTAACTCACGCCCTCTCTATTATCTTAAGGAAGACCTTCCAGTACAGAAAATTATTTTCTCCATGACTATGGAAGTGCCTTCCCAATGTGTTCTTGTGCTCGAGTGTCTGCCATTTATTGCAGTATTATACCTCTACTTGTAGTTTGTACGTTTTTACAACTTGCACACATGTCACTTTTCCCCCCTGTAATGTACTTTTTGCTACCTCTTGTATTTTGTTTGCTCATATTACTGCCTCATGCAACTTAACTTTTGCAATTTGGTCACTTGTAATTTTCTCATGTATCATTACTGTTCCTATTGTGAAGCGCTCTGCCATCTTTGGGCATTCCACGTAGGCCCACAAGTGCCTGACCTGTGCAGCACTTTCACGATAGCCATGTGAGGTTAAATTACATATAATGAGGCCCTGATTTTGAGCAGGGTGGCATAGGGTGGGGCACTTAATGCACCTGCAAATACTGGAAGATGAGGATCGGGTATTTACTGGAAGTGGTAAATACCTCCAAATTCTGAGCTCCACTCCATGAAGGTAGCATTAAAGCACCAGACTGTTGTTTTTCCTTTTTACCCGGAGTTTTTGCAAATACATTTTTTTAAACCCATCAGTGAAAAACTGCATGGGTGCAGTCATGCCTGCAAAATACAGAAGTTTCATTTGTGTGTGCTTTGCTTTGTTCCCACCTGTCCTGGTTAATTCCGGACTATTTAACACCCCCCCGCCCCCAGCTGCCACTGTGCGCCCCCTATAATGTACCTTTTGCTACCTCTTGTATTTTGTTTGCTCATATTACTGCCTCATGTAACTTAACGTTTGGTTTTGTAATTTGGTCACTTGTAATTTTCACATTTATCATTACTGTTCCTATTGTGAAAGCGCTCTGACACCTTCGGGCTTCCCACGTAGAACTCCCTTCACACTATCTCTCACTGCAAAGCCGAGAACACACGGGTACAAGGAAGCTGGAAAAAGACTTTGAAAAGCCACGGTTCTGATCATTTGGCTCGCTTCTAAAGCTTGGCATGAATCTCACGTTACCCGCAAAATCGAAGGGCTTTCAAGCGGAGCTCAGTGAAATCGCGCGCCACTGCACTTGCTACTGTTCAAACGATTGAAAAATTAAAAAGCATTGTGATGAGACATTCCTACATTCGTCTGCGACACTTACTTACCGATTTGAACAGGGTCAGGCGAGGCAAGGCACGGCAGGGCAGGGCACAACACACGGGTAAAAGGAAGATAAGCTGGAAAAATACTTTGAAAAGCCACTGTTCTGATCATCTGCATCTGACTTCCTGCATGGCTGCGCGGCGCCCCTGGCTGTTCATCACGGCGCACCAGGGCGCCGCGGCGCACACTTTGGGAACCACAGCCATATTGGGACAGAATAACAACACCACCAGCGACGTCACGTGGCACGTTTTCTGTCGGGCGAAGTGATGACGTGATGACGTGGACTGTGGCGCGCGAGGAGAGGGGATGCATAAACTGGTGTCCTGCGAGATGAGGGGAAAGACCGGACTGGCGGTAAGTGGGATGGGGGGCGGTGCGCTTGTGTGTGCGAGCGTGTGTGTGTGTGCAACGGAGGAGCGTGTGTGTGTGCGCGACGGGGGTCTCTGTATGTGTGCGTGCGTGTATGTGTGCTTGTGTGTGTGTGTCTGTGTGTGCGCATGCGTGCAGAGGGTGCCTGTGTATGTATGCTTCCCAGGAGACAGACACGGCGAGCGCGTTCGCGCGCGCGCGGCCGGCGGAAAAGGCAAAGCGCGCGACCCAGACTGTCTCCTGGGAAGCATGCTCCCTGACATAAGATCTCGGCGAGTACAGCGCTGACGCGCTGTATCGCTACGAGACCTAATAAAAAGGAAGTTAAGGTGGACAGGAGGGATAACTCATTTTAAGCAAAGTAGGAAGGGTGTCAATGGAGATGCGAAACCTTTTAAAACAAGTTCATTGCAGAAATAAAGACGGATTACAGTTAGTAGGAGTGCAGGATTCATGACCAGAAGATAAATGTAATGATCAAGTCCGGGAAAAAAGGACAACATTGAGAGTTTTAGTGGCAGAAAAAGTATAAAAAAAGATACTGTATTGGAGGCTATGAAGCTGATCAGCAGCCATAGGCAGGAGAGGAAGCTGTTCTGTCAGGGTGGACCCCTGTTTTCTCTCTTCTGATGGTTTCCAATATGAGCGTGTCATTGGTTCTATTCTTCCTCTATGTGCTTCACAGGGCTATACTTCTAGCTAGACACAATTTGATTTAACTTGCTCGTTACGATCCAAGGAGATGTCTCTCTTGATTGAGCGTTATAAATCCTTCAGACTAACTTTTTAATTGAGGTCTGGGAATCACAGATTTTATAGACATTGCACACCACCAACCATCGAGATATCAAACGGTGGGACACCACATCGGCTACCCCAAAAGCTCTAGTCTTTGAAACAATACATGCATTTGTGTGGACACTCATTTCAGCAACAACTTCTGTATTTCAGGTGGATTTACATTTCTCTCCCTATTCAAATGTCATATTTCAGATCTTTCATATTGCAGTTTCCTCAACAAATCAGATTAGGTTTTAAATTGTGCCCTGATGCGTTTGCATGGGTAGCCCTTCCTGGGGGTACTTAAATCCAAAGTGGTTCCATTTACAAAATATTCAGTAAAAAAATTGCACTAGACCTTTTCTCAATATTTCAAATAATGTTTCTAACTGCCATTATTATATTGTTGTGTTAATAGCTGTCAATGTACCTATGCACATTAAGTACCCATAGGCCCATGACTATCTCATTCATTATAAATTGGTAAACAGGTGAAGGGGATCGATTGTTCCCGGTTTCATGTTAGGTACTGCAATGCATTATATCATTCTGTTACATCGGACATCCTTAGTGAGGTATTCCTTTAAATCTTTTGACTTCACTTCCCTATTGTTGCTAAAATCATATTTGTTGGCATGAGGGCAACTAATACGTGGTAAAGTGTTGGTGCACTCCCCCTTTAAAAACAGGTAAAATTGGCATACACGCAACTGTCCCATTTGCTATACTTATTAGTTCCTATTAGGTGGTTCAACATGAACCCAGGGCCTGTTTATTAAATACTACAAGTGGGCTGCAGCACTCACTGTGCCAACCCATGAAGTAGCATAGTAAAACATTCTCAAGCCTGCACTGCAACTTGTTGTGCAGTTTTTAACCTGCTATTTATCCCCAGCAACATAATTCTTTTGCTTGGCCTACAGGTTCCTTTTTAACGCCGTTAAGTCACCAATAAGACAGGCCCTAACCATTAATAGGGCAAGGGGCTTGGTATTTCAAACGTAGGACATAGGTGCTTATAGACTGGCACTAGGTTACCTTAGTCTACTTAATAACTGATAACCTCATTTTGGGAAGAGATAGATCATTTGTTTCCCACCCCTTTTGAGTTGTATTTGAAAGCGTAACATTTAGAAAGTTGGCATTTTTCTGCCTGAATAAATGTGCCTTTCTTGAAGTGTCCATGTCACATGACGGTGAACGTTTTTTTGGCTACTCCCTTTCACACTCACTTGCTCACTCATTCGAAGAATCAAATAAGTGAAATTTCACAATCAATGAAGACCAATTACGTTTAATTAGAAAACAAATATATTTGGTATGTCAGGGCTGTCCATTCTTTAATGCACTCTACACTAGGAGGATCAACATTTCCAGGCAATATATGTTTGCTCCTAATATATATTCCGGACGTGTAATGTTCATTCTAAATTCCTCTCATAACTGTGGAATTTGGCAAGCATAATATGTTGGAACCTTGTATAGCTATGTCATTGGCATGAATAATTTGTGTTAATTTGCAATTCTATTTGAGCAGTCCGTGAATGTGTACAAATATAGTCTATGAATCAGTGTTCCAGTTTATAGGTTCATTTTAATGCGTTTACATTTCCCTTGTAAAAGGTATGAAGTTTGAATTCATTTTCTATATGAAGACGTCTTTAACGTGACCGCCTGCAGTTACTTTAAGAGCCATATTTTACATTTACTGCAATACTTCCTTAGCTAAGATTAGGCTCCGTCAGCCGTGGGGAATACTTCGTATTATTTAGTCTCGAGTAAAGTAGCCTTCAAGAACATAGAATCTCCAGATCCTTCACAGGCTGGCAATCGTCAATATGTATGTTATTCAGAGGATCATTGTTGCCAGGTAGCTTGACAAGGAATGCATGTCACTACAAGTAATTGCAGTCTGCCTGGAAGTTAATTTATTAACTGTCTACCTTCTACGGTAGGATTGGCAGCCACAGGTCAGCTGGATAAAAGGGTTGAAAAACAGCAAATGAGGATAGCCACCCTGGTAATGAAGGGAGGATTCTAAAGTGCCAGAGGTGGGTTTCTTGGGTTAGTCCCATTCAGCTCACCATGGTGCAGTTGTCTTGATCAGGCCTCAACATAAGCATCATGATAGATGATGGTTTACCGATGGGGGGCCCAGTGTGCCATCAGCTATGAATTGACAGGCAGTGGTATGAGCGGCGGCTGATCCACAGGCACCAGAGTTCACGGTCATACACGAGCAGGGGAGTGGTGCTGAGGGTGCACTCAGCAGTGAAGTCTTTTAGGTCGGGGGGAGGGCGAGCGCGCCAGTAAGCTACTCGCCCTGTGGCGGGGTCCCAGGCAAGAAAAGGGTGTGGACTTCCCTTTTTGGTAAGAACTGGCTGCTCATGGAAAGGGAAAGCAGTCATTGTGGGGCTCTGGGCTGGCGGCAGAGGGGGGACTGACCTGCTGGTGATCCTGACCACTCCTGCCCTACCCAATATGCCGGGGTGTCGATTTATAAACATTGGAGGGGGTATACCCCGGTATGGTTGTCACAAGTAGTGGCAGATTATTTACCTGCTGCTCTGTTGACCGGAGGACGGCAACTTAAGGAGAGCAGGGTATCTTGGTTGTGGCCTGCTGGCACAGCCCGAAGGACAAGCAAAAGGCCCCTTGGAGAGCGGGGCGTAAATATAATGGCAGTGTATAACTTTGAGATTAGTTAATGCTGTGGCGTTGATAAGCAAGTATTTTAAAGATTTACCTTAATCAAGATGAATAAAGGATTAATGACACTGCTTGAAATTTTTAATAAAAGACTACGCAGTGAACGACAACAACCTGCTTCATGTCTTTTATGGGGGGGGGCGACTCGCACCCGGTAGGCACACTATGAACGGCGCCACCCGCTCCTAGGGGCGTGGCGCCCTTAGTGGCATCCGGGGGCGGGAGACAGCAGAGACGTCCTCGAGGTAGAAATAGGACAGGGAATAGCCATTTAGATAGAAGGAAGGCATGACCACGTGAGCCTACCACGTGAGCCTAACGTCATCAGGAAGGCAGGGTCGACCTTCCCTCCCCCGAGGGTACAAAAGCCTCGGAGGAGGCTGAACTAACCATCTTTGTCCTCTCTCAACAGCTCCGGCGGCAGCAGACCAGCAAAGAATTACCCACCCACCCATCCCTGCAACAAGGAAGAGAATGGCGGGGTCCCAGGCAAGAAAAAGGTGTGGACTTCCCTTTTTGGTATGGACTGGCTGCCCATGGAAAGGGAAAGCAGTCATTGTGGGGCTCTGGGCTGGCGGGAGAGGGGGGACTGACCTGCTGGTGGTCCTGACCACTCCTGCCCTACCCAAGATGCCGGGGTGTTGATTTTTAAACATTGGAGGGGGTATACCTCAGTATGGTTGTCACAAGTAGTGGCAGATTATTTACCTGCGGCTCTGTTGACCGGAGGACGGCAACTTAAGGAGAGCAGGCTATCTTGGTTGTGGCCTGCTGGCACAGCCCGAAGGACAAGCAAAAGGCCCCTTGGAGAGCGGGGCGTTAATATAATGGCAGTGTATAACTGAGATTAGTTAATGCTGTGGCGTTGATAAGCAAGTATTTTAAAGATTTACCTTAATCAAGATGAAGGATTAATGACACTGCTTGAAATTTTTAATACAAGACTACGCGGTGAACGACAACAACCTGCTTCATGTCTTTTATGGGGGGGGGGGGGGGGGGGGGGGGGGGGGGGGGGGAGAGGCAACTCGCACCCGGTAGGCACACTATTTGTAGACATTCTATGAATGGTTGGTTTTCCACCAGTTAACAACTCGCTCCTCATTTCCTGTTTCAGCTATCAGGTTGAGCTTAAATTTTTTTGTATCTTGGTTAACTTGTGTTTTATATTATCCCCTGTTTTTAGAGTGCTGGCCACGCTTACCTGCACTGCTGTCCAGCTAACTTGCACCATAATTCGGAATTATTCACCGCATTTCGCGGGTCCCCCGCCCTGGTCTCATTGGCGGCCATCTTAGGTTAGGGGTGATCCATACTGCGGTCTAGTCCTCATTTAGGAGTCTCGACCAGCATAAATATCAGTCATGCCTACGCGCAGCGTCATTGCGCAGCGGGATCGCCGGACTTCCGCTGGAGTTACGCCTGAGTTCAGCCAGTCTGCGCCCGTCCGCGCTGAAGACGGGCTGGTCTCGGCTGGTTTTCCCCCTCTACTGTCTGAGGTACCTAGGCAATACTCCGTGTCAGAACTATTGGCTTTTAGACCACTAACGCTGCCATGTTCTCATCGTTTTTCCCCTGAGGGGCTTTTGCATTCTTATCTATGCATGACATGTAAAGTTTCTTTTCGCTTCTCTGAACCTGGTCCTATTACATCTCATTCGTCCCCTGGAAGTAATCCTTCTATTCCGCCTAGAACTGGTTTCCTATTAAATGCGCGATTGCTTATTAAACATAATGTTGCCTTTGTGGAAGAGAGACAGCCGGATTGGGTTTTTATTACGGAGACCTGGGCTTCGGATTCCTCGTGTCACGATCTACTTTTGGCCATTCCTGATGGATATTCTCTCCATAGGCAGGATAGACCATTGCGTAGAGGCGGAGGAATTGCTATCCTCTTTAAATCCTCCCTTTCCTGCACTATTAAACCTCTATCTGTGCCTCAAGGTCGCTTTGAAACATTCTATTTTTGCATTCTATGGGCTCCATCTGTCTCCTTTACTGGGATACTTGTATATAGACCACCTGGCACTAGGACCAGCTTCTCTGTGGATCTACTTCGAATCCTCGAACCCTATTTTGGAAAACCATATCTCTCCATCCTGGGTGACTTCAATTTCCATCTTGATGAAGTCAGCTCGAAGGATACCCTGACATTAATTGAGACACTTGCAGCCTGTGATCTCGTTCAGCTGGCCTACACACAAGGCTGGCCATATCCTGGATGGGGTATTTTCTAATGATTTAAGACTATCTACTGGCCCCCCTTTGCCGCTGGTCTGGACAGATCATTTTGCAGTACCTCTGGAATTTGCTCTCCCTGCCTTGCCATCAGTGAACCAGGTTGCCACTACATTTGCTCTTAGGAGAAATTTCAGAAACATCACGGATGAGGCCCTTGCCTCTCACGTTCGGGCCTCGGAGTCCTTCTCCTTGAAGGAGGCAGATAAGGCAGCTCAAGAACTTATGGATTCTATCACCAATGCAGTTGAAAAGCTTGCCCCCGCCTCCCTCCGCTATGTAGCTCGGCAGAAGCCCACTGCACCCTGGTTCTCCGAACATCTGAGACTTCTAAGGCAGGGGTGTAGGAGCAGTGAGAGAAGCTGGAGGAATTCATGGGATCCGAAGGATAGGGAGGTCCACAAGTCCGCTCTGCGGGAGTACAAACAGAGAGTGGTAATGGAAAAGCAGGAGTATTTCTCCAATCTTACAAGCTCCCCGACTTCATCTAGGGAACTTTTTAAAATTGCTGATTCATTATGCTCTCTCCAACTCCCTGATCCTGTGGTTAGTTCTCAGGATCGTTGCAATGATATCTCTGACTTTTTTCATAGTAGAATCTCGGACATTCATCTCTCCCTGGAAGCCCAATGTCATTCTTTGGATAGTGATGTCCCTCCTGCCATAGCCAGTCTGGATACTAGGTCCTTCTGAACTATTCACGCAGTTTCCATTACTGTCTCTGGAAGGACTGAACCTCCTGCTTGACAGGACCAAATCCTCCTCCCCCATGGATCCCCTACCGCTTAAAAAACTTAAAGAGTGTAGAAACAGCATTCTTCCGCCTATGCTGGAAGTTATGAATAGGGCTATTGTCCAGGGTTCCTTTCCACCAGTGTGGAAGAAGGCTATTGTGAAGCCTCTCCTTAAAAAGCCGTCTTTGGATCCTGGTCTTCTTAAAAATTTTAGGCCTATTTCATTGCTCCCCGCCCCGGCAAAAATACTAGTAGCTAACCTCAACACTCATCTTTCCACCTTTCTTGAGACCAGTGTGTACCTCGATAACACGCAGCACGGTTTCAGAAAACATCATAGTACTGAATCCGCTCTCACTGTTGTGGTTGACAACATTCGCTGCAAAGTGGATAGTGGCCAAACTACAGTTCTTGTCTTACTGGACCTCACGGCCGCTTTGGATACCCTGTCTCCCGCCATCTTAACATCTCGGCTTAGGGAGGCAGGGGTCACTGGGCCGGCCCTGAGTCTCCTTAACTCCTTTCTCCATGGTATAGAACAGAGAGTAATGCTTGGAAATGTCCTCTCCCCTGGCAAGTCATTGCAATGTGGGGTGCCACAGGGGTCGGCCTTGAGTCTGACCCTGTTTAATATCTATGTGGCCCCCCTTGCTAGACTAGTAAGATCGCAGGGGATGGAGGTAGTGTCTTACGCAGACGACACCCAGATTATGGTATCGCTGGCTCACTCCTCTGTCCGTACATCCGCCTTTAGCTTTAGGTCATGCATGCAGCATGTGGCAGATTGGATGATCATCATCTCCCTAAAGCTAAATGTCGATAAGACAGAGGTCTTGGTCTTTGGGAAAGACCAAGATGTTTGGTCGAGCGAGTGGTGGCCTTCATCTCTTGGCACCTGCCCCACTCCCTCCCAATCAGCCAGAAATCTTGGTGTTGTCTTTGACACCTAACTCTCTATGAAGCTCCAAGTGAACAGGACTGTGGCCACGTGCTGGGGTGTCATTAGGATCCCAAATAGAATTCGTAACTATCTCTCCTTTCAGTCGCGCAAACAGATCGCAGTCGCTCTTGTTGGCTCCAGGATCGACTATTGCAACTCTTTGTATGTGGAGCTCAACAAGGGCCTCATTCATCGATTGCAAATCGTACAAAATGCTGCAGCGCGCTTTGTTCTGGCCTTTCCCATGGCTTCATCGGCCACGACTGCTAGGAGAGACCTTCACTGGCTTCCTGTCCAGTATAGACTCTTTTAGGATCCTAAGTCTGACATACAGAGCACTTATGGCTGGCCCCGATGACGCACTTGGTACCTTGCTTACTCGCTATGTTCCAACAAGATGTCTTCGATCGGCCGGCCTATTTCAACTTGTAGTCCCCCGTACTAAGCTGACCAGATGGGGAGCGAGAGCTTTTTCTGTAGCCGCTCCTCAGCTTTGGAACTATTCCAATTGTGATCAAAACCCTGCCCTCAATTGATTTGTTTAAAAAGGCTCTTAAAACTTGGTTCTTCATCAGAGCCTACCAATGAGAGAATGCGGTCTGACTCGGCGAGCTGTATTATTGGAAGTAGGCGCCTTGAAGCCCATTGGGATAAGTTTGCGCAGGATAAGATACATTTCATTCATTCATTCATTCTTACTGAACCGTAAATATGTAAATGGGAAAATACTATTTATTTATTACAGTATTGCTAGAAGGCCTCGCCCAATAGCAGCAGTTATTTTACATCGCACATATGTACAAGTTATTCAGTTGCACATACTTACATTGCATTTTACGTGTTTCAAAATCGAGGCGAAGGGAATGAAGGAGCTTTGCTGAGGAGAGATGGTTTTTGGTCATGTCCTGCATATAATGACACATTTGCTGATTCTTTCGTTGAGAGTATCAGAGTGTTTTTTCTGGACCATTGGCCCCAGTGCCGGCTTTAGTGCGGGTGGCGTCCTGTGTGTCGCACCCTTTCTGTCCTCCTCGGATTCCCCCACTGCCACCCTGCAAAAGTGCCCCTTATCTCTCCATAGCCCCTCTCTCACATACATTTCACTGCACTGGTTTAGGCTGACTTTACTAATCTGTTTTTTTGTGTGGGTAGCTGAGCAGATCTGTTCTTCGCAGCAGCCATGTTAACCATCTGCGTTAATTTATGACGAGTCAAAAGACTGAACATTAATCACAAGAGGTATCGGACATTATAATAACTGCCAGAATCCTGGAGGCATTAGCAAATCTGCAGCAGATGCTTTTAAAGCCAATGTTATTGCCAAACAGCGCCCCCTCTGAGGTCAGTGCCCCCCATTACCCTGGATCAGCACCCAGTGCAGCCGCACCAGTCGCACTGCCTTAAAGCTGGCCCTCATTGGCCTGTTGTCACTATGTTAACTGTTTTTCTATGGCTTAGCATCTTGGTCGTTGTGGGGTAGAAAGGGTCATGTTAATTGTCATAGCACACTACTGTTCTCTGACATGTCGACCGCATGCAAGAGATAACGCAAAGGGCCATGGCAGAAGTACTGCAGTCACAGGAGTGTGGTGGGCTGGAGGGGGGTGAGGCAGTGAGCGTGGTAGCATATGTAGGACAAGCCATATCTAGCGTCTTCCCTTTATGACACACATACCAGGCTCTTTACAGTATGAAATGGAAAACAAAAGAATGTGCTTTTTTTTTACACTTCAGTAACTGCTGGGGCAGCATAGCTTTAGCTGGTTTTGGTTTATATTTCACAACTGTAGTTTACTCCAAATATTCTGAAGTAAATATTCCAAAATCATGTACAGTAGTGTTGAAATTCTGACACTTAGCACATACTTGTTACTGGATCTGTTCTTTACCCGTCTACCCACCCACACAGGGACACAGTTTATTTTGCTGTATTGAGGTGTACTTTTGCTACAATAGTATTTTTCTCATTGTTTCTGGTTAAAATGTATTGATTTGAGTTTGTGTGCCCCCATAACACATTCCTCAGTGTTTAGGAATAGAAGTTTTATTTAAAACGAGAATTGCATTTAAAAAATATCACAGAGGCGGCACATCCTCTGCTGCACCACTTTAGGCCTGGCGGTTTGGGGGGCTGTTCCCATGAGCGGGGTTAGTACTGATTTGTATACTGTGCGCCTTTGCCTAGTGTGGCATGGTGGGCGAAGAACAATAGACCGGAATCTAACTTACTGATCGCCAGTGGCTAGGATGAATTCAAGCATTGCATCCATCACCTTGTTGCTGTTGCAGTTGACCCCATTTTAGGAAGCAGTTGCCTCAATTTCTCGTTGATAGCGTTTCTGTAGTGCCCAGGGTTGAGACGGGTGACTAATATTATGCAAATTGAGGGCGAGGATAAATAGCAACCAGAAGTGCTGTGTAGTGCTGGATGTTCCATTTCAATCCTCACTTTCTGTGGGAGCGGAACATCATCCTGTGTTTCAGAGTGACCAGCTGGCATCAAACGCATTGAACAAGCATTGGCATAGCCAATAGGTCTCGCCTTTGGGACATTATAAGTGTTTAGCCATGCAACAGTGGATGTTGTTGCACCATAACTAAATACTTATAAGGTCCCAAAAGCGAGACCTATTGGCTATGCCAAGGCTTGTTTAATTTGCGCTCTCAGAGGCGGCTCGCTGAACTCTCGCGAGCCCCACTATCCAAATGTACAATTTATTTCTCAAACACTACTGAACAGATTCACACCAAATCACAAAAAAACACAATCTGTGCACCAAGCTCTAGCTTCCTGCTGAATTTGGTGTAATTACCACCCATTTAAGACTCTCAGGTGGATGTTGGGCTGATCTGAAGTGGTCAACCAATGGGGCACCGGACAACCCACTACTTCTACATAGAATGGACATTGGGGCATGTTATTGTAAACCATGACATTGATTAATTGTTTATTTGTCTACTATAGAACAGTTTGAATCTTACCACTAATATCTGATCAATATCGCGTTTTTATTGTCACTAAACCCTCCCCCCACCATACCTTCACTACTGCACGTTTTCCCCCCCCTTCCCCCCCAGGGGCACCAATATCACTATGAATGTGTATTCTTTGTGAATATGTAATATCGCTCCTTTCCTATAATGTGATTAAAACATTATAGAGGTATTTTCTTTGTTGATTAGTATCATTTTAACTATTTGTGTAACCACATGCTCCTCCTTCACTGGGACCCCTTACTCTTAAACCTCACTGAGATGAAGACAGGATTTTCCTAAGATCAGCATTCCAAGTGAAAGTGTGGCAAGGGAAGCAAGGTGGAACATGGTGTTTCCACTTGTTGACTTCAAAGCCATGGGAGATGTTAAAGCATTGGCAGGTTTGCTTTTAAAAACGCATTTTGACAAGATGAACGTAAACAAAAGGCTACTGCAGTAAAAAATGAATTATAATAGTGACTGCGCATAAGTCGAAAAATAAATGTTATTTGATATAAATGCTCACTCTTAAAAGGGAATGTGACTGGTGTCTGTAAAATAATACGTGGTCATGTTAGATGAAAAGTGACTCACCTGTTGATCAAGGCTCATTCTGAGCTGACATGTGTAAGGACTATGAGCAACACTCGGATATCTGTGTGAAATAAAAGTGCCTGCAGCCTTTTGAAATTTGGCATTGGCGTCCTTCTTTGGAGGAGAAGTGCTGACGTTTTCATTTATGCGGGAAGCTCCTTGCCTGCAGCGCTGAGGCCGCACTGCTTGGTTCGAGCTCCTGTAATCAGAGCATTGGGTGGAAGTGTATATATATATATATATATACACACACACACTGAAAAAACCATAGGTTTCACACATGTTATAGTTAGGAATTAGCATTTAAAAAACCTTGCAAATTCATTGAAAAAACCATAGGTTTCACATGTTCTAGTTAGCTGAACATTTCTCTCATACAAAACCTTTGAAATTCCTCAGTTATAGTTAGCTCAGCTAACTATAACTTGCGCGCCCGCAATGCACTGCTGATGACGTCACATATTACATCACTCATGACATGGTCAGTGACATCACTCATGACATCTCAAATGATATCCCTGATGACATCATCCAGTGAATGTGCGTCTTTCTGAATTTTTTTTTTTTATATATGTATATCTAAAGGTCGATGGAAGAATAAATGGGTAAGTGTCTAAATGGATGTTTTTTTTTGTAAAATTCATTGTATAACTGACTTGAGTATATCTTAGTGAATAGGTGTACTAGCGAGTAATCTTTAAATATTTAAATATCTGTATCAGTGTCTCACTTTGTATTTAAGTGGCTGCATGGGTTGGAGAGTAGCTACGTGAGTGTGTATATGGGTTATTAGTTGATTTTTTGAGTACCAAAATGAGTGTTTGTACGGTTCGGTGGGGAGTGTTACTTAGCGCACAGATGCATGAATGACTGACTCACTGTTTGTATGTGTTTTGAAGACCGCATGTGTGCAGCACTGTATGGGTGGATGAGGTGGATGAGCGTATGTATTGGTGCGTTAGTGAGTGAATGACTGTCTCAATAGTATCTTTATGAGTAACTACATAGGTTTTAAACTAGTATATGTGAGTATTGATGTATATAAGTGAGCATATCTGAGAGCGACAGATTCTAAGACTTCCTGTATAAATAAGTATGTGTTTCTATAAGTGATTGTTTAAGAGAGTAAGTAGGTCTACGATTCTGTAGAAGTTAGTGTAGTGGTGGGTGTATAGCTGTATATGCAAGTAAATGGATATTTGATAGTTTATTTGCATGTGTGAGTATGTGTGTGACTAACTTTAGATGAGTGTCTGTGTATATCAGGATATATAGGTGTATGTGTACATATGATGAGTCAGTACATGTATGAGTGACTATATAGAACTGTTTGTGAATGAGTGGATGTGTAAGTCGATTTTGGGATTACTCAATAGGTTGTTCTAACTGGAATTGGTATCTCTATTTTTTTGAAAATTTTTGTTTCTATTTTTGATCGTGTGTATCAAAGGTTATATTACAGTAAGAGGAGGTGTGCCACAAGGATGAGGTCATCAGTGATGTCATCAGGGATGTCATTTGAGATGTCATGAGTGATGTCATTGACCATGTCATGAGTGATGTAATATGGGACGTCATCAGCAGTGCATTGCGGGCGCGCAAGTTAGTTAGCTGAGCTAACTCACGGAGGAATTTCAAAGGTTTTGTATGAGAGAAATGTTCAGCTGACTATAACATGTGAAACCTATGGTTTTTTCAATGAATTTGCAAGGTTTTTTAAATGCCAATTCCTAACTATAACGTGTGTGAAACCTATGGTTTTTTCAGTAAATTTCATAGGTTTTGTAAATGATAATTTATAAATGTATTATTATGTCTCTTTCTACTAATTTCTTATATTTTTAATATAAATATTTATTTTATTTTTTAGATTATATTTCATATTCTTATTATAAAATAACAAAACTAAATTGCAAAGTAATTTTTGAATGAATTATTGCTTGACGTCGGTTGCAAGTATAACACCGCTCCAGCAATTCTCTGGCGGCCCTATGCACACAATGCTGTATCAATCCTTACACCTGCATCAAGCATGTGCAAGGTTTTGACGCAGCATAACCTCAAAAGACACTGAATAAAATGTTATACATTTCACTCAGTCACTTTTAGGAGGCCTTGCTGCACCCCCTTCTGCACAAGAAAGCCTCTTCTGGCGCAGCGCTTCACAATGTAATACACCCTCCAGATGCGTCACATTGTTCGTAGCACCCACCATGACATCTTTTGCACCACCGTTTTGACACAAAAGTGACGCAACGGCTGTGTAAAAGAGGCACAAGGGGATTGTAAATCCACCCCTAACACATACAAATTCACCCAGGCACTTTCACCAGCAGCGCAAATTGAAACAGACTAGTAACATATTTATGTACATATGATACATCCAAGTGCTTCGGACATACTACAGTATACTATAGATAAACACCTTATAGACTTATGCTGTAGCAGTTCTATAGTTCTGCACTTTCACATTCTCCATACACTAGTAACATTCATTCATTCCTTTATGAACTACACATTCATTCTGACAAACTTTTACACACTAACATAGAAATATAGTTCTTTCTTTGACCAGTGAAGGTAGTTCTAAATAGAACAGTTTTTTTTGTTTTGTATTTTTTTTGTGCTCAACAAATTCCAAGCGGAACAAAAGAATGAAAAAAGAACTAATGTCGAGGACAGCAATGATCCTGTATCCTGCGTTTCATCAAGTCTATAGACTGTTCCCCATAACACAAAAGTTTATCGCAATAAATGCATAGAATTTTAACTTTAGCAAAGTCAGAATCAATATGTGGGTGTGGACTGCTTGCTGAAAATCCTGCTGCCGCAGTTGTTGTGCTTGGTGTAGCAGCAGGTGGGTTCTTGTGCAACCTCAGTCTTGCAGCTCGAGCAAAGTCCTTGGGGTGCGAATTCTTCACGTGTCGCACCATATTTGCTGTGCCAAAAGGAGTATTTTTTAAATGGATCACCCCCTTGAAAGAGTTATTTCGCAAATTTTACAGGTTACTTGGAGCATTAACCTTTTTTGACCTTCTGGAAAAGTGAAAAACTTCCAAATTAGAGCTGCTTTCCTCTTCTTTGGAGGTTCTTCAGGAATGAAATCTCCCTCTGAAGAACTGCTGGAAGATGACTCCATTGCTCTTATAATTGTGATCTTCCTTCTATTTGAGAAGATTCTCAGAACAAATGCTTCTTAGAAAGTCAAAGTTGAATAATTATAATGGGGCGGAACTTTCAACAGTCGCAATAGGAAAAGTTATGAACCAATCAAATCACTACTTTTTAAGTCACATGGCTTTGCGTACGCTTATGATGCGCTTGCGCAACTTTCAATACGTGTACGCATGATGCTCTACCGAGATTTGTGTGATTTTTTAAAAGTAATAAATGATTATTAAAAGTATTAAAACAATTCATGGTTATCCCAAATGTCTGCCCTTAGTATGTACATTAAATACATACATGTTTTAAACCAAGTAGAAACATTGCCCCCTTTCGCATACAGAACGCCGTACATGACGTCACACTGAAGCTTTAATGCGACGCGTAACTTCAAAGCATATTCGTACTGTATGCGCGGGTACACGCGGAGTATGATAAGCAGTACAAACTATGGTGCGATCACCTTTCAGTGACAAATCAGAGGTCAGGGCGCACTAAGGAGAATGATTAGAAGTGCTGACTCATTGCAGATCCGATTCTGGGCCTGCCTCTGCATACATTATAACACCGCCCCCATCTCTCTGTTGTTAATTGTTAGTGCACACACTCATACTTGCACGGTGCTCGCCCGCCCACACTACACACATGCCACCACCAAGCATGCTTGCTATCATTTAGCCTGAAAACCAATACATTAGCCAATGAGATGTCCCCCAGGGCCATCATTCTTGCAGACCACGAAAAAGCTCCCAATAACGGCCCAGGGCTTGGTTTGGTCAGCCCCCGCAGTTCTCATATAATGCGGGCACTGACGTGAGCACGCCCTCTTTTGCCTGCCTCTGCTGTGTTGACACACAGACTGTTGAAAACACCCCAGACTCAGCGAAACTACAGCCTTTCAAGACACGACAAAAACAAAAAAGGTAAGACGTCACAACATCAGCCTCCACTGTAAATTGTATATCCATAATACTGTTTTTTTTATCCTTCATATGGCTTTCCTACCCCTCAATGGTTTTAAATTGTACTTACATAATTGAAATATTTCTTTATAAGTCACAAGGTCCTATACACCTCTAATCTTCAAAATTGTGCGTGCATAAATCTGTCGTATTTCTGTACTACGCCACATGGTTAGGCCTCTATTATTAATTGGGCATCCATGCAAGTATTTTTTTTTCTGCGTCACGAGGCCGTCCCAGGCCTCTATTAACTTATTATTCTTCCTTTGTTTGCTGGAGCTGCAACAGTCTTAACTACGGAATATTAAGAACCCACATTAAAATTCACTTTTGATAGTTACGCAACTCAGTTTACGATGACTAATTAAAATGTCCTTTTGTTTTCTTCAGCAAACATCGTTCAGAAGCAACCACGGCCTATCTAGCAACAGCAATGGAATTCTCTGCAACTTATTGAATATACTTTGATGTATAGAAGCAGAGTTTATAGCATAGCAGCCCAGGTTCTGGTATTAACCTGGGCTCCTATGGTTATTCACAAGGGCATATCATCAAGCCCATTATTGCCGTGTTATCGGCAGTTTCCTTCCAATAAAAGCGACGATAATGTATCGCCTTTTATTGATAATAGGGCCCATTGCTCTTTTTTTTGACAAGTTAACTTAGGTGCATATTATCAAGGACCGGTGTTAAAATTATCGCAGTTTTATTGGCAGGAAACTGCCCATAAAACGGCGATAATGAGCTTCATAATACGGGCTTGTTATTTCCCATAGAAGCCCATGTTAACACCAGAACATAGGCTTCTATGGGAATTTACAAGGACGTATTATCAAGCCCACCCTCCCAACATTAAAAAAACTCCAGACAATGCAGGTACCCGGAGCTGGAAGGTCATTTTACATATCACTGCCCCAGAAATGTGGCGTTCCCGCGCCGTGTACGGGGAGAGAGCTCAAAACTTTTTTTTTTTTTTTTTTAAAAAGAAGACCAGAGGGGTGCCGCTCACGGAGACTGCGGGGAGTAGGACCGACTAGAATGGACTTCTACTTTTTATTCACCTTTTCCACCGCGTGCAAGTACTGCACGAGTACCCCTCCATTTTTTATTTAAAAAAAATAAAAATTGAGCCTAAAGATCCATGTACCATCCCCTGACCAAGACTATAGCCTCAGAATCTTTCCACCCTGCCCCTTTTTCTTAGTTCTCAACTTTGTTTTACTGTTTCCTTGTGACTCTCCTCTACCGACAAGCATGGCGGCCAACACTTCCTGGTTTGGAGTATTGACAGCCAATCAGCATGCAGCTCCTGCTCGTAATTGTACGTATTTCCATACACGTACGCCACGATTTTTCTTTAAAAAATAGAGCCTAAACATCCATGTACAACCCCCTGAGCAAGCCTAGAGGGTCGGAATGTCTCTAACTTACCCCTTTCCCTTATTCCTCAACTTTGTTTCACAGTTTTCTTGTGACTCGGTTCTAGCGAGGCACAAGATGGCCACCAACACTTCCTGGTTTCGAGTGTTGACAGACAGTTCACAGCCAATCAGCATGCAGCTCGCGCTCGTAATTGAACAGATTTCAGTACGCGTGCGGAACTCTGTCTCTAGATATCGCTATGATTTTACTTGAAATTCTCAGAAACTACTGAACGGATTTACACTATTTAACAAAAAGGACAATCTGCGAACAGAACTCTACCTCTCTGCCAAATTCTGTGTAATTCCGTTCAGCCGTTCGGGCTGTAGCCCTGGCTAAAGGTCCCTATGGAAAACTGCATGGAAAAAACACATTTTGGGACCCCCCTTTTTTCTCGGCTCCCACTTGACTAATCACTTTCAGGGAAGGAGCGGAACTGAGCAGGCCATTTTCTTGGAGAAATTCGCGAAGATCCGTCCACCGGCGCCAAAGTTATTCCAAATAGAATGTTGTAGATTTCTTATGGAAACTAGGTCCTAACTATAACTACCTACTGGCGACCGCCAGTAGGTAATATATACACATATATACAGACACCACACACACACATGTATTTTTTTTTCATTTTGACGAACACATTTTTTTGTGCACCGTACTTCATAGTTAAAGTCTGTTTAATTTTGTATCTTAGGTATCATCCAGTGAAAGAATAATGGGTTTCTGTAATTTATTAACATATATGAACTCAGTAAAAGAACTGAACTATTCTTAATACAAACATGCCAAAGTTTTCTGAAGTTTTTTGATTTTGTATCTTTAAAATTAGCAGTTAGAGTTTTGATTTTTTCTTTTAGTATTTTTGTAGAAGGAGTATGGCAACTAAAAAGCAAAGATGCTGTTCAAACTTTGGCATAAATGTATTCGTTTTGATAAAAATGTTTCTATTTAACTTAAGGTGCCTGGTTTCACTAGTAGAATATGGTTCACTTACAATTAAGAGAAAAGTGTTAATATTGTTTAACCATTTCATGCGGTTATTAAGTTAGTACATAGCGATGGTGAAGTCTGACATGTTTTGAGGGCTGTACCTTCATCCCTGATAGTAGTAAGCTTATTAATGTCCACATGTGTTATCCTAATAATATTTCCATGAGGAAAAGACTCAGGAAAATCATGGGTTAAGGGAATCAGTAAGCATGTGGTTCAGTGGTCCTTGAAAGGGTTTTGCAAAGGTTAGTGAATGGTTTAGTAGCATTGGGGATGTTAGGAAAATATAACTCCCATTAATTATAATTTCTTTATGCATTCTTGATCTAATTGCTATGTTTACATTTCTTGAATTTTTTTCAGTTTGTGGGAATATGAAGAGAGCACCTGCAACGTCTAGAAAGAAAAGAAAATTGTCATGTTTAAATGGAGAAGATGGACATAAATTCTCATGTTTATGATGAGATGAGGGCTTTGGAAGAATCGAGACCCAGGCAGCTAAAGATAACAAACTGTTTTAAATGAATATTAGTTGGAGGAGGAGCCACGCGCCAGACCAAGATGGCCGCGTGAGCCCTCGGCTCCCAAGACCACGGCCACCTCCTGAACTATCCTGACATCCATCCTGTGTCCTGAGCCGGACACCCGACGGCGGAACTGGAACGATGCGTCCTGCGGTGTTCCCTGGCCGGCTCTGAGGTCGGGGCCCAGAGATATGCCGCTTGAAAGCCCGCGGCCTTCCTGTCCTCTGAGCCAGGGGCTAAAGTAAAATACAGCCTGGCCCAGAACCGAACAGCGGAGCCGGCAACCGGAAGTCGCCGGTTTGGCCCCTTAACTGCCTCGGCGCGATCGGCTGTCCGAGAGATCAAAGTAGGTCCCACGGATGCCCTACATTGAGTAGCGGGCCTGGTTGGACGTGGCTGGCGGAGTTGCTGGTAATCGAGGGACGCCCAAGAAGCTGGTGAGATTGGCGCACCACGCTGCGGTGATCTGAGGCTGAGGAGCCGCGATCCGTGTTTGTGTCCTCCAGTGAGGACTACTGGTGGCTGGGGCGCCCGGGTGACTAGGGCGGGAACCCCCTGCACCGGGAGGTCGTGCCTGAATGGGCCTGCCAGGGCGAGGGGCACCTCAAAAACCGGCGATACGCTGCTGAGCTCCTGCCTGGCAGCTGAGGTGCCCCACAGTACTGTACACTGGCATAGATGCTTGGCCGTGCTGAGGTAGTTGGGATTGGCGTATTGGTGGAGCCAAGAGCGGATAGGCCCAGTGTGCCTGATAACCACAGAAGAAGCAGGGAGACACGATACACCCACCGGTAAAGGCAGCAGCTCAATTGAACCTGCAGAGTCCCATGTTACATCAAGAGGCTGGGCACCTGAAATCCACACATCACTCCCCGTTTATTGGCTGGGGAGTTGACGGGCACTTGGGTGAGTCTGTCACCTGCAGCAAGCGGGGTGAGAGGACCTGTGGGGGCAGAGTTTCTCTGCCCCCCCTCGTAACTGGCTGCCACGCTGGACCTAGGAGAACCAGACACAGTGAGTAGGCGTTCTCATTGGGACGAGGGGACTTTTGCTTTGAGGGGGACCCTATGTGGAGGCTGCGGTCCCGGGGGAAAGATCTTGAACCCCGACTCGCTCACCGAGATGCGGAAGGGTGCGGCGGCCTGACTTCCACACCGGGTTGCAGCGACTCGCTTGTGATCCTGGATGACCTGTGGAAGTCGGCGGCACAGAGTGGAAAGTGGCTACTGCAGAGATGGCAACGAAGCAGGACCCTACCCAGGTCTTCGAAAGGATCAAAACAAGTACAATCAAACAATTTTAGACTACTACACGATGCCTAAAGGGTTCCCCATTGAGTCCAGGAAGATCCTCTCATCGGGTTGAGACTTGGAGGGTGCCTCCGCAGAGCCATCGTTAACGGATGTCATGGCGGCGATTAACGGGATCCAGTCTACGCTGGGGGAAAAAAAATCAAGTCACTTTATAATAAGTTGGACACGGTCACTATAGAGGTCAACCTGATTTGTGCGGATCTCACAAAGGCCAGCGAGAAAGGTAAATCGCTAGACATCAAGACTGCAAGTTTGATTGACGATATGGCACAATTGCAGCAGGAGGTACATGACCTTAACCCCTTCACTGCGGCGGCTATTCCGCCGCATTGCTAAGGGGGCGGGGCGGCCGCGCGGCGGCCGCATGCTGGTGAAGGAACCGCTCCGTCACCAGCGTCGGTGGCGCTGTGCTTATGACGGAGCGGTTCCGTCACGGCCCGCCCCGCTCAATAGAACGCTCAGCGCAGGCGCGGAATTCGCGCCGCACATGAGCAGCGAGCGGGCCATGACGGAACCGCTCCGTCATCAGCACAGCGCCACCGCAGCTGATGACGGAGCGGTTCCGTCATCAGCAGACAAGGGGTTAAAACTTCCTGAGATGTCACAGACCAAAAGCTTGATGAATACGAAGGGAGGGCCAGGCGCAACAACATACGTATCCTTGGGGTCCTCGAGAGATCGGAAGGGCCGGCGTCGGATCTGTTTGTAGAAAATATTGTCCTCAACCATCTTAAGCCGAAGGGTTGCAGTAACTTCTATACAATAGAGCGGGAACACAGAGTGCTGGGGGGCAGACCCAGGCCGGAGGCGCCCCCTTGCCCAGTAATCGCCAAAGTGCTGAATTTTCGAGATAGGGATGCGATCCTGAAGGCGGCGGGGGCCCCCTAGCGATTCGAAAACACTACGCTCTACTTCTTCCCAGACTTCACCCAGGTAGTGCAGAAACAAAGACAAAGCTTCCTCCCAGTGAAGAAGAAACTTAGGGAGAAGGGGATGACGTATGCTATGATGTTCCCGGCTCGGCTGCGGGTGGAAATCGAGGGGAAAGCCTGGTTCTTCGATAACCCAGAAGTGGCATCGGACTGAAGACCCCCCGATCGGGTCAGAAGAGCAAGAGCGTGATGGAGGGGAGGAATGTCTGGAACAGTAACTGTGGAGGATGCGGGAATCTATGTACTGTCTGGGAGAGTTGGGGTTTGGGGCAGTTCTGCAGCTAATTCATTACTGGACCCAGTGTACTGTATGTTGTAGAGAGCTGTCCCAGGACTCAGGACAACGTTATTGTGGCTGGGGGGAAGGGGGGCGGGGCTATGGTTACCTTCCCGTTACTACCTTTAGTTAGTTGAGCAGGCGGGGTATTGGGCGACAGGCACACTGCGAGTTGGGGATGGGCGTTAGCCATATGCAGGGGTGCAGGGAGGGGAGACGGGGTGGGGGGGGGGGGCTGGGGTGGTTCGGTGAACTTATTTCATGTTGTATTGTTTGCATTGTGGGTTTCTTTAAAAAAAATGTATGCATCAGGTGTCAAAGTAGCGATTGGACAGTACTCATATTAGTCATATGTCAAGCGTTAGTCAGGGATCGGGGATAAAGGTGCTAAGCTGGAATGTAAATGGCCTTGGAGACAGAATTAAGAGGGGGATGGTTTCTCAAATGGTTAGAAGGCACTCCCCAGACGTAATACTATTGCAGGAGACTCATCTGGTTGGTAACCGCTGCATGGCTCTCAATAGAGGGGGCTATAAGTTGGTGGCACATGCCAGGTTTACTACAGGGTCCAGGGGGGTTGGAATCCTTGTGAAGAACTCCTTTCTCTTGACTGTCCAGGCTAGGTGGTCCGATCAGAGGGGCCGCTACGTCCGTGTTTCCGGGTTTTGGGGGGGTGGGGGGGGGATTGTTACCTTCATGTCGATCTATCTCCCACCCGGCCTCCAATCTGACACTTTTTGGGGGCTGTCTTTCTCACCCTGCCTCTGGGCCTACTGGTACTGGGGGCGACTGTAATTCTGTGGTAGACAGGGAGACTGACAGACTCCCGGCTAGAATACTTAGACCGGCACATAGATGGCTCCCAGACTTCCTTGAAACAACGGGGCTAGTAGATAGTTGGAGGTTGAGAAATCCGACAGACGCACTACACACACACACACACGTGTGTCAGCAGCACATCACAACATGTCAAGGCTAGATTACATATTGATATCTGCAGCCCTGGCAGGCGTGGTTAGAGAGGCACGGTACCTTGGAAGTGGGATCTCCGGCTACTCTCCCATGTGGTTGCTGGTGGAGATGGGTCAAACTGCAGTAGGCAGGGTGGCTCCAATCATTGCGTGGCACCTGAACAACCCGGCTAAGAGGTTCCCAAGATTGCAGACAAGATACTCCAGGAGAATGTCAGAACCGGTGAATCGTCGCAGTCCCCGAGGGAAGCGTACAAGACGGTAGTTCGAGGGGAGGTCCTATCTTTGGTGGCGGGGAAGAAAAAGAAGCATCAGGCTGAGATAGTGAGGGTGGAAGCAGAAGTGAGGAGTTTGGAGGAAGAGGTTTCCGGGACAGCAACAACGGAGGGCTTGCATCTTTTAAAACTACGGCAAGGTGAATACAAAAGTCTTGCTAGAGACATGGCCGTAGCTCAGAATAAAACCACTTAAAGTCGAATATATGAACATGGACATAAGGCGGGCAAATTGATTGCATGGTTTGAGCGGGGGAATGGGCATCGAGGCTGGTGGCAGAACTACAAGGAGCAGAATCTGCCACAGTCACAGACCCACAAGCAGTGGCGGATGAATTCTCTGGATATTATAGAGAGGTTTACACCTCAGTCGGAGGATATACTGTGGCAGAGACATCCGTATGTCTACGCTGTCGGGGGAAGACAGGGAATATTTGGACTCTCCCCCGCATTGACGAGGTGGCACAGGCGATTAGAGGGGTGCGATCCGGGATAACTACAGTCCCCGAACGGTATTCCTATAGAGCTATATAAAACTTAATGCCCACAAACTTGCCCCCTATGTCAAACCCATGTTCGTGGAGAGCGGAGAGAAGGGCCTGCTTCCGTATGACCAGAGAGTGGCAAATATTGTGGTTATTCATAAAGCAGCCCAAACCTGGGACGCTTTGCTCCTCCTACAGATCAATCTTGTTGCTTAATGCGGAGCCTAAAACCCTGGCGAAGCTACTTGCTACTAGACTGGTCAAAGTGGTCACCACCTTGATACATCCGGATCAGTCCAGTTTTATGCACCGCCGAAATACGGCCCTTAACTTGCGTAGGTTACACGGGATAATGGGTAAATCCCCAACGACTCAAGAACCAGCGGTATTAGTGTCCTTAGATGCCACTATGGCGTTCGAAAGGGTTGAGTGGTCTTACCTGTTCGCAGTACTTGAGAAGATGGGCTTTGGACCGAAGTTTGTAGGTAGGGTACGTCTACTATATACGAACCCATTGGCCAGAGTTGTTGTAAATAATTGCAAATCTGCCGATTTTCCCCTTGGGAGGGGCACGAGGAAGGGGTGTCCCTTGTCCCTGCTTCCTTTCGCTCTTGCTCTAGAGCCTCTGGCAGCGTGGGATCGGTCGATACGGTGCCTGCGGCGGATGCCCGAGTGGGAGAATAACATTTCCTTATATGCTAACGCCATCCTGCTTTATCTTACCAACCCTAGGGGATATTTGATCTGTTTTCTGGATGTACTGGCTATATTTGGAAGATTCTCCGGCTTCGCAATTAACTAGGCAAAATTGGTGCTTTTCGTTCTTAGGGGCAAGCCGCCAATGATCCCGCAATCATGCCCAATACACGTTGAACCGGTTGGGTTTAAGTACTTTGGTATTTATATCATGCTCGACCCGAAGCTACGGTACACCAAAAATTTAGATCCCCCGTTAACTCCTTTTAAAATGGACGTGGAGCGCTAGAGGGCTCTTCTATCCCTGTTGGGTAGAGCAGTTTTATTTAAAATGATGGCCCTTCCTCAGTTCTTATATAAACTCCAAAATACAATGGATCGGGTGCCGGCATCCTATTTCAAAGAAATAGAGGCCCTCCAGAGGAAGATTCTCTGGGACGGGAGTCCCCGCAGAGCATTCTCCAAATTTACTCTTCCCTGGTACGATGGAGGGATGGGATTGCCAGATCTTCGGAAATAGTACTGAGCCTCTCAGCTCACGGCGGTGAACCATGTTGTGTACGGAGCTCCAGAGGATCCATGGTATGCCATGGATCGATGGCAGGTGCCAGACGGTGATTTCACCAGGGAGCTATATGCCAAACACCATAGGTTCCCCCTGGTGGGTCCGACAGCACATGCCGTCCATGTGTGGCACACGGCTAATATATATCTTAACTGGGAGGGGAAGCTTACCTTAGCCACCCCCTTGTGGAATTCCGAAAAACTTGGGAAGTCGTGGAAATCCAGGGGATTCGACAAGTGGGATCTTATTGGGATCACACGGATTAAGGACGTGTGGGCAGGGGACACAATGCACACATTCGTTTCTCTCAAGCAACACTACAGCCTTCACGACAATGAACACTATCGGTACCTCCAGATTAGACGTGCTTTCCTCACACACATACCTAGGGGCACCTCGCTTCCCGAGGCTTCTCCTCTTGAAGATCGAGTGTTAGGTGGACACCTCCCAGAGAAGACTATCTCTTGAATATACAAAAAGCTTATCAATCACATGGGGGACCCGCTAGAGCCTATTAGAGTACAGTGGAGGGCTGATTGGCTGGAACTGGATGACGAGGAATGGACAAGGTGATCTCTTCCCCGAAGGTAGTGGCGATTCAGATAAGACTTAGGCTGGTGCAATTGAAGATCTTGCATAGGTCATATGTTATGGGCCCCATCTGGTACAAATGGGTCGAATGGAGAGTGGGGAGTGCCAGAGGGGGTGTGGAGAACTCAGCACTTTAATGCATATTTTGTGGCACTGTGAGGTGATACAGGAATACTGGTCGAAGATTTATGAATAGATACGAGACTCACTGGGCTCGGAGATGCATATTGAACGTCTGAAAACCCACGGATTTGAATGTATATGGGAAAACATGGGTAACGTTGGCATGTATGGTAGTGAAACAAAACATCGCTCAATTATGGGGAGATAGTCAGCCGCCCCGGGTTTTAAAATGGGTGGAAGACCTAGACTGGTGCAGGTTTGGGGAGAAGTCGGTGCATGTGGCTAGGGGGTGTCCCGAGAAATGGGGGAAGATCTGGGGGGGCCTGGAATGGCCATCGTGGAGAGATTTGTGCGCCCCCAGCGCGACAGATAGAGGAGGAGGCACATGAATCCCCGTAACTCATTATTTTAATGCGGTTTTAATATTCTGTACAAGTGAGACTGTATCGTTGACCAGTGAGATAACTGAATTCTCATGTTTTTCTTTGACTCTTTTTTGGTTAATAAAAAGATTTATAAAACAAAATTAATATTAGGTGGATTTTGATGACTTAATAGTCAATCAGATGGGGACTGAGAAATATAATTTTTATGTATTTAAAATGTGTGCCTAACATTATGAATAATTTTGCACTATAGCGAACACAGTGCACTTAGTCAAGCACAGGAAAATACAGTTTTACAAAGCTTGGCCCGAACTAGGCTTTAACTCCATTTTGAATCCTAACTCAGCCATGATGTGTGTGCATTAATTTCTCCTCTCAACGCACGTAACAAAAACGTGCTCTATAAAATGCTCTGTATTGACATGCTGCTCTCAAAAGACTCTAGAGGCAGCCTTTTGCTACATTCAGGCCAGTGAAGGCCCATTCATAATATGAGTGTCATGGGCTTGAGTGCAACCAGATTACATTAGGTCAAAAGAGGTGATATTAATTTTTGCAGTGATATTGGCATGGTGTTAGATGATTTTGTATTCTGACTGTGTTTATAGCATAATAAGATCATGTTAATACACAATTTTCACTGTGTATTTTATTATATATGGATGCCAATCAGAAGGTGAGCCAAGTCTGTTTTGCCCTCACCGTAAAAATAAGGTGATATTGTGGTTAGCTGGAAGATCTGTCAGCTTGCCAGGACAGCAGCTGTTCGAGGAGATTATGTGGGATGGATGGAGTATTCTCCTAAACCACTCAAGAAGGATTGTGTTACATGTATGCCCAACCTGTGTACTAAGAAGCGTTGGGCGGGATACATCACATCTCTATAAATTGCCAAATTCTTGGGGAGCTTACTTTGTGGTCATATGTTGTGTTGGGAGTCCAGTTCATCCTTGAGACCAAAGAGCCTTTAGTTCCCTACCCGGGGTACCTCCTGGTGGAGTGTGTTTATAAAAGAAATAACTAAAGCCATACTTTTCCTACCCCTGGGTAAGGCCCTGGGTGTGCTAGGTGATCTCTTCAAGTCATTATTGGATTGGTGGGCCCCACGCATTACTTTGCATGTTAATGCAGCTATTTGTGCCTTGTTACCTTAAACCTGGTGGCAGTCTGTAATGCCTACGGTGTTTAAAAAGGGCAACAGAAGTGATCCAGTCAGTTTTAGGCCAATTTCCCTTGTAGATATTGCAGTTTAAATTATAGGGAAAGTTATTTTAGAGAGGTTATCTTGCTGGGCCAATGAGAACAATATTATATCCAATCTTCAATATGGGTCTCGGTCTGGCAGGGGCAAGGTGGAACAGAATTTAAATCCATCTTTTAACAGATAAATATTCCATGGCTAGGAAGGGTTCAATCCATTTGGCCTTCATGGAGCTCAGCTCAGCCTTTGACTTGGTTAACCGTGATAAGTTATGGGAGGAGCTGGCAGCCACGGGGGTCGATGTGGTCGTCTTTGCAAGTTTGAGAGGTCTGCACTCGTACTTGAGGGGAATGGTACGATATGGGAGAGATGGGGAATGCACCCAGTCTTTTAGTATATAAAGAAGTGTTCGTCTGTTTCTAGTGCTAATTTTTAACCACTGGTCTATTTTTAATCTATCTATTGAACTTTAGGAAAGACTTCTATGATAATATTGTTTTTAGGTTATTTCTAGGTATAGTTTGTATTTAATTTTAGGATGATAACAATGATCTTAATGTTGCTTGTAAGGATCTGTTCTGTTTGTGTACTTTTATGATTTTCTTGGAAAATCAAGGAAAGACCCTCGCCAGTCTATCTCTTGTGTAAGATTTGGAAAATTACTGATTTGAGGTTTGACTTTATGTCAGACTGTTCGCTGCATCTGAATGAGCCTTTTGATGATTCTCTATATTGTGGGGGGGCACTTAACAGGGGCTTACGGGGGACCGACCCTGCTTGGGGCCATCCGAAAGTCCCGTTCTGTATGCCTTTTCATGGCGGTGGGACCACCATGAGCAGGCAGCCGGAAAGGGATATCCTAATCTCTACGGCGGTGCCTGCGCAGGCACCGCCTCCATAGTAGAGTTAGGATTCCGACCACCAGCTCCGTTAATTCGGTCGTAGGCAGCGGGCTCACCCCGACCTGTTGACCGACCAGTTGCATTGTAATGTGGACCGCTGTACTGTATGGTGGGTGGACCCCAACCGACGGTCATCAAACTCTACTCCACTCTATGACTCTCTACTCCACTCTATGCAGCTATACGAAACTCCTTTTATGCCACTTTACTCCACTCTACTCTACTCTGACACACCACTCCACTCTAATCCACTCCACAACACTACTCCACTATGCCATTCCACTCTCCTACACTATTCCATTCCATGGCACTCCTTTCTATGACAATCTACTCCACTCGATGCCACTCTATTATTATATTATATTTAAATTTATATGACGCAACAGCTACCCGGAGGTTTCCCGACGCCTACGGCCCCCTGCTAGAAAGAAAAGAACAGCAAGTCAAGCTCAGTGATTGAATAACCACGATTTGATGCCTTTTCGAAATTTGACATAGTTATGCTCAAACTGAAGTGAGAGTGGAAGCGAATTCCAAAGAGCGGGGGCCAATTAGGCAAAAGGCGAGCAAGTTTGAACCTAGGGGTCACAAACTTAGCCTGCTTGGAGGATCTAAGAAGGAGAGTGGGGATGTACTGGTGAACTAAGGTGCTAAGATAGCAAGGTGCAGTACCAGCGTTGATTCTGTGCATTTAGCAAAGGGCTTTGAATTTGGACCAATTTTCACTCTTTAGCCAGTGTAAGTCTTGATGATGGAGGCCATTCGAGGTAGCTGATATAGGAGCCTTGCTGCTGAGTTTTGAACCAATTGCAGCCTACCGATTACATCCTTATTGGCCCCTAAATAAGCCATTGCCGTAATCCAATTTGGACACGATCAGGGCTTGAACCACAGTCTTCTGAGCCCTACGAGGCAGCAACCCTAGGATTTTTTTAACCATTTCAGAATAATAAAGCACGTGGAGGCAACCTTGACTGCTTGTTGACGCATAGACATTTGATCGTCTATAATGATGCCAAGGTTGCGAACAGATTGCGAAGGTTGGGGAAAGGGACCCATTTGATGAGGCCAATGTTGTGGACCCCAAAGAGCTTTGTTTCCACCAAGAATCAGAGTTTGTTTTTTCCTCCATTCAATTTCAATTTGTTCAAGTGCTTCCATCCTGCAATGTTTTGTAAGCCTAATTGAAGAGAGGCTACCTTAGAGGTGTCTTTCGTAGCTAAGGAAAAGATCAGCTGGGTGTCGTCCGCATAGGAATATATCGTAAGCCCAGCTTTTTCTGCTAATGATGCCAGAGGGCTGGTGTAGATGTTGAAAAGTAAATGGCTTAAAATAGAGCCCTGGGGAACTCCATAAGGGGAGACATGAGATCTGGAGCTAGCCGCTGAAGAGGAGAATACCTGAAAGGTATGATTGGCTAGAAAGCTTGCCTGCCATTACAGTGCAATGCCGCCAATGCCCTTGGAATGTAGAACTTGAAGAAGTGTCTCATGTGATACGGTGTAAAAAGCGGCACTCAAATCTAATACGATGAGTGCCACTGTGTCACCCCTATCAAGTCACTGACTGATGGTTTCAGTGACTCCCAAGAGTGTTGATTCGGTAGAGAAGCCTGTTCTAAAACCGGATTGGGACAGATGCAAAATATTTTGGGAGTTCACAAATTGAGTCAGTTGGCGGTTAACATGTTTTTCAAATATTTTGGAGAATGCGGGGAGCAAAGAAACAGGACGGAAGTTAGAAAAAACTTCCGGATCAGCGTTTGCTTTCTGTAGCAAAGGGAGGATCATTGCATGTTTCTAATTAGCAGGTACTACTGCCTCAGCAAGTGAGGCAATAAGAAGTTCCAGAATAAGTTTGAGGATAGAGGGGTCCAGTTTTTTTAGAACAGAGATTGAAAAGGGATCCTAAGGGGAGCCTGATTTGATACCATTTAGGATGTAATTAAAAGACACTATCAAGAGAATGCCATCTATCGAGTATACTATCAGGATTGTCCTCTTTGTTCAATGAATCAGTGCGGGAGGTAGAATTTGCTAGTAAGTTGTTAGACTTAGGGAGCGGTTCTCCATTTGTATCAAATACTGAATAAATTGTATCCATTTTATCATTAAAAAACACTGTTAGATCTTCACATTGAGTTTCCGTTCGTTTAGGAGGCTCCATTTGGTGCGTTGCGCCAGATAATTCCTGCACCACCTTAAATAGTGTTTTAGGGTTATTTTGAGACAGCATGATATTGTTCTTTGTGTATTCAGCACGCGCCGCTTTGCATAGTAACTGGTAAACTTTGATGGACGTTTACAAACCCGTTTTTCAGCTGGAGCGTAGTACTCTAACGTCTCTCTAGCACTTTACATTTAGTTTTTTCTAGTCTGAGTTGGTCTGAGACCCATGGGGCAGGAGGGTGGGGACTGTTGGTTTTATTCTTAACTAAAGGGAGGCATGTGTCAATGGACGAGGTTGGACAGCTGTGGATGGCATCAGCGCCTGTAATGCGGACTAATTTTATGGCCAGCATAGAGTGCAAAAGATGAAGATTAAGACAATCAGCATGGTGGAGGACGAAGGCTCATGTCCCATCACCTGTCTGAGCATAAAGATCACTAGGAAGTGGTCCGACCATAATAAGGGGAGGGCTAGCTCACAAGCAATACTAGTTAAGTTGGAAAAAATAGGGTCTAGTTTGTGTCCTGCCTTATGAGTAGGGCCAAAATTGCATAAGATGACATTTAGAGCAGCTAAGTCCGAAATTAGAGTGGAGCTAATAGAGCAGTTAGGATCGTTAAGATGCAAGTTCAGGTCTCCTAAAATTGAGAAGTTGGTGGCTTCAAGTAAAAAGTGAGCAATATAATTTGGGAGCGCCACTGCCCAGGCTCCTGCTGGACCCGGGAGGAGAGGGGGGGGGGGTGCTAAATCAGCATCCCCGAAAAAGGTAAATTGAGACATGAGAGAAAGTTTAAAAAGGCAGCCTTCACAATTATTAATAGGAAGCTCTTCCCATTTACAAGTGAGCTAAAAAATAATAATTCCTATGCCACCTCCCATTTTATTCGCACGGTCCGTCCTAAGGATCGTGTAGTTATGGGGTAGAGCTATGGCGATGTCAGGGCCAGAGTTGGCATTAGGCCAGGTTTCAGTAAGAAAGATGGCATTGGGCTGGGAATTTATGAGTAGGTCGAAAATATCTTCTTTATGTTTAGAAAAGGACCTGCAGTTAATACTGAAGAACAAAAATTATTTAGTGGGCTCTTCCTCTTTGGGCGCAGAGTGGGAAGTGAACTTATTAAAAGCCAATGCGGGGGTGTGTAATAATGTGGTACTAGAGAGAAAGGGAAGTTACAGCAAGGGCAAGTAGAGGGATGGTTGTCCAGTGACATGATCATACAGTTGTGTTGTCGCTTAGGGCAGAGCGCAATCAGATCGTCATGAAAGTACAAGCGTGGAACAGTACAAATTTGCACAGTGGTTATGGCCCCTGGCCGCGGACGGGCTTAGCGCTCCGCTGGCACGTCTGCTGCGCGCATCCGCTGGGCACGTCCGCTGTGCGTAGTGCTCATGAAGTCACTAAATAGGCAAGTTGTAAGCAGCCCCGCCTCCCTACACCTCTGACCCGGAACTGGAAGAAATCTGCTGCCTTCACTACCTCCACAAAAAACGGGAAAACCTGTGGTGGACCAGGGAGTCGGCGGTTAACAGCGGGTGTCCGAAATGCAGGTGAGGAAAGCGCTGATATCCAAGTAAAAGTGCCAATAGCATTTAGCAAGTTAAAATGAAAATCAAGAAAATAACAATTTAAAAGTACGTTTGTACCGATCAAGTGCGTTAGACCGGGTCAAGTAAAATAGAAGCTTCAGTGCTAGCTCTAATTTTCTAACGCGCGTCCACTGAGCGTAGTGCCCATGACGTCACTAAATAGGCACGTTGTAAGCAGCCCGACCTCCCTAAACCTCTGACCCGGAACTAGAAGAAATCTGCCGGCTTCACTCCCTCCACAACAAACGGGAAAACCCTGTGGTGGACCAGGGAGTCAGCAATTAACAGCAGGTGTCCGAAATGCAGGTGAGGAAAGTGCTGATATCCAAGTAAAAGTGCAAATAGCATTTATCAAATTAAAATGAAATCAAGACAATAGCAATTTAAAAGTAAGTTTGTACCGATCAAGTAGGTTAGAAAGGGTCAAGTAAAATAGAAGCTTCTAAAACTCTAGTCCACTCTACACCACTCCATGGCATTCTATGCCACTCTATGCCACTCAACTACTCCACTCTATGCCCTTTCAGTCTATGACACTTCACTCTCTCCATGGCACTCCACAACATGGCACTCCACAACATGCCACTCCACTTAATTTGACTCCACGCAACTCTACTCTACATCACTCTATGCCACTCCACTGTACTCCACTTCATGATACTCCACTGCACACTACTCTCCTTTACTCCACTAACCTTGAGCCATGCTGAACATCAGCCACGCTGGTGTACAACATAGCTAAAACATCTTGGTACAGCCAATAGATCTTGAATTGGCGAGACCTATTGAATCTGCCAATGCTTGTTCTTTTGTGTGAAGCACTCCAATAGAGTGAGTGTTTGAGCCGTCTCCGTCGTGTATGTCTCAACCCCTGCAATTTGTGTTGCTCCCTGTTGCCTGACTGCTTTGCCTCATTCTTCCCTCTTGTGCTCGCCCTCCGTGATACTTTCCACCAAAGACTGTGTTGCTTTCGCTTCCACCCTCCCCAGATTATCTACCGATCCAACTCGGATCGGTAACTAAAAAGAGCAAGCATTTGCAATGCAATAGATCTCGCATTAAGAAAGTTTGAGCTATTGGTATTGTAAATGACAAATTGTTTATTTACGTTTTGTTTTTGAAAATAGCTAAATTAATAGCTTTGTCATTTACAATGCCAATAGTTATAACTTTTGCAAATGTGACACCTATAGCATTTTTAATGCAATATGTGTTGTATTTACGTGACTTCCATGTATTGATATTACAAATAACAATGGCTTTTAATTTTTTTTAATAATTAATACTTAAATAAAAGTTATTGTAATTTATAATGGCAATAGCTTAAACTTTTGTAAATAACTTTTGTGAAGATTATGTTCAGTGTATTTTATTGTGACGAAAATCCAAGATCAGAAGTGAGATATTAACATATTTGTTACATTTGTAATAAAGCTTGAAACATTGAGAGAACATATTTGAACCAGTTGTTGAATGGTTGCACAGATTGATGCTGTGGTGGCACTGAGTGATGTGATGGCGAACGAGTGATGCTGTGGCGTTCAGTGATGCTGTGGCGTTCAGTGATGCTGTGGCGGCGCATAGTGATGCTGTGGTAGCGCATAGTGATGTTGTGGTGCCCCCGAGTGATGCTGTGGTGCCCCCGAGTGATGTTGTGGTGCCCCCGAGTGAAGCTGTGGTGCCCCCGAGTGATGCTGTGGTGCCCCCGAGTGATGCTGTGGTGCCCCCGAGTGATGCTGTGGTGCCCCCGAGTGATGCTGTGGTGCCCCCGAGTGATGCTGTGGTGCCCCCGAGTGATGCTGTGGTGCCCCCGAGTGATGCTGTGGTGCCCCCGAGTGATGCTGTGGTGCCCCCGAGTGATGCTGTGGTGCCCCCGAGTGATGCTGTGGTGCCCCCGAGTGATGCTGTGGTGCCCCCGAGTGATGCTGTGGTGCCCCCGAGTGATGCTGTGGTGCCCCCGAGTGATGCTGTGGTGCCCCCGAGTGATGCTGTGGTGCCCCCCGAGTGATGCTGTGGTGGTGCTGAGTGATGCTGTATGCTAGGTTTTGTTTTGCTATCCTATGCTTTGATTTGTTCTGCTGTGTTTTGTTACGCTATGCTTTGTTATGCTATGCTAGATTTTGCTATGCTATGTTATGTTTTAATATGCTATGCTTTGTTTTGTTGTGTTTTGTTAAGCTATGCTATGTTTTGTTATGCTATGCTTTGTTATGTTATGCTATGCGATGCTTTGTTATGCGATGCTTTGCTATGCGATGCTTTGCTATGCGATGCTTTGTTATGCGATGCTTTGTTATGCGATGCTTTGTTATGCGATGCTTTGTTATGCGATGCTTTGTTATGCGATGCTTTGTTATGCGATGCTTTGTTATGCGATGCTTTGTTATGCGATGCTTTGTTATGCGATGCTTTGTTATGCGATGCTTTGTTATGCAATGCTTTGTTATGCGATGCTTTGTTATGCGATGCTTTGTTATGCGATGCTTTGTTATGCGATGCTTTGTTATGCGATGCTTTGTTATGCGATGCTTTGTTGTGTTTTGTTATGCAATGTTTTACTATCCTATGCTTTGTTTTGTTACGCTATGCTATGTTTTGTTAAGCTATGCTGGTGAGGGTGTGTGAGGGTGAGGGTGAGAGGGTTGTCAGGGTGAGGGGGTGTGATGGTAAGGGGGTGTGAGGGTGATTGAGGGTGAGGGAGTGTTGTACCAGGTCTTTGTGCATGAGGTTAACTTGGACTGGCGCTGCACATGCAATACCGGATGTCTGTGTGTGTAGAAAGCTTGTGCTGTTGCACGTTTTATTGGTCTGCCTGTGAGGAAGCTTGCATTGGGGTTAGGTCTCCAGTGAGGGAAAAGGGAGCGTGCATTACTGCTGCATATGGTGTACCCGGTCTGTGTGCGCAAGGGAAGCTTGCACCGCGGCTGCACATGTTGTATCAGGTCTCTGTATGCGAAGGAAGCTTGCACTGCTGCTGCCCATGCTCTACCTGGAGTATGCATGTGAGGAAAGCTTGGCCTGCTGCCCCAGTGCATGATGTGTTTGTGCAGCATGTGTAAGCGAAGCTTGGTGAATATTTCACTACTCGAAAGCCTCGACGAATGGCGTTGCATGTGAGCAGCACATCTCTGGGGGTGGGCTGGGGTCCGAGTCGTGAGCAGCACCGAAATTCAGCAATTAACCTCGGAGTTCATACGACAAGAGGATAAATCGCAGTTAATGGTGCCATTTAAGAACTGTTAAGTAGTATTCATTTGCTGCAGTTCAGCAGATTTTCCCCCTGCGAGCGCACCCAGCGCTAGAGGGGTTCACAAAAGTGGAAAGCTCTACCCATTTGGCTCTCCATCTGAGGTGTGTGTGTGTGTGTATGTGGGTGCGTGGTTCACGCGCACGTTTGTTGTATCCAGTGCGCTAGCGCGACTTGTCCAAGCCACCTTACCGAAAAGGCTGTAAGGGACAGAGCTGAAGCCACTGCATGGCGCGGTGTGACGAGGCATATGAGGGGTAGGCATGGTCTGGGGAGGGGGGGGGAATTCATATTAGAAGAAGCAGAACGAGTTATACCAGTGTGCTTAAGCATCCAATGTGATTTGTTGTGAAGCTCCTGAATGTAACTCAGTGGGTTAGGATGTCAAACTCATTGGGCTAGCAATGCCTTTTGTTCTCACAAGATCGATTGAAGATGGCTCAGTGAGAAAGCGCCCGATCTGATGAGATCTACAGGTCACACGTTTGAATCCCATCTGGGCGGACTCCGCCTCCCATCCTTCTGAGGTCGATGCATGAAATGCCATTAAATTGGATGACTGTCACACCGGTTATCTGTAGTGTTTAGAAAGTGTAGTCGTGTGGAATGCATGATGTCCGGCCTGGGTGGTAGGGTGGCAAGAATGTAGAAAAGAGCAGCTTGAGGGAAAGGTTTCCGGAAATGGAGAGAGCGCAAGGCAGCAAGGCAGATGCCTATGGACTGCAGCGGTGATGGAAGAACGGGGCATGGGGGCAGGTGGTAAGACTGAGGGGGGGCTGGCTAGGGAGAGGGGCAGAGGGTACGATGGAGTTGCTGGGGTGGTGGAGGAGGTCTGGGCCCAGGGGTGAGGCTGAAGGAGGATGGGGAGAGGCGTGGGCACAGCTTAGGAGCGGATTCCTTTGAAGTCTGATGTAGAGGCTCAGACAAATGGTGGTGTGCGAGCGGCTTCCTTTGAAGTCTGTCACCTGGGGCGTTGTGCGTGTGTGTGCAGCACTGCGGAGCGTGGTTTACGTGCACGTTTGTTGAATCCAACACGTGGGTGCGACATGTCCAGGCCACCGTACCGAAAAGGCTGTAAGGGACAGATCTGAAGCAACTGCATGGGGCGGGGTGCCGAGGCATATGAGGGGTAGGCATGGTCGGGGGAGGGGGGATTCATATCAGAAGAAGCAGAACGAGTTATACCAGTGTGCTTAAGCATCCAATGTGATTAGTTTTGAAACTCCTGAATGTAACTCAAAGGGTGAGGGTGTCAAACTCAGTGGGCCAGCAATGCCTTTTGTTCTCAGGAGATAGATTGAAGATGGCTCAGCGAGAAAGCACCCCATCTGATGTGATCTACAGGTTACACGTTTGAATCCCATCTGGGCGGACTCAACCTTCCATCCATCTGAGGTGGATGCATAAAAAATGCCATTACATTGGAGGACCGTCACACCGGTTATCTGTAGTGTTTAGAAAGTGTAGTCGTGTGGAATGCATGACGTCCGGCCCGGGTGGTAAGGTGGCAAGAATGTATTAATGCGCAGCTGGAGGGAAGGGTTTCCGGAAATTGAGAGAGCGCGAGGCAGAGAGACACAGTGAAAGAGGCCGTGAAAGTGAAAGCAAGTGAAAGCGATGACACTGCCGTGAGACACGCTCTGTGGTGCAGCTGTGAGAGGTACCATGACGAAAGGCAGGAAAAGCAAAGCAGATGTCCAAAAGCAAAGCAGATGGCCGTGCGCGGCATTGCTGTGGCGGGGGCGTACATTCCTTTAAAGTCTGATGCGGGGGAGCGGCAGCCTTTGAAGTCTGATGCCGAGGCCCAGACAAATGGTGGTGTGATGTGGCTGGCGATGATGTGCACGCGCATAGCTCACATGAACCGTACGCGATCCGCAGCTAGGTAGACTTTTCTTTTCCGTTTACTATAATCTCGCCTATTTATCCCTGCAGGATAGAATAGGTGATACCTAAAAAAAGTGACAGCGTCATTTTATAGGCTGGCACATGAGTGGAGCGCACACCTACAAAATTACATGGGCAGAGGCTTCCAAGGTTTTTGTGTTTTTTAACTTAGGCCACACTGCTCAGCACCGCAGATGCTCTGCATTGTACCTAAAAACCACTGGCAGAGCCAACAGATCACAAAGGTGAGAATAATTGGCTTTACAAGCTCTTGTTTCTGCAGCACCCATTTCTCAGGTGCTTTCATCTGTACTTTAATACAATAGGTTTGAAATTGGACGGTGAGTGTACGGCCAATCCACGTGACATAGAAACGTTAATACTACAAAGTCCATTTTAAAAACACATGTTTTGGTTTAGATAAAATAATGCATCTTGATATCACTGCTACAGCTGCTCATTATGCACCACATAAGCCAAGCACTGTTAGGGCCCACACTGGTTCCAGTGACAGAACTGTCTTAATAGGTAGCCCCAGTCAGCTGTTCACACAATAAACAGATTTCTCTCCATGGTTCAGAGGAGGAGGACTTACAAGAGACTCATACCGTGGGCTAAATGGTATTTATGTGGTATTGTGTCCAGTTGATCTCTGGTGGAAACATTGTGATACTATCTCAAAAAGTTTGACATGTTTTTCATTTACAAATCATTTTGCCCGTGGAATATAGTGAAAACTCTTTGCAATAAAGAAAAAACTCAATCCATAACGGATCTTTGCTAGTAAAATGAAACAAATTGATTTCCTCTACAATTTCACAATAACAAATGGCACAAACTGAGTTTCTTTCTCAAAGTTAAGTTTCCTCTTTCATTTGTTAAAAGTGGTGGAAACGGTGCCTATCTCCTCTTTACATGCACGCAGCAAAAGTACTGCAAATGTTGTTCTCTCCATTTTTGCCTTGGTGCAAATAACTTGATGTGATATGGGCTGGAACAAACTGTTCCTTGTTTCACGCCAGGTTACGAAAGATTAGGAAAATGGAATATGGCCCAAATTACAGCAATGCAACGTTTCGTTATCTGGCCCCATTACATTTCCTGCGTTAAAATCAGAATAGGACGAGCTTGCCACGTCACAACTTAACCACAAATGCATGTTAATAAAACAGCCGCAGCACATAGCAAACCGGTCACATGTGCTTCTGACATATCTTCAAGGCACAGGAAAGTATAATATTTGCTAGTCTCACCTTCACATAAGCCTCATCGGGTCACTGTGCCACTGAGGCCTGTATTTCTGACAGGAAGGCGGGCCTCGCAAGCAGCCCCTCCACGACGGCATTTGAGGACTGTGGTTAAATATATCTGACCTTGAATGAGGTAAGCGGACACTGTAAGTCACGTGACTTCTCCAGACCCTACCGAAAGCCACGTGGGATCAAGGACTTAGTTAGCATGACAGTGCGCTCGCCGGAAAATGTCAACAAAATTCTTTAAACGCCCAACATCGGGGGCGTGGCCAAGATGGCGGAGTAGGAAGACGCTTCTGCCCGAGGCTCCCGAACCCGTCCAGGCCCCAGCCTTTAGAAATAGCTTGTTCTCCCCCCGCTGGTGCTTGACAGCGATGGGAGAGGTGACAGAGTCCACCGAGCTGACATCAGAGCGGAATTGGCCCCGGAAACGACGGACCGGGTGTGGTGTAAGGCGGGCCCCGGAGTCGGGAGCAGCGAGGGTCTGCAGCCGAGATACGGCCAAGTGCGACGCAGGACCCTGGGATAGAGAGATTCTCTGGCTGGGACACTCCGTGAGGAGGAGAAGTGGTCCGGGAACCCCAAGTGCAGCTGGGGGCAGCCCGAGAGACGCCGGGCTACCCTATGGGAGGCCTCACCCCTGGAGGTCAGACACGGCCAAAATCGAGGCCGCGACTGCGGCCTACACCAGAGGGGAATCAGCGGGAGTGCGAGGAAGCGACAGCGGCGGGAAGGGAGAGACAGATGAGCCGGTGAAGCCGATCGAGGCCAGAACTGACCCAGGAGACACTCCGGACACGTCTATCCAGGTGTGGTGGGCAGCGAGCTCCGGAGTCGGGAGCGGCGAGAGACCAGGGCCGAGATACGGCCGAGAGCGACGTGTGAACCGGGAGTGGTGCCGCCCTCTGCCAGGGGCGCTCTGAGAGGTGGAGAGGTGGCCCTGAGAACGCTGAAGCAGACTGGGACACCCCGGAGGACACCTTGTGACCCAGCAGGAAGCGCCACTCCAGGAGGCCGGTAGCAGTCAAAATCGAGGCCGCGGCTGTGGCCTACAGTAGGGGAGACCGGCTGGGAGGCTGGGACTCGGCGACAGCGCGGTGCCGAGCCACACGGCACGAAGGTAGGAGCCCGGACTCCCTCAATAGCCGCTGCAGGGCCAGAGGGCAGCATGGGCAACGGGACAACGAGAGGCAATACCCAGGAACCTAGAGGCCCGCTGAAGAGGGCGCCGCCCGTTAGGGCCTGTGAGAGGACATTGCACCAAGGGGCCACTACCAGACACATCCCGCAACAGACAGGGCCAGAGAGCTCGTAAGTAGCCCCCCCGGGAGTAAAGAATGGGGGTAGGACACGGGACCTGCAGAAGATGCTGCCTATGAGGGCCACTGGAGACGGGAGGGGATAGCACAGGGAGATATATCGCAGGGGAACACATAGGCCGCCCCGCAGCGGAGCCCCGGTGGACCCACGTACTGTGAAGGCCCAAGGGAACAGGGGGCCGGAGGGACCTCCCTCGGACATAGCGGAGGAGATGGGGATACGCGGAGATTCCCCCACACCTGGGACATCCGGCGAGGAGGGTTGGACAATCCGGGGGCAATGAACTAGCCAGAGCAGCCTAGCGGCCCCAGCAAAGACTGAATTGAGAACGCGGCTGCGGCCTAGCAGAGTGGAGGACAGAGCAGATCGGCACGGCTAGAGCACACCGGTTCCCACTGGGGACGAAGGGAGTAGAGCGGACGCCTTCAAAAGTGCATTTCCCCTGCGGACTGAATTCTTAGGTGGCACAGGAGAGGTGTAGTGGCCCGCGGCCGGGATGGCGGGAAACAAAGGCAGTAAGAAGGGAGAGCGCATGCTCACCGAGATGCTCAGCAGAAATCAAAACAGAGGAGACAGGAATCAGCCTTCGCCGAGCTCTGCGGGAGGCTCACAATCAGCAGGTGGCGGGGAGCCTCCGGTCACCAGGTCCTTCTTGGAATCCCTTTTTGGCACTCTTAGGGACGATTTTCAGGCACTGAAACAGGAGGTGGCAGGAGAAGTGCCCGAGGTGCGTAGAGAAGTGGACAGACTGGGGGAGAGAGTGGCCACGGTGGAAAACACTATGCAGCGGCAAGACGAGGAACTTGTGCAATTTCAACAAGTACTGCGCCTTAGAGACCAACAATTGGACCTTCAAGCACACAATGAGGACTTGGAAAATAGGTCTCGGCGAAACATAAGGGTTCGAGGAATTCCATCAACGGAGGTGGGCACGGATGTGGCAGGCTATCTGCGGGACCTCTTCAGAGACATATTGGGAGAAGCTGCTGACTTCCCCATACGAATTGATGGAGCACACAGAGTAGGACCCCCGAGGCGCACATCGGCGCCGCCGCCGGACATTCTGGCCTTTCTCCCGGACTTCCCGTTGAAGGAACGGATTATGGCTGAGGCACGGAAGAAGCAACCTCTAGTTTTTCGTGGTCATCCTGTGGCGCTATATCAGGACCTGTCCACTATCACTCTTCGGAAACGCAAAGCATTTAAAATAGAGACGGATTTTTTGAGAGAGCACGAGACAGCCTACTCCTGGGGCCACCATTTCCGTCTCATCTTCAAATGGAACGGCACGATACACCAATTGCGATCACTACAGGAGACATGCGAGGTACTAGGAATCACCGCGGAGGAGGAAGATTTCGCCACACCGCGACGGAGGCGCGCCACCGGAGACAGCTGGCAGAGGGTATCGAGGCGGAGACCATCGGCTGTGTCCCGGAGACCGGACTCGCCCACCATCAGGGCCAACATGGCAGACGCCATTCTGGAAGCGTCCAGAGACTCAGCTACTAATGGTGACATTGCACTGACAGCGCAAGATTGCTCAGGGGGGAAAACGACATAGCTTTGCTGTTGTTGCAGGTTTGAGGACCGGGGGGGGGGCGGGGAGCTGAGGGGAGAAGTACGTGGCCGGACGTCCACTCAGGTACTATACCACAGACTTGTCCACTTGGGACATGACTGGGACTATAAGTTTGGGGGTGTCGGAGGGTTGGGGGAGGAGAGGGAAGGGGGGAGTTTGGAGGGGTGGTTGGTGGGGAGGGAGGGGGTTGTTGAGGAGTTGCAGGGAGGTGGGGTTGGGAGTTGGTTGCGGGAAGGGGAGGGAGGGGTCCATCCAGTGCTCTTGGTACATTCACGCTGCCCCAAAGGGGGCATCCATGTCCGTTTTGCCCACGAACTGTCACTCACTGATACTGACCCATTGCTTCTACCACATTGGTTCACACATTTATGGCGACCCTTAAAGTAGTGACCCTTAATGTCAAAGGGCTAAACAACCCAGTTAAGAGGAGGGCGGTCCTGTCCCTATTGGAGGGTGCGCAAGCGGATATCTGTCTCCTACAGGAGACTCACTTGTTACCGCGTGATTGCCACAGGATGCGATTGCGCAAGTTACCAACACAGTTCTTTTCCTCGAACACTTCTAAAACAGCGGGGTGGCAATCCTGGTATCTGGGTCCTTCAGGGGGGAGATCCTACACAAATTCGCAGAACAAGCGGGGAGACTTTTAGCACATAGATTTAAATTGGGGAACCTGGTGTTTACCATTGGGACGATATACAGCCCGAACGAGCATCAGGAACGCTTCCTTAACTCTGCACTGGTGGATATTACAGCGACCCCAGACAGACATATCATTATAGGGGGAGACCTGAACATGGTGCTCGATTCATCTATGGACAGATCCACGCAACGTTACCCACAGACTGGGGAACTGTCGCAGGCAGGGAAGACCCAATTGGCAGACCTGGATCTCCATGATCTTTGGCGCCGACTTCACCCCACAGATAGGGACTACTCCTATTACTCACATGCACACAAGACATACGCAAGAATAGACCATATTATGGTCACCGGACCGGTTCGCGACCTATCTACGGCGTCTGAGATTGGAGTCCTTTCTCTATCGGACCACGCGCCGGTCTCGGGGGTCTTCACTTTGCCACCGGTTCAGGCTACTCGCGGGGTATGGCGTCTCAGAGACACTCTCCTGCACAAAAAAACAGTGGTGAAACACATTATAGAGTCGGTCAGGGCATACCAGTCACACAACGACGACGCTGACACCTCGCCGGCGATCCAGTAGGCAGCATTTAAGGCAGTCCTGAGAGGAGAATTCATTACAATCTCGTTGGCAGAGAATAGGGAACGGCGGCAAAAGCGAGATGACCTCACGCAAAAGGTCCGGGAACTTGAACAGGTACATCACCGCACAGGGGCCCCTAGGATCTGGAGGCAATTGAAGGCAGCGAGGAAACTCCTGTCGGCCTTAGACACTTAGAACTACCATATCGGCAGGATTTGGTTCGAGTAGTCAGTACAGAATTTTGACGACGTATCATTAAGGAGAAAACAACCACTCTAGAGGTCGTCATAACCCACCCAGTTAAGGATATCAAGTCCCAGAAAAGCATAGGCTGACTGAACACATTAACCATATTAAGAGATCAGCCCCTGATGAAGGCACTATTGGGAGCCGAAATGCATTGGGCATGAGTATATATAAAAGTGAAATGTTATAAATTATGAGTGGTCATAAAATGATGATGAAATGTTGATACAGAACATATTGTACAAAGACAAATAATGTGATAAACTGTCAAATCATGATTGTATCAAAATTATGGAATGCTTTATTTTAGTGATTGATCAAAAAAGAATCAGTATATGAAATTAAATAACTGATTGACTACTATATTTTGAGTTGATATTGTATAAATACTTAAGGTGTAGGATTACACCAGGTGAACTGTGCGCAACTAGATGAGATCTCATCTCATCATAACTGGCCTTAGACATGGACAGGGCGGAATATGCGGCGCTACGTCTGAAGCACGCGTATTATACGGGAGGCGATAGATGTGGTCGACTCTTAGCGAACAAACTCAGAGTGGCACACCAACGTCACCAGGTAAAAGATCATTGTTAGTGATGGAGTAACGGTTACGGATGATGCCCAGATAGCAGAGGCCTTCCGTCGATTCTATGCCGAGTTGTACGCAGGGGACCCTCCAGCGACGCGAGAAACGGAGGACTATTTGAATGCGGTCACCCTTTCATCTCTGGCACCGACACAAGCAGAGTATTTGGAAAGAGAGATTCGGGTCGAGGAGGTGATTGCAGCCATCTCCAGACTCAAGCATGGGAACTCCCCAGGCCCAGACAGCTATACAACACTCTATGTCGACCTCAAACTGTACACGGGGATTCTCGCAGCTAGACTGGCGCTCCAACTGCCGGGACTGGTGGAACAGGACCAGTCCGGTTTTGTGCCTGGGAGGCAAACTGTGGATAACACCAAAAGAGTGGTACACATCTTGGAGAAGGCCTCCCGGATTCCTGGGGAAAGAATGCTGCTATCAGTCGACGCTGAGAAGGCGTTTGCCCGGGTGCACTGGCCTTATTTAGAACAGGTGTTGGCGAAAATGGGTATCGGAGAGAAATTTCGCTCTTTAGTATTCAACTGCTATAGGTTCCCATCAGCGGTGGTACGGGTGAACGGTTGTAGCTCCCAGAGGTTCACCATCGAGAGAGGCACCGGACAGGGCTGTCCGTTATCCCCGCTACTCTTCGCTCTATATATGGAGCTGTTTGCCCAGAGAATACGCCAGAACCCAGGAGCGACCGGAGTAAGGATGGGGGGGGATATGTCCATACAGTCAGCCTTTATGCGGACAATGTGATACTGACCCTAGAAGACCCGAAACGGCCACTCCCTGCGTGCATCGGAGAATTAGAGGCTTTCTCGACGGTGGCGGGATTTAGAATGAACATGGGAAAGTCAGTTGCACTGGATGTCTCCCTAACAGCTGCCACGAGATCGGAGTTGTAGGGGCTCTTCCCCATGCATTGGTCGTCTCATCAGGTACCGTACCTGGGTATCCTACTGGCGCCCACGTTGCCGGCGAGGATGACCGCCAATTATGCGGATCTGGGTAAGAAGATCAAAGAGGAACTGGGGAGATGGGGCAAGGGAATGATATCCTGGCTTGGCAGGATAGCGGTGGTTAAGATGATCCTACCCCAGGTTCTGTACCTGTTACGGGCACTGCTGCTACAACCGCCTAAGGGGTGGATCCAACAGACACAAGCGGACCTAGCCCGCTTCATCTGGCAAGACCGCAAGCCGAGGATGAAGAGAGTTCTCTCTACACTAGCACCTGAGGCGGGGGGGACTAGGTATTCCGGACTTACGCAAATATTTCCAAGCAACGCAGCTGCGGTACCTGGTGGAGTGGAGCAAGTGGGAGTCGGACAAGCACTGGCGATTCCAGGACCAAGCGGTTGCGGGCCGTCCCCTACAGGAGGTGCCCTTCCTGCGTAGGGCACACTGCCCTCCTAACCTATACGCATCCTTTGTCACACGGGTCCCGTTGAAGGTATGGCATGCCACCAACAAGGTCCACGACCTCACCACGTTCCCCTCACCGTTCACACCATTAGTGGACAACCCACACGTTACGCCAGGGACGGAGCCAGGAGCCTTCAAGCACTGGCGAACAGCCGGATGTAGGGCGCTCTTCCAAATGTATGATGCGGAAGGGATTCTCCCCTTTCCGAGTCTCAAGGAGGATTATCAGTTGTCCGAGACAGACAGGATGCGCTATTGGCAGGTGCGTGGTGTATGCAGGAATCTGCCAATACATCCCCTGGTTAGGCACTCCGGGGGCGATCAATGAATTGATTCATAACCATGTTAAACGTTTGGTGCTTTTATTCAGCAAATATATTCAGTTTGATATTAGTTGCATATCAATTGACGGCATATAATCCATACAGGTGATTCTATGAACATTAATCTCCAATGCATTTCGGGCGGGGGAGCCCTTGGTCACGGAGCGCTGTGGAGGAAGGCAGAATGGACTGGGTCAGTGAGGTTGCAACGGGTCGGGGTTCCAGTCTAACTTGTGCTTAAGGTGGAGTAGTGCGGCAACAAGTAATACGGGTGAGCTGACTGGTGCTTGAAGTGCTACGTGACGGTAGGGGTAGTGAAAAGGAAGTTAACGCGTGTGGTTCATAGAAACGCGCATTACATTAGCGTGCTAGATAGAGTACAGCAGCGGGGGCGGGGACTTACTTCATAGTGTCGAGTGGCAAAGCGTGCCGTCCATACGCTTGTGAGCAATGCTGCGAGAGGTGCCGGCGAGTGAACGCTGATAAATATCACTCGATAATGTGACGTGGGGTAAAGGACTAGAGATAAACAAAGGACTAATACCAGTTCGGTACGATGGCGGCCATCTTGGAGTGTAGTGGGAGTAACGTGCAGGATACGCTGGGGGTAGGGGGAAGGAGAGCCAATGTTAAAAAACAGTTACTATGTTACATAAACAAAGACATAATCATGAACAATGAGTTATATGTAGGCATTACAGATAACTGTATTCAATGCGGTCATTAAGACCATGTGGCTTCAGAGTCTGTAACCGATAGATCCATTCAAGTTCTCGTTTTAACAAGAGTTTGTGGTTATCAATACCTTCACGCATGGTGAGGATTTCAAGTACAATAAATTTCAGTTGTGCAATGGTGTGGCGAGCCTCAGCAAAATGCATCGCAACATTGGATTTTTCAACTTTCAACCTGATGTTAGATTTGTGCTCATTAAGGCGAGTTTTTATTTTGCGTTCAGTTTTACCTATGTACAACTTCCCAAAGGGGCATTTCAGTGCATAAATCAGGTTCATGGAATCGCAGGTAGCGTCAACTTGAAGCTTAATGTTATAACCTTTCATTGGATGCTGAATGTTATTGCCTTTGATGATACTATTGCAGTGGTTGCAATTAAGACAAGGTTTGGTTCCACGGTGTTGTATGACAGTTTGTTGGTTTTGAGAGGATCTCTTTGATGTTCCTGCTTCTAGTGTGAGCGAAAAGTGGTGGTTTTGCAAAGATGCCCTGAACTTGAATGGATCTATTGGTTACAGACTCTGAAGCCACATGGTCTTAATGACCGCATTAAATACAGTTGTTATCTGTAATGCCTACATATAACTCATTGTTCATGATTATGTCTTTGTTTATGTAACATAGTAACTGTTTTTTAACATTGGCTCTCCTTCCCCCTACCCCCTACCCCCAGCGTATCCTGCACGTTACTCCCACTACACTCCAAGATGGCCGCCATCGTACCGAACTGGTATTAGTCCTTTGTTTATCTCTAGTCCTTTACCCCACGTCACATTATCGAGTGATATTTATCAGCGTTCACTCGCCGGCACCTCTCGCAGCATTGCTCACAAGCGTATGGACGGCACGCTTTGCCACTCGACACTATGAAGTAAGTCCCCGCCCCCGCTGCTGTACTCTATCTAGCACGCTAATGTAATGCGCGTTTCTATGAACCACACGCGTTAACTTCCTTTTCACTACCCCTACCCTCACGTAGCACATCGAGCACCAGTCAGCTCACCCGTATTACTTGTTGCCGCACTACTCCACCTTAAGCACAAGTTAGACTGGAACCCCGACCCGTTGCAACCTCACTGACCCAGTCCATTCTGCCTTCCTCCACAGCGCTCCGTGACCAAGGGCTCCCCCGCCCGAAATGCATTGGAGATTAATGTTCATAGAATCACCTGTATGGATTATATGCCGTCAATTGATATGCAACTAATATCAAACTGAATATATTTGCTGAATAAAAGCACCAAACGTTTAACATGGTTATGAATCAATTCATCCAAGAAGAACTGCCGAGCCCTCGAGAAAGCCTGGAGAAGGGAGCCAACACCGGACAACATGACCACCCTCAAGCTTGCCACCCGGAAGCACCACCAGCTGATCCGCGACACCAAGAAAACTGCATTCAAGGACCGACTGGACAACGACGCACACAACTGCAAAGAACTCTTCAACATCGTGAAAGAGCTCTCCAACCCCAACGCCGGAAACAACGACATCACCCCATCGCAAGAACTCTGCAACTCCCTCGCCTCCTACTTCCACAACAAGATCGCGGACATACACAACAGCTTCAACACCCAACCGACGAACGCCACGTCCGACTCAACCGAACCACCGCCCCCACCACCACCCTCCGCGCCTGGACTCCTATCAGCACCGAAGACACCGTCCGCATGATGAACTCCATCCACTCCGGATCTCCGACCGACCCCTGCCCCCACCACGTCTTCCACAAGGCCGACGCTGTCATCGCACCCCACCTGCGGGACATCATCAACAACTCATTCGACACCGCCACCTTCCCTGAGAGCTGGAAGCACGCCAAACTCAGCGCTCTACTCAAGAAACCAACAGCGGACCCCACCGAACTCAAGAATTACCGCCCCATCTCGCTCCTCCCGTTCCCAGCCAAAGTCATCGAGAAGACCGTCAACAAGCAACTGGCCGCCTTCCTCGAGACGAACGGATCCCTCGACCCCTCACAGTCTGGCTTCCGAGCCAACCACAGCACCGAGACCGCCCTCATCGCTGCCACCGATGACATCCGAACCCTGATGGATAACAGAGAAACAGCGGCCCTCATCCTCCTAGACCTCTCCGCGGCCTTCGACACCGTCTGCCACCGCACCCTAGTGCAGCGCCTCTACAACGTCGGAATCCAGGAGAAGGCACTGGAATGGATCATCTCCTTCCTCGATGGAAGAACCCAGAGAGTCCGACTACCACCGTACAAATCAAAGGCCACCGAAGTCTTCTGCGGCGTACCCCAAGGATCCTCGCTGAGCCCTACCCTCTTCAACGTCTACATGAGCCCCCTCGCGGCCATCGCACGCCAACACAACCTGAACATCATCTCCTACGCCGACGATACCCAGCTGATCCTCTCCCTTACCAACGACCCCGCCACCGCCAGAGCCAACCTTCAAGAAGGAATGAAAGAAGTAGCCGAGTGGATGTCGACCAGCCGCCTGAAGCTGAACTCTGACAAGACGGAAGTCCTCATCCTGGGATCCTCGCCCTCCGCCTGGGACGACTCCTGGTGGCCCCCCGCCCTGGGAACTGCACCCAAACCGACAGACCACGCACGCAACCTGGGCTTCATCCTGGACTCCTCCCTCTCCATGACCAAGCAAGTCAACGCAGTCTCCTCGTCGTGCTTCAACATCCTGCGCATGCTACGGAAGATCTTCCGGTGGATCCCCACTGAGACCAGGAAGACTGTCACCCAGGCCCTCGTCACCAGCCGACTGGACTACGGCAACGCCCTCTACGCCGGAACCACCACCAAGCTCCAGAAGACACTCCAACGGATCCAGAACGCCTCAGCCAGACTCATCCTCGACATCCCACGACACAGCCACATCTCCGGACACCTAAGAGACCTGCACTGGCTCCCGATCAACAAGAGAATCACCTTCCGTCTCCTCACCCACGCACACAAAGCCCTACACGATCAAGGCCCGAGCTACCTCAACAACCGCATCAACTTCTACGCTCCCAAACGACACCTCCGATCAGCCAGTCACGCCCTCGCCGCCGTCCCCCGCATCGAAGAACGACAACAGGAGGAAGGTCCTTCTCCTACCTGGCCGCCAAGACCTGGAACTCCCTCCCTCCCGACCTGCGCCTGACCCAAGACCACCTCGCCTTCAGGAAGAAGCTCAAGACCTGGCTGTTCGGGCAGTAGCAGCACCCCCCCCCCCCAGCGCCTTGAGACCCTCCGGGTAAGTAGAGCGCTCTATAAATGTCTATGATTGATTGATTGATTGATTGATTGCCCCCGGAGTGCCTAACCAGGGGATGTATTGGCAGATTCCTGCATACACCACCTACCTGATGACTCGACGGTGTTTGGACGGATAACACCACCCTGACAGTGCACCCAGAACTCTGTTGTTTAAATGACAACACCTTTCATTGAACTCACGCAGTGCACCACCTATTCTCTATTTTTTAATTCACTATTGGCAGGTGCGGCATTGGGCGCTGCACCCACAGGTGAGAGAGACGGCTCACAGGAAGCTGCTGCCCTACGAAAGATTGTTGGTAACGCGCACTTCAGATGCGAAACTAATCACGGATCTCTACAAACTGTTGCAGCCTCCCCCCCCTCCACTTTCATAACCCTGGCAGAAAACGATGGAACCGGGAACTAGGAAGGACGCTAAGCCTTTAAAGAGTAAGACCAGATTTCGTATCGCGCACGGCATTCTGCATATCACATAGGACTTACCGAAACACTTACTAAGGTGTCCACATATTGGTATTACACCCCAGAATGGCTGCACGAGATGAATCGACACATTGAGAATACCTGTTGGCGGGCGTGTGGGCAGATAGGCACACTTACACATGTTTTATGGGACTGCCCGCTGCTACACTCTTACTGGAAAGAGGCGATTGACGAGATCGATACACACTTCGAAATAGAGCTGTCCCGCCTCCCTGCATACATCCTGCTGATCCTTCCAAACCGTTTAATGTACCCACTGAAATCCCGTAGAGGCAGGCAAATTGCTATAGCACTGGGCTCAGCAGTTCAAAACATCCTAATATGGCATGTACTGGGCATGGAAAAATTATCACTCATGGTGGCTGGGGAAGTGGAACAATTTGAGTAGCTGTGGCAACCATTCCAAGCACTGCTAACCACGGAATTCAAAGAGCTCACTTGTCCAAGGTACCTAAGATTATTGACACTGTTTAACGGTCAGCTGACCGGGCATGGTCGGTGATGGTGGGCGGAGGTAGGGAGACAAAACAGGAGGCAAGCAAGGCACTGGATGGGGTAGGGAAGGGTTGGGAGGGGAAGGGGATGGTGAGGGAGTTGGGGGGGGTAGTGTAATAAAAGTAGAAAGGGTACAGAGGGATTACTCCATTCTTGTATTTTGATCTTTGACTGAGCATACAAGAGAGAAGCCGAAGGGGCCCCTGTTATAAGAGACTTGGGATGTCACACACTCCTTTAGGACTGGTGCCATGGCACATAGCACTGTAACCACTGCTCTAATGTCTTCTCTTTCTTTGTACTCTTTCAATAAAATGCTTTAAACCTAAACGCCCAACATTGTGTTATACGATTAATACAAAGAGGGACCATGCAGTTCGTCAGAGTCAAGGTGTACTTTCAGTTTGGGTCAGTTTGGGTCAGATGCACAAACATTATGAAACTCTATGAGGATCACAACCAAGATAATAATCAAAAGTCAACGGGCCACTAATTGAAGTCCGTGGATCCAGGACAAACCTGGCAACCAGGGGGTTCCTAATGGAAAATATAAAAGCAGTGTCATTTGATGAACTGGTAGTTTTCTTCCAGCATGGACAGCACTGATCATTTTTCTTCCAGCATGGAGACTACTGGTTGTTTTTCTTGTCCGATTGTTCCTGTCTAATAACACACAGCCGGCACAATCAAAACTGACAAAGCGCTCCCAGTTGGAAATGCCACTTTTTGCAGGGTTATCCCCAAACACTTTGGTTCTTCCTCCTATTTTTTTTCCTGACCTGTCTTTGTTGGTTTTAGGACTCTGGGCACTTTATCACTGCTGATAAGTGCCAAAGTGCATATGCTCTCTGGGTAAATGGTGTTCTGGATTGGTGTTTCCATGATTGGCATATTTGATTTACTTGTCAGTCACTAGGAAAGTGCACCAAGTGTGCCAGGGCCTGTAAATCAAATGCTACTAGTGGGCTTGCAGCACTGGTTGTGTCACCCACATGATTAGCCCTGAAAAGGTAACTCTGACTTGCCACCACAGAGGCTTGGCACAATTTGTAACTGACATGTCGACTTGGCTAGTGCACCCACTTCCCAGGCCCAAACCTTCCCTTTTCTTACATGTGAGTCACCCCTAAGGTAGGCCCAAGGTACCCCTGTGGGCAGGGTGCAGTGTATGGGAAAGGTAGGACATGTACTGATGCGTGCAACATGTCCTGGAAGTAAATTAAAGTGCATTTCGTTTTTCACTACTGAAAGGCTATCTGGCCCATAGGTAAGCATGGTAGTTAATATAGAATATCTTCTAAATATAACTTCCCATTGGGACCAGAAAGGAAAATAAGGTTTAGTGTGCCTGAACTCAGAATGTTAAAATGCAACTTTTAGTGAGGGTGATTTTTACATTCTGTGTTTGATAATACCACTTTTAGAAAGTAGGTATTTTCTTGCTTAGCCATCCAGTGTGCCTGTGCTAGGATGTGTATTGACTGCCTGGCTGTGGAGTGACAGGGGCTGGGGGTGTGCAGTGGCTCCAGGGAGTCTGGACAAGTCAGGGCTGGGCTGAATTCAGAGTAGTGGGGTGAGATGTCACTAGCACCTGAATAGGCCCGGTCTACATTTAGAGTGGTGGGAGGAGATTTCCCTTGCACCTGAATAGACCCAGTCTGCCTTGAACAAGACTGTCCCTGCCTCCTGCTGGGAAGCTGGGCCAGAGAGGATCAAACTGGTTTGGACTAGGCACAGACACTCTCTGCCTGAGAGGACACATTATTTTTGGCTATAAAAAGTGGGGCCCGAACCCCTAAACCAAGAAGACTACCAAGGAGAAGAGCTGGAGAAGCTGTGAGGAGACTACCACTTTGCTGTTTGTCTTGCTTTGTTGGCCTGAAGTGGCTGATTCTGTCTTGGGCAGTGAAAGGACTGGAATGAACTTTCTGCAACTTCCTTTTTGTGTGTTTCTCCAAGGGCTTGAGGTAGAGCTTCCCCCTGTTCAAGAAGTCTCATGAACAGCAAAGACTTCCATCTATTCTGCCATCAGCACTGGGAACAGTGTGTTTTGTGCTGCAACAGACGAAAAGCAACCAAACGCCATCTACGACGCCGCTGCCGACTCCGTGTCCTGAAGACACCGCAGAGGGCACCACCGCACCAACACAACGCAACCCTAGTCTCATTGATGACACTGCACCGAACCGCTGCTTACACCGAAAACTGTGGGCACCACACTCCGCACCGCCTCACTTCACGACGTTGCTCTGGTATCCCCGACACCACCGCTTCATGTCAACACAATGTCGCAGCTTGCACCGTTGTTCAAGGGCACTGCTCGTAAGCTACACAATGCACCGTCCTCATCTCGCACCGCAGCCTTGCCTACCGACACCGGCGCCATCGACTCCAGGTCATCAGCTGACGACAGCGCTTCAGCAACGATGACTGTACCGTGACCTGATAGCACTGCGACGAGCACCACTTCACTTTGCACGGCAGCCCTGGTCTCACCAACACCGCTGGACGGACGTCCCCATGCCACTGCCTGCACTGCAACCGGAGGGCACCGCATGCAGTACTGCTGCACTTCGCACCGCAGCCCCAACGGCTGCCGACGCTCCCTACTTCAACTGGGAGGAGTTCAATCGGCAACATGTGTGTTTTCAAGGGCCCGATGAATACTGCGCCGACCTCCAGAACCGACATCTGCGGACGCCGTGCTTCCAGGGCTCATTAAGAGGTCTGATGCTCTGCATTTCTAAAGGTACTGTTTTGCGGGTCTTCCCGACACCGTAGCTGGCCAGCGACACCGCAGTCAGCCAGAACTATTTGGATTTGTTGTTCATGACGCTGTGATAGCCCCAGACAGAGCTATCGACTTCAAGTAACTGCATTTAAAGTCTATTTTGATGACTGAAGATTTGTAAGATTTCTAAGACAGTATTGTGGATTTTTATCGCTTTGGTCTTGTTTTAAGTATATAAAAATTGTATACTTTTCTACAACACGAGGTGTCTGTTTGTAGTGTTTTCACTGAGTTACTGTTGGTTATGTGGAAATGCTTTACGCACTGCCTCTAAGATAAGCCTGACTTCTCGTGCCAAGCCAAGTAGGGGTTATTTTAGGAGTGTAACTCCCTTATCCTGACTAGAAGGAAGGGCCTCTACTTGGACAAAGGTGAAACCCCTTGCCATCTAAAGACCCCCATTTCTAACTGCCCCCTAAACAGGGCATGACTTGATGCACTGTCAATCCGCCATCCAGAGTTAAACTGGATTCCTACCCCAGATCTGTCTATGGCTCCACCATTGGAAACAAAGCACTGTCCCTGCTATTAACTGAAGCAAGGGAATAGAGAGCAGCTGTCAGTTTTGATCAGTGGCCTACTACCACCTACCTCAAAATGAGCTTCTTTATAGTCAAGGAGTCAAAATCAGCTCAGATTTTAGAGCTGCATGCTGAGTCCAAACAGACTTTATGGTCAAATTCTGAGAAGCAGTGACATATGAAGAGAAAAATCTTCAATCCTAAATTCTTACCCACGAAGTGCCTTTGAGCGGCTGATGCAGGATAGAAAATGGACACCTTTAACAGTGTCCTTTTTGTACTACCTTTTTGTTTTTCTGTAGTCATTGCAGGTCATGAGGTGAAAGATGTGGGATCCCCTCAGAACTCGTAATTTTATCCTGTAAAAGTTCAACTTAGTCTCCAGAGATAAACATGTTGCTTGGGCATATTTACGCAGTAGTAGCAGCACTGCTTATATATACCATTAGGATTAAGGGTAACATACTCCAGGAAATCACAAAAGGTTTAGCAAGATATCCCAAAATTCTTCCTAGACTCCGCAAATAACAGTGTCACTGGTAATTCTGCTTTTAGATAACCTTCTCCCCTGTCTCCAGGAGCACACAACAACAAGGTTGAACTTTCCATGCTGGAGGTACATAGGCTTCAACAGTAGTTTGAAGGCACTGCAGAGAATCAAGGATTGCTCTTGATCTGCGAGTCATATCAGCAGCTTGCATGCTCTCAGAGTCTTAGCAGAGAGCCAAAACTAGGCCTGGGTGGAATTTCAATTACCCCAGAGGAATCAGAGTAATTTTGGTAATTCCACTCTAACCTTTGATGCAGAATTACCGATATTACCAGGATCACACCTGCTCACGCAGTTAAAATAATTTGGTGGGGTAAAAATCCTACAGCGAAAGCACATTTAATGAGCAGTAGCTGCAGCTCATGATGCAGTTTGCTGTTCACCATATGTGGGAAGAGTATGCCCAGACGTGGGTCCCTTGCTCACTAAGCCACTGGAGTCAAGCTATCCTGGCTGAAGACGGCTGATAGCCAGAAACCGGTCCTAGGATGCTTGATTCCGGTTCAGGGAAGACATGGTTTGGCAGTTCGGGCTGGACTGTTCCCATGAGGCACAGGGTCAAGACTGATTTGCATATGGCCATGTCTGAACTGTGGTTGCTTGGTGAGCAAAATAACGATGGATTAAACCCAGATCTGTGACTGGGGGTGAATGTTTTGCCATTGTGCAACATTCCGTCCATCATCTTGTGTGTTTTGCTGTTTATGTTCAGCTGCATTTAGCAATACGTTTTTAGCACACAATGGATCTTCTCATTAATTTGGACATAAGGGTGCATTTTGCACTGAGAAACTAGCACTAAATGTGCTGGGAATAAGTTGAAGGAAAATTCTACCCCAAGTGCATATTTAGCGAACGCAGGCGGCTGTTTTCACTTGCTATTCATTTTCTCTTGTATTTGGTGCTATTTCTTAGCACAAAATACATCCTCGGATCCATTTTAGATAAGAGGGGTATTTATGAGCTAAGAAAATAACGCTAATTGCACAATTACTCTTCTCCTGTAATTTCTCATAATCTCGCTGAATTTGAGGGTAATTCCATATGATTGCGCGACATGGAACCCTTTTTTTATTTTTTGAAGACTTGTACAAAAGTTAGTATGTCTAACAAAGCAAGACAGAGTTGTGGTTTTATCCTGTTGGTAACTACAAGCCAGCCCTTAGATGCCCCGCAATGACCTAAACCCACAATAACTATAGTATATTGTAAACAAAATGATATGAAATAGCCAGCAAGAGTTCTATGGTCACAAATCTATCCTCTCTTTTTCTCAAGATGGCAGAGCAGTGGAACATTGCTAAAATGGCAGTTATATCTAGAAGAGCAGATCATCATTCATAACTGGCATGTTTTCTGCATCTGACACAACAAAGGTTTTCCCCACCTCCCACGAGAACAGGTAGGAATTAATGTTCCTCACATCTCCAGAAAGCTATACTATAATACTTAACACCTACTCACTATTCTTTGCCGTATATCTAACCCCTAAAGGGGTATTGCTTTTCTGACAACTGTCATCAGCATTTTAAAATTTATTTTCCTTCTAGACAATGTTTTTTTTTATATCCAGATAATGGATGAATACACTATATAAATCCAGAATCTCTTTAAACTCTGTTTCCAAATAATGTTCTATAATTACGTCTTCAATTTTGAGTTATGTCCCAAATTGAAAATAGTCCCATAAGGGAAATCTATAGCTGCCTTTTTTCAAAAGATGGAAATGATTAGGGGCGCTAGGTGGCGCATGACCGGAATGGCCGCACCTTACTGTGGTTCTGATGGCTCTGTAAAATTATCCGTAATTATCCTGCCCTAAAAGCCCACAATCAAAATTAAGCGACTTGGGAATCTAGAAAGAACACTTGTCACGGCAGTTTGTGATCGATGCCGCAGTGCAGAGCAGACTGGAAAGGCCACTTCTCCGCTGTCTGTAGGTGAGGGCAAAACCCGATCTACGCCAGCCCGCTCCCGACCTCCCCACAGAACGTTAAGAAAGGCTGAGGCTTCTGTATCTCACTGATGCCCCACAGAGAAGTGCGCGCCGCTTCGGGTGTCTCAGAATGCCGTGGCGGTGGGAGATGAAATGAAATGTGAAGTACCAGTATTTGTAAAGCGCACAGCTACCTCCGAAGTGGTGACCTGGCGCTGGGGGCCCTAGGGGAGATTAAGCGAGCTATTGCCAAGAGCAGTGGTTCCTAAACGTTTTTGACCTGTGGCTCCCTGGACCTAAACGGCAGTTGGCCGTGGCTCCCCACCATTTTTTTACCGGTGGGCGGGATGCAAGCCGACCACGAGTGCCTGCAAAATTATGAATGTGTCACACAAAGCAATCTGAAACCATGGCAGCTATGAGAACCGGACTATAATTTACCCTCACAAGTCACTTTTGTGCATTTTAGTTCAATAAATCACGAGTGCCGGCAAAATTATTAAGTCACACAAAGCAATCTGAAACCATGGCAGCATGAGAACCGGACTATAATTTACCCTCACAAGTCACCTTTTATATGCATTTTTGTTCAATTACGGTAGCGGACTACTCTTACCAATTTCCTAGAGTTGAGCAGAGGGTGCCCACGAGGCACGGCGGGCAGGCAGCAGAAACGAGGCTCAAACGCTGCACACAACAGGTATGGCCGTATGCCAGTAATGGCGGAGACTATACCTTCGGAAAGCACGTACAACGTGTACGTAGGCATGCCGATCACCCAAACCATCATACAGGATGATGAAGGGGGGCATATCTAACTCCCGTAGGTCCCCAAATCGTGCGCAGCGCCCCTGGCCACTCATTGCGGCGCATCGGGGTGCCTCGGCACACAGTTTGGGAACCACGGGCCTAGAGTCCCATGGTGCTGGGCTGACCTGCTGCCGGGGATCGAACCGGGAGCCCCAGATTCCAACATCAGTCGCCCTGGCCGCTGTGCCACACCTCTTCCACCATGCAAGTAAAGAGAGGCGATGGGGAGCCACCAAGCTCTCCTCGCCTCTGGTGACCAAGGAGTGGTGAATAAATATGGATCACACGACGAAAGTAAGGAGGCCAAATGCCGGCGATAGCGGGAACGAAATAGCTCAAACAGCAGCAGACACAAACCCACTCTCCACGATTGAAGTCAATGGGACAATGCTAATTGCATGACTCCGGCTCGCGGCACATAATGAGGCAAGCATTTGGCCTTGGAATTTAAAATCATTAACTTTCCTGAAATGAAAATCGGCACAGAGACGCGATCACAAAATGGCGGCTCACATGGTGTGAGGTTCCCAGTGGAAAGAGGAGATGGTAAAATTTAAAGACAGGCGTGTAAGGGCACATTTGAGACAGGCAACAAGGGGGCAAGCTGCAAAACCCACAATCCCAAATATTGTGGCACATTAACTGTTGGATTGCAATCCAAGCAAGCAGGTCTTTGGGTTTCCCCTATTTTCTTTTTTACTGTACCATCATCGCAAAATGGCAGCCATATTGACCGGCAGATTATTACAACATAGATTGTGTACCACAGGAAACTACAAAGGAGAAGTTAACGAGGTGCTTATTATGTGGCAAGACACATTGGTCATGGTAGCCCTAGGCATATACTTCAGCCAGAGACGGCTAACAGGTTAAGTCACTGCAGTGGGCTGGGACAGAGATCAGTGCGTGGAAAACTAACATCCTACCCAAGACCATGGAAAAAACCGATGGCAAACAAGCAAAAATAAACTTTGAGCCCAAAAAGGGAACACACTCGCAACAGGAAGAATCTGAGTGCCCAGATATGACACCTCCACAAGAGTCAACGCCTCCTCAGCAGGAGGAGGTAAAGACTGCTACTGGCTATGCAAAAAAAGCCTTACTTCTAAGGAGACCAAGATGGACTCAATGAATATCCGAATGGACTCCATAGTATTTAGAATAGACAAGCATGATGCATGCATCACGGAGGCAGAGGGCTGAATCTCTAATACAGAAGATCAAGCAAATGGAGGGCACAAACAAATGGCACAGATGGACAAAGTACTGAAGGTAATCGCCGCAAAAAACAAAGTTTTGGAAGCATGATGCCGAAGCAATAACATAAGAGTCGTGGGAATACCGGAGAGCCCAAACACAGGTCGAATGGAGGAACTTCATTGAACGTATGTTGTGTGCAGTGTTTGGCGCGGAATCATTCTCTCCACTTTTGGTGGTAGAGAGGGCACACTGCTCGCTGGGCCCTCTACTACCTTCACCGCGACCAATCATCGCAAGACTACTGAATTTGTGATAGAGATGTGATGCGATTAGCCAGAGTGAAAGGAAATCTTAATTTTGAGGGACACAACTTTACAATATACCCGGATTTTGCACTTGCTGTGCTGGAAGCCTGTAGAAAATTCATTCTGGTAAAGGGAAAACTGAGGGAAGCACAAAGACTATGCTCTGATGTATCCAGCGCATCTCCGGATTACTCACCAAGGAAAACAACACTACTTTGTCCAGGCGCATCAGGTGGAAGAATTTCTTAAGCGCTGCACTGGGAACGACAGACGACGGCAACAAGAGGCCTTTTCCTTGAGAAAGACATCGCCTACATTGGAGTGACCTACATGAAGCACGACAGATGATGCAGCCTTACAACATACTACAATGATCAAAACTTGCCTGATTGCTTGTGCTGGTATACTAGAACAGACAAATTAGATGGATAGTGCAGACGAAGAGAGAAGTCGCTGGATATGGACAGGAAGGCCACAATCAACTGTGTTCAACAGATAAGTGGCATACAGGGACAGGTTTATAAATACGAACAGAGGATCCCTTTCCCCTCTCCCTAATTCCTCTCTACGCATTGGACTTACCAACTCTAGGGGAAAGGTAACCATGCTAGACCCTGGTGTACCCCGACAAGAAATCCTTCCGGGTTTTGAGTTGAATCTGTTATTTTGGTCATTAGGTTATTTGGGTGGGTGAGGGAACTGTGATTCCGACAATGTTGGGTTGCCGTTGTGGGTGGGGTGATGGGGAACAAATGTTTATGTTGAATCATTCCCAGGTATACGAGTTGAAAGTTTATATATGCATGCATCGTCAGGCACCATTCATCGAGATGCCCAATCCCAGACTCATAGTCTCTTTCTAATGCAGAATGGCACAAACTAAAAAGATACAGGAAATACATGTTATCACATGGAACATAAGAGGGCTAGGTGAACCACGTAAGCGAAGGCAGATACTAGCTTATTTAGAACACCACCATATCTATATCGCAATGCTTCAAGAGACACACTTGAATGCCCATAAAGTCTCTTCGTTTGGTAAAAAAATGGGCGGACCATCGTATTTTTTCGAACAACTCCACATTATCCAGGGGGACAGTTATTTGAATTAAAAGAAATGTGCCATTTATCACATCAGGGATGACTCGAGATCAGGCGGAGCGATATTTGATAATGTGAGGAAAATTGTGTTCTGAGTCAGTCAGTCTGGTTTGTTGCTATTGGTCAAATGTAGATAACCCAGAGTTCCATGCCTCGCTTTGGGTGAAAATACGAGAAATAGGGTCCACACACTATCTGGGTAGGGGATTTCAACGCAACACTTCACCCCTTAATGTGACAGATACAATCCACTTCCCCACCGTTACTCTAAAGCACAAAACCTATTGCAGAGTATACTGACTGATAATAATCTTTTGAATGTATGGAGACATACACCTGGGGAAAAGGGAGGGAACACATTACTCAACATCTCACTCATCCTGGATCAGGTTGGATTATTGGATTGTTTCTAAAGGAGTGGGACCGTGGATTACCAAGGCAATTCATTTGGCTAGGACACATTATTCCCTTTCACCAGTCCAACTAACTTTTGCCCCACCACACGTCACATTGCCCCATATAAACTGGAGACTGATGCCACAGATGCTACTAGATACAGCATTTCATGCAGAACTTGGTCAAGAAATAACCTATTTCTTTCAGAGAAATAAAGACCCAGTATCCCATGTAGCCACAGTTTGGGAGGCTTTTAAGGTTACTATTAGAGGTTTTAGTATATCTGAAGGATTCTGAGTCCTTTGAGATATTCAAAAAGCACTTCACACTTGAAACAGAGCTAAAAAGAATGGAACGCGATCTGAATGGCAAGGCAGACGGTAATCTTCAAAAAGAGATGAGGGATAAACTGACAGATTATAAACGGACAGCAGAAACAGAATGTCAGTTTCGTGGAAAATATTTTAATACCTGAAAATATGGAGAGGGTGGGTGGCCCGGGGAAGCGTTAGCTGGCGAGATTCGAAAGCCTCACTTCTCCAACTATGGGTAATATCCATAGAGAGAACGCTACAATAATCCAAGTGTTCAAAACTCATTATTCTAATTTATACACTAGTAAACGACAGACACCAATAGACTTGGCCACATGCTTAGACGATGTAGGGCTAGCCGGGTTAGGTAATGCACAGCTGGAGTTATTAGCTGCTCCATTAGAATGGGCTGAAATTCGAGCTGCAATAATGCAGATGAAATCAGGCAAAGCTCCGGGGCTAGACGGCCTCCCAAATGATTTTTATAAAACGTATATAGATCAAATTACACCCACATTAAAAGAAGTATATGAAGAGGCATATGAAAACGGGACTCTACCCCAAACTATGAGGGAAACATTGATAACATCACTCTTAAAACCAGGAAAACCCGCTGACCAGTGTGATTCCTATAGACCGCTGGCCCTTATCAATAATGATGCCAGAATTTTAGCGAAAAATCTTAGCTAACAGGCTTAACCTATTGATGGAAAAACTGGTTCTGCCAGATCTGGCAGATTTTATTACAGGGGGGGGGGGGGGGGAGTCATCCCACAACCTCCGCACCTTGCTTTCTTATATGCAAGACATTGACCCTGACTTAGAAGCAATAGCGGTTTTCCTTGACGCTACCAAAGTGTTTGACTCAGTGAAATGGGATTACGTAATTGGGATATTGCAACGAATGGGTATGCTGGATGGCTCTCTTGCATGGATTAAATTACTCTATACCTTCCCCACTGCCGGAATATTGCTTAATGGACAAAGTTCACCCCATTCCGCATTACAAGAGGAACAAGGCAATGATGCCCATTGTCCCTTCTTTAATTGCCCTCGATATCGAACCGCTAGCTGCAAAATTAAGATAGCATCACAGAGATAAAGCCCTAAGATACCCTATGAGAGAAGTACTCATCTCTTTATATGCTGATGATGTCACTTTATATATCAAAGAGCCACAGTGAAACTTAAACCCTAAACTGAGGGAGTTCATTGTATTTGAGGAAATTTCAGGTGTGCACAATAATTGGGGGAAATCGCAAATGTATCCATTGACAACCGGTACGTCATCTTTCCCAATAGATTATCCAATACAGTGGTGCGAGTCAGAGCTAAAATACTTAGGCATACACATTACAGCGGACAGAACAGAATTATTGTGACTTAATTATGGTACTGCACTTACCTCAATAACTTCATGGGTTACGCGATGGATATTGCTACCCTTATTCCTGGCAAGGAGAACATAGTTTATTAAAATGATAATTCTCCAAAAATTGTACCTTTTTATAAATACACCATACTATCCTGGCAAACATTTTATGCAGCACTAAAAACAGATGATACGCCTGATATGGGGAGGCAAGCAACCGAGAACTAAATGGGACACTTACTAGGACATATACACCTGGCGGTTTCGAGGTCACCAATCTGGAGCTCTACAATTTCTGTGCTCAAGCACCTTACTCGACTTATTGGGTTTACCCACCACCATACATGCCACACATTGCAGTGGAGCAGGGATACCTGGAGAAGATTCCACTTGCAGGTGCATTTGCCACAAATCCTAATGTCAGGGAACAGGACGGCACTACGGTGGCCTGTACTGTGAATGCATTGAAACGCATCGCCAAGAGGCTTGAGGCTCCCATGCTTTATTCTCCTTTACTACCAGTTCTCTATCACCCACAGATTCATTTATTACAAGAAAAAAGCCTTTAAGCAAAGGATACTTAAGTTAAACATAAAAACTTGCGGGGACCTATATATTGATGGAAGTTTCCCCACTAGAGAGCAATTTTTTGGAGCGGTGGAACATACACCAATGGAGGTGATTCTTTATGTGAGACTAAGGCAAGGCATTAAAGCAAATAAGACATACTCTCCTCTGGAACCACCGACATTGACCTCACTACACAAACTTTTGCAATTGGAAACATCTTGACATTTCATTTTGTTGTTGTGTATCCCTTGTAGTCATTGCGAGCAATAATTAGGATTGGACCGGTCAGATGAGCAGTGGGAATAACTGGGCAGAGAACGGCTAGTAGCCATCTCCGTATTATTACTTTCAAATGTATACATCGCGTATACTATACGCCTGTTAAAATGCACAAATTTCATATTAGAGATGATAATTAATGTGACGGATGTGGGGCGGAGGGAGCAGATTTTATGCACCTAGCCTGGGAATGTACTTTGATTAATCAATTTTTACAGAGTTTTATATAGCGCGAACTTGACCCGAATCGGGTATCAAAGTGCTTACAAAGCACCAGTTGCATTTCATGAGGACATTCATTTTGTTAGGCACAGGGAGATTAAGTGATTTGCCCAGAATCACAGGATGTTCAGAGTCATTGCTGAGACTCGAACCCAGTTCCCCAGATTCGAGGTCAACCACTCTAGCCGTTAGGCCAACTCCTCTCCTAATATTGGCAACAGGTTTTTACAGCATTGCCATAGATGACAACAATCCATATAGGTAAATGCCTCCCCCATGTTGGCCCTTTTAGGATATACCGCACAGATACCTGTAGGGTACAGGAAATATGTAGCACTCGGGGTAACGCCCCCAAATTCAAAGGCTGGATCCGAGACTTACTATTTTTGCAGGAACAAACGTTGATATATGCAGAATTATTAACACCGTCATATCGCTCCACATCATATATGGTATCCATTGAAGTCATATTTGCTATCACACCCAATGGATGTAAGCAGAGGCTAATGTAAAAGAGGTAGACGCAGCCCCCCAAAAATCTAAGTGTGTTGACAAGAGATTTATACAAAAAATGCTTATTTCAAAATGTACAGTATGTATTACTTTGTGACATTATGTACAGAGACTTTGATATGGAAATGACGGTTGGGGATAAATTGGGCTGAGGATTACAGAACATTTCAATGCTGAAGAAGTCGGATATACAAACTTAAACGTGGAATTTACGCATGTAAAGTTAATGTAGTTCAGACCTTTATCGAAATAGAGCTGCTGATGTATATATGAAACATGTCTATGGGAAATGTTTACAAATACCAATAAAAAGAGGTTTTTTAAAAAAAAAAAGATGGAAATGATTGGGAAAGTGAATTTAGGAGTGGTTTAGTTATTATGTGGTGACCCCCCTACCAAAAGAAATATGGAGACATATGGGGAAAAATGTTATACATGTAGCTCAACTCTTTAAAACACATGTACACATATAAACAGGCAAAAGCGACTTTGTACATGGACAGACAATTGTACAGGTTACTAAAAATTCACACCTCAAAGTGACTACCTAAATCAATCAATCAATCAGTCATTTGTTAAGGTCTGTCATAGGCTCAGTGGGAGGGTGTTCCATGTCTTGGCGGCGAGGTGGGAGAGGATCTCCCGCCGCTGGTTGTTCTTCCGATGTGCGGGTCGGTGGCGAGTGAGATGTCGGTGGAGCGTAGCTGGCGGTTGGGGGTGTAGAAGGAGAGCAGTCTGTTGAGGTAGGCTGGGCCGGTCTAGCGGAGTGCCTTGTGTGCGTGGATGAGGAGCTTGAAGGATATCCTCTTGTTGACGGGGAGCCAGTGCAGGTTTCTCAGGTGGGGGGGGGGGGGGGGGGGGGGGATGTGGCTGTGTCGTGGTACATCGAGGATCAATCGTGCCGAGGCCTTTTGGATGCGTTGTAGTAGATTGATGAGCTTGGTCGGAGTTCCTGCGTAGAGGGCGTTTCCGTAGTCGAGTCTACTGCTGAGGGAACTGGGTGACTGTCTTTCTTGTATCTGTCAGGATCCATCTGTAGATCTTGCAGAGCATGCAGATGGTGTTGAAGCAGGAGGAGGAGACAGCGTTGACTTGCTTGGTCATTGAGAGCGTTGAGTCGAGGATGATTCCCAGGTTGCGTGCGTGGTCGGTGGGGGTCGGGGCTGTCCCCTGTGCCGTTGGCCACCAGGAGTCGCCCCAGGCTGATAGGTTGGAGCCAAGGATGAGGACCTGTCTTGTCCGAGTTCAGATTCAGACGGTTGATCTTCATCCAGTTGTCGACGGCCTTCATTCCTTCATGGAGGTTGGCTTTGGCGGTGATGGGGTCCTTGGTGAGGGAGAGGATCAGTTGAGTGTCGTCGGTGTAGGAGATTATGTGGAGGTCGTGCTGTTGGGCGACGTGTGCAAGGGGGCCATGTCAATGTTGAACAGTGTCGGGCTGAGGGAGGATCCTTGGGGTATGCCACAGATTATTTCGGAGGCTTCGAAACTGAATGGGGGAGGCGGACGCTCTGGGTTCTGCCAGAGAGGAAGAAGGTGGTCCATTCCAGAGCCTTGTCTCTGATCCCTGCGCAGTTGTGGCTTGCGCATAGTGTGCGGTGGCAGACTGTGTCGAAGGCAGCGGAGAGGTCTAGGAGGATGAGTGCTGCAGTCTACCCATTGTCTAGTAGGGTCCTGATGTCGTCAGTGGCGGCGGCAATGAGGGCGGTCTCGGTACTGTGGTTGCTGCGGAACCCTGACTGGGAAGGGTCCAGGATTCTTTTCTCTTCGGGGTATTGGGTTAGCTGTCTGTTAACGATTTTCTCGATGGCCTTGGCCGGGAAGGGGAGCAGAGAGATGGGTCAGGAGTTCGAGGTCTCTTGGGTTTTTTGAGTAGGGCGTTGATCTCGGCGTGTTTCCAGCTCTCTGGGAAGGTCACGGTCTCAAGGGAAAGATTGATGAGGTTACGTAGGTGGGGTGCGATGGAGCTGCTTGCTTTGTTGAAGACGTGGTGTGTGAATGGGTCTGACGGAGAGCTGGAGTGGATTGTGCTCATGGTCTTGAAGGTGTCATCGACGCTCATGCTGGTCAAGGCTAGCAAGGGGACATGGTCCATGGTGTTCGGAGGGTCTGTTGTGTTGCTGTCGGTTGGGGCTGTCTGGGTGTTGAAGCTGTTGTGGAGGTCTGCTATCTTGCGGTGAAAGAAGGTGTTGAGGGAGTCGCACAGGGCTTGCGACGGTGGGATGTCATTGGTGTTAGAGCTGGGGTTTGAGAGTTTCTTCATGATGTTGATGAGCTCCTTGCTGTCGTGTGCGATGTCGTCGAGGCGGTCTTTGAAGGAGGTCTTCTAGGCAGCCCTGATGAGGTGGCGGTGGTGGTGGTTGCGGACGGCATCCTTGTGTGCTGCGTGGCTGTTCGGAGTTTGTTCACTGTGCCATTTCTTCTCTAGTTTCAGGCAGGCTTGCTTGGAATCTAGGAGTTCTGTGGTGAACCAGTTGTCCCTCTTGCTGGTGTCTCTGTGGGGGGGGGTTTCTTCTGCGAGGGTGTTTGGCGCAGTCCTCGATCTAGTGTCTGAGGTTGTGGGCAGCGACGTTGGTCTTGGAGGGTTCAATGTGTTCGGAGGTGCCGAGCGCGTTGTCAGTGCTAGTTGAGACCCTGATGCTGTTTTTGTGGATGATGACGATTCCTACTCCGACTCTGTTGATGCGGTCTCTGCGGGTGATCTTGTAGCCGTCTGGGATGGCTATGGCGATGTCGGATGTGGAGGAATTGTTAAACCAGGTCTGTCAGGAAGGCGACGTCCGGGGAGGTTGTGTTGAGCAGGTCCCAGAGCTCGACGGCATGTTTGCGTGCGGAGTGGGTGTTCAGTAGTATGCATCGGAGGTGGTTGAGGTCTTTCTTGGCGGGTGGTTCGTCGGCTCTGTGGCTGGTGTAGCTGCAGTTCCGGCAGGTGAAGGGACCATGTGTGCGTTTTGGGGTGGCCTTGAAGCAGTTGTGAGTCTGTCTGGGGTTGAGAGAGTGCAGAGTGCTGGCGTCGTAGTGGAGGCGGTCGTCATGGCGGGTGCGGGGGCCAGAGGATCTGGCGCTGGGCGCGGTCCAGGTGCGGACAGGCGCAGATCGGCTTGCCTCTCTCCAGCAGCGCGACCGGGCAGCAGCTGGCATGTATGGGGAGGTGAGTGTGAGGAGCAGCTGGGAGGTGGGAGCAGCAAATGGGCAGTCAGTGGGGCGGAGCCACAGGGGCGGTGAGGGGCCACGAAGGAAACAGAAGGCAAAAGGGCACAACAATTGAGGGGAAAGAGTGGCACAGAGGGCAGAAAGGTCACAAAAAGGGCAAAAAGGTCACAAGAGTACAGGGGGAAACGAGTGGCACAGAAGGCAAAGGTCACAAGAGAGGGCAGAAAGGTCACAAAAAATGGGGGAAACGAGTGGCACAGAAAGGTCACAGAAATGCAGGGGCAGCTAAGCAACAGAAGGCAAAAACGGGCAGAGAGACACGGGGCTGCAAGGGGAGCAGAAGGAAAAAACAGGCAGAGAGACATGGGGGCAGCAAGGGGAACAGAGGAAGAGAACAGGCACAGACCACGTACAGGCCGCTGGGGAGACAGACAACAGCAGTCAGACACAACAATGAAAATGCAGTCACAACAATTGCAGGGGAAACGAGTGGCACAGAAGTCAGGGGAAATGAGTGGCACAGAGGCACAAAGGCCCAAGAAAGGGAAGAAAGGGCACAAAAAAATGGAGGGAAACGAGTGGCACAGAGGGCAGAAAGGTCACAAGAAAGGGCAGAAAGGTCACAGAAATGCAGGGGCAGCTAAGCAACAGAAGGCAAAACGGGCAGAGAGACACGGGGGCCGTGTGGGGAGCAGAAGGAAAACCGGGCAGAGAGACACGGGGGCAGCAAGGGGAGCAGAGACACACTGGGGCAGCGAGGGGAACAGAGGGAGAGAACGGGCTCAGACCACGTACAGGCAGCAGGTGAGACAGACAGCAGTCACAGACACAACAATGAAAATGAAGTCACTACAATGGGAGCAATAAAAGAAAATACCGGCAATACAATAGAGGATGAGCAAACCTACGGCCTACCACTGGCCACCAGAGATGAGGCCCAGGTGGTAGCCTGCGGGTGGAAGAGGGCCTCGAACTTTCTCAGCAGTGGGACACAGGAGGTGCTGTGCGGAGGGGGAGCGACCTACCTGGAAGGGTCAAGTGATGTATTTGTGTCAACTGAATCTCATATTATGAGGACTGCAGTGCAGCAAATGGGTGTCAACTTAAAATGAATAAATAGATGGATCACAGTCAATATAGTAATAATACAGCAAGTGTGTTCCATAAAGGAAACACCCTAAACTAAACAAGCTGTGGGAATGAGAGAAAAAGGTGTCAGTTCAGTTACCCATAATGAGTACTGGTGAGAGAATCAGCGCACAAGCACAAAGCCTTTGCTTTTTAAGCTGGAAAGTGTTCTCATGTAGAGAAGGCATCAGAAATAAGTCTCCAGCCAGAAAGTCGGAGAAGGATTCCACTAGCTACTCTAGGAACACACACTAATATAAATACACAAATTCTATATCGCAATATTACTTCTTTCTTCTTCTTCATCCTCCAACAGAATCTCAGCAACTTCTGAGAATAAGCAGACTCCATTTTCTCAGACTGGTACAACAAGCTTTCAGACATTGAACCTCTAAAAGTTACATCTTTGAGGTCTTGCTGTACAAGCAGTCTTCCCATTAATCATTCTTCTGGACAGCATCTCAGTGAGAACTCACTATTAGTTGTCTAATACATCACAAACGCCTATTCACTAGCTAACAGCAGGCTTCTGAAGTAGCAACATCTTCGGTAAAGAGAAGAAAAACATATTGCTCAAACAACTATCCAATGTGAAAAAACAGGCCTTTCAGTGTTAATGCATTATTTTTTATTTAATATGGAATCAAGAGTTGAGCTAACTTTATTCATCACTATCACGTGTCGGCCTTCAACATTTAAATATGGTTACCTACCACAAATTTTGCATTTAGCATGTGTTTTATTTAAACATAAACTGGTGCACATTAAAAGTAAGCACACTTTGACAGCGGATAAAAGTTGCTTCAGCAAAAGTACGAAGGTAGTCACTTTCACTGGCCAAGGAAGATTTGAGGCTCAGTGGTGGCTGCCACAGAACTGGGGTGGTGAGGTGGGGGATGAAAAAAAAAAAGAGAACTTACCTGTCAATGCCGCCACTGCGCCTCTCCTCGGTCCTCAGTTTCGGCACTGACAGGACCGCAAGCACCCAGGCTCCCAAACTCTCCCAGCCAATCAGCATCCTGATTGGTCTGAGTGGCCTGTTTGGGTGATCAGGCAGTGCCTGGGAACTTGGGCATGTTCTCCACCGGGCTGTGCAACACAGCCAGGTGGAGAACATGCTAAGTATGCATGATGGTTTTGCAAGCCCAAGAAGGCCTTAGTGCAAAAATCTCCTCCTCCCTCTGACAGTGTCGAGCCCAGACCCGCCTGGTTTTGAGTCAAACATAAAAATAAAATGATAATAACGTCTTGTTATAATTTTTTTTTTTTTGCACTGCCCAAGAAGCAATGCTCCTCTGCCTTAGCGGAGGAATCGCCACTGTTGAGGTTTAAGATGCACTGAGTAGCTTTCATTGATCAGATCGCAAGATTTACATGAATCTCTTCACGCGGTGATGGTCAGAGTCTTATGGTGGTATTCCACAGCCTCTTAAAGATCACACAGGAGCCCTTGGTGGCAAGGTCTTGCAGTGGTGATAAAGTTAAAGGATCTGGTGTCAGCAGTGCTTGATGGAGACACTATATATCGGACATACTTCAAATCTTGTCCTCGTCAGAGATAGTAAAACTGGAATTCTACTGATCAGGTTTAGTGGACATTTAGACTAAGATACCAGAATCCCCAGAATGATTGTCAGACTAATAGCTTTATTACCAAGATGACAGCACAATATATTGACCAGTGTCAATAGGAAACACCCATGTATGACACCTCCTATGCCTTTGGAAATTGGACCTTGAACATTTAACTTTAAGGAACTATCTCGGTCTGGGAAATACACAGCTGCCAGACCTTGTGAATCTTGGCACTTGGGGTTCCAAACAGCATGCATGCAATGCATCAAAGGGATGTACCAACTGGACCTCACAGACCTCACGTGAAACTAGGAAGCAAGCTCCCCCATCTAACCCTCTTCAGTCTAGGTCAAGACTTGAGGCAAGGAAGAGAAGCTCTTCTGCCTTGGTCTGTGGAATCACAATCCCTTTTCACCAGAAGTTCTGGAAGGATCACAGGCACATCTTTTTAGAAAAATTTGTAAGCAAATCGGTACATTTGTCAAGCCTCTGTAGCACCAATCCTCATCTGTCCCTTTGCTAACTACCCCTCTTCCTCAATGTAATATTATTAGATGTAATGTTCACTAGTTACTATTTCTTCCAGTACTCAACCCTCTGGTAGCTTGGCACAGAGCAGCCAGGCTAAATGTAGAGGCAATGTGTAAAGCACGTGTGCAAATAATCAAGAGGGACAAGGAGTAATATTTAACGATGTCCTGCACCCTTACTCCTCCAAAGTCAATGTACGATAAACATAGAGGGAGCAGTTCCTCCAGTAATGGCCTAGATAGACCCTAAATAGGTGAAATCAAAGGTTTGACCAGGGGGATTTGAGTTATCATATCAAGGTGCTCTCACACCCGGTAGGGTGTCATGATTATCATTGGGCGTTCCTCGTTAAGCCGGGTCTGCAATGCCCGATAGGCCTGAGGACTCTTTGGCAGAGATCTTTTGATCAAAAAAGTTTCTTGATAAGTGCAGGTGTGGGAGTGATATAGGGTGGTGAGGAAGTGATAAAAAAAAAAGTCTAAGGGAGCCAAGAAAACGTTATTAAAGTAGTGGTCCCTTGACATGCTAAAAAAAGGAAGCTATATGGAGGTGGTAATTTACCCAAATAGCTATAGTGTAAGTGAAGTAGGGTCAACATGTTTCATGTTGCGACTGCCAGGAGGGTCAATTGGCATTTCATCAGGGCCGGAATGGTGCCTACCCTATATAGTGTGATGGTGGGGCCACCAGGTGCAGTATGTATTGTTCATGTGGGGTTCCGATATTCGCTTGCGGGCCCCACCTTCATACTATATTGGCTGGAGCTTTGTGTTGGCAGTCACCACAGCGATCAATGCTGTGGCTTGAAGAGTTGGTTCGGCGTAACTTTGCATCTGCCATCAGTGTGGCAGCATGGTCTTGGAGAAAACAGGCCCATTCATGTTTGCGAGCAGCCCAAAAACGTCTGGCGAGCTCAAATGAGGCCACACCAAGGGTTCTGGACCTGAGGAACACCTCTTGGGGGTCAGAAACTCACTCCAGCAAAGGTCAGCAGGGTGCAGGCAGGTTCAGTTGCCGGTCCAGTTGTAGGTCCAAGCTGCATTTCAGCTGGGCAGTTAAAGGGAGCCTCTGGAGCTTGCTATGTCCCTGTAGCTCAGAACAGGAGGTCATCTGGCTGACTCTTGGAGTCATTTCAGTCAGCCTGGGATGAAGGGTGCAGGTCAAATCTTCATTCTCATCAAGCAAGGCAGAAGGCAGCAGAGCAGAGTGGCAGTCCTTCTGGCAGCAAAGCAGCACAGCAGTCCTTCTGTAGTATCCACAGGTCTAGAGGTATACTGGATAGTTGTTGTCTGAGGTTCAATATCTATACCTGGTGCCTTCTTTGAAGTGGGAGAAAACGTCTAAAGGCTTCCTTTTGAAGTGCTTAGATTTCCTGCCTCTCGTGCCCTCGCTCCTCACTAACTACAGGTGGTAGGCTTACTTTGAGTGAAGGTAGGGTACAGCTTATTCAGGTGTAAGTGGTGCTGTGCCTGAGTCCGCCATCCCATCCTGCCAGTGATGGCCCATCTAGGTACACCAAAGCCCTCCATTGTGTGTGGCTTTCTACGAGGAATACATAAAGACCAACTTCCAACTACACTTAGTCATGAGACCCAGAGACAGGCTGCAGGCTCTAAGTGGCTAAGGAAGGAAAAGGCAAACCCTCTAAAAACAAAAGAGGCATTTTTAAAATTGTAATCAAAAATTGAACTTCAGCGTGCTTCTTAGAAGTCAAATCTGTTAAGGGGCAACAGCAGTGCAATATCCCTCAACAAACCTACTAAAATATCCTGTGAGGCCCAGGAATGTCCTCATTTCAGTCTGTGTTTTAGGGGGTTGCCAGGCCCTTGAGCTTGTCTATGTGTTCCTCCCAGCTGGAGCCGAAGACAGCTATATCTTCTAAGCAGGTGGCGCAGAATGCCTCCTTCCCAGCTAGGACCCTGTTGACCAACCTCTGAAAGGTAGAAAAGGAAGAAAAGGGAACCCTACTCACTATGGAACCAGGGTGATTAAGTATTTTAAGAAACAGTGGTTCCTGTGGAATATATACTTAATGATTGGGAAGAAAAAGCGAAAACCGCATTTGGCCAGGGGTTATAGTTTATGTCAAAGAGAAAGGAACACTCATACACTGACTGTTTTTTCTTTAGTCTTATTCAAAAGTAAATTACCAAGTTTTATAAACATATGAAAATTATTTACAGTTGTGTATGGTGTTCTTTTTTTAAAAATATTTATTGGATATATGACATGTTTGCAGATTCATTCAACAAAACACAGATTAGAAAACAGAAAAAATTCATGTCAAACACCATTTTTTTGTTTTTTTCCCTGCACCTGCATCTAATACGGCTATATGTCTCAACGTTATTGCCCAATAATACATCTCAAAATTGGGCACAGACCACCCCCCCCTCACCCTGGGCAATGTCATATTTCATAGCACGCCTTGGGTGTTTCCCTGCCCAAAGGAACCAAGAGATAATCTGGTCCAATTTCCTAAACCAGCTGCGATCAAACAGTACAGGAATAGCTCTCAGATAATACAGAATTTTGGGCAAAAATATCATTTTGACCACATTACATCGGCCCATTAATGTTAATTGGAGATTATTAATCCGACATCAGCATTAATTTTATCTATTAGAGGCATTAGATTGATAGAAATTATCTCATCCGGGATGGCACAGACTTCTATCCCCAGATATTTGGCATGATGCACCACCCGCGAGTCTGTTAAAATTATTTTATCTTTATGGATGATTTGGGTTTTGTCCTCATTCAAATGATACCCCGAAATCCGGCCAAACTGCGTAGTTATAGTCTGAATTTCTTGTAAGGCCACCTGAGGGGAATCTGTCAGCACAGCTAGATCGTCCGCGTAGCCAAGAACTTTGTTAATCCCCCCCTTAGACTGAATTGGATGAATCAGGCTATCAAAACAAATTTTTTTAATTAAGGGATCTATATAAATTGCAAATAAGGGGGAACAGGGACAACCCTGCCTCGTACCTAAAATATTGATTGTACCAGTCTGGATCCCCAGAACAGAAATTTGGGCTGTGGGTTGTTCGTACATACTCTGGATAGCATGAATAAATTTTCCCCTAACCCATAATGCTTCAGGATAGCCCATAAAAAAGGCCAGGAGACTATCAAAGGCTTTCTCCGCATCCAGCAGAATTAAAGCCATAGGGTCTCCTGTAACCTTAGTATAATCAAACTGCGCAATTGTGCGCTGTATATGATAAATAGTTTCCCGCCCGGGAACAAACCTGTGTTGTTGAGGGGAGACTAGTTTTTTAATAATCCCCGCTAGCCGATTCGCCAATATCTTGGCATAGATTTTTATATCACTATTTATTATGGTAATTGGGTGGTAGGACCCTGTATCAGAAGGCTCCTTGCCCTTCTTCAAAAATGTGACCATTCTAGCTCTTTTCCACGATACGGGGGGGGGGTCTATCCCAGTTCTGAATCTTACTAAACATTTCCATCATAACCGGTGTAAGCTGAGATCGAAAACATTTGTAGAATTCCCCCGCCAGGAAATCCGGGCCTACAGCTTTCCCCACAGAAGAGATTCTATTGCAAGCAAAATTTCATCCATACTTATATCAGCATCTAATGAATCCCTTTCTTTAGAAGATAATGCCTCTACCTCAATATCCCCGAGATAATCTTGAATTTCCAACTGTATTGCTGCATCTTCCAGAATATCCTCTTTGTATAGTTTTTGATTAATTTTTGGAACGCTAATGCAATACCTGCTTCTTCCAAGACTAAACCCACATCAGGATCCTGAATATTTTTAATACGTGCGGTGGACTCTCTCTCTAGTTCTGGCTGCGAGTAGATGTCCGGCTCTCTCACTATTTTCAAACATCTTGGACCTCCAGGCAACATATTTTCTTGCCGCCTTAGCTTGTGAGATCTCTGTAATAGCTGATTTAACCAGAATAATTTGTGTTTGGGCCAAAGCACTATCCTCGCCCCGAGACAGAGTCCGTGCTAAGCACAACTCCGCCTTCTCAAGATCTCCATATAAACCCAATAGTTTATTTTATTTTTTTCTGGCTTTCCCATCCAAAGTGGGTAGTCTTTCCCCTGATCCCAGCCTTAAGTGTATCCCAGACATTTTGTATGCTGGTGCTCCCCAAGTTTTCTTCCAAAAATCTTGGAATCCAGATGGCCATGGACTCTATATACATACTATCCCTAAGTAAGCCCCGGTTAAACATCCAAGCATCAGGTTTAACACCTCCTCCTTGCACACTAATTTGAAGTAGGAGCGGAGTATGATCCGACATTACTCTGGGAAATTTCGTAATATTGGATTGAGAGACCAAAACTGAGGAAATTAAAAAACAATCAAGTCTAGAACATACTTTGTGAGGTGCTGAAAAATAAGTAAATCCGGGATCATTAGATCTAAGGAATGCCCAAGCATCAACCAGAGCATGCAGATCCATCATATGCCGTAAAGCCTTATAAACCTTGGGTTTTTGACCCCCATATGTTGCCCCTGATTGATTCATCAAGCCACAATCGATATTTAGATTGAGGTCTCCGCATAATATCAATGGGGCAGGCCATCCAACCAGCTCTAGATTCAGCCATTTATATATTTCAGGATCATCAAGTACGGGGCCATATACTGAACAAAGTCAAATCCTTATTCCAAAATTTACCGTGCACAATGACCCAGCGGCCATAAGGATCTGCTGCCGTACGAGTAATATTAACCCTCCCCAGTTTCGCCAAAATGGCCACTCCTTTAGTTTTTGCCTCTAGTTTTGTCCAGGATATTAGCTGGAATCCCTCAAACTGCAGAAATTTATGCCGACTTGCTTCTATACGAGTTTCTTGAAGGCAGATAATATCTGCCCGCAAGAAACAGAGATCTTCTCTAACCAGACGGAGTTTATTTGGGTCATTAAGCCCACAGATATTAATAGATACTATTCGAATGGTAGCCATACCACTAAAATACGCTGATTACCTTAAACCAGATCTCCTTTTCTACTACCCCCTCCCTCCCCCTCCCTGCAGCGCTGCCCCCCCCTGAAGTCCCCCACCCCACCCACTTACCCCCACCCACAAAACAAGCAATAGGGGTCCTCGGACCCATGTGATGCCTCCCACCTCCCAAATGCCCGTGGTCACTCCCTGTCATCAACATATCCAAAAAAGAAAGCAAGAAAGATAGGAAAGAAAAAGACTAAACTGATATACGAAACCACCGAAGAAACCCGGAGGAACTAGTAGTAAAGAACCACTTAAGACCACTGAAGAATTAATGCAATATTCAACATCGTTAAATCAAAAAGTCAATTAACCGTCAGGATGTTTGTTCAAATAGTCCCCGGCTTGTATTTCAGAAGTGAATACCCTTGTCTTGCCACGACAAATAACTTTTAACCGTGCGGGATTCATCAGGTAAACCTTGCATCCCTTCCGTTGGAAGGGAGAAATCAGTGTACGGAGTCGCCACCTCTGTTCCACTGTAGCATGGAAAAAATCAGGTCTCACAAAAAATAAATGTCCCTCTACAGCTCTTTTGGCATCCGGGCAGGCCTTCTCAGAAATGGCTTGCCTCAACAAAGAATTACCCCAAAAATATTAGTATTGCTCTTGGTTTCGCTTCAGGGCCAGGATTTTTTTTTGCGTAAACTGAAACCGGTGCACCCTTTGAATCTCTGATTCCCAGCACCAGTGTGAGAGTTCCGGGAATGCTACTTTGAACAATTGAACCACAAATCCTCATATATCTTGCCCCTCCACATTCTCTTGGATTCCTAATAAACGTAGGTTATTCCTGCGTAATCGATTTTTGGAATCCTCAAGCTTCCACATAAGGTCAGTAAGCTTTTCATCATTTGCGGTGGTTTTTGTTTCTGCACCCTGTAAACCTGCCTCCAGCCCGACGATCCATTCTTCCAGGGCTGTTGTCCTCGCAATCACCTCCGAGCAAGCCTTCGTGTTCTTCCAAATGGCCCCCTGTATTTTAATGGTAGCCATCTGAGCCCTTTTATGTTCCTGGCGAGCTTCACTTTGAATTGATTTAAGAATCTCATATAGTAAAGAGTTAGGGAGGGGGGATGACTCCGTCCCTCCACTGGATATCCTCAGAGGAGCATCCTGTGGGGTCGCCTCCTCTGCTCCTGTGAAGCTAGTAGTTGAATGTGAATAATCCCATTTGAGATTATTATCGGCTTCAGACCCATCACTGCCAGAGGCCTTAGATTTCGGTTTGGCCATCTTCCTTTCTTTCATATGACGCGGGGTCACCCTCTTCAAAGTGCCTCCGGTATTTGGAGGGCTACCACTCTCTTCTCCAGATGTAAGATCCTCTGCAGCGTCCACAGTTGACTCAGAGTCCTCTGCAACAGAGAAGAAACTACCCCCCTCCTGGGCATCTTGAAAGCTAGCCCCGATTACTCCTGGCTTTTGTCCAGAAGGAGTTGAGAGGTCTATCTCATTCTCGGAGTTCTGCTGTGAGCTAGTGTTTAACACCCTCAATCCCATCGAACTCCAAATTCGTACATAAATTTTTTTCTGGTATAAGGTTCTTTGGAGCCCCATTTACCAGACCCTCAACCGCTACATTTTCAGTAGCCTCAGAGTTCTTAGAGTCACTGATTATAGCTTTTACCCAGTCTGTTGCTTTCCCTGTCTTCTCGTTATTTTGATCGATTTCAGTACCAATTACCCCCCCTGATGGCGCGCTTACGTTTGGAGGGGCGTTTGGAGGGTGGTTTTTCCAATTTGCAGCCTTCCCTGAGAACATCCCAGGGACTGTTACTAATTTCCCCTGTCCTGAATACACTGCCAAAATCCAGGTCCCCTTGGTTTCATTCACATTATGAGGGAGCTGTGATTTTTCAGTGGGCTTCCCCTTTAATGTTCCTTTTTTTAGACTCGCCGTTGCTGCTATCCTGGTCCCGCTTGCTCTGACCTTTCGGACTTCTCCGGTAACACTGGCCATCGTTTTCCTCAGGACAGGGGGTGAATCTTTAACCACCTTAGCTGCCCCCGTTTTACGCGGCGGCATTCGTTCTCTCAATCCGCCTCGGCAGCCCGGAACCGCGGTTACTCCTTGCAGCGGACGGACACCCTACACCCAAAATAGGTTTGAAATGCCGTCGACAGAAGGAAAAGCGAGCCATTGAAACTGTACTCTATCATTATATAGGGACTATGTATTTGAAAAGTATCAAACCTTTGTCCGTTTCAAAAACAAAAAGCCTTCTAAACCTTGTAAATATTGTCATTCAACATCACTCATGTTATTTAAAACATCGCTCTAGTAGAGTGGGCTCGTACTTTAGATTGCAGGTGTTGTCCTGCCTGTTCATGACAGAATGAAATAGCTGCAGAAATCCAGCGAGAAATACTTTGCTTGGTGAGTGGAAGGCCCTTCCTGGGTCTACTGTAAGCCACAAAGAGCTTGTTTAATTTATGGAAGGATTTTGTTTTCTCAATGTAAAATTTTAGGCAGCGTTTGAGATCCAGAGAATGTAATATTCTTTCCGCTGCAGTATGGAGATTTGGAAAGAAAGAGCGCAAGACCACAGGCTCGTTGAGATGGGAACGGGACCTTTGGTACAAATTTTGGATTTGTTCGTAATATTACCCTGTCCTGTTTGAATTGAAGATAGGTCTACTGAATGGAGACGGCTTGGAGCTCACTCACACGCCTTGCAGAAGTAAGTGCGAGAAGGAGCGCTGTCTTCCAAGAGAGGTATTTGAGATCAGCCCTATGTATCGGCTCAAAGGGATGCGTCATGAGCGGATTAAGGACTGTGTTAAGTTGCCAGGAAGGCGGTAGAGTTTTCACAGGGGGAAAAGTCCTGAAAAGGCCTTTTAGAAACTGTTTGATCAATCTGTGAGACCAGAGAGAAGGACTAGTTGGAGATCTTCTGTAACGGAAGATCACCGCCAAGTAGACTGACGGAAGCGTGAGCAAGGCCTGAGTTTGCCAAATGGAGAAGGTAAGGCAATATTTGCTCTGGAGAAGAAAAAAGGATGCATCTTCTGAGTCTTAGACCAAATGCAAAACCTCTTCCATTTCAAGGAGTATGTCTTGTTGGTACTTTCTGCTCGTGCTCGAGCCAGAATGTCCCTACAATCTGGTGGAATATTTAATTTCTGAAGTTCTTTGAACTCAGGAGCCAAGTGGCTAATTTGAGTGATGTCAGATTCGGATGCTGGACTTGCTGGTTGTTCTTCGTGAGAAGGGATGGAAACTGCTTCAGCCGTATTGGCGGTTCCAGAGAAAGACGGTGGAGTTCTGTGAACCAAAGCTGGCGAGGGCAAGTTGGGGCTATGAGAATTGAGCGTACAAGGCTCCGCTTTCAATTTCCTGAGGACTCTGGTAATCATTGGAAATGGTGGAAAGGCGCACGCAAAGACGTTGCACCATGTGATCGAAAATGCATTCCCTAGAGACCCTTTATGGGGATGCCAACTTGCGAAGTAGCAGCATTTGGCGTTTAATCTTGTGGCAAATAGATTGATAAGAGGAGTGCACCATTGTGAGAAGATTTGTTGAGGATCCCCTGATCCAGTTCCCACTCGGGAGGTGTTGTCTTCTGTTTACTTAGTGCGTTGGCTAGTACATTGTCCACGCCCGGAACGTACTCTGCCCGAAGGGATATATTGTGTTGGATCAACCAGTTCCAGATTTTCTGTGACTCGTGAAAGAGAACGAGCCCCTCCCTGTTTGTTGAGATAGTGCATCGTCGTGGTATTGTCTGTACGAATGAGCTATAGGGAATTATTGATTCTTGGGAGAAAAAGCTTGAAGGGCGAGGAAGACCGCCCGCAGCTCGAGGAGCTTTATATGAAGCCCTTTTTCGAAGGGGGACCACTTTCCACTTATCTGTAGTTCTTGGAAGAAAGCTCCCCAGCCTTCTAATGAGGTGTCTGTTGTGATGATATGCGGTGAAGCTGGAAGCAAGAAGGGCAAGCCTCGAGAAAGGTTCCGTAGAGACATCCACCATTGTAGAGCTTTGACCATCTGAGGGGTCATTTTTATGAGATCGTCGAATGACCCTGTGCACTGGACCCATTGTGCTGAGAGCACCTCCTGAAGAGGGCGCATCCGCAGACGGCAGAGAGGAACTAGTAGGATACATGATGACATCATTCCAAGAAGGGACTTGAAGAGGCAAACCGTCAAGGTCCTCTTTGAAGCAACGAGAACAGCCAGTGACAAAAGCTTGTTCTTTCTCTCCTGAGATGGAAAAGCCTTCTTCAGTTTTGTGTCGAGAGTAGGGCCTAGGAAGTTTATACGCTGAGAAGGTAGAAGGACTGAGTTTTCCCAATTGAGTGTGCGTCCTAAGCGATTGAAAAGTTGCAGACAAACGTTGGAAGACCTGGACGCATCTTCTAAAGATGGAACCTTGATCAGCCAGTCGTCCAGATATGGAAAGACTTGATCATGCGGTTTTCTGAGATATGCAGTCACTGGAGAGAGGCACTTTGTAAAGATGCGAGGGCAGACTTGAGCCCAAAGGGCAGGACGCGAAATTGAAAGTGTTTGCCCACTACTGCAAATCTTAAGAATTTTTTGTGATTTCTGTGAATCTGGATGTGAAAGTAGGCGTCCTGAAGGTCCAGAGACACCATGTAATCCTCTCCATCTAGGAGTTGAAAGACCTCCTGGATTGTTACCATACGAAACGACTACTTCTTTAGGAATTTGTTAAGGGCTCTAAGGTCTAAAATTGGCCTCCACTTCTCTTTTTTTCTTAATTAGAAAGAAGCGGGAATAAAATCCCCTCCCTCGTTGAGACAGAGGGACTTTCTCTATCGCCCCCTTCTGGAGCATAAGAGAAACCTCCCGGAGAAGCAGGCGTAGATTTTTGTGAAGCATGGGTCAGGGAGGGGTTTGGGGAGGTATGTGCACAAATTCCAGTGAATGGCCGAATTGAACCAATTGTAGAACTCAACAGTCCGTGGTAATTTGCTTCCAATTTTTTAGGAAATGGGAAATTTTTCCTCCAATTTTTGAGGATAGAGATGAATTGGAGACTGGCTGAAGTGAAAGGTCATGGTCTACGAGCGTTGCCTTTTCGCTGGCCTTTACCATGAAAGGACGATTTGCCATAAGAGGATTGTTGGTTCTGCTGCTGGCACTGTTGATACTGGGGCCGATGCGGACCAGAAGAGTATGATGGCCGGTATTGGTAATCTCCTTTAAAAGAGAACGGTCCTCTCCCTCTTGATCCATGAAAGGACGGACTTTTCTATTTGAGAGTACACAATGCTCTGGCCGTGTCAGTGTCCTTTTTTATACTCTGTAGCGCCTCATCAATCTGGGGGCCGAAGAGAAATTGGCCATCATACGGCATATCCAAGATTTTTGTCAGTATCTCAGGACTAAAGGAAGTTGCCTTTAACCAACCTTGTTGTCTCAATACTGCTGCTCCGGCAAGCTGTCGAAAACCTGCTGTTGCGATATCCATCGCACAGTCTATTATCTCTGACGCGGAGCGTTCACCTTTAAGTAATATTTTCTTTGCCTCTTTCTTAGATTAATCAGGTAAGGCCCCTAGATATGGGGCTATGTCCGCCCATAACGGTCTATTGTAATGCCCCAAAAGCGCTAAGGCATTGGCTGCTTTCACTGTCAATGCAGACATCGATGAAAAACACTTTCCGATGTGGTCTGTTCTTTGGCCTTTATCCGGCGGAGCGGACAACGGGGCAGAAGGATTTTTGGACTTTCTCTGAGCCGCCTGTGTAATGACAGAGTCCGGCTTGGGATGTCCTATTAAACAAGCCGGCGCAGTATCAGGTGTTCTATACTTTATGTCCAAGCGAGGTAACACCGGAGGTACTGAGGAGGGGTTTTGCATAATTTTAACACCTTGTCTCACAAATATTCTATTTTGGGTATCGATTTCACAGATTTTTTTAAAAGGTTATATAAAATCATTTAAGCAGTCCTGCTGGAGAAAAACCATGGGAATTTGAAAACGTTGAGCTACCCTCTCAATGACATGATGGAACCCTCTGATGTCTCCGGGTGGTGAGTCTGCTTGAGCAGGTACTGGAGAAGCAGGGCAAGGAATGACAGTCATCCCATTCATCGTGGTTAGATTGAGTGTCCTGAAGCTCTCCCTCTTCATGTTGGTCTTCTTCCTCGTCCTCATCAGTAGATGGAGGGTGTGACCCAATCGACCGGATCCGGCTGCACATTCAAAGTGGAGGTCGTGGTCTTGGCGAGAGAGATACTGCTGAGGGTTGAGGTGTAGGTGACTTTGGAAACCTCTGCTTGTAATCGGTTATGAGGTACTGCAAGTCTGAGACAAAAGAGGCTAGAAGGCAAACCATTGGAGGAGGAGGTGGATGATATTCCTCCTGTTCTTCCTCTTCATCCGAACTCTCCTGATATTTTACATTAACCTCAGAGGGGCTTGTGGCAGTTTAGAACATATCCCCTTCATCTGAGTACTCCTCTTCAAAAAGACATGCTGGAGGCAGTGGTTGGACTCTGCTTGGCGATGTTAAAGCCGGCGTCAGTGTCTTTTTTGTAATTTTCAGATGCACATATGTGCGTTTTAGATCTGAATCCATCATCGTCGACGGAATGGTCAGACGGTGGAACGTCGACAGGTGTCGTAGCCGACGAGCTAGTCGACGGAATGGTCGACGGTGGAACGTCGACGGGTGTCGTAGCCGGTGGAGTTATAGTCGACGGGGCCGTCGTCGATAGTGGTGTCATTGCTGGAGATCTCGTCGACGGCGTCCTTTGTCGATGGGGTCTTAGTCGATGATGGTGTCGACATCGACAATGTTGTCTTCGTCGTCGAGGTAGTCGACGACTCAGTCGTCGGCGAGCGGAGCTTCGACAAGGTCTTTGACGTCGACGGTGTCTTCTTAATGCTTATCGTCAACGACACAGTCTTACCTGCCGTCGACGGTGGGGTCGTAGTCGTCGACGAGGTCAATGACGACACTGCCATCGACGTGGAAACAGTAGTCGATGTAGTTATATGCAATGCTGTAGACCCAGCTCTCCTCAACGATGAAGTCGTCATCGACAGTCAAAGTAGTTTTTTTGAAGGTGGGGACATCCTGAGAGGACACCTTCGATGAAAGAGCCTTGGAGTGGACCTCTGAAGACTTTTTTTAGCGTCTTCTTTTGAGGAGGCTGTACCAAAGGGCCAGGAGACGCCACCCTTGGTCTTTTCTGTGAAGACTTGGAAGAGACTGAAGAGCCTTCACTTTCCTCCGAAGATTCCAGCTGGTCCCTGTCTTTCAGCCTCTGAAGCCAAATTAAGAGGCGTCACTCACGATCTTTGAGGGTTTTAGCGGAGAAGGTACGACATACCTTACAATCCTTGGAAGAATGGTCTGGATACAGGCAATATAGACCGTTTTGATGTTGGTCATCTATATGTAGCCTTTTCTTCCCACAGGAACCACAGGGCAGAGAAAGACCCTTTTTTGGTGTCTCAGCCATGAAGATATCAGGAACTACAGTCTAGAATGAAATAATATCACCGGAGAACACTGGAAACCCAATTGAGCAGAGCTCAGAGGAGACTCCCTTAGCACAACATGCGGTAGAAAATCAGAGGGACAGGAGCTCCTTCCAGGAGGGTTCTAGAGGAAGGTGATAGCGGATTGGCAGTTCTCTAGAGTTTGGTCCTTTCTACAAAAGGACATGGATATGTTACTAATGTGAGGCCCTTGGGCCTATTTCTCTATATGTCTAATAGGACATTACTTTATTTATGTACCGGGGACTCCCATCCAGACAACGGGGAATGATTCAGGCATGTGAATCTATGAAAGACACCCCTAATACTGGATAACCAGAGTTCCAGAGTCGTGCCCGGTGGGGTAGCTTTGGGTACTAGCTCAACAGGGCTGGACCAGGAACTCAATCACCCCTAACACCAGTATGTTGAAGGCCTCCTCCTTGAAAATGGCCCTCACCTTATCCGACAGCCTGTACATTTTATTTTTGACAGGTGTACTGTCTCCAGTGTTTATGTGATGGGTACACAAATGTGTAAGTCCAGGCCGGAGGGAAAACCGACTTGAAAACTGAAGACTGCTCCAACGACTGGAGACAGTCCCTTTTATGTTTTGGAGTCAGAGTAGGGGAGAGGTTAATGCCATCTACTGACATCGTGTGATCAAGTACGTACCCAGCCGGGTCTTACGATCATCCAAGGCCTGTAGGCTAGCCTCGTCCAGGTATAGCCTTAAAACCAAAGGGGGTAGAGCGTTCTTGGTCCTCCTCCCACAGATCTGGAATGATCTACCGGAGTACCTGCGAAAGGAACCAGTTTTGCTTACCTTTAGGAAGCTCTTAAAGACCTACCTTTTTAGAGAGGCACTAACATCTGCATAATCTCTACATCCGCTGCTGCTAGTTACTCCTGCTCTAGTGACTTGCTCACTTTCTCTAGAAGCGCTTAGAAACCAGTTGGTGATTTGCGCTATATAAAATATAGCATCACATCATTCTCTTGGGTAGCAAGGAGGTCTGGGAGATGTTCACTCTCCTCTTCCACTCCTTCATCTGTAACCAGGAGCATGTTGACTTCAGACTTCTCAAAGTGGGTTTCGAGTCGGTTTATGTGGAGCACCCTTAAGGGATATCTAGTGTTCTTCAGATCCACCAGGTAGGTGGACTCCCCCTTCCACTCACTCACCTCATATGGGCATGTCAAGTGGTACTGGAAAACAGTGAGCTCCACTGGCTCCATAACCTACATCTTCTGACTATGTTCAAATTCTACCAGAGTGGTCTTCTGGTCACCTCAGAGTTTAAAGACGTATTGACTGGCCTCAGGATGGTCTTCAACTTTTTCCAGATGCAATGCATCTGGTAGTGGAGCATCAGCATGTAGCGGACCATATCCTATGGGGGTTTCCTGGGAGTTTGTTCCCATCCCTCTTTTACACAGCTGAGAGGTCACCTAGCAGGGAGTCCATGGAGGAGTTAGAAGGGGCTTAACCCAAACCCCATCTGTGGTACCTCACTAAAGGCCAACAGAAGGCATGGCAGAAGGACGCCCCACTTATACCTTATGGGCTCAGATAGGCCCATCATCATACCTTAAAGGGTCATGTTGAATCTCTCCATAAGCCAATTGGATTGTAGGTGACAGGGTGTGAAGAACTTGTAAATTACTCCACACTCACCCCAAATGAACTTCATGCATGCTGACAAAGTTAGTGCCACTGTCAGACCCGATTCTTGTGGGAATCCCATCCAGGTAAATATCCCTATCAGGGACCTGGCCCCCGCAGGTGAAGTCACCAACCTCAGAGGGATGGTCACTGGGTAGTGGGTGGCATGGTCCACCAAGACCAGGATGAACCTGTTGCCTAAAGCTCTGTTGGGGCCCAAGGGAACAACAATGTTGATGCCCACCCGCTCAAAGGGCATGCCAACAAAAGGTAATGGGTCAGGGGAGCCTTAATCTTTTCCCTGACGTCCCAGTGGCCTGACAGGTGGAACAGGAATTGCCGAAAGCATCTTACACCGTCTTCATCCAGGGCCTATATAAGAAAGCAACAAGCCTGGAGAAGGTCTCGTCTTGTCCCAGATGTCCTGCTAGGGGGATATCGTGAGTCAACCACAGTAGGAGGGTTCTGTAACACTAAGGTGCCACCAGCCAAAAGGCTGCACAAGGTCCAGGATCCTTAGGCTCACTTTAAAGGAGGCCATTCTCCCAATAGATAAGGTGATCTCCAGAGGTATCACTGGTGCCTGGGCCTCAGCTTGTCCGCTCAAGTCCTCTAGAGTGGGGCACTCTTTCTGCGCTTTGCAGAATGACCCCCTGGTGGGCATAGCTTCAACTTGCCATCCAGAAAGCTCAGGCAGTTCAGGCAGTGCAGCAAGGTCTTCCTCTGTAGGCTCAGGAGCATCCTCCAAAGGTGCCCCATCAATCTAGATTGTGGAAACGTCCTGCGTCCCTTGCCCTTCCTCGTCTTAGCCTCCTGGACTATTTTTCCAGACTCTGGGCTCCCTTGACTCCCTTCCTTGGAACCATGGACCTTGTGGTTATACAGACCCATGCAGCAATCCCAATATCTGCAAATGTGACCCGAGTTTTATCTCTTTCCAGATAGTGTGCTCTAGGTCACTGCCCAACAGACAATATAAAGGCATGGCAGGGCCCACATATACTTTGAGAACCTGAGACACCCTCCCCCCCACTCAAAGGGAATCGAACCATCGGTAGATTACTTACCTGGATGTTTATGAATATGACTTGGTGGAATGCGTTAGGGAGGACTTGCTCGGAAGATACCAGCTGACACCTTACATTAGTCTTGCTGGCTCCTGTGTCCATCAAAACCTCCAAAGCGGGGGGCGTGGCCAAGATGGCGAGGTGAGAGGACGCACTCTCCGCGAGCTCCTCCGACCACGGAGCCCTAGACCGTGAGAAACTGCCGATCTCCCCCCGTTTGGCACCGGAGCAGTGGCGGACACTGAGTGACCGACAGACCCCCTTGCGCAGGCCCCCTGTGCAGCGCTGGAGCTAACTCTTGGAATCCTTGGGAGCGGCGGAGACGGGGTCGGCCATCTTAGCAGCCTGCCTGGCGACCGGCCGAAGCACCTTGGGGCACTGACCCCAGACGGAGTGGCGGGGAGGCTCCCGGGCCGCCCAACACCGACAGGAGGCGGTCACTGGGGTAGCCCTGAGCCGGACCCGAGAGCTTGTCAACGCCCGGAGCGGTGCGGAGTGCCGACGCAAAGAGGGAGTGGGGCGGAGCTCCGGCGCCCGGCCCTGAATATGTGAGGCCGGGGACGCGGCCTGGCCCAGAGGCTTTCCTGGCTGCAGCTGGAGGCCGGACTGCCGAGCTGCGGCTGAGGCTGTCGGGCCCCGGTGAGTTTTGCGGCCCAAGTCAGAGGCCGGGGGCGAACCGAAGGTGAACAGCGGAGATCCCGAAACGCGGGCGGCCGGGGAGCCGCTGCGCATGCCGGGGACTGCGGCCTGTGGGCCAAGCGCACATAGCCCTAGCACGAACGGGCTACCGTGGGGAGACTGACACTGGAGAGGCCCGACCGACCCTGGGCACCAGCAGTAGCACTTGGCAGCAGGACTACCTAGCACCTAAGGGACCTGGACTACGCCGGGGGCACGGGCGGTTACACTTGGCTGTGGAGCAGGATCAGCAACGCTCGGTCGCGGCCCGCGACTCCGGACAAGGCCGGACTGCAGTGGGGTTGCCACCGGAGCAGCACAAGCACAGGTAGGGGGTGACGAAGGGGCCCCCTCCCCTCCCAGTGCGGTCCACAGCCAGGCGGTGGGGAACAGACCCTCTGCGTCCAGAAGAGGGGGCCTGCACACGACTGCCGGCACGGGCCAGGCGCGAGGCCGGGGTTGCGGCCTAGTGGCAGGAAGCCCTCCGTGCCTCCCAAGCGGGCCGAGGCCCGAGACCCCACACCCGCCCCAGAAGGGAACTTGAGATCGGCGATAGCGGGGCCTCGAGAAGGCGGAGCAGTGAGGGGGCGACATAGCGAAGGAGCTGGTTCCTGGACTGGATCTACTACTGCTGGTTGGGCCTGGTGGAAGAGTGGGACGCTATCGCACTGATAGGCGATATGGGCGAGCGGCCGTAGGTGTCGGAAGGGCCGCTGCCCCGGCGCGGATCACAGCACGGGCAGGCCCTGGGAGACGGGGTCCGGAGCAGCCTCGGCCACAGACCTGGACCAGCCTGGGAGGGTTCCTGCGAGGCACTGCTTGCCCTGAGTGCCATCCCGGTGAGCTGTTGACGCCTTCGGTGAGGGACGACCGGTCTGCACGGCACGGACCCAAATTGCCTGGTCCCGACATCCTCCATCCAGACCACGGGGCGAGTGCGAGGGAAGCATTGGAGATCCAAGCTGGGAGGAGCAGCCTGCTGGGTCGAGTGAGGGGGAGGCTGAGACTCTGAGCGCCCTACATAATCGGGTTGGGTCGGCCCGGAACTCTTGCTTACCTTTACGACGCTCTACTTGGTGAGCAACCCCGTGGGTGTAATGGCTGGCAACAGAGGAGGCAAGAAGGGGGACGGACTTTGCAGGACATGCTTACTAGAGGCCAGGCGAGGCAATATAAGGGACAGCAAACATCGAGCCCCGCGAGCAGCTCCCAAGGGGCCGTGGGAGGTGAGCCCCCTGTGACCAGATCATTCCTTGAGTCTCTCTTCAGCTCGCTCCGGGATGACTTCCACGTACTGAAACAGGAGGTGGCAGGAGAGGTGCGGGAAGTACGCAGAGAAGTCGACGGCTTTGGCGAGAGGGTGGCCACGGTAGAGGCAGCGGGTCATACCCGAGACGAGGAGATTACGCAACTGTAACAGGAGGTGCTGCGCCTGTGGCACCAATAAATTCACCTCCAAGCGCACAATGAAGATCTTGAAAACCGATCTCGCCGCAACAATATCAGGGTCCGAGGCGTTCCATCCGGAGAAGAGGGTGAGGACGTGGCTGGGTATCTGCAGGACCTCTTCCGAGAGATACTGGGGGAGCCGGCGGACTTTTCTATTAGGATAGACAGCACACAGGGTGGGCCCACCGCGCCGAGCCTCGGCCCCTCCCCCTGATATCCTAGCCTTCCTGCCAGACTACCCCTTGAAGGAGCAGATCCTCCGTGAAGCACGACGGCAACAGCCCCTGAGATTCCAGGGACACCAGGTAGCCCTTTTCCAGGACCTGTCGGTGATCACGCTTCAAAAGGGCAAGACTTTCAAAATTGCAACGGACTTTGAGGGACCACAACACGCAATACTCCTGGGGCCACCCTTTCCGGCTCATCTTTCGGTGGAATGGAACGCTCCACCAACTTCGCTCTCTTCAGGATACATGTAGCGTCCTGGGGATTACCGCGACTGACGACGCTGTGCCCACTCCTCTGCATCCTCGGCGCGACCGGACTCGCCCACCATCAGAGCAGACATGGCTGAGGCGATTCAGGAGGTGGACAGGTCCACTGTGGCTAGGGATGTAGCTTTGTCAGCTTGAATGGCCTCCGGGGGGAGATCGACACAGCTTTACTGAAGATGCAGGTTTGGGGGTCTGAGGGGGGGGTGGCGGTGAGTGGGTGGTGAGTGGGTGGGTGGTGGCTGGACGTCCACTTGAGTAACTTCCTACAGACTTGTCCGTTTAGGACCGGACTGGGACAATGGGACCTTGGGCCCGAATGGGAGAAGAAGAAGGGAGTTGTTGGGGTCAGTTTGGTTGTGGTTTGTGGGGGTGGGGAGAGTGGGAGGACATTGGAGAGTTTCCAGCAGGGGTTGGGGAGCAGGGAGGGGGAGTTGGGAGTTGGTTGCGGGTAGGGAGGGGGGGTCCATCCAGTGCTCTTGGTACGTTCGCGCAGCCCTGAGGGGGGTGCCTATGCCCGTCTGGCCCACAACCTGTCACTCACGGATACTGATCCATTGCTCCTACCACTTTGGTTTAATTACTTATGGCGACCCTTAAGGTGGTGACCCTTAATGTCAAGGGGCTCAACAATCCAGTTAAGAGGAGAGCGGTCCTGTCTCTATTGGAGGGTACGCAAGCTGATATCTGTCTTCTGCAGGAGACTCACTGACGCGTGATTGCCATAGGATGCGCTCACGCAAGTTCCCCACACAGTTCTTTTCCTCGAACACTTCCAAAACAGCGGGGGTTGCAATCCTGGTATCTGAGTCCTTCCGGGGGGAGGTTCTCCACAAATTCGCGGAGCAAAAAGGGAGACTTTTGGCGTATAGGTTCAAACTGGGGTCACTGGCGCTTACCATCGGGACGATATACAGTCCGAACGAGCATCAGGAACGCTTCCTTCACTCTGCGCTGGTGGATATAACAGCGTCCCCAGACAGACACATCATTCTAGGGGGGGGACCTGAACATGGTCATTTTCCTCTATGGACAGATCAACTCAACGTTACCCACAGACTGGGGAACTGTCGCAAACTGGAAAGGCCCAATTAGTGGACCTGGATCTCCACGGTCTTTGGCGCAGACTTCACCCCACTGACAGGGACTACTCTTACTATTCACATGCACACAAGACTTACGCAAGACTAGACCACATTATAGTCACTGGACCGGTCCGCAACTTAGCCACGGCATCTGAGATTGGGGTCCTCTCTCGGGTCACGCGCCGGTTTCGGGGGTCTTCACTCTGCCGCCGGCGCAGGCTCCTCGCGGGGTGTGGCGTCTCAGAGACACTCTCTTGCACAAAAAAACTGTGGTGAAACACATAACAGAGTCGATCAAGGTATATCGGTCTCATAACGACAACGGAGATACCTTGCTGGCAACTCAGTAGGCAGCTCTCAAGGCGGTCTTGAGAGGAGAATTTATTGCAATCTCCTCGGCAGAAAATAGGGAACGGCGTCATGAGCGAGACGAACTAACGCAAAAGGTCCGGGAGCTTGACCAAGTGCATCACCGCACGGGGGCCCCCAGAATCTGGAGGCAGTTGAAGGCAGCGAGGAAACTCCTGTCGGCGTTGGACATGGACAGGGCGGAATATGCGGCGCTGAGGCTGCGGCACGCGTATTATACAGGAGGTGACAGGTGTGGTCGACTTTTAGCGAACAAACTCAGAGGCGCACCTATGTCACCAAGTGAAGGAGATTGAGGTTGGTGACGGAGTGACAGTTACGGGCGATGCCCAGATAGCCGAGGCCTTCCGGCGATTCTATGCCGAACTATATGCAGAGGACCTCCCGGAGGCGGGAGACACGGAGGGTTATTTAGATACGATCCTCCTTCCATCTCTGGCGCCGACGCAGGCAGAGTATCTGGAAAGAGAGATCCGAGTCGAGGAGGTGATTACAGCCATCTCCAGGCTCAAGCATGGCAAGGCCCCGGGCCCAGACGGCTACACCACACTTTTATAAAACGTTCAGTACCACGCTAGCCCCCATTCTCGCTAGACTTTTCAATTCGTTCTCCACCCCAGGAGCTATTCCACCTGATCTTCTACAGGCCACGGTGTCGGTCATTCCCAAGCCGGGAAAGGACCGTATCAAATGCGGCTCGTACCGACCGATCTCCCTCCTCAATGTTGACCTCAAATTATATACGGGGATTCTTGCGGCTAGACTGGCGCTCCAGTTGCCGGGACTGGTGGAGTCGGACCAGGCCGGCTCCGTGCCTGGGAGGCAGACGGTGGATAACACCAAACTAATAGTACACATCTTGGAGAAAGCCTCCCGAATTCCTGGGGAGCGAATGCTGTTATCCGTCAATGCCGAGAAGGAGTTTGACCGGGTGCACTGGCCTTATCTAGAAAGGGTGTTGGAGAAAATGGGTATAGGAGAGAAGTTCCGCTCTTTGGTGTTCAACTGCTATAGGTTCCCATCAGCGGTGGTACGGGTGAACGGTTGTAACTCCCAGGATTGAATAATCGAGAGAGGTACCAGACAGGGCTGCCCGCTGTCCCCGCTCCTCTTCGCTCTGTATATGGAACCGTTCGCCCAGAGAATACGCCAGAACCCAGACGCGACCGGCGTAAAGATGGGTGGGTACGTCCACACGGTCAGCCTCTATGCAGACGATGTGATACTATCCCTGGAAAACCCGAAGCGAGCACTTCCCGCGTGCATCAGAGAACTAGAGGCTTTCTCGACGGTGGCGGGATTTAGGATGAACATGGGAAAGTCTGTTGCATTAGATCTCTCCCTAACAGCTGTCACAAGATCAGAGCTACAGGGGCTCTTCCCCATGCATTGGTCGTCGCACCAAGTGCAGTACCTGGGTATCCTACTGGCGCCCACGCTGCCGGCCATGGTCACCGCTAATTATGAGGCTCTGGGTAAGAAGATCAAGGAGGAGCTAGGGAGATGGGGCAAGGGCATGATATCCTGGCTTGGCAGGGTGGCGGCAGTCAAGGTGATGATCCTACCCCAGATTCTGTACCTGTTCCGGGCACTGCCGCTCCAGCCGCCTAAGGGGTGGATCCAACAGACACAGGCAGACCTGGCCCGCTTCATTTGGCAAGGCCGCAAACCGAGAATGAAGAGAGTTCTCTCGACGCTGGCTCCTGAGTCGGGGGGACTGGGTATCCCGGACCTGCGCAAATATTTTCAAGCAGCGCAATTACGGTACCTGGTGGAGTGGAGCAAATGGGAGTCGGACAAGCACTGGCTCTTCCAGGACCAGGCGGTCGCAGGCCGTCTGCTACAGGAGGTGCCTTTTCTGGGTAGGGCACACCGCCCTCCTAATCTTTACGCGTCCTTTGTCACGCGGGTCCCATTGAGAGTATGGGACGCCACCAACAAGGTCCATGACCTCACTACGTTCCCTTCCCCGTTCACACCAATAGTGGCCAACACAGACTTTACGCCAGGGACGGAGCCGGGAGCCTTTACGCACTGGCGCATTGCCGGATGTAGGGCGCTCTTCCAATTGTATGATGCGGAAGGGGTCCTTCCCTTTCAGAGACTCAAAGAGGATTACCAGTTGTCTGAATCGGACAGGATGCGCTATTGGCAGGTGCGGCACTGGGCGCTGCAGCCACAGGTGAGAGAGTCAGCTGACAGAAAGTTGCTGCCGTACGAAAAATGGCTGGTTACGCGCACGTCCGACGTTAAACATCACGGATCTCTACAGAATGTTGCAGCCTCCCCCCTTTCACTTTCATAACCCAGGCAGGGAGCGATGGAACCGGGAACTGGGCAGAACACTGAGCCATAGGGAATGGGACCAGATTTCTTACCGGGCAAGGCATTCTGCATACCATATAGAACTTACCGAAACATTTACTAAAGTATCCACATATTGGTATTATACCCCAGAACGGCTGCACGAGATGAATCGACATGTTGAAAACACTTGGCGAGAGTGTGGACAGATAGGCACACTGACACATGTTTTATGGGACTGCCCGCTGCTACACTCCTATTGGAAAGAGGTGATTGACGAGATTGACACACACTTCGGGATAGAGCTGCCCCGCTTCCCGGCTTACACCCTGCTGGGCCTCCCGAATGGGTTAATGTACCCTCTGAAATCCCGTAGAGGTAGGCAAATTGCTATAGCGCTGGGCTCAGCAGTTCAAAACATCCTAATACACTGGCGCACGACTGTCACCCCCTCCACCACGGGTTGGCTCCACAGACTGGCATGTCCCGGGTATGGAAAAACTATCACTCGTGGTGGCTGGGGAGGTGGAACAATTTGAGGAGCTGTGGCAACCATTTCATGCACTGCTAACAATGGAATTTAAAGAGCTCACATGTCCAAGGTACCTCAGATTACTGAGACTCACACCGCCGATGGCTCACACTGCTTAGGGGCGCACTAATTGGGCATGGTCGGTGTCGACGGGCAGTGGCAAGGACACGACACAGGAGGCATGCTACGCACTGGATGGGGTAGGGGGGGGTTCGGGAGGGCGAGGGAGTTGGGGGGGTAGTTTAGAAAGGGTTTAGAAAGGGTACAGAGGGATTACACTATCTTTGTTTTTTTATTGATCATCCGGAAGCGAAGCCGAAGGGGGCCATATTATACGAACTTGGGAAGTTACGCACTCTTTTGGGACTGCCCCGTGGCACATTGCACTGTACCCACTGCTCAAATGTTCTCTTTCTTTGTACTCATTCAATAAAATGCTTTAAACATAAAACCTCCAAAGCAAAACCAAAGGGGATGATGGACAGAGTGGCATACCCTGCCAACCTCCACCTGTTTCCCACTGATGGTGACCCACTGCCTATACTTTAAGTATTTGCAGGCATTTGGGCTTTTGGCACCATCTCCTTATCCACCAGGGACACAAGGGTAACCTCTGTCTGTTCTCCAAATCTAGCTGGGACTACCTCCTCCGGAAGTGCTACACTCGCCATCCCAGGTGTCTGTCCACCAGTGAGGGGCTGTGCCTCTTGGGACATGTGGTGTCTTCCTTGGAGTGCCCATACTTGTGGCACTCAGTACATGGGGGGGGGGGGAGGGGGAACCTCCCTGTCTGTTTATGAAAGAACTCTGTTGTCTCAGATTGGGACTGGTTACTGCTGTTCCCTTGGGAATTTTAGAGGCCTTTTGAGAACTCCTTATTTTTAAGTCCCCCCACTTTCTTCTGGGTGGACCCCTGACCACCCTTGTGGAGTCTTCCACAATGCCTTTTTATACACTCTAGTGCTGCCTCCTTAGCAACCTCCTTGGGGTAAGTCAGCTTGTTGTTCACTAGGTGCTGGTGCAGCTATGTAAAACAAATATTGAACATGTGCTCCATGATAATTGCCCCTTGTAATCATTAACCCTGCTGTCCCCCAACCAGGCATTCAATGCCTTGCTAGAGTAGTCCAAGAAATCCACCCAAGACTGGTGTGGATGTTTGTGGCTGTCCCTGAAACTCTGGCAGTACATCTCAGGAGTCAGTGCAAATTTAGCAAGAAGTATGGCTTTCCTGGGGGTGTACCTGGTTTGGTCCTCTACTTCTAGTGTAAGAAGTGTGTCCATTCCCACTAGAGGTATATGTTTCCACAGGTCACCCCTCCGTGCTCCTCTGGGGTCCTGTACACCTTCAGGGTCCCCTCATAAGCAGAAAACCCATTATCTAAGTTATCTCCCATCACGTAACTGTGCACCAGATCTTTAGGATTGCAGACCTTTTTGTCTCCTACAAACAATGTGTGTATGCCATCCTTGCTGCTGGAATCCATTTATTTTGCCTTAAGTTCTAGCTCTTTAAGGTTTCTTTCATGAGCCAATCACTCCAAAGCAGGTTTTACCTCCATCTTGAGCTTGGCTGTGTGTAGCCTGAATTCCCTCTCTGCCTTTCTGTCTGCCAGCTCCTTTAGGGTAAGGCTATGTGAGGGCACACTGCTTCCTGCTCTGGCACAGCGTTCCAACTCAGGAGATGGGGCATCCATCTCCCCTGAAGAATGTCTTTCAGGGCTGATATCCAGGTCCTGATCCTGATCATTCATATCATCCTCATCATCCTGCTCCGTGGACTGCTATTAGTGACTGGTGAACCTCCCAACAGGCCCCAGAGCTTTCTGAAGCTCCAACATCTTGAATTCACCTTGGCGGGGAGTTCCTTCTCCTTGCATAACTCTTTCAGCTCAACCACAGTGTTCCAATTTTCCAAGTGGGCCAGCTCGAATTTCATTGCTGCAGGCTTCGTTAAAAAGAGTCAGGTAGAAGTAATGAGATTAGATTTGGAAAAAGCAAAAGAAGTCAATCAAAATAATTTTTTTAATCTCAAAATAGTCTCCAATTATTTATATGGTATGGTGGTGTAACACATAATTACTGTATTGCACTTCATAAATACAAGTCCAAATCCTCATTGTGAAACACCACTGTAAGAAATTGGTTTATTGGTTGGGTTTAGAGGGATGAAACCCTACTCAAACAGCAACCACAATCCTTTTCAGGGTAAAGTAACAAGCAAACCCCAAATTAACCTGTACTCACGCCTCTAGTAGCTTAGCACAGAGCAGTTAGGCTTACCTTAGAGGCAATAAAGTAATAAAGTAAAAACACAGGAGGCATCCCAAACCAAATTAGAATAGAGTAGGATTTAATAAATATTCTGACACCCAAATTACAACAATCCAATCAGGAGAACCAGACATATGCAAGTTCTAAATTTTAGGTGAAAATAGAACCTGAAAGCATAATGTGCCACTTGCATCTATCTGGTTGTGCGAGATGGGTAGAAAGTCACATGTTCGAGTGAACCGCGATGGAGCATGGGTCGGATACAAGGACCAGTTAGTTCCACTGAAAGAGTTACCTTTTCAATCTAGCGCAAAAGGTTATGTTCACAGTCGAAAGGGCTGTGAAAAGCAGGGAGAGCGTCTGGAATGGCCATCGAAGTAGAGCAAAGGGCCGGCCTGGTCTTGTGGACAGTTGTGCTGTAGCGAAAATAATTGGTTCACTAGGACTTAGGCTGCAAAGGTGTAAGCCCCCGACCCACACCCCTCCATCGTCTGCCATAGCCTGAGCTGCAAAGGCAGTTTATCAGCTGTCATGGGTTGGGGCTGGCGACTCACTCTGCCTCATCCAAAGTACTTCACAGGTCTTCAATAGACCATTTATCATTTCACAGTACTTTGTGTAATTTAATTGCTACGCACCCCCACACCCTTGCTGTCCCTACTCTTGTTATGGACTGTTGCTGCCAGAGTGGGAGTATGGATGAAAGGATTCCATTTGCAATACAAAAATGGGCATGTAGCACATTAATATAAAGTACCCAGCCATTGGCCTGGTTTGCCTCTAAGCTCCAAAACAGGAAATGAGCCCTCTACATGGTATATAATTCATCTTTTAAAAATCTGCCAAAGACTCACATTTCAAAAAGTATATTTCATTAACTTGGAAGTCTTTCACTTCAGTACACTAAAATTGATTTCTGCATTGACTGGCATTTATCAGAATTCAGTTTCCAAACGTAAACTTTGAAACATTCATGCCTGTGGTTACTTCACCCACTGGAATTATGCCATTCTAACTTTTTTCCTGTAGATTTTGACCAAAAAATAGTTTCTAGCTCAAACGGATCATAATGTACTAAAATCATGGCAATCCGTGTTCCTGCTATCTGGAAGGCTCCTAACAGTTTGAATGGTGGTATTTCAGTTTCAAAATGCTGTATTTAGATGTTAAATTGTCGTTAATAACGTGAAATCTTTCAGAGACAATGTTACCATGTGTAAAAATGACAAAATAATGAGTTAATACTATCACATCATGTGCTGCTTTATGCTGCATAATTAGCCTTTTATTGATGCATAATTTAGTCAACACTGCAGCATAGTTTGCTTCTCCTCTGCCGCTTAATTTCAGTGGGTAGTAGTGAACCATGAGGCAAGTCAGTTTTCATGTGAACCTCACTTGAAATTTCAGAACATATGGAACAGTGAAGTTTTTGTGAAGCGCACATACGAAATTGAGGTTTTTTTAAGGTACTTTTAAAAAGGGACAATAGAAGACATGGAGGCACAGTGAAATAAGGTAACTGCCTAGGGTAACCAGGATTTTATCTAGCAGGTAAACTGTTTGAAACGAGGTTTCTGGGTTTTAAGGTGCACAATTTAGCCACTAGAGGGGGAAGTGGCTCTGTGACTGATAAGGGCGTGGGTTGCAGAATCCACAAGAAGTCTTGGCCCGAGGTTACAAGACAACTTTTTCGACAGCCAGAGCTCAGCATTTGGGTCTGGGCATCAATGGCCTCTAGAAAAGTAACTTTCTGCGTGTCCAAAAGGCTAACATTTTGTTGTAGGATCAGCTTTGATAACCACAGTTCAAATTACACCTGAATCTCCACTTGGCAACTACCAAGGATAAGGTGAATTACTTAGTGTCTAGGGATACATCATCCTGGTGCAACACAGCTCACAATACATTCACACAGGTTTATGAGTCATCCTCCGCTCTCACAGGCTTCTACCATAATAACACTAGTGTACAATACATACACTGCACACCACCACACTTTTTAATCCTGCATAAAACCAGTCTAAGACACTCTTACCTCTACTTCATTCTCTCCTACACACACATACACTCTGCTCATAAACACATCACCACCCCCTCTACCTTACAACCTCCTCTCACAAAAAATACTATGCAACCAAATCCATTGTATGAAATAAACACCAGCACCCCTTTTCACTACTCCTTTAAAACAAAACGTATCACACACACCAGCACAACAAGATCGTCCAAGCCCAACACCTCATAATACTTACCATCACAAAATACAAACATACACCCACCTTTCAAACCACACAAAGGAACAAACGCCAATGCCAAGCTTTCTCTTCCACCACACTTAATACAGATACAGCAACACAGCATCTCTCTTCTAAAGGCCTCTCATCCATTGGACAATTTAGAACCTTACTACATGACCCACATGCTGCACCACAGCCCCTGACTCATACCTTCCGCCCTAAACACACGCAAACAATATAAGCGATGTGCCACACCTCACAACTTTGCTTCCCCATGTCTACTGCACAACAATGTTGAAAACACAGCACAACAAACTTTCTCAAACACCTTCCCCAACACATACACATGCAGACCCATCAAAAATGCCTCTTAGCATACTGTATGAGGAACATGATCCAGAACTACACAATTGCTATCCTAATACAGCTAAGGCCATCACTAAAAACACACCTGTGACAAACATAGAAACATAACTAACATCCAGTACAAATCTGGAAACAAACTCTTCAAAATCTATATGAGTGGCTACAGGAAGCTTTTGACATTCTGATACCACTCAAAATCATACAACAGAACAAAAGAAAACGAGTAGTAAAAAGTGAAAGAGGGAGTATTAAATAGTGAGAGAGTGAGTAGTAAAGAGTCCTAGAGCCACACACATTTACATGCACAGCCACACCCTTAGATATACAAAGTGTATTTTTAATTTCAGTAGTAAAGAGTGAGTAGTATAGAGTGACTAAATATGAGTGAGTAATGTTGAGTAGTAGAGAGTGTAGCAGAGTGTGTAGTACAGTATTACAGTAAGTACTATACATTAGATGCTATTTAGTAGAATGAGTAGTAGCGAGTAGTTGATATTGAGTATTAGTGAGTAGAGAGTGTTATGGAGTTGTATAGTAAGTATTCAAGTGAATATTGATATTTGATAGTGAATAGTATAGAGTGACTATTTGAGTGAGTATTTGTGAGTAGTTGAGAGTAGTTGAGAGTGTAGTAAAGGGTGTGTAGTAGAGTGTGTAATAGAGCGTTACAGTGAGTACTGTAGAGTATTTATTTGTGTACTAAAGTGAGTAGGGAGTATTAGAGAGTTGTTGAATAAGTACTTTAGTGGTAGAGTGAGTAGTTTATATTGAGTAGTACAGTGAGTATAGAGTATTAGATATTTGTCGTGTAACTAGTAGAGTGAGTAGTGAGAATATTAGAGAGTGAGTAGTAAAGAGCGAGTAGTAGTGTGTAGTAAGTTGTGTGTAGTAGACAGTTTTTTATAGAGTATTACAGTCAGTACCTCATAGCATTTTTCTCATTACTAAATCTATTAGACAGTATTGGAGAGTTGTAAAGTAAGTAGTACAGTATTAGAGTGAGTAGTAGAGAGTTAGTAGAGAGCATTAGTAGAGAGTCATGAGCAGTACTGCCAAGAGAATATAAACAATACGGTTCAACGATGCGATGGAGGCTAATGTGTATTAAACAGCCGAATAAAAAAACATAAGCAAAGACAATCAATTTGTTCTAGGGTATTGTTCTTAAAAATATATATTTCACACTAGACACTTTGCGATGATTTAAAATATGCACAGTAACAACGAGAATGTCACGATCGTCCGTCCCCAAAATACCACCTCCCCATGTCTCACGATTTCGATAGGAATTACAATCTGATAAACAAAATACAATGGTTGGTTTGAAGACGGTTGCTACGATGCAGCTGTAACCCTCCTTTGTTTTAACACCAAGCTTCTCTCCCTAGCCCACCTCTTCCTGAGGCAGGTCAGTCCTCGGAGTATTTTTAATGCGATTTTATATAGCGCGAACATTACCCGAAGGTGTAAGAGCGCTTTACATAAGAACATAAGGATTTAGGATTACATTAGTTACATAAAAGATGCAAACAGAAAAAAATTGCAAATGTACAAGTGGTAAAGTCACACAAGGAAGAGATACAAGCAGAAAAAATTGCAAATGTACAAGTTGTAAAGTCACTCAAGGAAGAGATACAAGCAGAAAAAATTGCAAATGTACAAGTTGTAGCCACACAAGGAAGAGATACAAACAGAAAAATTTGCAAATGTACAAGTTTTAATGCCACTCAAGGAAGAGATAGAAATGGATAAACTCTAAGAGTAACCACTAGTATATGTAGTAGACCTGTACTCTCTAGAGTTCTCTATATACATGTATATACAAATAGTAGAATTTCTCAGGACAAGGCCCAAAAAAAATGTTTTTTTAATTGCATTGTCATTTACAATGCCAATAGCTTAATCTCTTGCAAATGCGAGACCTATTGCATTTGCACCCACACTCACACACAGAGAGCCACACACACACATACACCCACACATAGATGTGGTGATGGTGGATCTGGTGTTGTTGGATGTGGGGGTGAATGTGGAGGTGGATGTGGGGGTGAATGTGGGGGTGAATGTGGGGGTGAATGTGGGGGTGGAGGTGGAGGTGGAGGTGGAGGTGGAGGTGGAGGTGGATGTGGATGTGGAGGAATGTGGATGTGGGGGATGTGGATGTGGTGGATGTGGATGTGGTGGATGTGGATATGGTGGTGGTGGTGGATGTGGTGGTTGTGGATGTGGTGGCTCAAACAGCTCACAGTCCACACAGCTCAGACATCTCTCATTCCCCTCACGGCTCACAGCTCAAATTTCCGTCACAGCCCACACAGCCCACACAGCCCACACAGCCCACACAGCTCAAACAGCTCAAACAGCTGTCACAGCTCAAACAGCTGTAACACACAACTCTCACAGCTCAGTCGTGAATGTAATGCAAGATCAAAGACAACATTTTAGACTATGTATCAATTATAATGTTTTATATACCACTTGACAATACTTCTAATGACTGTAAACACCAGGTGTTAATCTTTACCAATTTATAGTACTCGCTGAGCCGTCTTGCCAGCTAGACAGCGTCTTACGTGGTTTCTTTAAATCAGGGGTAGTGACGTCCAGCGGTGATTAACTATCAACTGTCTCCCATTAACATGGGATTAAATCAAACATAGATGAATACACAGTGCGCGGTGAGTCAGTCCTGGGTTAGGATCAGCGGTGGTGAAATGTGTGTTTTTGACACGTTTTCTTGAGTGCTTAAGAGACAGGTGCTATCTCCCCAGGGTGAATACCCAGTTTGTACAGGGGCCCCTTTGATTTTATCATCGACATACCACGAGCATTGAGCTTGATTTGAACCAATTCCAATCTTTGCATAGAACAGGAGTGGGTGACTAAATACAAATATCCACAATTAATCCTTTCGAAAACTGGAGTGCACTTCCATTAGACTTCCGGGATCACAGCTCAAACAGCTCAAACAGCTCTCGCAGCTCAAATTTCTTACACAGCCCTCACAGCCCTCACAGCCCTCACAGCCCTCAGCCCTCACAGCCCTCACAGCCCTCACAGCCCTCACAGCCCTCACAGCCCTCACAGCCCTCAGCTCTCACAGCCCTCAGCTCTCACAGCCCTCAGCTCTCACAGCTCTCACAGCTCTCACAGCCCTCACAGCCATCATTCCTCACATGACTTTCACAGCTTTCACAGCTTACACAGCTCGCATAGCTTCGAAAAACTCGAAAAACTAAAGCTGCATCTCTGGCAGCTTTATAGCAGTTTATAACTTATTTCCATGGACAGAGTAGCATAATACGGCGGACAGGAGGAGAAAACAATGAGGCATGTGGATTGCTTAAGGGCGCTGGAATGAAGTATACCATCAAGGGATAAATGTCTAAAGGCTTATGGCATTCCAGGGTGTGTTAAAAGCTACTGCCAACATTATGACAGCACAAGAGGAACATACGCCTGCATGCCTGAAATGGATGCTAGAAGGCACCAAAGGAGTCTCAAAAGAAATCAAACATATATATTGTAGGTTGCACCAAGGAACAAAATAAGCCTCACCCTTACACCACAATGAAAAATACTCTGAAAATGTCCTCTTGCATGTTTCTCGCAAGTGCTATTCTGTTGAGTACTTACTACACGAAATATCTAACCTTTCATTAAGGATGGGAGAGAAAGGAAACATACTTCTAAATCCAAGAAACTTAAGTCATTCAACTGGCGATGGGAAACTGAACCCTGAAGAAAATGAGCTGATAAATTGAATGTGTGTGCTGTACAAGTAGCAAACAGTCATTCCCAAGCAGGAGTGACAGCAAAACTCTAAAGTAAATGTGAAAGCAGTGTCATGAGAGGGGTAGACCCAGCGCATGGAGACTAATGCAGTAGCTAAGCACAAAACGACTCCATAGCTTGGACTTGCCACAAAAAGGGCGGGCGGGGGGTGCGCTGGGAGTTACATCCCCACATGCCCAGCAGCTAAAGAAGAGCTTGCTTTTTATTATTATATATCAGAAGTTGTCGATCACAGCTCCGCAACCACAGCCAGGAGCAGATGCAACTTTTAATCAACTGAAATCACGAAGGTCAGGGCAAAAAAGTAAATGTAAACGTTAACCAGACGTTCGCCACGCACATGTAATATATTAGACAGTATCATGAAATCTTCACCATGATGCTGAGCTCGAGCCAGACAGACAAGAAAAAAACATACATCCAGAATCTAGAAACCAGCGAAACAGGCGAGGGTGCAGTATATTAAGACAAAGGCAGGGCCGGGCAGGGAACTGAAAGCAGCCCTGGCAAATTTTGGCAGACCAGCCCCCGTCTGGCGCATAGCGAGCGAGCCCGACCGCTACTAGGGGGGTTTGGGGGACATTTTGGAAAACGACTGACAAAATGGTGAATTTTACAGCACATTTTTCATTACATATTCAAATTTTATCAACTTTCAAAGCACAGTAAATAGTAGATTATGACCTTAAAGAACATCAGGATACCTACCCAGTCATACGTACCCATAGACATTCTTTCATAGAACATAAAAAATAGACACAAGTAGTGAATCAGAGAACAAAGTAAAAGTGAGACCAGCCCCCACATGGTGTGTAGCGAGCAAGCGCAGTGAGCAACCACTACTAAGGGGAGTTTGAGGGGGGGTTGAAGAAAATTTGTGAGACAGAAAGGCCAAAACAAAGCATTTTCCAACACATTTTTCATTACATATTAGATTGTATTAACTTTTAAAGCATAGTAAACGATTACCTTATAGAGCACCAGGATACTCGGTCATAAATCACAGACAACATTCCTACAGAGTACACTAAAAAATGGAGAGAGAGTGAGAAAAGGATAGAGAGCGAGAGAGATATGGGGATAGAGAAGGAGAGAGGGGGGGGGGGGGGGGAGAGAGAGGGGGCGGAGAGAGAGAGGGAGAGAGAGGGGGAGGGAGAGAGCGAGAGATGGCAGCACTGTGAGCCCAGCTACAATCGAACCATGTGGCTTAAATACTACTGCTTTTCACCACAGAACCAGCACACAGCACGGGGATGAAGCCTCAACTAGACCAATCCAAACAGCACTACTACCGAGGGCAAGAATGTGCACAACCTTTTGGTTAGGCTACGAATGAGCTAATCTTCCATAGCACTTTAATAGAGAGTTGAAGCACATCTAACTGGTGCTATGAACCAACAATGAACCGATGAACACAGCACTGCCATTCAACAGCGTACCCATCCAAACACAAGCATCCCAGAACGGACTGATCCACAAATCACTACAATCCAGCAAGAAACCGATCCAAACAGCACTGCCATTCAACAATAGGTCGATCTACTATGTAATACTGCATACGATTGGACCAATCCAAGCAGCATTGCTAATCGAAAATGGGGCGATCTTACCAGCTGTACCATCCAAAAGTGGACCTATCCAAACAGAGGTGCCACCCACATCCAACAATTCACCAATCAAAATAGCATTACCGTTGAGCAATGTACATATGCAAGCGGCACTACTCTATTCATCTACAAATTCTTACAAGCGGCACTTTCAGCCAGGGGGTCTGTAAAAAAGAAAAAACACCACATCCATCCAAGGGCCATCCAAAACACAGTACATGCAGCCATAGACACATCTATAGCAATGCACACCTACTCAATAGGAAGGGCCACTGGAATTATGCAGGAGGAGAGGGCCAAACTATGTGGCAGGGTTGAGTAAATTATGTGGCAAGAAAAGGCAAACTGTGGCATAACGCGGCACATTTTGTAATTGTATTAGTTCATCGTTTTTAAACTTGTGAACACTATCGGGATAATGGTTGCACCTCATTAGTACCCGTTTAATACCCAAATATAACGGTAAGCAACAGAAATGTGACCAGTCCAGCTTTGCAAAGGGCCTTCCACTGTGCAGCAGCAGGCGCCCGTGCATTTTTGGATAAGTGTGGCTCAATGGTTAGTGGAGAAGTGTGGCTCAATGGTTAGAGGCGGCAGACCCGGAAGCTGAGATCGGCCCGGGGCCAGGGTTCGATTCCCAACGCTGCAGGGTCTTGGGTCAAAATGTCCGCGGGCCTGATAATTCGCCTCGGCGCCTACTCTAACCTTGGGTCCCACTCTGGGCAATAGCTTGTTGAAGGGGCCGTTGTGAAGATTAAGCGCCAGGGATGCCTGGTCTCACCTTGGGGGTGCCCAGAAGGGACCATCTCACAGGGAAAGCCAGGACGGGTTCCCCAGCGGTATACAGCGCCGGGACGCCCGCGGTGTGGGCAGCTGTGCGCTTAAGTATACAACATTTACAGTAACTTTTGAACCGTTTGAGCTACCCCAAAAGGTTTTTGTTGTTAAAATCTGCAGATTATGCAGCAGATGATGGATTATGTGGATAATGCGCAATTCCTTAATTATGTGAAAATCACTGCAGCTGCACAATTGTGTAATTCCAGTGGGCCTACCAATAGGGCATTAAAACAAATGCAACTAACTGCCAATCATTCAAAGGTCCATACAAGTGGTAGTGCAGGTAGCCGTGGACCCGGAGAATCAGCACTTTGAGCCATGTGCCTCTTCAAACCAAACTACATCCAGCCATGCACCCCCACGGAAACAGTACTGTTATCAAGAACTAGGCCCATCAAGAGAGCACTAAATCCAGCAGTGAAACAACAAATCACAATAGAGCTAGTCATGGCATGGGATAAAAAAAACACTTGTATCCAACCACAGGCCAAGAGTTCACCCATCCATTCATAAGTCTAACAAAACTTCACTCTGTGTAAACATGAAACTTACCGAACATTGCTCCGGGGCCAGTTCCCACACCAATATTATCTAGCCACGAACCAACACAAAATCTGCTAAAAGACAGCCAAGGCCACAGTAACCTGCACTACCTTACAGTCATGGGCCCATCCAACTGGCACTGCCATCTGCTGTGTGCTTTTCTAAGTAGCACTGTGTTGAACTGTGGTCTCATCGTAGAACTGCATGTTTATTTTTGGCCTTTGGAATGTGTGTCTGTGCAATCCTGTTCATGCCAAGGGCACTGCCAGAGGCTATGGGTAGTGACATGAACAGGATTCCCCAGACACACAATCCAAAGGCCATTATCGTTCCAGCCCAACCGCACCGCCCTCCAGTCATGTGGCGTCTGAACCATCTACTTTCCAAACATGTGTCCTTTCACGCTACGCTACCCTCTGGGCATGTGCAATTTCAATCCAGACTACCATGTCTCCACACGAGCTGCCCAAAGGGAACTGTGTCCACCCATACCGCATTATTAGCATTAACCACTAGCACTACCATCAAATCGCTTGCCCATCCAAACCACACTGCCATCTAGCCATGTGTTCGCCCAAGCGCAATAGCCAGCTGTATAGCTATTTACAAAACACAATCGACAAATTGATGGTTTATCACCGGCCCACATAGCGCTATTAAGGAAGTGTTGGGCCTCGCTAGACCACATGAGTCCATTGCTGCGGCGCGCGTGGATCTGTGCGCCTGGAAGTGGAACTCAGGCTTCTTGGTGCGTGAGCCGGGCCAGCGAGAGTGCTCCAGAGATTGCTAATGCACTCGGAGTCCGAAATATGGAGCTCCAGGAGGTCCTTTTCTTACCTTTGACCCCTCACTCCCCGGCCTCTTTTGCTCAACAGCTAACTACCATCTGAATCTGTTCTTGACCTCTGACCCCACCTGTCCTTCTGCCCCTAGTCGTGTTTGTGGGCGGCAGTGTTCCTGCAATAATGGGCTGTATCCAAACATATACTGCCGCGATTATCTGGCCCACATTACTTTGCATAATCACATTTGGTGTACTCACCTGCGGGCAGCAGTCTGTAGAAGGGGGAAGTTAAATTACGGGGTACCGTTCTTTCCTGGCTTTCCCCGTCTGTCTCCCTTTCTAGCCTCTGAATACTTGCCTCGACCTGAGCTCAAAATCACGCGCACTTTCCTCCCTAATGCGCATGACTTCTCTACGAGAAAGCCAGGAGACCATCCCACAATTTAAAAAAAAAGCGGCGCGCAGACGCAGAGGCGGTGACATCTGCGCGCTGCGCGCCGCACGTCTACACCATCATCTTAATGGTTGGTCAGGTGACAGCCTCAGGTCAGGTGGTGTAGGGCCCGGGGGACCAGCTTTCCTTAAAAAATGAAATAATCGAAATCGGCGCGTCGGAGCTAGGTTGACCCAACTGGCATAGGTGTAAATTCAGGACGGTGAGTGTGAAAATTCAGGACAAAGGGATAAAATTCAGGATAAAAATTCAGGACAAAAGGTCAAAATTCAGGACGAAAGTTCGGCACAAAAGGTAAGTTTTACAGACACGTCAAAGGTGGTTGCGCAATATTATATAAGTAAGTAAATAGACAACCACCTAAGTACAAGTCAAAATAAACTTATATTAGGGTGAGACAATCATGCACGTCACAGTTTTTCAGTATGGCCGCAGCTTGCTACCTTAGACGATTCAAAATTTGCATCTCGCTCCAGCAGGTACATTAGTGACCAGACAATGGTGAACCACATCTGAATATAAGTGAGGCTGCTTTTATTGTTGATTGCAAACTACTGGATATACAAGAAGTTTTGCAGTGCCAGCCCCCAGTAACAAAACTGCTCCCCTCCCAGTGAAATGCCCGGTCCGGCCAGTCCGGCCTTGCTGCCACCCTCCATTGGTTCCCCTCATCTTCACTTAGACCGTCTCTCATGTGTATTTAATTTCTTTTAAAGTGTTACTCATCCCAAGTATGTAGGGCAGGGTGTCGGAGTACGTTACATCACACACACATTATATAGAGACAATGACTCATATTAACGTGAAAGTCAATGTATAGGAAAGGTTACATAAGATAATGGGTGCTACAAGGTGTAATCATTCTTTCATCCATCATTCAATCTTTCACCATTCATTCTGTCCTTCCATCTGTGTGCCCATCTATATCCAAACATATTCAACTATTTGCAAACCTATCCACCATATATCCTTCCATCCATCATTTCACTCATCCATCCCTTCATCCACCCTTTCACTCATTCATCATTCATCTAACCACCCTTTCACCCCATCCATCCGTACAGTCCTCCATCCATCTATTCACTCACCCATCCAGCCATTTACCCTTTCACCCATCCAGCCATCCATTCACTTACTCATCCAAACACCCATTCACTCGCCCATCATCTACCCTTCCACCCATACATCCATCTATTTACCTTTTCTCTCATCCATACTTCCACTCATTCACTCATCCATTCATCCTTTCATTATCTATCCATTTACCCTTTCATTCATCCATTCATTCTTTCAGTAATCCATCCAGCCATTCACACATTCCTTTACTTATTTACTTTCCTTTTCACTTTATGAGCTGAGCCTTTGTCTGCAAAGTCGCAGACAGAAGAAGGGTCAGCCGTAGGTGGGTGGGGAGGGTGTTCCACGTCCTGGCCGCTAGGTAGGTGAAGGATCTTCCTCCGGTGGTGGTTCTGCGGATACGTGGAATGGCGGCGAGGGCGAGGCTGGCGGAGCGGAGCTGGCGGGTAGGTGTGTAGAACGTGAGGCGCTTGTGGAGGTATTCGGGACCCATGTTGGGGAGAGCTTTGTGTGCGTGGGTGAGGAGTCTGAACGTGATCCTCTTGCTGACTGGGAGCCAGTGCAGGTCTCAGGTGGGAGGAGATGTGACTGTGTCGGGGGATGTCCAGGACGAGTCGTGTGGATGCGTTCTGTATGCGCTGGAGTCTTTTCTGAAGTTTGGCAGTGGTCCCTGCGTAGAGAGCGTTCCTGTAGTCCAGTCGGCTGGTGACGAGGACCTGGGTGACCATCTTCCTGGTTCCAGTGGGGATCCAACGGAAGATCTTTCGGAGCATGCGGAGGGTGTTGAAGCAGGAAGAGGTGACGGCTTTGACTTGCCTGGTCATCGTGAGGGAGGAGTCTAGGATGAAACCCAGGCCGCGTGCGTGGTCCGTGGGCTTGGGGGGGTGCCCAGAGCCGGGGGCCACCAGGAGTCGTCCCATTAGGAGATGGATGGGCCGAGGACTTCCGTCTTGTCTGTGTTCAGTTTCAGCCGGCTGAGCTTCATCCATTCTGCGACGTCTTTCATACCCTCCTGGAATCTGGCCTTGGCAGTGGCGGGGTCATTGGTGAGGGAGATGATCAGTTGGGTATCGTCGGCGTAGGAGATGATGTTGAGGTTGTGCTTGCGTGCGATGGCTGTGAGGGAGCTCATGTAGACATTGAAGAGGGTAAGGCTGAGCGAGGAGCCTTGGAGTACGCCGCAGAGGACCTTGGTGGCTGCTGCGCGGAAGGGGGGGGAGACGGACTCTTTGGGTTCTGTCGGAGAGGAAGGAGGTGATCCATTTCAGGGCCTTTCCTTGGATTCCGGCGTGGTGGAGGCGGGTTGTCAGGGTGTGGTGGCAGACCGTGTCGAAAGCAGCCGATAGGTCGAGGAGGATGAGGGCGGCAGTTTCCCAGCTGTCCAGCAGGGTCCTGATGTCGTCGGTGGCTGGGATGAGGGCGGTCTCGGTGCTGTGGTTCGCTCTGAATCCGGACTGCGATGGGTCGAGGGAGCCGTTCGTCTCGAGGAAGGCGGTCAGCTGCTTGTTGACGGTTTTCTCGATTACTTTTGCGGGGAAGGGGAGGAGCGAGATGGGGCGGAGGAAGTTCTTGAGGTCAGTGGGGTCTGCGGTGGGTTTCTTCAGGAGGGCGTTGATCTCCGTGTGCTTCCAGCTCTCCGGGAAGGTGGCGGATGCGAAGGAGTTGTTAATGATGTCCCGGAGTTGGGGTGCGATGATGGAGTCCGCTTTGTTGAAGATGTGGTGTGGGCAGGGGTCGGCTGGGAGCCTGAGTGTATGGTGTTCATCGTGTGGGTGGTGTCTTCCATACTGACGGGGGTCCAGGTGCGGAGGGTGGTGGTGGGGGGGGGCTGGTTCGGGGGTAGGGTCTGTGGTCTGAGTACCGAAGCTGTCGTGTATATCAGCGATCTTGCGGTGGAAGAACGTGGCAAGGGAGTTGCAGAGGTCTTGTGATGGCGTGATGTCGTTGTTGCTGGCGTTGGGGTTGGAAAGCTCTTTCACAATGCTGAAGAGTTCCTTGGTGTTGTGGGCGTGGTTGTCTAGCCGTTCTTTGAAGGATGACCTTTTGGTGGTGCGGATCAGCTGGTGGTGTTCGCGGATGGCGTTCTTGAGGGATGTCATGTTTTCCGCTGATTGGTCGTGGCGCCAGGCTTTCGAGGGCACGGCAGGATTTCTTGAAGTCTTTGAGATCGTTGGTGAACCAAGAGGCTTTTTTGCTGTGAGGGTTGCTTGGGAGGTTCTTCAGTGGTGCGAGGGCATCGGCGCTGTCAGTGATCCACTGTGTGAGGTTACGGGTTGCTTCGTTGGGGTCCGTAGTGTTGGTGGGTGGGTTTTGGCTCAGGGAGGTGGTGAGCTGGTCGGTGGTGATCTTGCTCCAGCATCTTCGGGGGGCTTGTTGCGGGCGGTGGTGGGTCGTTTTCCTGAAGTTGAAATGGACGCAGCTGTGATCGGTCCAGTGAAGTTCGGTGGCGTGGTTGAAGGAGACGTGGTTGCTGGAGTAGACGGGGTTGAGCGTGTGGCCGGCTCGGTGGGTGGGGGTGTTGACCAGTTACTTGAGTCCGAGGTTGTCTAGCAGGGAGGTGGTGTTGTTGTCCTTGTTGTTCTCCAGGTGGAAGTTGAGGTCCCCTATGGAGGATGTAGTCGGAGGAGGCGAGAGCGAGCGGGCTGATTAAGTCTGCGATGGCTTCGCTGAAGTGGGTGCGTGGTCCCGGGTGTCTGTAGATGAGGGTACCTCTGAGGGTGGTCTTGGGGTCAGTGTGTATCTTGAAGTGATGGTGCTCGGCGGTGGTGATGGCGTCGTTGTTGTCGGTCGTGATGTGGATGGTGTTTGTGGACAATGGCGATGCCCCCTCTGGCTTGGTTGACGCGGTCCCTCCGGATGATCTTGTAGCCGTCTGGGATGGCTATGGCGATGTCGGGGGCTGAGGAGGCGTTCATCCAGGTTTCCGTGAGGAAGGCGACGTCCGGCGCTGTGGAGTCAAGGAGGTCCCAGAGTACGGCGGCGTGTTTGTGGACTGAGCGGGTGTTGAGCAGGATGCATTCGAGGTGGTTGTGGTTGGCGCCGGTACTGGCGGGCGCGGTGCCGGACCGAAGGCAGGTGAACTTGCAGGCCCGGCAGGTGAATGCTCCGTGGGTGCATTTCGGGGTGGCTCGGTAGCAGGCTGGCTGTCGGCCGGTGTTGAGTGCGTGGAGGGTGGTGGCCTCGTATCTCCATCGGGTGGGCTGGCTCCGGCGGTGTCCAGGGGTTCTGGCGCTGGGCGCGGTCCAGGCGTGGACGGGCGTAGACGGGCTTGTCTTTGGCGCGCAATCGGCGCACTCTCTGCGCATGCCCGCTGTGCGTACGCGCGGTCCCCGCCAGAAGATCCACGTTCAAGCTACTTTGTATCACCCACAAAGCAGTTCATGGAATGGGACCGCTCTTCCTCAGGAATAAAGGAACCCCCGCTCTAAAGGGGCATCTCGCCTCAAAATCCCAAGATACAAGAAAAAACCATGGGTGGCATATCCTTCTCTGTTCAAGCAGCCAAACTATGGAACTCTTTACCCCCAACAGAAGATCCACTGATACCCACCTTATCTTCAGAACACTACTCAAGAATTGGCTCTTCCCCACATAAGCACCATACGCAAACAGAAATTTACAGCATATCCCTCTGTATATAAGCATTTCTTTTCACTATAGATATGTACCTATCTTTGTGTATTGCTTTGTATAAACATGTAGAATAATCATGTTGTAAAAAGAAAATGTCATCTTTGGTCTACATGTACTTGCTTCCATTGTGCATCTATGTACCTTCCATGCCCTTGGATCTGTGTGTCTTACTTTTCTCCTGAAAAAGCATATCCAATGCACTACCCTATTTCTCATCCTCTACCTCTATCAATATCTTTAATCTACATATACTTACTACCTTTATGCATCTATATACTTTCAATGTACTTATGGATCTATATATTTATCGCTTTCTTCTAATTTAGCATTTCCAATGCACTACCCTATTTCTCAGCCTATGCTTCTCTCAATATATCTTCTAGCCCAACTTTCTGACTCATCTCAAACGTCTTTTCTACTACTCTTTCCAATGCACTACCCTATCTCTCACCTTATACATCTATCAATATATCCTCTGCATCCACTCTCTAATTTATCCCATACCCCATACCACTATGATCCCCAAAATAACCCTTTCTAGACTCTCTCCTACTCTACCCCTCCTGGCATCATCTCACACCTCTTAATATACCGATCCCTCAAAACGAACCTTTCTAAACTCTTCCCACTGACTCTTCCCCTCCAAAAACCCCTTTACTCATCCAAAAGCCTCCCCCTACTGCTATGACCTTAAAACAAAATAAAAAACAACCAAATCCTTCACTCTTCTATCCCTCTTCTATCCCTCCACTAACCATTTCAATCAAAATAGCAGACTAACATGTTCACTACTCAAATTCCATATTCCACTATACTAATTCACCACCAACCTTTATGGGTTCCAGAGTAGCATGCTACTCACCAATAAAGTGTTTCAACACCCCATCAGGGTTACAAGTGCTATATAAATGCAAACCCTTTTCCCTTTTCTACCCCTCCCCAACTCTTCTCAATCCAAATAACTGAGTTACATATCCACCACTCAAATCAATTTCATGTTTCACCATATTAATTCAACACTAATCCTTATGGGTTACAGATTAGTGCGCTACTTGCCAAAAAAGCGCTTCAAAACCACATCAGGGGTAGCAAGCGCTATATAAATACAAACCTCTTTCCCTCTTCTATCCCGCCACCTACCTTTCTCTATCCATATAACTGAATAACATATCCACCACTCAAATGGCTTCATCTTTCACTAGTCTAATTTTCAACACTAATCCTTAATTTAATGGGTTCTGCAGTACCGTGCTACTCGCCTGTAAGCACTTCAAAACCCATCAGGGGTAAAAGGTGCTATATGAATGCAAACCTTTCTTCCCCTTCTATCCCTCCGCTATCCTTCTCACTCCAAATAACTGACTAATATCCACCACTCAAATTACTTTCATATTTCTTCATACTAATTCACCACTAATCCTTTATGGGTTTCCGGAGTAGCGTGCTTCAACACCCCATCAGGGGTAACAAGCGCTACAAAAATACAAACCTTTTTTCTTCTGCTATCCTTCCGAATCCAAATAACTGACTAACCTATCAACCACTTAAAATTTTACTTGCATGTTTCACTATACTAATTCAACACTAATCCTCTCTGGGTCCCGGAGTAGCGTGCTACTCACAGAAAAAGTGCTTTGACGCCTCATCAGGAGTAGTAAGCACTATCCAAATGCAATTACAATGCAATACAATACCTTTTTCTTGCCCCAAACACTGACAAGAGCAGGCTGGTCACCGAATTCTAACACAAGCTCATCTTTTACTCTCCTCATCCACTCACAAGAGCACGATGGTCACCAAGTTCACACCGACACACTACTCACCCTGCACTTACTCTTCTCATCCTGCACTTACACCACTTACCATTACTAAGCACTTCCAGACCACACCTGTAACACAGCACACATTAAACTGGCGAACACTTGTGAACATGCACACATCTGCGAATTCAGTCCCAGAATATCTGTCATTCCCGCAGTACTAGTTGTTTATTCAGTTACATCTGTAACTACAGGTGCAATGCAAGAGGGGAGAGTGTAAGACTCTGGGATGGTACGGGTGAGGAGATTGACCTGGGCCCATGGGGTCTGGTGTGGGAGCCGCGATTAGTCTTAGGCTGTGTGGGTCAGCCTAGAGGGGTTGATGAAATCAGGTGAAGCCGGCATGACACGGAGCAGCTCAGCAGGCTATGGATGAAGCAGTGCAACTGTGGCTGTGATCTGCAGGGATGTGGAATTCCTATAGCCCGACGCCCAGGACATATTGTTTGGGGTCAAGGGCAACAAGTTTTAATGTGCATTTTGTCCTTGGGACAAGTAGGCCCAACTGCCTGCAGCAAAAATCTTTTGGCTGCCAGTTTGCAGTAGCACATTAAGGGCCAGGGAAGGGCACAGCCTGAAGTCGGGTTATTATTTGTGTGCCTATATTAATGCTGTTCAAAATTTTATTTATGGTTCATTAATTGAAAGCCTTTATTATTAGGGTGAGTGCTCTAAGTAAATGTAAGTTCTATCTGCACTACTGACAGTGGTTGCAGTATAAAAATGTGTACTCAAGGTTTCAAAGTTTAGCAATATGAGGCTATGCATAATGCTCCCAGAATGCTCTCTGATTAGATGCAAATATTTGCAGAAGCTTGAGAGCAAGATTAATGACCCTTTGCTTTCAATATAAAGTGTTCCTAAAAAATGAAAATAGGAAAAAAATACATTTTGCTAAACTACTGTGAAATTTCAGGTACCGTTTCTTTGCAGCATCATTTAGTAAGATGTGTTGATGCATGCTAGTATTTCGCAAAAAAATTCATATTGGAAAATCATTGTAACCAGTTTCAATAAGATTAGGAGAAACATAAAAATAAATAAGCATTGGCAAAGCCAGTAGGTCTGAAATTAGTGTCAGCTATTTAATTTTGCCAATGTGTGACTTGTTTTGGCATGATTTTTGTAAAGCCTTCTTGATGTGAGAGCAGCCGGGCCCTCACCATTATAAGAAACATTGGCAAAAGCAAAAAAAATGGTCTAAAAAAAGCACACACTGCCACATTAGTTACTGCCACTGAACTAAACTACTTTGTGTGCCAATATACTCCGTGTGAAAGAGCTTAATGCCGTCACTCACACTGAAGCCAGCCGATACAGAGAGAGGGAGAGAGAATTTTAATAAACACAAAAGTTTGTGGTTAACGCCAGACCAAATTAGGGGCCTATTATTAAAGAAAGTCTCAAAGTGCACCCTTGGTATATGTCCTTGCATTAAGTGCAGCTATGTGGCTTTCGTGAATTTATAGAAGTAGGGCAAGAAATGCACTCCTGGAAAATATTTGTGAACTGCAGTTTATCATGACCAAATATGCATGTGTAGATTTGCTCATGCGAAAACCCGAGTGTTTGCAAGGTCATTTTCCCATCAACCACTTTTTTCCCAACTCTGGAAGAAGGTTTACGTCTGCCATTATCAGGAGTACATTTCCAACATTTCTCAGTATTGGAAAAGATTAGAGAAGAGTTGTTGAAAACCCTTAAAACATGCAAGTTAGTAGATTGCACAGACTTGAAGGGCATTCCAACCCTGGAACCATTGTTTACCACTACCTTCAGCCCCAGTATGTAGATCTGCAGAAACGTGGCAACATAAAGGGATTGCCAGCATTCAAGAACCACTATGGTATGAGCACTGGCATAATCAGAGAGGCTATATAAGCTCTTATATAATGAGATTGCTGCCATAATTTGTCGCCAAACCACATGGCACCAAAGGGACAAGTGGATTTTGTTAAAGGACAAGTAGATTTATGAAGCAACTTGCCCCATGGTGTGTTTTAAGGGTTTTCAACAACTCTTCTCTAATCTTTTCCAATACTGAGAAATGTTGGAAATGTACTCCTGATAATGGCAGACGTAAACCTTCTTCCAGAGTTGGGAAAAAAGTGGTTGATGGGAAAATGACCTTGCAAACACTCGGGTTTTCGCATGAGCAAATCTACACATGCATATTTGGTCATGATAAACTGCAGTTCACAAATATTTTCCAGGAGTGCATTTCTTGCCCTACTTCTATAAATTCACGAAAGCCACATAGCTGCACTTAATGCAAGGACATATACCAAGGGTGCACTTTGAGACTTTCTTTAATAATAGGCCCCTAATTTGGTCTGGCGTTAACCACAAACTTTTGTGTTTATTAAAATTCTCTCTCCCTCTCTCTGTATCGGCTGGCTTCAGTGTGAGTGACGGCATTAAGCTCTTTCACACGGAGTATATTGGCACACAAAGTAGTTTAGTTCAGTCTGCCATTATCAGGAGTACATTTCCAACATTTCTCAGTATTGGAAAAGATTAGAGAAGAGTTGTTGAAAACCCTTAAAACATGCAAGTTAGTAGATTGCACAGACTTGAAGGGCATTCCAACCCTGGAACCATTGTTTACCACTACCTTCAGCCCCAGTATGTAGATCTGCAGAAACGTGGCAACATAAAGGGATTGCCAGCATTCAAGAACCACTATGGTATGAGCACTGGCATAATCAGAGAGGCTATATAAGCTCTTATATAATGAGATTGCTGCCATAATTTGTCGCCAAACCACATGGCACCAAAGGGACAAGTGGATTTTGTTAAAGGACAAGTAGATTTATGAAGCAACTTGCCCCATGGACAAGTAGATATTTTAATAAATTCCACACCCCAGGATCTGGTGTGGGAATAGACTGGTACTGCAGGCTAGGGGTGTGGTGCAGGTGGGGGAAGAATTTACAGCTCAAAGGGTATTTGTTGGCCCTGCACTGAACCCCATTATTTAAATTACAGCCACTGTGAAGAAAGGTGGTGGGATAACCTGTGGCCTGACATGCTGTTTTGGCGGCTTCTGAAGCTATGGTATTGACCAACATCTGGGCCCTTTTGGCCTGTATAGCAATAGTGCACTGCAGGGGCTGGTATTGGAGGGGAGAGCGTGCTGAGGCTACAGCTAGTGTGCGAGATGGGAGCAGCCAGTGAAGGAACCAGTGAAGTTGAGTAGAGTGAAGTGAAGCTGTAGGTTGGTGTAGAAGGGACTGGGATGGGGTTGTTGCGATGCACAGCTTCAGGCTAAGGCTGCCGTGAGCAGAACGTCTTGAATGCAAGGAAGGTTGGGCAAACACACTTTTTTTATTTTGAATGTTACTAATGCAAATGGGGAAGAAAAAGCAAACCGGCTCAGATGTTGCTGTGCCATCACGCTGCATATAGCAACCATTTTGGATGGGGGAACTCCCTTGTTGTTTATTCACTAATACTTCTACCAGTTATACTGTTGGAGGCTCACAGAGTAATATGCATAGCCAATACTATCACATCATTGTGGAGGGGTGTTATTCTTTCACACTGTAATGTTATTGCGTTTTAATGGGGTAGCCATTTTAGGTGAGGGAACACCACTCAAGAATTAATAGAAGTGGAACTAGCACTGCACTTTTTCTTGGCAGCACCACTCAAGTTCTGCCCAATCAAAGGCTGTGATCAAGGTACACATATGGGATGAGCCAAAGTCTCTCTAATGGTTGTGTTTCTTAAAGCTTTTTTCTGTTGATCACACAAGGTATGGCAATACCCCACACCTAAAAAGTGCATCTCTGAAGTACTGAAACACATTCAATATGGTGCTTAAAAACTCACATCATGGCACGATACATTAATTTAAGTACATGAACGCTTCAAGAGTAACACAACGAGTAATGTCATGTGTTGTGGAGTAATGATGATTGTCCAAAAGTTGGGATGTGGTTTTTAAAACAGCATTAGTTTTGTTTAAAAAATCTTTGTTTTCAATATTTTCCTTCAATGCCTTTAGTGCCTCTTGCACCATTCCTACCTGACCACATTGTGCCCTTACCTCCCATTGAAAACTTAGTATAAGTGAATGATACTGACTATATAGACACAGTATATAGTCGGTCACTCTAAAAACAGATCGTTTCTGTCAGAGGACATGTGTCAGATCCAGTTCAAATGGCATTGGGCAAGCAGGAGCTGCTGGATCTCAGTTTTGGGGACAGGGGTGGTTTACTTTGGATGTCCCAGAGTCTGTACTACTTTGGTTTCACAAACTGGGCTACGTACAACCCCTTCCACAACTGACTCTGTGGTAGCACTTTGGACCATTCACACACTTCTCACGGAGGTAGTGTAGGGTCTGGAAACTTAGAACTAAGATCATCCACCAGAGAAATATCTCTTTGCCCAACCCAGTGCTTCATTTAGATGAGAAACATACTTTAATAGACATGCCTAAAACGGTATACTGCCTTAGGTACAATAATATGAACTGCCATTTAGGCTACTGCACCTTGGGATACCGGCTTTACTGTCCTTTGCTTCTCTCTTTCACATGACTCCCTCCTCTTCTGAGTCTAGGCAAGTTGCTGTTAGGTTAGTTTAATGATACATTAATAAAGGCTCAGGTGCAGGTACCCCAGTTCAGTTATGGCTGTGCTCAATCAGTACAGTCTCCTAGATACAGCCTCACCACAATGCAGGTCTCTATGCATATCAGCATCTTGTGACTCCTATCTCGCCCACTTCTAGGATGAGGCAGCATGGTTGCAGGAATGGCCCTCAGTATGGGTATTCCGCAGCAGGATGGAACAGCCAGAGCTGGAACTGTGAGTACTTTGGTGAATGCAGGTAATGGAAGTCAGTAAGGTTTATTTGCAGGCATCAAACTTGGTTCTGGGTCAATGTGCAGAGGAGGAGCCACCACTTACATGTGTGTCACAACAGCACGCTAGCAGCCATTGTGTGCACTTTGTAAATAATACAGTGGCGACTGTCATGTGCAGAAGTCTTGGCTACGACAGTGACATCCACCATGGAAATAGTGTTTGACTTCTGTGGCAATTAGCCACAGGAACAGCTCTGGGTTTTGGTGGCTACATTCACCACATGGACAGCTCTTGATTTAAGCAGCGAGGTCAACCGTGATTGTTCCTATTGAAAGGTCGCCTGCCAGCCCATGATTCCCTCTTGGAATCTCACTTCTGGCGACACTGCGCCTATTCTCTTCAGACTCGCAGATCACTTTCTGCAGGCTTCTTCCTCTTGGTAGACCCTCCACACTAGAGTCTGGCAGGTTCTGGCACCAACTGGACAGTCACAACTCCTGCAGCTTGACAGGCTCTTTCACTCTTTCAGCAGGTAGGCTGCCTTGCTTCACACATATACCAGTTCTGGTTGTTGTACAGCAGTCCGCAAAGTATGCTGCGGAATACTCCCTTCCTTGGTGGAAGGACTTGGAACTAGAGGAACAAAGATGTAATTATATCTTATTTTTATGCAGTCAAAGCAGATAAGGAATGTGGATTCTCTGTCTGCAATCTCAAAACAGGTTTGTGGTGGCTCTTCTGTCAAGTGTCCTATCGAGGCTATTCTCCAGACAGAGCCTTTGTGTAGAGTGATGCTCTTCAGAGCAGGGTAGTCTCCAGCTTGGAGTACTCACAACAGAGGCCCAAAGAGGCATGAAGTTTCTGCAAGTAACTTTTCAACAGCCACACTGATTAGTGAGCATGAGCAAAATCAAGCAATGAAGAGGCGAATACTGGACATTTACAAGAGGAGGGAAACATAACTATCAGAAATGACACCCATTTGAGCAATAGAAACTCTAAAAAAAAGTCACTGAGCTAAAGTGCGTTAACAGCAGGCTACTGAAAACTGAGCAGAATCAGACTGCGTAATGGTCACCCATTATTACAGTTAAATTATAAAAACGTCACATTTACTAATCTGAAACATTGGCATCTGAGTGAATCAGTGTGAATGTGTGCTCTAATTGAGGTGTATTCCTCTGCACCCTCTTGGTGACCAGCCTGCCAGGTGTCTTTGCAAATTTGCAAGCACCAAGAAGTTTTCCATCAGCTACATGTTAATGCAACTCTACTAAATAAATACATAGGATGTTCTCTGCAGAAATCAGAGGTTTGACTGTGCCAGGTTACACTTACGCCAGCACTTTAAAAGTGGCAGTTCATTCAAGGTCCAATCAGGCCTCACCCAATGTGTGGTTACTCTGCACAGAAATGCTGCAAAGTTATTTTTAAATGCGAATCTGTGGTCAGATTAAACCTTCCAAAAAAGAGCTGCTTCATCTAGGATTAATCAGTCCGTTTCTGGGATGCTAAAATCACAGTAGGACCCAGTGACCTACCCTCTAGTGGCTCCTCAGTGCTCTTCTGTCTGAGGTAGGGTGCAACTGGGATCTAACATGTTTTAGGACTATGTGGTCTAGACTGCCCTAGGCTGAAGTGTTTCATCCATTTAGCCAGGAGTGTGAGAGGAGGGGAGATCCAAGCCTGAAGCAGTATGTGCAGTGGTGCCTCTAATGCTCCCAGACTAGTTAGGCCACAGCTCCCTGCGCCACGGTAGGCACCTAGACCCTCACCTGCTGGACGGAGGGGGACCTGAATCCTCTTCTGTGTGTGAAAATTGTGCCTCACAGGCCTGCAACCAGTAGACAGAGGCCCAAACTTGAGGCTGGATGAGGCAATATAGTAGGCTGTTCGAGCATGCCTCTCGATAGACTCTAGTCAAAAGAGAAACATTGAGGACCGTGGGAGGGCCAACAGGCGTTGGATGGCTGCGAGGTGACAGACCACAGGAACATGTGGAACAAGGAGAGATGACTGGAGGTGCTAACCCTCTGAGGAACAATCATTTATGGCAGTAAGGGGAGGGGAGGTTATGTCTATGCACTCTGAGAGTGTATTGTGCGGTAGCAATACAATGTCACCTGGGTACAGTAAAGCTTTCGGAAACCATTGTCACACATTTAGCAATTACTCAATATAACACCCCTAATCAGTGCAGCTATATATCAATCTTGCATCTGAAGAAATCAACGCTCTGATGCAGGTAAGCATTACCAATACACCGAGGTGACAAGAGTTACGGGAACTTCACAATTAACGTTTTTGTTTTTCATTCAGGTATGTCTGCTGCTAAAAGTAGCTTTTACATCCATGTGAAAGTTTCGAAGAAAACAAGTAGGAATCAGCCTGGAAACAGACTCCCGCATGTTATTCCATTAATACTTACTCTTCGTTATTTCCGTTCCCCCAACATCAAAATAGCAATGAAATTGGGCACTTCAGCACAGTGGTGTCATTGTGTTGGAATCTTAGATCCCGGCTCCTCCATGCAGAGCGGCCGTTTTTGCACATCGATTCCCGCAAGGAGGCAGTGGTTATCCCGGGTCACAACATCACCCTCTCCAGAGCTCCAGTGCCCTTCTCAAGCCCCTAGCTCCCGTCAGGAACAAGTCCTTGCAGGTGTCGCACTTGAAGTGGCTGACATCGTAGGGCTACCGGTGCATGGCACTTGCGCTCCTGCAACAAATCCTTGCAAGACCTAACTTTATGGACACACTATGGAAATACGGCAAAATCTTGTGGGCATAGAAAAGGGACATTCATTACAGGTCTAACACATAGGCAGCTGTACAGCATAACGAATTTTACTGCATTACGTTTAGGAGACCGGGGAAGCACCAGAAAACAGACGGCAGGCACATGGAAATAATAATACACCAGCATTGATTAGCATCACAGGTACCCGAGGAGGCGCAATGCCTGTTATGTGTGATTTTGCATTTCAGTGCGATGATGCGAATAACCACACTAAAATGTGTTAGTCTAACGCCAGATGCGTGGTACTTGGCAGGGCTGAATTAGGTGGCGTGGATTTGGACAAGCTGTGCACGCCAAGGCTTTTATGTCATGGGGTATATAGCGGATGTTTGTCTATTTTTCTTTGTAAAATATGGGCTGTTTCTTTACCTTCCGGTACATTTCTGACAATTTGTTAAGCTAAATTGTATTGTTGCATTGTGTGTGCATGCAGGGAAGAACAAGTGTCTGGCAGACATGCAAAAAATCATCCTACGTCTCAGTATTTACTTCCACACTTCTAAGCTGTAATTCCAGTCCTAGAATGAGTTACCTGTTTACTTTAAAACAACAGTAAAACAAATAAGTGCTTTGCAAGCCTGTATAAGTAGCAAAGGTTTTAATGGGACTTGGGTTCGTGCAAGGTATTGCTTTTCCCAGTTCACGGAAGGGATAAAAAGACATCTCCAGATAATAATAGGGTTGACAGGATGGTGCAATAGCAGAATATTGATACGCGTGGATCTGGTAAGGTCTGCAGGCAGCAAGTGTTTGATATGCTATTTGCATAAGAAAATACTATATATTTTTTTGTTATCCTCCATTAGTTATTTGTTATTTCCCCCTTGCTGTTCAATATCTATATGGAGCCATTAGCTTAAGCTATCAGATTAAGGGCCCGATGTAGGTGTCCATTTACCGACCGGTAACGGCCGATTTCGGCCGTTACCGACCGGTAAATGGACATTCCTGATGTAGGTGAGCCATTTTACCGATTCGGTAAATTTACCGAATCTGTAAATTTACCGAATCGGTAAAATACCGAATCGGTATTTTTACCGATTCGGTAATTTCCTAATGTAGGTGGGACTCTTCTGAGTCCCACAGGCCAGTCAGATTCAGTATTTTACCATCCAATCCTATTGGATGGTAAAACACCGAATACAGGTGTGCATGCACATGTGTGCATGCACACCAGTGCCATGTGACACACAGACATGCCCTTAGGGCATGTCTGTGTGCCACATGGCACACGTGCCTGAATTCAGGGTGCTAGAGGGTGTCAAAGTGACACCCCCTGCACCCTTGCAAAATTCGGTATTTACCGATTTGGTAAATACCGAATCGGTAATGCCCATTGATTCCTATGGGCTTCAATGCCCATAGGAATCAATGGGCATTACCGATTCGGTATTTACCGAATCGGTAAATACTGATTCCTTCCGATTCGGTAATTTTTAAAATAAAATTACCTACATCTGCCGTTCTCTTTTTTACCACTTCTTAAATACCGATTCGGTATGAATCGGTATTTATGAAGTGGTAAAAAAGATTTTCCTACATCGGGCCCTAGATGACTTAATTCACCCTTTTAAATCTCAATTTTATCAGTGTAAATTAGCCTTGTACGCTGACGATTTGCTGTTATATACCTGCAACCCGGGGGCGGTCATACCATGGGTTGAAGCCCTCCTGGAAGAATTTGACTCTTTCTTGGGCTATCTAGCCAATACTTCTAAAACAGAGGTGATGTGCTGGAACTTAGACCAATGGTAGGGCACTATAAGTAAAGAGCTAAATTATTGGGCATTCATATTGTTAAAGAGCTGGATAAAATCCCCCAGATTAATTTGAATAAGATCAAATAAATAGATCCTCTCTTTGCAAGATGGAGGAATCTTCCACTGGCAATCTTTGGAAAGGTTAACTTGGTGAAAATGGTTATCCTCCCCAAGCTGACCTATTTGTTTAATGCAGTCCCCTTGGTGTTTCCCAGCAAGAGTATCTGTAAGATTCAAAGAAAGATTGGGAGCTTCATTTGGGGAGACAAAGGAGCAAGGTTGTCATGGAAGAAACTGAGGCATAGGCTCATCAAAGGGGGGTTGGCTCTCCCGGATATTGGTTGGTATTCGGTCGCTTTTAAATTCAAAAGCATCAGAATGTTACTCTCAAAACCGGAGGAGACGTCGTGGGGGAGGTTGCTGGGCGAAATGGCCATGATTGAGGGTGGAGGCGGTGGAGAAGGTTTTTTGTACAAGTTTGGGGCCAGAGGTTCTTTAAACGAGTCCACCTGAAGGTTCATAAGGCTGCCTTGGAAACTTGGTACAAAGTAAGATGCAGATGGGGGATCGGGTATTACTCAGATTTTGCACGTATATGGGACTACCCCGGGATCCCGCTTTGTCTTAAGGATAGTTTGGCTATACCAATTGAGAGCAGGTATCACCATCTGGTCAGATGTGTTAGCTGTAGAAGGAATCCACCCTTGGGAGGTATTAAGGGCTAAGATCAGAACTGGCTTTTTCAGGTTTAAGTATATACAACTTGTATCCTGGTTTGAAGCGGAAAAGAGGGATATAAGAGGAGACTGGGAAACGGAGCAGTTCCTTCAATCGGGGAACAGCCATTACAACTCGGTTTTTACCACGCATTGCTTTTACATCGCATGCGTTACAACATGTGGTAAAAACCATGCATACCATTACATCGCATGCGCTTTTACAACGCATGCGATGTAATGTGTAATGGCGGCGGCTATCCATGTCGTTGTGAGGAAACTTAGGCTGTGTCCTCACAACGACGTGCACCAAGCAGGAAGGAGAAGCAGGAACCGGGAGCAGAGAAGTCGACGCTGGAGAGGAGAGAGGTAAGGGGGTTTGAGCTTGGGATATGGGTTACTTTTGTAGGGTTTAGGGTAGTGTAAAAGTAGTGTTGTAATGTTTGTGTTATGTGTGTTTTTCATAACCTTTTAGTGTGTTTTTTTGGTAGTGTAGTGTTGTAATGTTTGTTTAGTGTAGTGTATTACGGTTTAGGGTAGTGTTTATGTAGTGTAGTGATTTAGGTTTTAGGGCAGTGCAGTAGTGTTTGTGTAGTGATTTAGGTTTTAGGGTAGTGTAGTAGTGTTTGTGTGGTGTAGTGTTTTAGGGTTTAGGGTAGTGTAGTGTTTTAGGGTTTAGGGTAGTGTAGTAGTGTTTGTGTAGTGTAGTGTTTTAGGGTTTAGGGTAGTGTTGTGTTTGTGTAGTGTAGTGTTTTAGGGTTTAGGGTAGTGTTGTAGTGTTTGTGTAGTGTGATGATTTGGGGTTTAGGGTAGTGTAGTGTTTTAGGGTAGTATAGTAGTGTTTGTGTAGTGTTCTAGGGTAGCGTAGTAGTGTTTGTGTACTCTTTTATGGTTTAGGGTAGTGTAGTAGTGTTTGTGTAGTGTAGTGTTTTAGGGTTTAGTGTAGTGTTGTCATGTTTTAGGGTTTATGGTAGTGTAGGGGGGAGTAGTATGGGCAGTGTTATAGTGTAGTAGTGTTTTAGGGTTTAGGGTAGTGTAGGGGTGGGAGTAGTGTGGGTAGTGTTGTAGTGTAGTAGTGTTTTAGCGTTTAGGGTAGTGTAGGGGTGGGAGTAGTGTGGGTAGTGTTGTAGTGTAGTAGTGGTTTAGCGTTTAGGGTAGTGTAGGGGTGGGAGTAGTGTGGGTAGTGTTGTAGTGTGGTAGTGTTTTTGTTTTAGGGGTAGTGTAGGGGTGGGAGTAGTGTGTTGTGTAGGTGTAGGGATGTCACTTACCTTGCAAACTTTTACTATGAGGATTGCTTTACCATGCATGCCTTTGCGTTGTAATGGCATGCGTGGTAAAGGCATACTTGTGGTAAAAGTATACGATGTAATGGCATGCGATGTCATTGTCATCGCGTAGTAATACCTGGTATTACTATGCGATGTAATGACATACATCCCTTCAATCAGCACATCTAAGAAAGAAAGATTTCTGTCTGGTATAGGACGTTTTGGGATGCAGAAGATCTGGAACTTCCCTGCAATTTACATTCTGGAATCAATCCCCCTTCGAGTCTAATATTGCAGATCTGTACGAGCCTTCTTTGAAACTACTTTATACATTTATCAAGCCGGCCAGCTTAAAGAAGAATCATTTTTTTGTCATCAATAGACTTTATTATACACCTGCCAAAATAGCCAAGTTTGCCCCACTATCCACCCCAAAATGTCCTAGGTGTAAGACTCCCAATGCTAAGGATGTCCATATCTTCTATGAATGTTCTGAATTCAGAACTTTTTGGTTGGGGGTGGGAGACATCTTATGTGGCATTTTTAAAGTCAATATTGAGGTTAATGCTTCACTAGTAATCTTTGGGGAGGATGGTTTGTTCAGTTTAAATTTATCGCAGATTCATCGGGAGTTGTTGCTATATTTGCCGTTACTCGCCCGGAGAGAGATCTGCATGAAGTGGAAAGATCCACGACCCCCGAAATGGGAGGACTGGCTTAAAGTCACTTTTGCCGTGGCTCGTTTAGATCAGAATGGAACTGGGGAAAGTATGACAAACATCTGGCAGCCCCCAATGAGTTGGGGCCGAGACTTGAGATGAATAAAGTTCCAGTCGGCTCTCTCCGGTCCAATGATTACACCAAGCCTTCATCAAACGGGGCTGGTCAGGCTGGCCTAAGCAAGTTCAGCAAGCCGTAGGGCGCCCAGTTGGTAATGACCGCTTTCACCAAGATCTGCAAAAGCTTAATGGTGAGATGAGGACAAAAAAAAAGTAAGGAAGGGTATAGAGAAGTGTTCAGCAACAGCATTCGGTTAGTCTTAGGGAGAAAAAGAATGCTGTGGTCTGTGGAAGATGCCGCCCAGAAGTCATAGGTATATGTATCAGGAGCTGCCATTGAAAGGAAGTGGAAATGCACTTTAGATGTTGCCGGTATTGATGGCTACTGTGCAGTTGCAGACTGTGCTGGGCTGACAGTGGGTGGGGAAATGCTATGTTGTCACTGTAGGTTTAATTACACAAATTGCGCATTCTCTCTGGTGTTCAGGGCCGGACTGGGAACCAAAACCGGCCTTGGCAAAGTGCTTGGCCAGCCCCCCGTGGGGGTTGGGGGTGCGACCGAGCTCTTTACCAGGGCCGGTTTTCGGCCGATTTTGTTACAGGGCCGAAAACGGCCCTGTAACAAAAACGGCCCCCAGTGTCCCAAAACCAGCCCCCACCCTTGCGGTCTACCGGGGGATTGCCCGGTGCCCGAAACGCCAGTCCGGCCCTGCTGGTGTTTGTCCTTGGGGTACCTGCTAACTGGTGTTACACATGGGATCACGTTTGCCTTTGACAGGAGGTATGGTTTAGTGGGGTACATAGTGTAAATTAATGTTAGTGTGAGCAAACAAAAATCGAACCCTTTGTACATTTATTATTATTGTGTGCATCATGCAGAGGATGAAAAGTAGCAGGAACGGCTTTGATGCCGTAGAGGCTAGCAGGAAGAACTGTTTTGGGGTGGTCAGTTGAAGAGATTGTTTAACATGTTTTAAACTACTACAGTGGCAATGGGGAGGGCAGCAGCTGAAAGGCTTTGTCTTTACTGGTCCGTCATCAGTCTTTGTCGGTGGTGGACAGGGGAGCAATCGGCAGTAGTCATGGGTTGACAGTGACATCCGAGGGGTGTTTGTTTAATTGGTTTTATTTTCTAGATAAAGAGTAGAACATAGGTCAAGATGTACACAGCGTTAAGCCCACAACCCATTTAGGGACGGCCGGGTTTCATTCACGTGTCTCCCAGAATATAAAAAGACATAAGTATACTAGTTGGAACACAGCAGGTCGCCTACAATCCTTGTTGGGCCGGCCACGTGACATAATACATATAGCATTATGAGCGTGTTGTGGAAAGTCTCGGGACCTGTTTAAAATCAATAACATTGTGAATACGGGTGAGAGGTCCATATAAAGTGGATAGCAGTAGATGGACAGAAAAGGGTTGAAAAAAGAGGAAATAATAGAAAGGAGCGGTATACAGCAACGTAGGTGGTTGGATGGACGGGAGGGAAGTGGTGTGTGGCAGTGTTTGGCGTGGATAGTGAAGACCTTAATGCTTGTTGAAGGCGGTGACGCGCAAGATTGTTCCAATTATGTGAGAAGCCTACTGGGATCTGGCAGGAGTATAGCATCTTCAAAGAGTCGCAGCGATCTAAGCTTGGAGGGTAGATAACTGCATGTTCTATTTTACAGAGTTATTTAACTAAGGGTCGCTAAACGGCGGTGCAGCGTGTGTCGCGTGATTGCAGTCGCGCTGTAAAAAGTTCCATGGTTATTACATACCATGAGCGCTCGAACTAGGTGGCAATTGGGGGAGTCTCCGCCTTTTTCCAATATAGTGATATAAATTGCTTAGCCGCCCTAGGCATGTGAAGTGCTATAATCCAATCGCTGAGGGGGGGGGGGGGGGGGGAGGGGGGGGGGTGCTTTTAGGTTATCAGGTTTAAGGCCTAAAAGGATTGTGGCTGCGGTCTCAGGCAGGGGGAAGCCCACTACCTCCTTAATATGACTAATGACTTCCTTCCAGAGCAGGGTCAGGAGCGGACAATCCCACCAAATGTGAATGAAGTCTCCAGATGCATTTGCAAACCTCCAGCACAAGGGGGACCCGGTAGGGAACATTTTGTGCAATCGAGCGGGCGTGTAATACCATTGTGTCATAATTTTGTATGCGTTTTCCCTCTGTGAGATGCCACGATAGACCCTAGGAATGTCCCGCCATAGGTGATTCCACTGTGTAGGTGTGATTTCCGTAGTTGACATTAGCTGCCATTGGCGTTGATATGGGTGTGTAGTTAGTACCGGAGGGTGCTGTAGGATCTGTTACGTCCAGGAGATGAGGCCTTTTGAGTCGTCGAAAGAACGGACCAGCCGCCCAAAGGGGGTGAATGGCTGGACAGCAGCCTGGTGCATCGCTGGTGAAGACACCCAATGCTGCAACTGTGCATATTGTAGTCCCGCTCCCAGTGGGAGACAAAATTCTTCCCTGCACTGGGCAAACGTCTTATACAGGTCTTCGATCACTCTGCAGCCCTCCTTTAACCATTTGGTGAATGTTTATGAGTGAAGGGCCGGAGGGAACAGTGCGTTATCTGCAATGGGGGTGTGTGGGGAGGGGAAGGTAGTCAGTCCCTTACGCACGGCTATCTTGTTCCATATATCTAGGACCGTTTTAGTAGGTACTGCAAAATAGGCACTATGGGAGCGCGCCGTACGGTGGAGCCACGTAAGATCCCAGATGGTACGCCCAGTTACCATCCTGTCCATATGAAACCACACCTTTTCGCTTTCAGTGGTTGTCCATTCCGAGACAATGCGGAGGTGTGAGGCCCAGTAGTATTCCAGGAGGTTGGGGCCCGCTAGCCCCCCTCTGTCTCACGGCAGCATGAGGATCTTGCGGGAGAATCGTGGTCTACGTCCACCCCTTATGAAGCTAGTGATATCTCGTTGGAGGCCCTGTAGCTGATGTTGCAGCATAGGGGTGGGGAGACATTGGATTAGGTACAAGATTTCTGAGGGGGGGTTTTAAAGGCAGGTAGAAAAGCATAACTGCGGGTTTCGTAGGAGTGAGAGTAGAGTGTAATGGATGCGTTAGTAGCAGGCACGAAGGCAGTGGTCTGTGTTTGGAGGTGGTCAACTGAGCGGACTTCGCTTGAAGGTGGGTCATCAAGTAGAAGGATGTGTTTGGTGGGCTGGCTGAAGGGTCTGAAGGCAGTGTTATGTAATTTTGCTGGAGGGGACAGAAGCAATACTTACTGCTGTATGTAAATCGCCGGATGAAAGGGCGGATGTGACCAATGAAGGAACCAGAATCCTTTTATCGCTGGCCTGAGAGCTCTTGATTGAGGTGGAGAAGGGGGGTCCCCTCCATGTCATTTGCAGGGGGGCCCCCTCAAGTTTCGTTACGCCCCTTTGCCTAATGACTTATTGGCGTTTCAAGTAATTTGCAGCTTTTTGTGGCAGTACCGGCACAGCTCTCCCCCTTTAATATTCAACACACTAATCTGGCAGTTCTGGACTGCAGAGGTACTTCCCCTACTAGAAGATGTGCTGTCTGCCTAATTCTGTTACAATACACGCATTTCAAACATCCAACAGAACATGGGTGTGTAGCTCGCCAACATTTAGCTGGATAAAGCAATGATACATAGAGTAGTTTGAAAAAATAAGCAACAGCAAAAAAAAAAGTTGAAGCCATTATAAAAATGATGAGCGCTCCCTTTCCCTCGTTCTCTCCTGTCTCTCCACCTCCTCGACTAACAATATACACAACTGAGGGGCAAGTTGTGGGAGCGAGTGTACTTGCCTGCTTCCCTCCAGATACAGGAAGTAGTTCCTATTTATATTCCCTGAGCTAATATTTCACAAAATAAGCAATTCTTTCCGCGGGTATAAACTTATTTCTTTGGGCTTGTGAAGTAATCTTAAATTTACAGAGTGTAAAACTGCAATGGAATTAATTGCGAGAAAAAAGTTAACTATTCTAATGTGTGCTGTCATTTCTTCAGTTCAAACGTATATAATCTATTGTATTAGGCCTTAATGATATGCAATACATTGATGTCTATATCCACAGGGCACTTTGCAGTTGAAACTAGAAGTATCGCAAAAGGACCTGCTTGCAGGCTAAAAGTCAAACAAGGATGTCACACACACACATTTCTCCAAGACACAATCCTTCAGTATTTGAGCACTTACATCTCCATCTATATTTATTCTTGCGAGACCTATTGCATTGCAAATGGTTGCTATATGTTCAAGGGAGGTATAATTTAATTGTGCCATTGAAATCTCTCCTATGCATAGGATGTTTGTTAATCTCTCTTCTCCTTACAACCCTCGTGGACCTGAAATTCCGATTCCGCCCTGTTTTATGGATTACACATTTACTGCAGTAATTGTTCCTCTGCATGTGCCTGTCACATCCTGCAGTGATATCCAGGAATGATGTAATTATGTGGCAAGAAAAGGCAAATTATGCAGTGTAATGCGGCATATTTTGTGGCAATAAGACTTCATTATCTGTACATTTTTAGGTCGAGCCTAGGCAGCACTTGCATGGTCTTTTCAAGACATGTTGTATATACTTTGTGGGCGTACAGCCCGCCCATTGGCTTTCTATTCATTAAATCTATTGTTCTTTAAAAATAGTTGCTACTAGTGGGTAATCTGTTATGTATGTCCCTCCCTTTTGTCATTTGCTTCCTCCCATGCAGCAGCACCTAGCTAGTGGTATCTTTCCACCTGATTGATTATGTGTTATTCCTGGGGCAATATGTTTTTATTAGTTTACTGCTGGTGGCAGCCTAAACCAATTTGAGCATGGCGGCTGCTCAGCTTTAATTTAATGAACAAGGCACTCATGCAAATTTTATTTGATCAAGCAGAGTGTCTGCTTCACAGACGCTGCGTGTTATGATTTTGCTTTTTTTTTTAACAAGCGGGTGGTGTGATTTTGTAGGTTACACAGCTTTTATATTTTCAACATCGCATCTGCGCAGCTTTAATTTTATTAACACAGCACCAGCTTCATGGATGCTACACGTTTTGTTTTAATTTTTACTCTACTAAGAAGGTAGCTTGTGTGTTTTTGCGGGATGTAAGGGTTTAATTTTAACATGGCGCCCCTGCAGATTTGATTTAAGCAGCATGGTGCTCGCTTCAAGAATGTTGCACATTATGTTTCCGTTTTTTATGAAGAAGGTAGAGCGTGTGATTTTTTTTTTAGAGTCTACAGATTTTATTTTTACAACACGGTGCATGTATGGCTTTAATAATATCGGCATGGCACCTGCTTCACGCACAGCATGCTTTATTTATTTGTTTTTTGTATTAAAGAGGTAGTGTATTATTTGTTTGTGCAAAAAGATCTATGACGAGGTGAATGTCTGATTTGTTCAGAATTCCATCCATCACCTGTACTTTCAGCTTTAGTCGCCATAGGAGGGTAGGGTATGCCCAGACGTGGTGCTCACTCTGCCACTGGATTCAACCTATCCTGGCTGATGAGGTGATACCCCAAAACTGGTCCCATAATGCTTGAATTTGGTCCAGGAAGGACCTGGCCTGGCTGTTCGGGCTGGACTGTTCCCATTGGGAGCAGGATCAAGACTGATTTGCATATGGCTGGGTCCAAACTGGGGTGTCATAGTGATAAAAAACCAATGGATTAAACCCAGATCTTTGACTTGGGGTGAATGTTTGATTTGTTCAGAATTCTGTCCATCATCTGTACTTTTCGTATTTGTTTGTGGACATAGTATTTTCCTTTTATTCTTGCTCATGACATCTTTAAGGCATTATTGTAATATGAGCATGTGTTTATAACTTTTTCAAGTGCTTAGTTTTACCTTTGCAACCATAAATAAACTATTTATTTCCTATCATGACGGCAGAGTACATCTCTGTGGACATAGTATTTTCCTTTCATTTCTGCTCTTGGTAGCTTCCAAGTATTGTTGTAAAGTAAGTGTGTTTGTGTATTGCGCTTTACTTTAATTTGGGAATCTCAGAGAGAGCATTACCATAGTTCCTAATTTGTTTCAACAATGACACAATGTGTATTTATATACAGTGCTCCAATATTTGGTGGTGTACTTTGTGCTTAAAACACCCAAAATAAAAGAAAATTGATTAGCTTTAGAACAAGCAGAAAATGCTAAATAGTTTTTATAATTTTGTATATGCAAAACACTATTGTTCAATTTCCACACAATGACAACACTCTTTTCTATATATCTACTTTGATTATGTTTCATATAGCGCAAACTCGACCCGAAAGTATTACTGCGCTTTACATGAGCAGCAGTTGCATTAAAGATGGACACATTGATTTGTTAGGCACAGGAATAAGACTAGATCATTTGCCCAGAGTCAGTGCTTCATGGACGCTGAGCCTTATGTTTCTGCTTATCTTTTGCTTTACCAAAAAGGATGCGTGTGTGATTGTGCAGGCCGTAAGGCTTTCAATTTATCAACACGGCACCTGTGCAGCTTAAACATTAGTACAGACACTGAGAATAAATAATTTGCCAGGAATCAAGGGATATTTAGTCTCTCGCCCACAAGAATTTTCCTGAGTGAAGTTAGTATGGGTATTCACGTTTAATGTGCATTGTGCTTTACTTTCGTTTGGGAATCTTGGAGTAACAAACTCTATATTTCCTAATCTACGTTTTCACAGTAGCACACGGTGTAGTTTTATACAATGCTCCAATATTTGGTGGTGTAGTTTGTGCTTAATTCACACAATTTTTTTTTTAATTTGAGTAGCTTTAGAAAAATGGGAAAAACAATTTAGCTGCATATTATACACAATATTTGTAATTTGTTATATGCAAAACACTATTGTTCAATTTCCATAAACTGACAACACTCTTTTTTATATATCTACCATGATCAAGTTTTATATAGCGCAAACTCGACCTGAAGGTCTTATACCGCTTTACATGACCACTAGTTGCATAATAAATGGTCACATTGATTTCTTAGGCACAAGAAGAATAGGTAATACTCCCAGAATCAGCGCTTCATGGGCGTTGTGTGCTGAGTCTGCTTATTTTTTTTCTTTGTTAACAAGGGAGTATGTGTTATAGTGTAGGCCGCGTGGCTTTTATTTTATCAAAACAGCGCCCGTGCAGCTTTTATTTTATCAGTACAGCGCTGCTTCACGGATGCTGCGTTTTATGTTTTACATTAGTTATTTATTTTAAACAAAAAGGTAGCAACCTTTCCGATGTGTACTTTACAAAACATGTAATTTATTTGTTATGAAGGGATAACCCCTTTATTAAACACCATATGTAATTTACTAAGTACAGTGATCGACTTTGCTTCTTGGGAACCAGTGCTGTGTCTTTGTGGGAGGTTTCATATTTATACTGCTTTAGGCAACTTTGTTGTGTCTGGAAAAAAACAAATGCTGTGTGTTTCCATGATTCCTTAACTTTATTTTCTCTTTGGGCTATGTCGCACTTCACAAACTAAACAATGGGGTACCTCTAGAGACCTATATTTCTTTTACAAGGAATGAATCCTAATAAAGTTCACAGTAGGAGGATGCCAAAGAGTGAAAACGGAACCTTAGAGTATTATCAAAACATATTTTTATTTTTATTTATTTTATTATATATATAGAAATTAATTTGAAAATATTTGTACATTTATATATTTCATTTGATCATATAACGTAATTAACAGAAGTTCATCAAACATTCAGAATGCAATTTGTATAATAAGAAAAAAGTGCAGATTAAGCAAATGAGAAAAAAGATACCCCTAACAATCTAGTGTGTTCCTACCATACATAAATCCATTCTTACATACCAGTCATACCTTTGCATTAGTATAAAAACATACCCAACAACATAGATACAAGAACTAAACACATTAAGACAAATACCCAAAGGTGAACTTGATGGTTTACAATTAGAACCTAGATTTAACAGTTCTGCCAATTAGTGATTGGTCTGAGTGTCATTGACCAATCTATATCCAGATTGTGGATGTACGGCCGACGTACGTTTCGGTGATGATGTCACCTTCCTCAGGGCCAGAAAGAAACATATAATAAACTAACATATACACATAATATGTACACGAGTTAAAAGAGCAGGGGCATTGCAAGAAATTTAGAGACACATAGTTTGGATATATGTGGAGAGCCGGTCATTGGATACTGGTACTAGCTGCTGGCAGCAGTGAGAATTTCTTAGTAGCACGTAGTGCTTTGTATGACATGATCCACAGGATGTTAGCAAATAGTTTGCTCCCGATTGTGATGATAGAAGATGTAAGGCGCTTGTATATGGATTATATGTAGCGTATAAAGAATCTGGTTATTTGAGTAGTTCCAATTTCATGGGTGGCAGCCACTACATCTTCTTGATAGCCAGCTATCGCTGTATCCTGGGGTTCCTGGAGGTCCGTTTTTCGGACAGACCCAGGAACCCCAGGATACAGCGATAGCTGGCTATCAAGAAGATGTAGTGGCTGCCACCCATGAAATTGGAACTACTCAAATAACCAGATTCTTTATACGCTACATATAATCCATATACAAGCGCCTTACATCTTCTATCATCACAATCGGGAGCAAACTATTTGCTAACATCCTGTGGATCATGTCATACAAAGCACTACGTGCTACTAAGAAATTCTCACTGCTGCCAGCAGCTAGTAGCAGTATCCAATGACCGGCTCTCCACATATATCCAAACTATGTGTCTCTAAATTTCTTGCAATGCCCCTGCTCTTTTAACTCGTGTACATATTATGTGTATATGTTAGTTTATTATATGTTTCTTTCTGGCCCTGAGGAAGGTGACATCATCACCGAAACGTACGTCGGCCGTACATCCACAATCTGGATATAGATTGGTCAATGACACTCAGACCAATCACTAATTGGCAGAACTGTTAAATCTAGGTTCTAATTGTAAACCATCAAGTACACCTTTGGATATTTGTCTTAATGTGTTTAGTTCTTGTATCTATGTTGTTGGGTATGTTTTTATACTAATGCAAAGGTATGACTGGTATGTAAGAATGGATGTATGTATGGTAGGAACACACTAGATTGTTAGGGGTATCTTTTTTCTCATTTGCTTAATCTGCACTTTTTTCTTATTATATAAATTGCATTATGAATGTTTGAACTTCTGTTAATTACGTTATATGATCAAATGAAATATATAAATGTACAAATATTTTCAAATTAATTTCTATATATATAATAAAATAAATAAAAATAAAAATATGTTTTGATAATACTCTAAGGTTCCGTTTTCACTCTTTGGCATCCTCCTACTGTGAACTTTATTAGGATTCATTCCTTGTAAAAGAAATATAGGTCTCTAGAGGTACCCCATTGTTTAGTTTACTTTTACCTCCCCCCTCTGGACCTAAAATTAACCGGGAGTACTCTTCCTCCTCGCTATGTCGCACTTCATCCTGCAGTCGATGTTTCAGAAAAAGTATGACTGTGACAACCAGCTACGGTGCTAACAATGAACCAAATGCTTACAGACCATAAATGTTTTCCTCACTTTTACTTTAAACAGATTTATCATTCATTTCAGAAGTAACATTACAAAAATAAAAATATACAGGCAAGCCTTACTTTAAAAAAATAAATAAAGGTAAAAAATACAGTAACTAGGTTGTCCTAAACACTAAACTTTAGAAACACCTTCAGTTTAAAAAAAAAACTTGCAACAAAGTTGTAAAAACAAAAACTTAACTCCTAAAAATTCTAAACATATATTTCCTTAACTTGCTAACTAAAGTCAGCTTAGTATTTCCAATTAGATCAATGCATTAAAATAATGTTTAACGTTAAAGGTATGTATTTCTATATAACGCTACTATTTTCCTCACCGCCTCCAGAAGCACCATCAGTAAGATTAACCATCCACATCTAAGGGATAGAAAAAAAAACACACCAGAAAACACAAGATATCAATTATGATGCTAAATATGTATGCCATAAAACTACAAGGAGGAATAAAAACCTGAGTCACATATAAAAAGTGTCTATTTTATTTGTGTGGATTTACTCACACACAATGCACTCAACACCACTGCAATCAGCAGCAAACTACTCCTCTGCACTACTATCCTTTACACAACTTTAAGCAAAACTACTCAACACTCCACCCTACAACACTCCACTCTATAAAACGCAAATCTACAACATTTCACTAAAAAAAGCGGAAAGTCATTAAACTATACTCCAACATAACACTCCACTCCAATCTATATCAATTAGAAATCATATTACAATGATGCTGAAAAATGGACTTATAGCGCCTAGTATATCACCCTCTCTACCTAGGAACTATGGGGCCGAATACGATGATTGTTAATCCGCGAACGCCGGGCCAGCGGTGAGGACCACCGACCCGGCGGTTGCGGATTTCCCGTCATCACTCTGAATATTCCCACCGCCAAAATAGGATGGCGGTGGGAATGTGAAAGGTACCGCGCGGATGTAAAGACCGTCCACTGTGGTCGCGCAAGGCGGGCCTTTTCCGCCCACCTTGCGGGACCCAGTCCTATGGGGCACTGGAGGCGGTGCCGTGCTGGCACCGTCGTGGGCATTATGATGCCTGTCTTTTGCGGCGGTGTTGCAGCCGCAAAAAGACAGGTGGAGAATGCCATTGGGGGCCTGTTGCGGGCTCCCGGGATGGGGGTGGGGTGCTGCACGTGGGGGGTACATATGGTACCCCCCTACATATGCATGTACAAGGTGACATGCATATGCAAAACATGTTTTTTAACATTGTGGCGGGTGCTGCCTATCACCGCAATGTTAAAATACAGGATGCACCCGCCAGTATCCTAATTAGTTTTGCAGGACCGCTGCACCTATGGCGGCCATTCCCTTTTGCAACGATGGCGGGCGGACCATCGTAATCGGACCCTTTGTATTATAAAATATAGAAGGTCTCTCAGTATTGTGTGGGGAACCCAATACCTCCAAGATCAGCAGGAGTAAATCACATCAGGATCTGCAAAAGCTCTCTGTCTCTCTGGAAAACGGGAATCTTCCAAGTGCCTGAAATCATGCATACAGTGCAATATTAAATGCTCCAGAATCGCATTGGCTGCTGCTGCATGTATGTTATGACTAAAACGTGAGCCGATCAGCCCAAACAACAGCTACCTTGTTCTGATAACCTTGGAGGCTTTAGCACTCAGTGTGCAGACTAGAGTCACGATGTAAGTCCAGGGATGCTGAAAACAGTTCATTCTCATGTGAAGCATTTCACGCAGCCTAACTTACAACAACATTTATATGTGGTGTTGTCTGCAAAAGCAGCAAAAAGGTAAAATGGCGTTTAAACTTCTAATGACCCTATGCTAACATAGCAATGTGCACAACAAGGCCCAGCCCTCACTACACCAGAGTAACACCCACTTTGGTGGAGAGGAGGAGCTCTAAGGTCAGTATTGTTCTCTAACTACTGTTTTTTGCGCCTTCCGTATAGTAATCGCCTAGGCAACAAATCTATCCTTTTCAATGAAATAGTGATCTGTACACTCACAGAGCACCCCTAAAAATCTTTGAATTTTAAGGTACCAGGGATTGGTTGACCAGACCATCCATATTGTGTCCAGCTATGTTTGAACCTCTGCTCACAGTGGTGAACAATCAGATATACCCCTGGTTAGGTCCTGCGCATCTGAAAAGTGGTGAGATTGTGTGTGTCGAGTGAGGAGATTGTCTATGAATTATAAACTGCCATGTGTGCCCAAATATAACAAGTCTTGTTTTTCCAGTGGATTGTTGGCTCCCCAAAGGTCCACCAGTCCCATTGCCACCACCAAGTTACACCTGCTCTCTGAGGTATATTCTTTTGTGTCAATCAGTCCCAGTCCTTCTGTCTTACAATGTTAAAGTTTTCACCCAGTATTAAGGTACAGTCCGGTAATTGTGGCAGCAGGGAGCCTGTGTCTGGTAAGGCTGATTTATGTAATTTGGGTGGTATGTATACTGAGCATACATTTAATGTTAAGCCCTCCCACTCACCCGTTATAGCCCACATACCTGCCCTGGGGGTCCATCCATGTCCTTTGGAAGAGTATGTTTATTGCTTTTTTGATCGTTTTTCTCACCCCTCTGGACCCTGTTGTGTAGCCCATGTCTGCTACATGTGTAACCACATCAGTCCAGAGCTTTATAATTGTCTCCTGAATCAGCACTATGCCAGGGGCATGGTGTTTTAAATATTGTAGTGCAACCCACCTTTTTATCCTGTCCTCCAGTCCGTCAACATTTCATGACTGTACCTTCAGTGACCATGGGGCCAATTAGGATGTCAGGCGGTGGCACCACCGCGGTGCTGGCGGGCGGAAAAATGCCTTTTTCCGCCCGCGAGCAGTGGTACTCATGTCCGCCATATTAGTATAGCAAAACATAGGTCATTTCCCGTCCGCCGCGGAGCACCGCGCACCGCCATCAAAGTGCGCCCGACACCGCAGCGGTGGGAGCCAATGGAGACTCACAGCCGTTTGGAATGACTTCCGCCCCGCCCCACAAATTTGGATGGCCCAAACAAGCAGACGCACCGCAACGGAGACACCGCACAACCAGAGACAGCGGAAACTCGACAGCGGAGCGCCATAGCAGAAACCCGGTCCTCTCCACCCGGTCATGAATGCCATGGACCCAGCTCTACATATGCATCTGGTGATGTACCTGCTACAGCACTACCATCAAATGGGCCGACGCGGACGCCGCCGCTGGTACGCAACTACACAAATACAACACACAACGCACGGGCTGGCACAGGGTCCAATTCCACCACAGACACCCTGCTGGGGATCACAACACATCCACAAGGGCACCCACACATTACCCACCTGCCACCAAGTCACCCCTCTGCATCCGGGATACACATCGACCACGAACTAGCAGCAATGTCCCGTTCCCACTCACATCACCACCGCGGTCAACACATGCGCACAATGCAGAAGGCAGGGCCACTCCAAGACATGGGCAGGGCACAGAGACCACAGGGACACACCACCTCCAACCACAGATCAGCACACTCCATCAAGTCACAGGCCAGGTGCCCATCCTGAACACCCCCATGCACAGCAACAAGCAACAAGCCCAGCAACAAGCAAGCACAATCCACACCCTGCTCCACACAACAACCAACCAGGGAGACAGCCACTGCAGGAGTGGCTGACAAGGAACACACAACACCAGTGCCTCACACACTGAAGGCTGACAATACTTCCCAGCACATGCACACACAAACAAACACACACCCTGGGTGTATACACAAACAGAACACACACACAGGGAAGCCTGAACAGATGCCTGCCCAAATACTACACACAAACACCACAGGAACACACACAGAACCCCAACAGAAACAGACACACACTGTCAGCCAAACTGTGGAAAGGCAATGGGAGCACAAATACATGAGTGCACAACATCATCACTCAAGTACAAAACACACACACAACATACTACAAATCACACAAGAAGTGCACCTGCACAGAACTACAGTGCCACATCAAACCAACCACAGATGCACATGAAAGCACAAATCAACAAACACCACAGGACATCAGTGGATGCACATCAGGCAATGTCAAGGCCACATACACACAGCACTGTATGCACAGCAAGCAGTGTGTGCACAACAGGCACAACAGCTAGACACAGACATGACTGACACAACCTCACCACACACACCAGAAATCAGCACAGCACAAAAACAGCACACCCAGGAAGTGTAGCAATACCACAGCCAACACACAGACATCCAACACAACAACAGGATGCACCACTCCTGGATACAAGAGCAGAACCATCTACACCAGAGCACTGGGCAGCACACACATCTCAAGTGCACATGGGCAATCCTCACTGATAAATAGCTCAAGAACATCACACACAAACCATTGGGGCAATGTCCAGAGTGGAGCATCACTCTTGGACCAAGAACTACACCACAAGGCACAGTCTCACAAATTAAGTGATGGGGAGAACATACACATGTAAACAAAGGGGACAGTTGACATCAAAGTCAACCGACTTGCATGTCAGTAGTAGACATGTAAGGGGTGTACCATACACAAATAGAGGGAGTGCAGACCCACAATGGCTCGGCACAAGTGGCACACATAGGTGATGGCATTACACCACACACACCATGCCATACAGGAGGAGAAAAGGCACCATGTGCCTGCAATGCCTGTGAAACACAAACACAATGCCAGTGAGGAGCAGCAGCGCCACACAGTCTACACAAACACACTCAAGACACATTGATGATCAAAAAATCACAACACCGATATGCAAGTCACACACTTTGCACGCTCATAAGTGACCAATACAACAAGGAGGAGTCACACAGAACTGCATGGACACACCAACACACTGCACAGTGCACAACAGACAACACACACAAGTGCATACAATCATTTACACAGGGCAGGACAATCCTAACAACAGGCACACAACTCATGGGTGACGTGTGTCTATCACAATCCAGGGGCACACACACATCCACACCCACTACAAAGTCACACCCTTCACACTGCACACCTCCTCACTACCCAAGAGCACACATCTCATGTAGGCCAGGGGATCAGGACTAAGGGCCAACACAAAATGACCATACACATACACAGCTGGGCACATATACAGGAATAACACACAGACATCATGACATTGCCCAGCCTGCATGCAAACCTGTGCACAGCATCAAACCCTGTGCTGGCAGTGTACCCCAACCTGACATGGCAACAACGTAGCCAGCTATAGCAAACCACTAAAAAGAGTACTGCATGACAGGTAAAAGTGCCAACACAGATGACACAAGTATCAGTGTCTGAATGGACTGAAGACACTGTCACCCCTGTTTAAAAATGTGATGCGGGCAAAGAGCTTGGCAATGTTGAAGTGACACATGGAGCATGGGGCACAGGCAACTAAATGCACACACACCAAAAGTACTTTAATCAGCAAGGACACTGACAAAACACACAACAGGAGTAAATGTCTTTATTCACATATTGCACAGGTGTGACAGTAGAACAACAGTACACAAGAGCAAGGTGCAAAATGCTGATCATATGCAAGATAATCTGCACAGGCAAACTACAAACAGGAAGACCAGTGGGCATGGCACAGGGGAGAGCACAAGACAGCAGAGCAACAGGGTCAGTGTCCAGGGCAGGTGGCACAGCAGGTACATGAGAGGCTGCACAGGTGAGAGTCCAACACAGCAGAGCAACAGGGCCAGTGTCCATGGCAGGTGGCACAGCAAGTACATGTGAGGCAGCACATGTGAGAGTCCAACACAGCAGAGCAACAGGGCTAGTGTCCATGGCACAGGGGGGAGCACAAGACAGCAGAGCAACAGGGCCAGTGTCCAGGGCACAGGGGAGAGCACAAGACAGCAGAGCAACAGGGCCAGTGTCCAGGGCAGGTGGCACAGCAGGTACATGAGAGGCTGCACAGGTGAGAGTCCAACACAGCAGAGCAACAGGGCCAGTGTCCATGGCAGGTGGCACAGCAAGTACATGTGAGGCTGCACAGGTGAGAGTCCAACACAGCAGAGCAACAGGGCCAGTGACCATGGCACAGGGGAGAGCACAGCACAGCAGAGCAACAGGGCCAGTGTCCATGGCACAGGGCAGAGCACAACACAGCGGAGCAACAGGGCCAGTGTCCATGGCAGGTGGTACAGCAAGTACATGTGAGGCGGCACAGGTGAGAGTCCAACACAGCAGAGCAACAGGACCAGTGTCCATGGCACAGGGGAGAGTACAACACAGTAGAGCAACAGGGCCAGTGTCCATGGCAGGTGGCACAGCAAGTACATGTGAGGCTGCACAGGTGAGAGTCCAACACAGCAGAGCAGCAGGGCCAGTGTCCATGGCACAGGGGAGAGCACAAGACAGCAGAGCAACAGGGCCAGCGTCCAGGGCAGGTGGCACAGCAGGTACATGAGAGGGTGCACAGGTGAGAGTCCAACACAGCAGAGCAACAGGGCCAGTGCCCATGGCACAGGGGAGAAGACAACACAGCAGTGAATGACAATTTCAGTGGCTAGGGAGAAATGCGGAGTCAGGACACGAGAAGCTGCACAGTGACTGTGTTTGACTGTACCCTTCCATGACCAGCAACACAGCCAGGTGGCAAAAAATGGGCAGGACTAGCAAACCTGTATGAGAGACAGATGTTTGAGGGGGACTGCCTCTCACATTAGGCTGTCAGGTGGACTTGGAGCTGGCTGTGTGTCTGGGACAGCAGGAACACTTGACTGGGAAGACAGAGGCGCAGGTGATGTAGGGCTATCAGTCGTTTGGCAAGCTGGAGGGCTGTTTGGACCAGGTGGCATAGTGGCACGTGGAGGTAGAGTCATGCAGACCTGTGACACAGTGTTGGTCGGAGAGGTTTGAGGGGTGCCCTTCCACTTTTTGGGAATACAAAATGGCTTCCCTGTCTTGGGGTTAATGGGAACTGGTGATGACACAACAGGCACACACACCAACAGTCCAGCATCAGGTGCAGACACTGGCATTACCTCTGGTGACGTGCTGGATCCTGCGGAATGCTTTGTCTGGCTACGTCTCTGGACCACCTTCCCCTGTTTGCCAGGTGTGCCACCTACAGTGCCCTCCTTTGCCTCTTTGCCAGGGATGGCCCCTACAGTGCCCTCCTTTGCCTCTTTGCCAGGGGTGGCCCCTACAGTGCCCTCCTTTGCCTCTTTCCCAGGGGTGGCCCCTACAGTGCCCTCCTCCACCTGCTTCACTGGGCTTGGAATTGGAGTTGATGTGGTGTGGGATGTGGCCCTGTGCCTTTCCTAGGTGTACCCTTGCTATACAACACCTCCTCAGTGGGCACAGACACTGCACGCCTAGCTCTGCATGAAGATTTAGGGACAGGAGAGTCCTTTGCTGGTGATGCCTCTGAGGCATGTGAGCCTGATGTCAGCCTCATTGCTTTTTCGGCCTTGCTCTTCCCTGATTGGCTCTTGTCCTTGCATTCTGAGGTGGCTCTGCTCTTCTGTGGGGATGGTGTTTGTGAGCGGGACCGTTTGGGTTGTGTCTGCTGTGTGCTCCTTATGCTGTATCTTGTTTATGACGCATGAGAACTGTGGTCACTGTCCTCTGATTTGGCCACTGACTGGGGGGTGGACAAAGGCACCTGAGCAGGAATAGGAGCATGTGCCTGTTGAAGGGCATACGTCACTACGGATGACAAGGCCTGGACTGTACGGTTTAGCCCACCCACGTCAGAGTGTATGCCCTCCATGTAGGCAACCACCTGGCCTAATTTCTTGTCATGGTCACTGAAGGCATTGAGCAGAGTGGTCTGGCCCTCACAAAGCAGGCGCAGGAGCTCTACAGACTCAGCACTGAGGGCAGCAGGGGGGACAGGTGCAGGATCAGCGGTGCAAGGTGTGAATGTAACTCGTCCCATCTTACTGACATGGACACTGGAAGCACCAGATGAAGTGGATGGGAGGCTGGGCACTGGCCGATGAGTGGTGGATAATGTTGCAGACTCACCATCCCCTGTGCCTGCCAACATGGATGCATCACCGATGGCATCATATGATGTAGTACTCTGTGTCTCAGCCACAGATTCTTCCTGCATACTACGGTCCCCTAAAGATGCGCTGGTGAGCTCTGGGTCTTTGGCCTCCGGTGCAGCTGTGGTGCTACTTTTGCCACCACTGGTTTCCAGCTCCCGTTCCTCCGTGTCCAATGGCGATTCTGCATGAGAGAGAGATGCAGGGGATGCCCAAATCAACATGGTGACCATCAAACCCTGCAATCACATTGCAGCAACACACTGCATAGACCACAACAGTGCCTGTAACACTGAATATCTGCCATGACTGAGCCATGTTGAGGCCAGACAGCATAACACCCTGCCCGTGGCTGAAGTGTACCAGACACACAACTTGCCCTGCCAACACCTATCATGTCCCAACACTCATTGCCACTGACAGACCGTCAGGGAACAGGAGGGGACAACACACACACCTATTAGGACATGACAGTCCACAATGCCAATTAGGCCATACCAAGCGCCATGTGGGGCTCTGGGGCACCTTGTTGTCAGATGTGTGGGCCTCACCGATCATGGTGCATGCAAAGTAGGAATACATGAAGTCACACTCAGATAGTGGACCCTGCTGTTCAACCCCTAATAGATTCCCCACACTATCCCAATGCTGCATTACCATGTGGATCCTAACACATCTGGCTATGAGAAAGCACAGCAGGGAGGATCAGCTTTGTAAGGCCTGTATGGCACAATGTCTGACAGTAACACATCCCAGCAGCCACTCACATGACACAGCACAGCACCACCACACGAACATCACATGGGCCACCGCTGCCACAGGTCCTGTACACATGCATCCGCTCCCATCCAAAGTAACCCTCCCCAAATACTCACCCTTGCCTTGCTGGCGATGCTCCTTCAGACGTGCATCTAGCTGCGGATTAGTCACTGCCAATATGTGGACCCTCAGTGGTGTTATGTTGCTCCGTGCCAAACGCCCAGTGCACGGTTGCAGCCCCAATGCCATCTCTGCCATGTTCTTTGCCAGCCAGCTGATGTCGTCCCACCTCTTGTGGTAGTGGGTGCGTCATCGGTGGGATACCCCCAGAGCTCGCACCTTTGCTGCAATGGCCCTCCACACGGCCTTACGCTGGTGTACCTTGAGCTGCAGGTATGGGATAAAAGAAGGGTAAATGATCAGTTACACAGTGCCATGTACCAACATCTATCAGTACAGTAGCAAGACACAGACTCAGGACCTATTGTAATGTCCCTCCTTCCCAAACTGGGGGACACCTCACAAGGGTTCTCTGCATGGGCCAAACATATGTGATTGCATGCATACATGAGGGCGTAAAGGGTCCCTGATAAACTCACACACATGCAGGATGACTGCACTGAACCCCCTCAGTGGCTTGTAGACATCACCAGTCCCATGCATGTCTGCCCACTACATGAGAATTAAACAAGGACCCCCTGGTTAGTAAGATACGCAGACTCCTAGGGCAGGGTAAAAACCAATATGGGAAAAACAACCTGGCCATCAGCAAGAGTTAGTGAACAATTAGTCTAAACTATACAGAGAAAAGAACAATGGAATATGAATATATATTAAAAATATATGTTTAATTAGCTTAGATAAAAATCATATAGTAACTGCAACAAGTTGAAACTATATGATACAATAAAAGGAACATAAACACATTATATTCACAATAAATGCACAGCATATAAATCATAAAAATTACAGGTAAAACAATTCATACACAGTTGTCATAGTAGAATTACAATAAAAACTTGACGCGCGTTTCGGCTGAAAAAACGCCTTCCTCAGGAGTCACTGGTGATAACTCTTGAAATACATTTTACAAGAAAGACATATATCAGTATACTAGTAAATATTTTATGTTTATACAATATTAATGAAAGACAAAATGTATCTATAAATGCCAAAAGACAATTACAAAGATAAAACAATTTAACATTCTTTATATTAAATTCAAAGTTCTTCTCAACCTGAAAGTTCTAGACTCTGAATTTGAACACTAAAGTCATATGATAGACAATTATTTATTCGAAAATTGTACAGTGCTCAGTTAGATAACATTCAAAACATCCTGATTTATATATAGAAAACAAATAAGTGTCTTCTTCTTTATAGTGATATAATACACACTGTTTAGATAGAGGTAACAGATAGTTTAAACCCTGATATGGCGTATATGAGTATTTCGGGAACAACTTACATCAGAAGTATTGTGTTCTTGTTTAGTACATCAGAAAATGGATAGCATCATCTCATAATTTCATATTCAAAAGAGAGCCACTTGATAAAGTCTAATTCCTGGTTGATAAAAACATCCAGTTATATAAGATATGGATATAGTGAAATCACTTTGAACACACATGGTTGTATAGATTGCTGAACACATTAGCCTAGCTGAAAGATAGTTGAGGATATAACTAGTTTCTCAACCACAATGTTTCTTAAATAGATATAGAGAAAATATGCATAAATGAAGTTGTTCTCTCAGTCCTATTTATGATAATGAATAAATGATAAATTAAAGCCTGGTCTATGGCACTATAGTAAGGGTAATTCATGGTCTCAGTCTCTATTAAATGAATAGCTAAAAAGTGCTATATAGATTGAAATCACAATCATTAGATTAATAGCGCATGCAGGTATGTGTTCCCGGATCCATGGATATTAAGGAAACAGAATATAGTAGGTTTCATTATCACTCGCTAATATCGAATATTAGCTACTGCCTAACTTCAAAGAGGAATGATTTTAATAAGCGGAAACGAACTAGATAGCTTCATTTACCTGATAAATTTTATAGTAATCTTTGTAGAAATCTTGTATGGACACATGAAAAAGGTTGTTCAGAGTAGCCGGATAAGCTTTTCACAGGCGGTTAAATGTGTAAATATACACCTTTTGTATTGGCGTCAAAATTCACACCACTAAGGGACAAGCAAGAAGGAGAATGGAAAGTAATAAGCTGGAATACTACCACATCACAATGACTATGACACCAAATTGATGCCAGAAAGGTGACATATTATGATTACGTTGTTGTATTGTAACACTGTTTAATTACCTTGAGTGTTTGGATTGACGTATTAATTTCAAAGGGGAGGCTGGTAACACCAAAGATACCCGGTATATTTAAAAATGCTCGATAGCTTGTTGCTGTAGAGGGAAAGATATACAAAAGATGTATAGAAAATTGGTTACTAGCGATAAATTGGCTATGGGGGCTATACCTACACAAATATAGTTGGACAAGAACTAAAGGTATAGCCAGCATAATACCTTATATATCGTATGACAACCTCTTCCAGTTCGAAAACAGTGGTCTATACAAAGGGTTAAGGCCGCCTCTTTTGACTGGATATTGTGGGGCTGCAGTAAATGGAAGATATAAAAGAAACAGAAGTTTGGACTTATAGAATGAAGAAGGCTGATTATCAACAAGCGGAACTGGGAGATGACAGATCAACAAAGTCGCTCCTCTACTGATTCTTACCTATTTGTGATAAAAACCGAGCGTGCAGCAAGATGGTGCTGTTCCTGGCAGAAAGGGGTCCGCTTCGCCGATAAAAGAGATGAGCGTTCTGACTCGGGCTAGTATTTAAAGCCCCCAGAAGGGCGCGAAAAACTCCGGATCGGTCATTCCGGTAAACAGCGATGACGGACTAGGATCCCTACTTGTGGTGGGAAGCAATAACGGACTATAATAAGAAATTGGTCCGTTTCAAGATAGCACACAATGAGAATTTAAATTGAGGTTTTTTTCCCCCCGGTAGCTATATTGCAAGGATAGAGAGAAGGTAAGGGGATGTTCCTTGACTTTAGTATATTTTCAGTAATAGTTTGTCAATTGTATCAAAAACACAGTAATGGCCCCAAACCTGACAACCACCCCATTCAAAGATGGCGCTCGGGCTAGAGCCACAATAACGGTGAAGTACGTGAAAGATCCGAAGATTAATATATGCATGGGCAGATGTAAAGCTAAAATGAAAAGGTAAACTAGAAGCAATATTCTAATTTCTATCTTTAAATATATAAATTGATTTAGCAGATCTGGCAAAAGATGACAATACAAAAAATAAAAATAAAAACAGGGCTTAAAAGAAAATAGAAAAGATAATAATCTATTTATTCTTTTCATCTTTTCAAATTTATTGATTAGATTATTATCTTTTCTATTTTCTTTTAAGCCCTGTTTTTATTTTTATTTTATTTAGCTACCGGGGGAAAAAAACCTCAATTTAAATTCTCATTGTGTGCTATCTTGAAACGGACCAATTTCTTATTATAGTCCGTCATCGCTGTTTACTGGAATGACCGATCCGGAGTTTTTCGCGCCCTTCTGGGGGCTTTAAATACTAGCCCGAGTCAGAACGCTCATCTCTTTTATCGGCGAAGCGGACCCCTTTCTGCCAGGAACAGCACCATCTTGCTGCACGCTCGGTTTTTATCACAAATAGGTAAGAATCAGTAAAGGAGCGACTTTGTTGATCTGTCATCTCCCAGTTCCGCTTGTTGATAATCAGCCTTCTTCATTCTATAAGTCAAACTTCTGTTTCTTTTATATCTTCCATTTACTGGAGCCCCACAATATCCAGTCAGAAGAGGCGGCCTTAACCCTTTGTATAGACCACTGTTTTCGAACTGGAAGTGGTTGTCATACGATATATAAGGTATTATGCTGGCTATACCTTTAGTTCTTGTCCAACTATATTTGTGTAGGTATAGCCCCCATAGCCAATTTATCGCTAGTAACCAATTTTCTATACATCTTTTGTATATCTTTCCCTCTACAGCAACAAGCTATCGAGCATTTTTAAATATACTGGGTATCTTTGGTGTTACCAGCCTCCCCTTTGAAATTAATACGTCAATCCAAACACTCAAGGTAATTAAACAGTGTTACAATACAACAACGTAATCATAATATGTCACCTTTCTGGCATCAATTTGGTGTCATAGTCATTGTGATATGGTAGTATTCCAGCTTATTACTTTCCATTCTCCTTCTTGCTTGTCCCTTAGTGGTGTGAATTTTGACGCCAATACAAAAGGTGTATATTTACACATTTAACCGCCTGTGAAAAGCTTATCCGGCTACTCTAAACAACCTTTTTCATGTGTCCATACAAGATTACTACAAAGATTACTATAAAATTTATCAGGTAAATGAAGCTATCTAGTTCGTTTCCGCTTATTAAAATCATTCCTCTTTGAAGTTAGGCAGTAGCTAATATTCAATATTAGCGAGTGATAATGAAACCTACTATATTCTGTTTCCTTAATATCCATGGATCCGGGAACACATACCCGCATGCGCTATTAATCTAATGATTGTCATTTCAATCTACATAGCACTTTTTAGCTATTCATTTAATAGAGACTGAGACCATGAATTACCCTTACTATAGTGCCATAGACCAGGCTTTAATTTATCATTTATTCACTATCATAAATAGGACTGAGAGAACAACTTCATTTATGTATATTTTCTCTATATTTATTTAAGAAACATTGTGGTTGAGAAACTAGTTATATCCTCAACTATCTTTCAGCTAGGCTAATGTGTTCAGCAATCTATACAACCATGTGTGTTCAAAGTGATTTCACTATATCCATATCTTATATAACTGGATGTTTTTATCAACCAGGAATTAGCCTTTATCAAGTGGCTCCCTTTTGAATATGAAATTATGAGATGATGCTATCCATTTTCTGATGTACTAAACAAGAACACAATACTTCTGATGTAAGTTGTTCCCGAAATACTCATATACGCCATATCAGGGTTTAAACTATCTGTTACCTCTATCTAAACCGTGTGTATTATATCACTATAAAGAAGAAGACACTTATTTGTTTTCTATATACAAATCAGGATAGTTTAAACTATCTGTTACCTCTATCTAAACCGTGTGTATTATATCACTATAAAGAAGAAGACACTTATTTGTTTTCTATATACAAATCAGGATGTTTTGAATGTTATCTAACTGAGCACTGTACAATTTTCGAATAAATAATTGTCTATCATATGACTTTAGTGTTCAAATTCAGAGTCTAGAACTTTCAGGTTGAGAAGAACTTTGAATTTAATATAAAGAATGTTAAATTGTTTTATCTTTGTAATTGTCTTTTGGCATTTATAGATAAATGTTGTCTTTCATTAATATTGTATAAACGTAAAATATTTACTAGTATACTGATATATGTCTTTCTTGTAAAATGTATTTCCAGAGTTATCACCAGTGACTCCTGAGGAAGGCGTTTTTTCAGCCGAAACGCACGTCGCGTTTTTATTGTAATTCTACTATGACAACTGTGTATGAATTGTTTTACCTGTAATTTTTATGATTTATATGCTGTGCATTTATTGTGAATATAATGTGTTTATGTTCCTTTTATTGTATCATATAGTTTCAACTTGTTGCAGTTACTATATGATTTTTATCTATGCTAATTAAACATATATTTTTAATATATATTCATATTCCATTGTTCTTTTCTCTGTATAGTTTAGACTAATTGTTCACTAACTCTTGCTGATGGCCTAGGTTGTTTTTCCCATATTGTCTGCCCACTACATACATCACATATCTACCTGTCTGTGTCTAGAAACACTGTGTGCCTGACTGGGCAGCATTTAATGAGCATGTCCTGTGAACATATGTGTTTGTAATGTGTATGGCCTCGGGGCATATGGACTCACCAAAAAAATATCCCTCTACAGAAGTGTGTTCGTGTGCAATTATACAGGGCTGAGATGGTGCATGTTAGAAATGGGATCTCCGGCTGGCCAAGGCTTGCGCCAAAGTCAGTCAGAGATCACCACTCTAAGTCAGGGCAAGGGAGTTACACGCCAAGATAACCCCTGCTCACCCCCTTGGTAACGTGACACGAGCAGTAAGGCTAAACTCTGAGGCTATGTAGGTTAAGTGTTTACGCGCGCACCCAGCAACACCACCCAAGGCCCACCACAAAAGAAACTCCACACAAGGTTATATATATATATATATAGCCTTTGTATTATACCAAAACATATTAGATAAAAACACACACTTTACAATGTGCCAACAGGCACAGGCAGAATTTACAGGGGATATGTACAAGACAGGGCCACATGGACCACTGTCAGGAACAGGCACTTTTAGAACTAGCACTTAGAACATAGAGTGTAAAATCACTCTAGCACAAATTAGAAAAAGTAGCACACAACCAGTAATCACTGGTAACAGGTAAGTACCACCTATGCAATCCTAACCACCTTAGGAAAATATCACGCAGGGAATCAGGACCTCACTAGCGACACCTGTACTAGCAAGAACAACCACCTAAGTATCACCATACATTTAGAGGTATAGGCATGAACACATTACACATGATGCCTAACCATACCTTCAGAGGTGTAAGAACAAATGCGCAGAAATCACATTAGTCACCACCTGTGACTGTCCCTAGGCCAACTGGCCTCGCAGGGGCTAGGACACCCTGTGTCCCAAAGTCAGGGGGGCCTAAACGTAGCAGCTGCCCACTAAGTGCTGGGCAGCTGTAGAGACACTGATGGGGCCAACGTTGGAGCCTCGCAGGCTCTGGCCACCAAAGCACTTGTGAGCCTCGTGGCTATAGACAACTGGGGGGGCAAGTGGGAGCAGCCCACTGACTTCTGGGGCCACTCTACCACACAAGAAACCATGCACAATGCCCCTGTTTTCGTTGGAGTCCCTAACTGGGGACTCAAGAACAGTTGGGGCGATGAGGAGCCTCTCAGGCTCTAACACAAATATGCCCCCACGAGCCTTGTGGGCTCTCGAAACAACTGTGGCGCCTTGAGCCTCTCGGGGCTCGGGGACAACTGCGGTGCCTGGAGCCCTTCAGGCTCTCACTTTCGGGGGCTTCGCACTGGAGGGGCGGGGCAGGCACCGGCAATGTGACCCAACGCTCCCTCCCTCCTCTGCAGGCATCACTGGGTCTCGTCTCAGGCTCTGCGGCGGCTCTCCTCACTTCCCCTGGTCCCGCGGGCGGGGCGCCTTTCTCAGGGGAGCCTCGCTAGGCTTCAGACTCTTCGTGCAGCACTTCCCAGTGCCGGGTAGGCTCCCGCCTGGGCTTCCGGATGTCCCTTTACCCCGCCCTCGGCCCGCCTGACTTCCGGCCGGGTCGGCGGTTGCGATTTCGTTCACACACGGGACTTTCGAAATGCCGGGTGGGCACCGGCCAAAGGGGTGAAGGCGCTCCCTAGCGCTATAGACCAAAATCAAGGTCCAAAATAGAAATAAAGCGCTCCCAGCGCTAGAAAAAGGATCACAACGCTCCCAAGCGCTGCAGGGCAAGATAAAGCGCTCTCAAGCGCTATAATAAAATAAAGCGCTCCCAAGCGCTAGAGGCAAGGTCCAGATCCAGCAAAGTTCTTTAGGTAGGCGGGGGGGGCAAGGCTGGGCCCAGAGCCAGCTCACTGGGCCTCCAGGCAGGGAGGCAGTCGTAGTGGCGGTCCTCATGGCGCCCAGCAGCAGCCCCCCTCAGATAGGATCCTGGAAGAGAACCGATTGTAAGGGGACACAGCCCCTTTTTATACACAGTATTACTTTGTCTGGCTTCAGGGTGAGGGGATAAACCAGTCGCAGCTGGTTTGTTAGCACTCTTGATGTGCTCAGCCCCTCACTCTAATGTCCCTAGCCCTGCCAGTGAATAGACGCACCACAGGGGGCGGAGCCAGCATTGTGTGGGAAAAGCCCAGCCCTATTCAGGACCCAGGTGCACTCCTCCCAAGCCATCAGCAAGCTAATCTCCACACTCACCACCGGGGCAGATCCATCCAGACTCCTGGAGCCAGGCTCACCAGCCAGCTCCAGCCAATCATGTGCCAGCACACTCACTGCACACGCACACCCATGTCTAGAAGTGGCACTTCCACACTAGACACATTCACGCCGCACACATCATTGCGCAGCATTCAATCACATGAGTCCGCACATACCAAACTCGAGCCTGCACACCTCACGCATCAGGCACTACCAGGGACACAGACATTCCCCATGCATTCCTATGGGAGGGCAGGCCTACCTTACTCCATGCACTCAGAGTGCGCACGCACTTTCCACTGGGACACAGTGAAGTGCGCAGAAACCAATAATCACTACCACCAATTCACATTCAAAAAGCAAAAAGTTTTAGGGGTGAACCTGCCAAAAGGGCCAAGTCCAACAGTGCATATCTACTATTCAGTGTGAATGAACAGGAGGAAGGACCATGTAACTTTGGTGATGTGTTCTCGTTTGGTTGGGCAGGCACTGGGCCTAGTCTCTGGGTTCACACTGAGTCGGACAACAGGGGCAGACAAAAACATTAACCCAAGCAATTACTGTCCTGGCACCTGCATGTCCAACATCCTGTGGCTCTGTATGGCTGACAATGTAACACACTCCACTCACACGTACAACTGCAGGCAGAGAAAACAGTGACATTGGGACACACACACTCGCTCGCCCTGGAAACAGTTTGTCAGTGTATGACACAACCCCACACCCTCAGGCATATACTGCAGCAGCACAACTACATGTATGACACCCTCCCTGCCCTACAGCTCCCTTAAGGATGACTTACCACTACATTGGGGCCACCATACAGCCTTGGGTACTGTGCCAGCACCTCCTCCACTAGGACCTCTAGCTCCTCGCTTGTGAATGGACTGTCACAGATCTTCTCTGTCCTTGCCATCCCTGTGGGCATGGAACACCTGTTGTTGAAGTGAGTGGTGAGGGTCCTATGCAGCAGGCACCTGAGGCAGCAGCAGGAGAGGGTCCCAGGCAGCAGGCACTTGAGGCAGCAGCAGGAGAGGGTCCCAGGCAGCAGGTTATGTGAGCAGTGGAAATGTAAGGCTCACTCCCACAGATTTATAGCCCCCTGGGGTCGTCTGTAAGGTGCAAAGCTGCAAAAACTGGTTGTCCAGTTCTGCCTCATTCAAAGGCATCCAATGACAGCCTCCGCCTCAAAACGGCATCATGCCACCGCACTCATCGCTGCCATTGGCTGTAGGCAATGCCCCAAGGCGGTGATGCACCGCAGGGGCCCGGGGTGCGCTACCGCGATGGTGCATCGCTCAAAAGCATCCAAAGACACCTTCCGTGATTTTCAAAACTTCATCATGCCACCGCAATCATCGCTCCCATTGGCTGTAGGCAATGCCCCATGGCGGTGATGCACCGCAGGGGCCCGGGGTGCGCTATCGCGAAGGTGCATTGATCAAAAGCATCCAAAGACCACCTCCGCTCCCATTGGCTGTAGGCAATGCCCCATGGCGGTGTTACACCGCTGTGGCCATGCGATAGCTACTGCGATTTGGGTGGCGGAGCCTGTCCACCGCCATCTACCCATGTCTCCATGCCAATGGCTACCGCACTTGTGAAGGAGTGGTGCTGGTGTCACACCCCAGTTGCCAGGCGGTAGCTACCGCGTTTTGGCTGGCGGAGCCTGCCCACCGCCATCTACTCATGTCTCCATGCCAATGGCTACCGCACTTGTGAAGGGGGTGGTGCTGGTGTCACACAGTCGTTGCCAGGCGGCAGCTACTGCGATTTGGGTGGCGGAGCGTGCCCACTGCCATATACCCATGTCTCCATGCCAATGGCTACCGCACTTGTGAAGGGGGTGGTGCTGGTGTCACACCGCCGTTGCCAGGTGGTAGCTACCACGAATTTGGGCACATGCAATGACAATGTCCATCGTGAACACTGCATCAGTACACAGCAGCAACATGGTTAAGGGTACTTCATTGTGCACACAATGCCCTTATTCCATATAATTCACAGGTGGACGCACGTCATGTGTGACGCACATTGGTCTGTGGTCCCTGCCTTGTCACTTATGCATTTGATGTTTGATGATGCTTCACAGTGTTAAGCTGATGTCAACAATGTCTCACAAATAAATGTGTTGTGGGTCAGTGCTGACCTTGGCAAGGCTTGTCTCACTGTATGGTGTTGTTACTTACTTGTGCTACCATATCAGCTCATGCACACAAGTGACAGTTTTCCAGCTACTGTGATTACTGTGATCATTGGGCTGTTGATGTGTGCCAATTTCACATGATGCATTGAGGTGTGACAGGTACAGCAGATGGGTATGAAACAGTCAAGGTCATTTTACACACTTTTGTGGATGGTACGGTACGAGGCGTGCACATGTGGAATGTGGGGTTCTGTATGTGTGCATTCACATTGACATATGTGTTGTTTGCAGAACTTGTGTATTAGAAATGGAGAGGCGTGCCCTCTGTGTGTCTCAAATGTCCACCCATGTAATCTGGTGTGCCACGCATCTCTCATGGCAGTCTTTGTTTTTCTGTGACATCCTTAACGGTATGTGCTGTGGCCATCTCATGATGGTTGTCATTGACATTTGTCCATTTACATCTCAACTAGGAGGAGGCCTAATGTCATACGTCACCTGACAGTGCTGGAGGACATGGAGGATATAACGATTATTCGCAAATTCCACCTCAACAGACCGACACTGAAGACCCTTTGTGATCTGTTGAAGCCCCACCTGCAGCCTTGTCGTCACTACCCAACAGCATTCACACCCACATACAAAGTGATGGCAGCCCTCCACTTTTTTGCAACTGGTTCCTTCCAGGAGACCATGGCCAGCGCTGCAGGGATGTCACAACCCATGTTCAGCCTGGTGCTCAGAGATGTTCTTGCAGCCATGATGATATATAAGGATCGATACATACATATCCCCAGGGGAGCAGAATTGGCCGGTGTGAAGGGTGACTTCTATCCCCTTGGGCACATCCCCCATGTTGTTGGTGCCATCGATTGCACCCATGTAGGTCTGGTGCCACCACAGGCGACTGAGCACATTTTTAGAAATCGTAAACATTATCATTCGATGAATGTGCAGGTGGTGTGCCTTGCGGACATGACCATATCACAGATGTTTGCAAGATTCCCCGGCTCAGCCCATGATTCGTACATCCTGAAGAACAGCATGGTGCCCCGGATGATGGCCAATCTGCTTCCCGAGCGTGCTTGGATTGTGGGTGAGTATGCCTAGTGATATGGCATGCTGTGTGTGACCTGCTGCTCTCTGCCTGTGCAAAATTCAATGTTTTTTTTTCATTCACAGGTGACTCTGCATATCCCAGCCGTCCATGGCTGCTGAGCCAACTACGGAATCCCAGGACCCTGGCTGATGTCAGGTACAATCAATCAATCAATCACAGACCTTTATAGAGCGCACTACTTACCCGGAGGGTCTCAAGGCGCTTGGGGGGGGGGGGTACTGCTACTGCTCGAACGGCCAGGTCTTGAGCTTCTTCCTGAAGGAGAGGTGGTCTTGGGTCAGGCGCAGGTCGGACGGGAGGGAGTTCCAGGTCTTGGCGGCCAGGTAGGAGAAGGACCTTCCTCCTGTAGTCGCTCTTCGGATGCGGGGGACGGCGGCGAGGGCGAGGTTGGTCGATCGGAGGTGGCGTTTGGGAGCGTAGAAGTTGAGGCGGTTGTTGAGGTAGCTCGGGTGTAGGGCTTTGTGTGCGTGGGTGAGGAGACGGAAGGTGATTCTCTTGTTGACGGGGAGCCAGTGCAGGTTTCTTAGATGTCCGGAGATGTGGCTGCGTCGGGGGATGTCGAGGATGAGTCTGGCTGAGGCGTTCTGGATCCGCTGGAGTCTCTTCTGGAGCTTGGCGGTGGTTCCGGCATAGAGGGCGTTGCCGTAGTCCAGTCGGCTGGTGACGAGGGCCTGGGTGACCGTCTTCCTGGTCTCAGTGGGGATCCACCGGAAGATCCTCCGTATCATGCGCAGGATGTTAAAGCAGGACGCGGAGACGGCGTTGACTTGTCTGGTCATGGAGAGGGAGGAGTCCTGGATGAAGCCCAGGTTGCGTGCGTGGTCTGTTGGTTTGGGTGCGGTGCCCAGGGCGGGGGGCCATCAGGAGTCGTCCCAGGCGGAGGGCGAGGAGCCCAGGATGAGGACTTCCGTCTTGTCTGAGTTCAGTTTCAGGCGGCTGGTTGTCATCCACTCGGCTACGTCTTTCATCCCTTCGTGAAGGTTGGCTCTGGCGGTGGCGGGGTCGTTGGTGAGGGAGAGAATCAGCTGGGTGTCGTCAGCGTAGGAGATGATGTTGAGGTTGTGCTGGCGTGCGATGGCCGCGAGGGGGCTCATGTAGACGTTGAAGAGGGTGGGGCTCAGCGAGGATCCTTGAGGGGCGCCGCAGATGACTTTGGTGGCCTCTGACTTGTACGGTGGTAGGCGGACTCTCTGTGCACTTCCGTCGAGGAAGGAGATGATCCATTCCAGTGCCTTCTCCTGGATTCCGACGTTGCTGAGGCGCTGCACTAGGGTGCGGTGGCAGACAGTGTCGAATGCCGCGGAGAGGTCTAGGAGGATGAGGGCCGCTGTTTCGCTGTTGTCCATCAGGGCTCGGATGTCATCGGTGGCAGCGATGAGGGCGGTCTCGGTGCTGTGGTTGGCTCGGAAGCCAGACTGTGAGGGGTCGAGGGATCCATTCGTCTCGAGGAAGGCGGCCAGCTGTTTGTTGACGGACTTCTCGATGACTTTGGCTGGAAACGGGAGGAGCGAGATGAGGCGGTAATTCTTGAGTTCGGTGGGGTCCGCTGTAGGTTTCTTGAGTAGGGCGCTGAGTTCGGCGTGCTTCCAGCTCTCCGGGAAGGTGGCGGTGTCGAAGGAGGTGTTGATGATGTCCCGCAGGTGGGGTGCGATGACAGCATCGACCTTGTTGAAGACGTGGTGAGGGCAGGGGTCGGTCGGAGATCCGGAGTGGATGGAGTTCATCATGCGGACGGTGTCTTCGGTGCTGATCGGAGTCCAGGCGCGGAGGGTGGTGGTGGGGGGGCGGTGGTTCGGTCGTGGCGTGCGTCGGTTGAGTGCTGAAGCTGTTGTGTATGTCCGCGATCTTGTTGTGGAAGTAGGAGGCGAGGGAGTTGCAGAGGTCTTGCGATGGGGTGATGTCGTTGTTTCCGGCGTTGGGGTTGGAGAGCTCTTTCACGATGTTGAAGAGTTCCTTGCAGTTGTGTGCGTTGTTGTCCAGCCGGTCCTTGAATGCAGTTTTCTTGGTGGCGCGGATCAGTTGATGGTGCTTCCGGGTGGCGAGCTTGAGGGTGGTTATGTTGTCCGGAGTTGGTTCCCTTCTCCAGGCTTTCTCGAGGGCTCGGCAGTTCTTCTTGGAGCTCATGAGTTCGTCGGTGAACCATGGGGCCTTTTTGCTGCCGGTTCTGCTGGGCGGGGTCCTCAGTGGGGCGAGTTCGTCCGCGCAGTTGCTGATCCACTTTGTGAGGTTGTCGGCGGCCTGGCTGGGGTTCGCTGAGCTGGCGGGAGGGTGCTGGCTCAGGGAAGCGGCGAGCTGGTCGGCTGTGATCTTGTTCCAGTTTCTTCGAGCAACCTGTTGCTGGTGGTGGTGGATCGTCGTTCTTTTGAAGGTGAAGTGGACGCAGCTGTGGTCCGTCCAGTGGAGTCCGGTGGTGTGGCTGAAGGTGATGTCTTTGCTGGATGAGAAGACGGCGTCGAGTGTGTGTCCGGCGAGGTGGGTGGGGGTGGACACCAGCTGCTTGAGACTGAGGTTGGCGAGGTTGTCGAGCAGGGTGATGGTGTTGCGGTCGTTGTTGTTCTCCAGGTGGAAGTTGATGTCCCCCAGGAGGATGTAGTCGGCGGAGGGGAGGGCATGCGGGCTGATGAAGTCGGCGATGTCCTTGCTGAATCGTGTGCGTGGTCCCGGGGGTCGGTAGATCAGGGTGCCTCGGAGGGTGGTTTTGGGGTCCGTCTGGATCTGGAAGTGCAGGTGTTCGGCGGTTGTCAGGGTGTCGTCGGTGTTGGTCTTGATGCGGATGGTGTCCCTGTAGATGATGGCGAGGCCTCCTCCAGTCTGGATGTCGCGGTCTCTTCGAGTGATCTTGTAGCCCTCTGGGATGGCGATGGCGAAGTCGGGCGCTGAGGAGTCATTCATCCAGGTTTCCGTGAGGAAGGCAGGAAGGCGACGTCAGGAGCTGCGGTGTCGAGGACTTTCCAGAGTTCGAAGGCATGTCTGTGGACGGAGCGGGTGTTGAGGAGGATGCACTTCAGGTGGTTGCTGCTGGTGTTCGGCTTGGCGAGTGTTGGTGCGGGATAGGTCCGGATGCAGGTGAACTTGCAGGCGTGGCAGCTGAAGGGTCCGTGGGTTCGTCTCGGGGTGGCTCGGTAGCAGCCCGGGCTTCGACCGGCGTTGAGTGCGTAGAGTTCGGTGGCGTCGTAGGTCCGGCGGGTGGGCTGGGGTCTGCGGGGTCCAGGGGTCCTGGCACTGGGCGTGGTCCAGGCGCGGACGGGCGCAGACGGGCTTACCTTTGGCGCGCCTTTGGCGCACAATCGGCGCGTCCGCTGCGCGGTCGCTCCGGGGGCGTCATAAGAAGGGAGCCGGTAGGGAGGGTCTGCGGGGAGGCGGGAGCGGGCCGACCAATCGGCTGGCGGGGGGCGGGGCCGCGGGCTGGCAGCGGCGGGAAAAAAGAAGTCGGGTTGGACCCGACGTGTCATTGAGCGGACGTTTGGCCTGCTCAAGCCACGATTCTGCTGCCTTGACAGGACTGGAGGTGCACTGTCATACTCGCCTGGGAAGGTCTGCAAGATCATTGTGGCATGCTGTATGCTGCACAACATGGCCATTCACAAGGGGATTCCCCTGCTCCTAGATGGTGGTGAGGACCCAAGGCCCCCGCCTGCCCAAGGACCTGAGTTAAGTGATGAGGAAAGTGGAGAGGTGGAAGGAGTTGACATGCGTCAACAGCTCATCACCCGCTACTTCACTTGAAGGTGGGTGAAGAGGTACAACTTGTACATTGTCTGGTGTGATTGCTGTTGTTGTGAAGGGCTATGCGCGGATGGTACAGACAGGCACATGTTGAGTCACCTGTGTGTGGAAATGTGCCAGTGACATTTCATATGTGAACGTATGCAGAACTCTGTTTGTTGACACTTGCTGCACATTGTGTTGTCTGCATGTAGACTTATGTGGATGTTTTGTGTAGTGTTATGTCTGTGATGCCACACTAACGCCAGTGACTGTTGTTCTGTTGTGTCTTCCTAGGTGCGTCAAAATCATCCAGCCCTACCTACTGTACATCTTTTGGATACATCATGGACATTCTCAACACTGGAAATATTGCACTAAAAACAAAACTGCACAAATTCAAGTGTGTTAGGTATTTTATTTTCAAACTTGACATGTGAGGGGTGCAGGCATATTTACATGAAGGTGGTGATGGAGCAGTGAGTTGACAGCCATGGTAGATGAGAAGCAAGAGTAGACACGTGCGAGGTCAAGTGCACTCCTTTTATTTGCTGAAACTCTTTGTCAGATTAATCCATGGATGTGGTGATCCAGTCCATCAGACAGGTGCCATTCACAAGGCAGTGTGGGTAAGGGCAGTCCAAACAGTCAATGCAGTGGGCAAGAGGGTTGTCATCAGGGCAGGCTTCGTGACTGGCGTGTGGCTGGTGCCTTGCCTCCAGAGACTCCCTAGCTCTTCTTTGGACGCCCCCTTGATCGCTTCGGCGGTGGGGGGGCCTGCTGCATGGCCAGCGGCGTCTGAGGACTCACCCCTCCCTGTGGCCGCAGGGAAGGATGGTGCACTGTCATCCTGCAGCACAACAGAGGGGGGTGGAGGTGTTGTTTGGGATGCAGGCCTGTCCCTCGGTAATGCCACTTGCTGGGCCATGAGGTCCACCATTTGTCCAATGCGTGTGTTGATGGACCTCATCAGCAGAATGAGCTCACGTAATAGTTCGTCAGACCGGCCACTTTGTCCCTGGACCTGTTCATATGCCCCAATGACTCTGGTGAAGTGGTACAGGGATGGTGTGCCAACCTGAGGTCTGGGGTGACCCTGGCCCTCCCACCTGCCTTGCTGCCACGGACCTGTTGCCTCGCCACGGTTGGTCCGCTCACACTCTCCCTGCCCTCCACAGTTGTTGTTGTGTCCTGGTCATCCCCTGGGACAGGGAGGGTGCTGCAGTGGTACTGATGGTGGTGGCGGCGGAGGTGGCAGCGGTGGAGGCACAGACCGTGACTTCAGAGGTCTGCTGTACTGTTGTTGTTGCAGCAGATGTGGTGGTGAGGAAGATGGGGACCTGGGACCTGTTGGTCCCTGGCACACCAGATGGGCCGGCCTGGAGCTCATCGTCCAAACTATCCTTGGAGTCAACATCCGAGAGTCCATGTACCGGGGGTGGATACTGGCTCTGTTGGTCGTTGTTGTCCTCAGCAGCGAGTTCTTCATCACTTGTGGATTAGATGGGGAATGGTCAGTGTTGGGCACTGTGCATGTATTCTGTTAGCTGCGTGTCATCCACTGTGTCAACACTACACAATTGAGACAACTTCACTATTATTATTAAGTGCAATACTGGGCGTTATTACATGGTGCGTAGGAATAACAATTACTTGTACATATCATGTATCGATGCATTGCATGCAATTGGTGCTGTGTGTAGTGATGCAGGTCTCCCACCCCCAAACAGCCAGTACAGGGAAGATTGCTACCTACCTGGTGAGGGTGAACAATGCAATGGCTGACACATGCTCCTGGGTGGGGAGGCCTCCATGCTGCTCAGGTGTGGGACAGGGGGCATGGTGGGGGTCCTGGTACAGGCCTCCCACACCCAAACAGGGCCTCCCAAGCAAGATGACTAGCTACCGGTTAGTTGAGGGTTGAAAATGCAATGGTGTTTGGGTTGTGCAAGGTCGTACATATCAGTGTGTTGGTTAACATTTGTTTGTACTTACCAGCCTCCACTCCCCCGGATACTCCTGTGAGACTCTCAAGATGCAGTATGGCAATCACCTTCTCCTCCCATGGTGTGAATGGTTTTGGTGGAATGGGAGGGCCACTGCCAGTCTTGTCAGCCAGCTCCCGGTTCTTGCTTCTCTTTCACAACCCTCTTAAGGTCATTCCACCGCTTCATTATCTCCTTCTTGGATCGCAGGGTGGTCACTACTGCATTGACCCTGTGAACTATCCTTTCCCACATTTGTGTCCTTGTGGCTAATGGTGTCTGTTGGACAAGGCTACCACATAGTTGTGGTTCCACTCTCACTATCTCATTGACCATGACTGTCAACTCGCTGTCTGTGAATTTGGGCATTATATGTGCTGCCATGGTGCATGGTGTTTGAAGTGTTTGTGGGTGCAGGGGTGTGTGTGGTGGGTGAGGTGTTGATGTGTGAGGTGTGTTGTGTGCTGGGGGATTGTTGATGCTGGTGTGATAATGTCATGATCTGCCACAGGGCGCCTACCTGACTACATCTCCCAGAATGCAAACTGGAGTGGGAGGAGTTTAGGGTATATCCCACAGCCGAACACCGGGGTGTGCTGTATGGGATTTGCAATTCTGAACCTTGTTTGTTTTCGAAATGGTTCTGTGCTGAGGAGCTGCCCGTTTGGAATTCTGAGAGTTCTTTTGTACTTGCTACCCGAGTGAATTACTTAGAAGGTTTCCAGCGAAAAGAACTTTGTTTTCGTTCTTTCCCGTTTGCGGCTGCGGCGGGAATGGAGTAACGTGTCCTTGGCTGAGACACGTTTTGTTTGGGAAAATAGCCAAGTGGAGGATAACCCATCATCAACCCCGCTATCTCACCCTTCTCGCTTGCGGCGGCTGCGAGGAAGGGTTTGGTGATACGTGTTCACAGGCTGAGACACGTTAGGAGTTTGGACGGCACATAGCGGAGGAAGCTACAGATACATTATAGCCTACACGCCCTTCTCGCTTGCGGCTCCAGTAAAAAAGGGCTGGAGCTGTTGCATCGCGTGTTGAAAGATCGGAGGACATTTAATACAGTGATCTTTCCTTTTGAAACCTTATCATCTACTTCTGGAAGCGGTGCAAAAATATAGGCGAGTTAATGGAGTTTCATATACTTGACCTTTCATAGAGCCAGAAAGGTTTGCGCTAGTCGGATTCAAGTCTTCATGCTGCTAAGCCTCGGATGAGGATGGACTTGTTCCTGATAAAAACCTATTTGTGATATTGTGTTCCGTTTAGTTCGGCCCAGCTAGGAATGCATTGATGTTATTTTTGTTTTATGCCTTATGGATGAACTGGTATCGTTATACAGACAATACTAAATCCTTCAGCTCCAGTGCCCCGAATTGACATTTGTTTACGCCGGAGAAATTACAGCTTCTAGGTTACTGGAGAGAGTCCTTGTTAGGATTTAAAAGGGAAGGACAATAAGGGTGTGTTACTTGTTTATGTGACCTTGATAATTTCGTTGTGAGTGCATGTGAACAAACAGTAATCTTTGGTCTGTCTTTAGGAAGCAACCATATATTGAGAAGCTATGAATAAAGAGAGGAAGAGCTCACCTCCTTATTCATGTGGTAGGTAGAGGTTCATTAGCGAGAATGAAACGAGAGTAGTTAGGATATATGTTTTAATTCTTTCCTTTTGTCGTTTCAGCTATCCCTTCCGTTCCAATCCCTTCTATTACCTTTCCCTCGCTTGATTACCTCTACGCTCTGTGTGTTTTGCTAATCAGAGTGTGGGGAAATCAGGAGGTGGACCCCTTTCAGCATCACCCTGATCCCGAGGAGACGCCACTCGTGACAGATGGTGGTAGTGGTGGGGGTGTGTATACTGTGTTCTTTTGCTTTTCCTGTCAGTTCTGGTGTGTGCCCTTCTCTTCTGGAGTGTTGCAAAGGATTGTGGTCAGTAAAGGGGCTGGTTTTATACTCAGCTGTGTGGGTGTGCCCAAATGGGATTTTGCTGTCATGTGTGTTGTGGGTGTTGTCCTGGGAGTTTTTTTTTTGGCCTTTCGTTGTTTCATTGGTATGTGTTTTGTGTATTTAGAGCACATGGATGGCTACTTTGATTTGTGCTAAGTTTGGCATTGTTGCGGTGTTTGGCATAGTCCGCCATGTTTTTTATGTACCGTCCTCTGCGGTGGCTATGCTGCTGCTCTTCCGCTGTCTCTCCCATTCACTCCTGTGTGCAACCGCGGTGGTCAGAAACAGCGGATCGTACCACGGGACCATTAGGGATCGCCTCATTTCCCGTGCGGTGTCTCCTCTTTGCTTCCGGCAGGTTGTAGCTTTTCTGCTAAGTTTACGATCCCCGCAGTCGGGTTTTAGACGCCACCGCCCGCGTCGCAGGGTTTTTGTTAGCCCGCTACCGCTGCGGTCGGTCTTTTTTGGCGGTTGATCCTAATTTGCCCGCCAGGTTATCCACGGTCCCGGCGGCGGTTGTTTTTTGCCTCCATGGCGGTTGGGGTGATTTTCCACCCGCTATCCTAATGGGGCCCCTTGTGTTGGCCATAGGGTTTTAGGTTTGACCCCGGTCGACACAGCATCAAACATGGCCAGCCTACCCCCACCCCCCCGATTGGCAGCCTGGAGATTAAGAGGCCTGAAGCTAGTCTTACCCATTTCATGAATTTAGTCTATTCTTTTCTTAACTGCTTGTCCACGAAATCGAAAAGAGCTGTATAATTATTTTAGCCTGGATTTTACTTGGGATTGGAAGAAGGGTGAGTCTACACTGGTTGTTACAGTTGGTTAATTTTCCCTTCTTTGGAATCCTGACAATGATGCCTTGGTTCCAGTCATCTGGTACTTTCTTCCCTCCAAACTAATGTAAACAGTGTTTGGAGGATCTTGGCTGATGTTTCAGGGTCTCCCTTGAATATTTTTGCATACAGGTTATGTGGTCAGGAGCTTTTCCATAATGGAGGGATCAGATGACAGTGATGATTTCTTCTTTCTGAGGTAGGACAGTGTTCACATCCAAGTCTGTCTCGGCTTTTTGGATTCCTGCTTTGCAACATGTCTATTTCATGTCTCTATAGTGTGTTTTTAATTAGTTGTTGTATGTCATTGGTCAATTTTAATTTTTAGTGTTGCTATTGGTTTATTTGAATTCTTTTTAGTTTGGTAATTGTTTTACTTGCATGAAAATTGGCAAAGTGATATTCTGAATGTATTTTGTTTAAAAAAGGTATAATATATATTTTAGCTATTGAAGATGTTGATTATATTTCTTTCTAAATATTTTTGTTTTTGTAGTTCTTTTTTCAAAATTATGTTGTATAAGTTTGGTTAGGTATGTTTGTATATAACTTTAATGTGATATGAGTATAAATGTTATTTATTACAATTATAGTGTTGAAAATAGTAGTTTTATTCTGTTTTAGAGTTGTCGATATTTTGTTAATGAAGATAATATTGATGTCTATATTTTTGTTCTAGATATTTTGGACATGTCCTATATTTATTTATAACCTTCGATATTTTGTATTACGATATTTGTGTTTGCGATTTTTGTGTTGTCGATATGTTTGCATTACGATATTGTGGTATCAATATTATTGGTTTTTTATAAATAAGTATGCAACATCGATATTTTAGTTATCAATATTTTGAACTCAATATAGTTGCATGTCGATTTTTTGACTTTTGATAATATGTCACCATGGTATTAAAGTAAATAAATACAAACACAAATATTCTAACCTGGCCGGAAATCCAAAATACAACGATAAAAATGAATACCTAAATTAACAACTACAAACACCATAACTTCCAAAACGTAACTCCATACACCCTAAAAACAACACTACTACCTTCTAAATACACTTAAAATTGTTAAATTTAAAACAAAATGACTCTTACCTTCTCAGACACGAAACAGCTCCCACCGCAAGCTTCTCTCTTCCCAAATAACCCAAAAAGACAATGAGCAGTGTCTAAATTAAAGACCCAAATAAAGATGTCAACAATAGAAATGTTAAATAAATGACTTAATAATTTATTTAACATTAAATAATAATTACAAAATTAAAATAACAGTGTGATGAATTATTTAGAATTGTATCATACTTTAAAAAATATTGTATTTGTCTCATGTATTGTAAAATTATAATAATAAATATAATGACATAATAATATCTATTATAATAAAAAAATGTATGTACAAAACAATTACTAAATGAATGCATTCTTTTACAAAACAAATGTTATGATATGATAGTTATTAATAATTCATTATTAATATTAATATTATAAATACATGTACTTTATATTATAATTTTGAACTATGGTATTTTGTACAAACTTTATTGTAAAATATTTACAGTATATTATGTTAATAAATATTTAGCAATTTTTGTTAACATGTATAACAATATTAAAATGTAAAAACAATATGTTACATTTATAACAAAATATCCACCAATTAACAAGATGTCAAATGAAAAAATAAAAATGCATCAAAGCATATGTACAAAATATATGCAAACGTAAAGTATATTTTTATTCACCATATTATTTTCTTTATCCTATAATGTACTTTTTGCAACATACATGCTAATAAAAATAGATTTGTATAAAATAAAGACATACTGCTGCAAATACTTATATTTTGTGATTATATTTCTACTGTTTAATAAAAAAATACTATTTTGATTTACTTATGAACTCTATGGGATCGATTCCGAATCGGGAAACAAATCCGTACGACGGTTCGTATTCGCAGCCGTTTCCGTCCGAATCGTGTAGTACGATCCGTTGCAAGAGAATACGTCCAAATCATTGCCAACCAAACGAAAATGAAGTGTAAATCCGTACGACATCGACCCGCACAGTGAACCGTACGATTCGTAAAAATGCCGTACTACCTGCCAAGTACGATCCGGACCGGGGAATGAGTACGCGATTCGTACGGTAAACGTTGCGTATGAGCAATTCATACAGAGGGCTACACTATCACATAAGCACCGTACCCCAGAAATCCAGGGGTGTATGCACGGTATCCCGATGCACCGTACCCCTGTAATCATAGGGTGTATGCACCGTACCGCGGGGGTCCTTTTCGTACACATTTCGGAGGCGAAATCTGCTTTTACAAACGTTTTAGGCTCCCTTAGGAAAAGAGTCGTACGGACTGTTGTTGATACGATTCGTACTTGCTGAGTCGGAAAATGCAGCTTCGATCCGTATGGACATTGCGTACTGCGCGTTCCGAATGCGATTTGTACGGATTAGTGAGTTGTACGGTCTTCGGTACGATTCGTACGGAGAACTGCTTTGAGTACACATCGTACTACATTGTACGTACGGGTACTGTTCTGCATACGATTCGTATGGGAAAAAAGCTCCGTATGGCTATTCGGAGGGCATTTTACCGAATCAGAATCAACCCCTATATGTTATATAATAAAATATTTGGAAATAAAATGTCTCACTTTTTTTTTACTACCTTTACATTGCTATGACTTTAAATGTATTCAAAAATTGCTGTTCTTATAATTAATATATAGAATATGTAACCTAAATATAATAAAATAGATAATAAATATATTCATTTAGCACATATATAAAATTATATTTCAATAATAATTATCATACAAAATATTACATTATATTTAAGAATTAATATGGTAAATTTTACTTACAACTTAATTCAACTTAAACATAAAATACTTGATATATTTTTCAGTTGTATATTTAATTATAATTGATGGTAAACACTGACCCTAATTAATGTACTATTCCCACTGCAGTCTAAATTAAATTGGGGTAGGTGCTGGACACTAACTTAAATTAATTTACTATTCCCACTACAGTCTAAATTAAATTGGGCTAGGTGCTGAACAATTAACCTAATTAATTTACTATTCCCACTCCAGTCTAAATTAAATTGGGGGAGGTGCGGGATACTGAACCTGATTAATTTACTATTCCCACTCCAGTCTAAATTAAATTGAGGTAGGTGCTGGACACTTAACCTAATTAATGTAGTATTCCCACTCCAGTCTACATTACATTGGGGTAGGTGCTGGACACTTAACCAAATTCATTTACTATTCCCACTCAAATCTAAATTAAATTGGGGTAGGTGCTGGACACTGAAACGAATTAATTAACTATTTCCACTCCAGTCTAATTTAAATTGGAGTAGGTGCTGGAAACTGAACCTAATTAATGTACTATTCCCACTCCAAGTTAAATTAAATTGTAGTAGGTTCTGGACACTGAACCTAATTAATCAACTAATCCCACTCCAATCTAAAATAAATTGAGTATGGCCTAAAATCTAAACCTAAATAATTTCAAATTATAGTAAATCTAAATACTAAAAATAAATACTATTGTTATGAATATTAGTATATAAAATAACATTTCTAAATATTTTGAAACACACTCCCCAACCTCAACCCCTATAAACTCAACATCCCACTCCTAAAATATAATTCTAATTTAGAAATTAAAATAATTAATTTGATATTTAGATTTTAAATTTTAATTAATTTAATATAAATATTTTAAAATACTCCGCACCATTATCCCCTATAAACTCAACATCCCACTCCTAAAATTTTATTTAAATTTTGGCATTTAATAAATTAATTTCCTATTTAAATTTGAAATTTGTATTAAATATAAATATTTTAAAACACTCCCCACCCTTTTCCCCTATAAACCAAACATCCTGCACCTAAAATGTAATTTGAAATTTGAAATTTAATAAATTAATTTTCTATTTAAATTTGAAATTTTTAATAATTAAATATAAATATTTTAAAACACTCCCCACCCTTATCCCCTATAAACCCAATATCCCGCTCCTAAAATTTATTTTGACATTCGAAATTTAATAAATTAAATACCTAATTAAATGTGAATTTTTTTATATTTAAATATAAATATTTTAAAACACTCCCCACCCTCATCCCCTATAAACCCAACATCCCGCTCCTAAAATTTGATTTGAAATTCGAAATGTAATAAATTAAATTCAAAATTTTTATTAAATAAATATACATATTGTAAAACACTCCCCACCCTTATCCCCTATAAACGCAACATCCCGCTCCTAAAACAATATTAAAAATAAAATATTATTATATATATATCTAAAGACAATTCAATACTTAACACTAACTACAAAATAACATAAAAAACATACAAAAACAATATTTTTACATTTCGATATTTTTTATTTCGACATTACTTACCTCGATATTTCACACAGTATGTAAAATCGATATTTTTTACTTCGATATGCAGAAGATCGATATTTCCAACTGTTGACATTTATAACTCGATATTTCTGTATATCAAAATAAAAGACTCGATATTTTGACTATGCACCGCATTTCTCATTATGCAGATCCATCCATATCTCATGTTTCCAATGATATTATCATCCACATTGTGTTTTATATATGTTTCTGTTATTGTGTTTATTCCATATTCAACACTGATACACCATTATATTTCTCGTAGAAGTTCTCCAGTGATGTCAATAATAGCAAAGCCGACATTGATTTTGGTACTCAGCTTCTCACTCTCCTCTCACACGCAAACCACAATCGAGCAATAACACAATCCACTCACTGTTATCTTAGCAGAAAAGGCCACTTTTATTAAGCCAGGTAAGACTATCATCCTTTATGCAAAAATAAAAACAATCATTGACACTATCAAACCACTTTTTGGATTATACTTCGAAAAAAAACACAAAACATTTTAGTATGAGAATACCCTAAATAGTTCCTACAAAACTTGCAAAAATGAACCCCATGTAATGCAAAATCCCACCATTTCCCTTCCCCTCCTTTGCTTACTGACCTTTACCCCCCACCCCCACCCCTGAGAGATAGATGTGCCCGCTCCAGACTATCCAAAACCCCCCCAAAATGCCTACCTAGCTATGAACATATAGGGAATCTCACCTGTCTTATAGTGACGATTTTTTTTATTTTTATTTTTTTATGTATATACATATAGGGTCGGTCAAAGAAAACAGTCAGTCGTTAGGTTCAACCACCGCAGTGTCCTCCCGCCAACAGGACTCCTACATTTAAACTACCTATATGTCCCGCCCCCTTAACCTACCTACACCTATCACGCAGTGTGGATTATTCCATCGCGTGGAAAAACCCCAGGGGGACACCGGCTCTCCCCTGGGTCCCCATTCCAAAATGGCTGCCACACTTTTCCCAGTACGGATACCTTCTCTGAATCAGCCAGTTTTCGGTTTCACACAACCTTACTGTTCGAGCACACTAATTTGTTCATTTGGGCCCTTTTTTTAAAATATTTGATTTGCATTTGAATCTCCATCCACTCTGTTTTGACTTTTCCGGAACGCTATGGCGCTAATTCTTCCAATTTACCAAACCGGTAAGAATGGCAGCACTCTCAGTTTTTATCGCATCTTGCCATTCACAAGGCTCATTCGAGAGTTTGCCTTAAATGAGAATAATTTTAGCTTTGTTTATCTTGCGTTCACCAGACCCGGTCCATCACATCTTGCTTTTCACAAAACCAACTTCAGATTTTGCCTCAAGTGACAATAACCTATCATTGTTTATTTCACGGAATCTTGTTCTTCACCAGACCCATTTGTGATTTCATCACATATGATAACATTGCAGGCAGACCAGCCTTAAACCTGGGCGAATTCGCCTTCAGTCAGTACTAACGCACATTACTGCCTATTGATTTAGACAACTGCACACAAATTAACAGCACATAAGCAGTCTGGCTTAGAACACGCTGGCAACAGCTATCTTCAGTCTTGATTTTACCCACAGCCCATGGTGATCTCACTCACAATCCTGAACTCTGTGGTCACTCCCTTCGGCGACTGCTTGACCACCTCTGTACAACTACATTCGATGTATGAATTCTATACATTACCACCACTACATAGTGAACCATGCTTTTTCTAGGCTCATTTGTTTAGGCGTTTAGCATAACTCTGATGAGGGGCCCCTTTTATCCCGAAATGCATTGTGATGATAAATAATTTCGGAGCATTTATTTGCCCCACCTTCTTTGTTGACAACATGTAAACAAAAGATTTGCCATGCAGAATTAATGGCGATTTAATGAATTCTATATATTTTTATTTTTTTATTTTTTTATTAACATTGCTCATTACATTAAACAATGCAGGACATTTAGCACAGTGCATGCAGTGAAATCGCAGTTTACAGGACAATGACAAACCTTTAATTGCACAAATAAGGCAGGTGACAATTGACATTACAGTCCCAATCCATCCCTCCTCTCCCTGTATTTCCACCATGGTCCCCAAATTTTCTGCCATTTCTTGGCGCAACCCCTACTTTTGTAGATGGTTTCCTCGGCCCTCTGGCACCAGTCCATGTCTCGCACCCATTGGTCCCACTGAGGCGGCATCCGCGAGCCCCAGGCCCTTGCAATATTCCTTTTCGCCATCCCAGCCGCCAGTGCCAGCCAGATCTCCTTGTACCTAGTCCAGTCTGAGTCACTTCTAATCATTAAAAGTAGCCATCGGGGCTCTAGCGGGACCGGTGAACCCACCACTGTCTTCATCATGTCGACAACCTTAGTCCAGAAGGGAACTATCTCCGGGCATTCCCATAAGATATGATAGAAGGTGCCCTCTTCCCCACACACCCATGCACAAAGGGCCGACTGACTCCTCCCCCAAGCGTGTGCAGGGATAGTATACTCTGTGCAGAATTTTAAGCTGCACTAACCGGAACCTGCATCGGGTGGCTATCTCCCGTGGGCTCTGTAGGGCGCCCTGCCAGTCTTCATCTTCCAAGTCCCCAATGTCCCCCACCCATCTCTCCCGCAGTGTCACCAGTGGGTCCGCCATGTTGTTTATGAGTTTGCGATATATTGTGGAGGTGGGATTCTCGACTATTGGGTCCAGCAGTAGCCTTTCTTCCATTGGGGAGTACTCTGGGAGAGACGTGCCCGCTCACTATATGAGCCCGTAGTGCATGGAAAAGTCGTATGTAGTGGTATTGCTGGGAGTCATGCAGGTCGTACTCCTGTTTGAGGTAGGCAAAGGATCGCGGGTTTTCCCCTTTCCAGACGTCTCCCAGGTATTCAATACCTATAATTTTCCAGCCCCGGAACTATGTCAAGCGGGTCACATTCCTCAACTGGTCTCTGTGCCGCAGGGGGGTTCTACCCATCAGGGAGCCCGACCACCCCAAGAATTGATTGGCCTCCCTCCAGCATTGAACCACCACCCCGGTATGGGACGGCCAATCCTTTCCCTGTTTCCGAGCGTAAAGCAGGGGCTCGCAGTTTCCAGCCGGCATAGCCCATCGGTCTACCCTGTAAGCCGGTTCTGACCGATCTGCGTGCACCCAGTCGTTTACCACCTGCAACCGGGAGGCCCAGTAGTACAGCTTGACGTCCGGTAGGGCCAGCCCCCGTCATAGACCTCCCTCGTTAGCTTAGGCAGTGCTATCCTAGGGTTGCCACCATCCCAGAGCAGGGCTCGTATCTCTTGCATTATCCGCTTGAACACCCCCAGAGGTATCGGGTAGGGCGTATTTTGCAGGATATAAAGTAAGCGCGGTAAAGCAAGCATCTTGAACACCGCCGCCTGACCCATAAGGGAAAGAGGCAGCGTTCTCCAATGTTTCACATTGGTTTTAAGACACAATATTTGGGGTTCGAATTTCCTAGCGAAGAACTCCGCCCTGTCCCTTGTGATGTAGAGCCCCGAGTATTTAAATCCGTCCACTACGACAGAGGCGGGACACTGGGTCGGGATTCTCGGTGTAGGGCCCGGGAACGGGAAAATCACTGACTTCCCCTAATTAATCTTATAACCCGAGTAACTGCCAAATAGTTCAAAGAGGTGTAGAGCCTGTGCGATCGAGTGGTATGGTAGGGCCATATATAACACAATATCATCTGCATATAAAGAAATGCGCTCCTCCCACTCATCACAACGCCAGGCCCCAAAACGATCTATCCCTCCTTATCCAGTGCGCTAGTGGCTCCAGGGCTAGAGCGAAAAGGAGGGGGGACAAAGGACACCCTTGCCTGGTGCCCCTATGTAGCGGAAAGGTTCTGGACACCACGCCGTTAACTCTCACCCTCCCACCGGTTGTGCGTATAAAGGCCGAACCCAACTGCAGAATACCAAACCGAACCCCAGATGCCGGAGCACCATAAACAAATAGGGCCTCTCAATACTATCAAAAGCCATTGAGGCGTCCAGCGCCATCAATGCTGTCTGGGTGGCCCCCACATCCTCTGTCACGTATAGTACTCCATAGAGGCAGCGGAGATGATGCCGGGTGCTCCTATGTACAATGAACCAGACTGGTCTACGTGTATTAAGTCCGGCAGGACTGCTAGCAGCCGGTCCGCCAGGGCCTTAGCTAAAACCTTGGGTTCTACATTTATAAGTGATATTGGGCGCCAGGAGGAACAAAGATCAGGCGGTTTTCCCACCTGACTACTATTGTGGCCTCCCGTTGGTCTGGCAGAAGCCTACCCACCTCTCGCGCTTCCCGGTACATGTGTAGGAGTGGGCCGATGATGATATTGGCCTGTCGTTTAAAAAGCTCCACTGGGAGGCCGTTTGGCCCCTGCGTCTTTCCAGATTGGAGGGAGCTGAGAGCCAACCCTATTTCCTCCCCCAATAGGTCAGCCTCCATTCGATCGGATAGCTCTTGGGATAAGGTAGGGAGCGCAAATTCCTGCAAGAATTCTGCGCATACTTGTTCAGTGCGGGTGCAGCCCGGGGTGTATACCTCTTCATAGTAGAATGCGAAAGCTTCCGCTATGTCTGCGCTGTTCGAGGCCAGTGAGCCTGTGCGGTCCCTCACCCCGGCCACCCACGAGCGTTCCCTGTCACAGCAATCAAGCCACGCCAGCAGCTTAAGAGCCTTGTCTCCTACATCATAGATTCTGTGTTGGGTGGCAATGGAGTAGGCTTGTGCCTCGCCTTCCGCCAGAGCCCTAAGCTCCTTCTGTTTAAGGGCCAAGTTATGTCTGAAATCCGCTGTTGGCGCTGCCCCTGCCCACCTCTCTATCTCCTCAATCTCCCCCTTCAACCGGGTAACCTGCAGGGATTCTTCCTTCTTCTTTGCTCCTATCAGCGCCTGAGCCTGTCCCCTTAGAACAGCATTGAAGGCCTCCCAGAGAGTGATGCAGGACTCCACCGACCCCTTATTTTCCTCAAAGTATAGCTGGGAACCCGCAGGGAGCTCATCACTTATGGCGTCACTTCACTTATGGGATTCTCGTGTTTTCATTACAGCTACGACATGTTCAGTTTAGTACAGTCATCCTCCACATACGCTTCGGGGTCAGTTTCCCCAGTAAGTCGGGCTTGGTTTACTTTTCTCTGCAGAATGCATGTTTTGGTAGCAGACTCTTCATAGATCATCACTTTTTTTATCCCCCAGCTCCTCTCATGCGAAGACGTCTTCAGTAATTTCAGCATCAGTGTATTCTCATACAGTTTCTTTGTCTTTTTTGCCCAGCATACTTGTGAGTTTTTGCATTCTTTACTCTATTCCTCTTCAGCATCCGCGATTCAGTGTTTCTCACTTTGGGCTTTTGGAGCTTCCTTTTAAAGATATCACATTCACTGGGTTTTCTTTTTTGTGGAATGAGTTTATTTTAGTACATGGTGGTTGTTTTGCTAACTCTATTCACACTCACAAATTGACTCAGTGAACAACAACACTAGCCATTTTTTGTATTACGTGTAACTGGACCCTTGACATTGTACTATTTTGAAAGAGTATTATACCTTGTGGTACATTATTGTTTCTATGTTTTCTTTCCTTTTTTTCCAACAGTGCCCCCGAAGAAGGGATATTCTCCCGAAATGCATTGGGCAGCAGGGCATAACTAAATGTTCAGTACATTTAACATATTGCATGTAACAAAAAACAATTTTGCGAATATTTTCTTTCCTCATGAAAAGTTTTTGAATATGTGCATATTTTGTACAAATGTCAAATACAAATTGTGTCATCATTTAATATGTCTTTGTGTCATTTGCTTGCATTAAGACAAGTATGGACTTTCGGTCCAAATGTGAAGTAGCTGTTTACTTTTGATTCAATGTCCAAATCAGACTATTGTTTATACTTTACTATAGCTGTGCACCTGGCATACTAGGGGTTTTTCCTCTAGCTCATTGTTCTAGCTTTCGGGTCGGCAACCCTCCAACCAGGGCAGCACGCAACCTTTGAATATATTAGAGAAACTGTGTTATATTTCGTGATACCAGGCTGTGCGCTAACCCTTTCAATCTCACTAGTCATCACAGATGCGCCACGGATCAATCCTCAGGAAGGAGGCCCTGTTAATCACTGGCGCCTTTAATCGTAACCCCAACCGGGGAATGATCGGAGATTCCCCGGGTCAGGATATGAGGTTCCGCAAAGTCGCCCAACTGGTCAGCATGTGTAAAGAAATGGTCTAGCCGGGAAAGGGACCGGTGCCTGGCCGAAAAGAATGTATACTGTTGTTGTGTGGGGTGGGGTGCGCGCCAGATGTCACTAAGCCCCAGAGCGGAAATAAAGTCCTGCAACCTATACTCCCTCCCTGGACCTCCGCCCTTCGCCCGAGCGGTCCAGGTCAGCGTACATTACAGCATTGGTGTCACTACCTAATAGGAGGGTACCCCATGGAAGATCAGTCAGGAAGGAACCCATTTGTGTGTATGTTGAGGCGTGAAGTCCCAGTGGGACATAGCAGGAGCCCAGTACTATGGTTCGGCCCTCCCACCTTCCAGCCACTGCAACCAAGCATCCCGAGTCGTCTGTCAGGTACCGGACACCATTAGTGGCAGGGTGTTGCGGATTAATATGCCTACCCCTTTGGATCCCGAAGTGAACCCCGAGTGGGCCACCGTTTTGTAACCAAATCTGTCAAGGGCCTTGCATCTGTTACCTCGCAGGTGTGTCTGCTGAAGCAGGACCACATCTGGCGAGTGTCTTTTCAGTTACTGGAGGACCAGCATCCGCTTAATTTTGTTGCCCAGACCATTGACGTTCCACGTCCAAACTTTAATGAGCATCTGGTCACCCATCACTGACATCTGGCCTCCCACCTATATGAGCATAATAGTCCCAGTGTGCACCGATCGAGCCATCCCCGCATGCAGAACACCTGTGTTGATATAAAGCATAACAAACCCCTATCGCAAAAACTCCTCCCCGTACCAACTCCCCCTCCCTGCCTCCCTGCTAGGTGGGTACCCAATCTCCCACCAACCAAACATGCAGAGTGCCTGTCGTCCCGTTCGACCAATATCAAACCTGAAAAGGAAACGTGAGCTTGCAGTCAGCAAAAAAGGTTATACAGTATTGACGGACATTACACCCAACATGGTAAACATTCTCTAGCAATCACTAATCAACTCCCCAGGTCCCCACCCATCCCCCTCAGGCCGTAGCGAGTATATGTCCCAGGCAGTGTGTCCAATGCTCTAGGCAACTCCCAATGGGGCCAAGGAAATTCAGTCTCTGATGGCTTGCGACAGCGCTCATCGACAGCTTCCCTGGCTTCAGGGCCACCAGAAACCCATCCACCGCCCAGGGCAGGAGTCACCCTACATTTCTGCGCATTCTCTTTACCTGGGCCGACATTGAGCCTTGTTGTGGATGTCTGTAGCGTGGGTGTTCCCTTTCGGCGCATCTCGTTGTGGCAAGCTCTGTTCATGAACATGCCTACCCCCACTCCTGCCCACTGTCCACCATCCATCCAGCCAGTCGCTGGCCTCCTCTGGCAACTCAAAAAAGTATGACTTACTGCCATCCAGAACCTTAAGGCGAGCAGGGAAGAGCATCATGTACTTCACGCCTTGTTCACGAAGAGCCCTCCTCACTCCTTCAAAGGACCTGCATAGAAGCTGAACGTGGAGCGTGAAGTCAGGTAAGAATCGGATGGTGGCATTCTCAAGCTGTAGATCTCCGGTCACTCTCTATGTCTGTAGGATGGCATCCCGGTCCCTAAAGTTCAGGATCCTTGTGATTGTGTGTGGCGGGCCCCTGGCTTAGGCCTCCCTCCCAGTGCTCGGTGGGCTCGCTCAACGGAGAAGAACTTGGAGGGGCGTTACGGTTTCAGGTGGTTGAGGATTAAGTCTTGCACAAATCAGTCGGTGGATTGCCCCTCCATTCCTTCCGGAACCCCCTCTATGTGGATATTATTGTGCCGTGCCAGACCTTCCTGGTCCTCCATCGGGCCTGAATTTCGGACTGGTTTCTCGTCAGGGTGGCCACATGTTCTTCCAGTCTATTTGTCTTGCATTGGAGACTACTGATTCCCGTCTCCGCCACTGCAACCTTTCCTGACATCTTGCGGAAGTCGGCCTGCAGGAGATTGACCTCCTCCATTACAGAGTCTAGTTTGGGCTCCAAGGTGCCCCGCAGGTCCCTGATCGCACCCATGATGTCCCTAAGCGATGGGTCTGGGTCGTTGCCTACTGGATCCCCCAGTTGGCTGCCACCTGAAGCTTCCTCCGCCCTGCCCATGGCCACTGTGTACTTGTCAATATGATTGGACTGGCTCTGTCCTAGTGGTCTGTTGCAGCCCATGATTGGGCGGACGGGCATCTCTCGTGCGCGACAGTAAGTGCCACCAGCGATCTTTCTGTGCCCCTTTGAAACAGGTCCTAGACCGCCAGTTACCTTGCGCTGTGGCTATGCCCTCCTCCCCCTTCTTGGAGCTGCAGGTGACCAGTACTGGTGCTCCTGCCACCACCGCCTTGTAACTTGTGCCCCTGCCCTGATGTGTGCCTGGCCGCTGCTGCCCTCTTCCTCCAACGAAGCACCAGGCGTGCTCAATCTCGCTGGGGCCCTCGCCCCTAGTCAGCGGGGTTCATGGTTCTGGGCGACACTCACCATTGCCCCCTCCGCCGTTCTCCTTATGCCCTGAATTCCTGCACTGCCCGGCCGGAGGCCTCCAATTCCAGCCCTCTGGTGACTAACCAGGGGCTCCGCTCTCGAATAGTGCCCTAGGTGCAGGCTCCTCACGTGTCTCACCGCCCCAGGCCCGATGTCAGAGTAAAGCTAGTTTCTCCAGGGAGGCTGCTCACTCCCTCGCGCACACCCAGGGACACACCTCGTGGCTGCCGCACCAGCAGGGGAGCCTCTACATACCTCAGCGCTCCACCCTGGCAATGGTAGATTCTGCACTACCGGGATCGTGTGTGCCTCTTCGCCTGTCGCTGCTGCCTTCGACCCCCTCAGGGCATTAAGGAGACGTCTACATGCGACCCGCTGTCTCAGACGGTCGCGGATCCCGCTATCGCCGAGCTACTGCCCAGCGGGCACCATTTTGTTTCCGAGGTCGGGCCAATCGGGCTGCCTGAGGTGAGCGTTGGAGTGCTCCCGGGGGTCACCTCTGTTTTCTTGCGGGTCCCGCCGCCTCCCGACGGCTTCCGAAGCCGCTAGTTGCCGCTTTGGTGCAGGATAATGCCGGATTTCGGGTGTAGATATGCTGACTGTTAGCGCAGCTCTGTCATGCGCGGCCATCTTTGGTGGCTGCAAGCCACGCCCCCAATTAATTCTATTTTTGAGAAAGGACCAACCGGTCTTTTATCTTTGATCAAACACAGACTTCTCCATTAACTGGATATCACGCTGAGCATTTGGGCAACGCCACTCCTGGCGTGTCGCTTATTCAGAATATTCTCTCTAACGCTCGTGGATCAGAGAGCGATACCCGATCTGCATGCATCACCATATTGAACATTCAAAGGAACATATGACCTTCGTTTCCATATCTTGGTGTGCATGAACCACCACTTGTACCATCTTGAATAGTCTCAGCATGCTGTGCAGGAGGTTTGGGACAGGGGTGGAGGGGTAATGTGGCACCATATGTTTGGCCTGGATGCCTGGCATTGAGAACCTTCCACCCCCATTTAAAAAGTATGTTGTAAAAGGGAGAGAGAGAGTGCTTTTTGCTGGTGGACTCTGAACACAGGGACGTTGTTGGTGGCAGCAGCCATAGACGTGTCCTTCCAAACAAGCCCCATAATGCCCAAAAGGGGGCAGCTCACAGGTCACCCCAGGACTAATGGGTCTCTCCAAGGGTCAGTGAGGCTGCCCCTTGTACCAACTGAGGACTAGTAGGGGGAAGATATGGATCTCTGCGCCACAGAAGCACGAGAGGAGCACAAGGCGCAAAATCCAGGAGGAAAGATTGCACAGAGAACAAGTGGAACCAGATCCCTTATGATGCCCGCTGAAACTGCAAGAGCCCATCACCAGGAGTAAAATGAGCTCAAGATTGTGGAAAATGGCCAAACAGGGCCGGAGATATCCAAATTTGAAGCTCACCAACCTTTGACTTTTTCAGGACACAGAGTATGTGTTGCTCCACTGTATTTCTTTCAATTACCTCTAAGGAGTGCAAGGGCCCAGGGGTTGGCACAAGATTTTTATCACTAGTCCTAGGCGGTGCTTGCAGAGTTACACTCCTCAAAATTCCAGGAAGTTGCTGAAAAACGTCACCAAATTCTGCAGAGTTCTGTAAGCGGGTCGAGTATTGCTTGGCTAACCCTAATGAACTCCCCTTGGCTGTTGAGGGCCGTTGGGGGCCAAGAAGCCCTATTGTTACATCAAGTAAGTCCCCCACAGCAGCATTGCTGAAATGTCATCGGAGGCCAAACCCTCTCTCAACCACTCTGCAAAGGGACCTCCTGGTGCACAACTGATTGGTGGATGAAGTCCCCTTAGCTGCTGACAGTCGTTGGAGGCCAAGAACCCCTAGTGTTGATACAAGTAAGTCCCCCACAGCGTGATTGCTGAGATATCGTCGGAGGCCCCGTCCCCTTTCTCATTTGTGCTGCAAAGGGGCCTCCTGGCACACAACTGATTGGGGGATGAAGTCCCCTTGGCTGCTGAGAGTCGTTGAGGGCCAAGAACCCCTATTGCTGCAACAAGTAAGTTCCCCATAGTGGGATTGATGAGAGGTCATCAGAGGCCTGCCCCCTTTCTAAACCACTCTGCAGAGGGGCCTACTGGTGCACCACTGGTTGGGGGATGAAGTCCTCTTAGGTGCAGATGGTAGTTGGCAACCAAGAACCCCTACTGTTGCCACAAGTAAGTGTCCCACAGTGGGTTTGCTCAGACGTTGTTGGAGGCCCCATCCCCTTTCTCAACCATGCTGCAAAGGGACCTATTGGCGCACAACTGATTGGGGGATGAAGTCCCCTTGGCTGCTGAGAGTCGTTCGGGGTCAAGAACCCCTAGTGCTGCAACAAGTAAGTCCCCCACAGCCGGATTGCTGAGATGTTGTTGTAGGCCCCTCCCCTTTTTCAACTAGTCTCCAACGGGCCTCCTTGTGCACTATTGGCTGGGAGATGAAGTCACCTTGGCTCCTGAGGGTCGTTGGGGCCAAGAACTCCTATTGTTGCCACAAGTAAACCCCCCACAGCGAGATTGTTGAGAGGCTGTTGGAGGCCCACCCCCTTTCTCAACCACTCTGCAAAGGGATGTCCTGGCACACTACTTTGCTGGTGGAGGAATCCCCCATGGCTGCTGAGAGTTGTTGGGGTCCAAGAACTCCTATTGTTGTAACAAGTAAGTCCCCCACAGCTGGATTGCCGAGACCTCATCGGAGGCCACACCCCAGTACTCAACCACTCTGCAAAGGGGCATCCTGGTACACTTCTGGTTGGGGGATGTAGTCTCCGTGGTTGCTGGGTCGTTGGGGGCCAAGAACACCTATTGTTGCCAAAAGTAAGTCCCCCACAGCTAGATTGCTGATATGTTGTCGGAGGCCCCACCCCCCTTCTCAACCACTCTGCAAAGGGGCCTCCTGACGCACTATTGATTGGGGCATTAAGTCCCCTTGACTGCTGAGGGTTGCCCGGCTCTTGAAGTGTGCTTGTCAAATCTTGTTGCGCTCCCCGCACCCACAAAATGACACAGCAAGCGTGCCAATGGGCGCTAATGCCGGAGTGCAGAGTTAATCAGTAACTCCGCATTCTCTGCCGAATTCTGCAAACTCCGCGAGCAGAGCAGAATTTTACATCTAGGCCTAATCATTACGTCCTCTGGTAGGGGCTCCATGGAGCACCAATGCGCCCCCCTTCCAATGGTGGTAGCCTCGCCTCCACTCCCTGTGCCTAAGGTGAGCAGAACAAATACTACCAAATGCACCACATTGACCGTAGGGAACAGGGAGGGTGAAGAAGACGGCAAGCTTCCGCCAGATGCACAGGGGGCCGATGAGCCACAAAAAAGTTGGTTCCCTGTACGGCTATAACAAATTGATATAGCGCTTACTACCCCTCTGGCCTTAAATTTGAGATGAGCGGATAAGGATTGTCAACCACTCTGAAAAGGGGTGTCCTGGCGCACTACTAGCTGGTGGAGGAATCCCCCATGGCTGCTGAGAGTTGTAGGGGGCCAAGAACTCCTATTGTTGTAACAAGTAAGTCCCCCACAGCGGGATTGCCGAGACATCATCGGAGGCCACACCCCAGTACTCAACCACTCTGCAAAGGGGCATCCTTATACACTACTGGTTGGGGGATGTAGTCTCCTTGGTTGTTGGGTTTTGGGGGCCAAGAACCCCTATTGTTGCCAAAAGTAAGTCCCCCACAGCTAGATTGCTGATAGTCGTCGGAGGCGCCACTCCCCTTCTCAACCACTCGGCAAAGGGGCATCCTGGCGCACTATTGATTGGGGCATGAAGTCCCCTTGACTGCTGAGGGTTGCCCGGCTCTTGAAGTGTGCTTGTCAAATCTTGTTGCACTCCCGCACCCACAAAATGACACAGCAAGCGCGCCAATGGGCGCCAATGCCGGAGTGCAGAGTTAAGCAGTAACTCCGCATTCTCTGCCGAATTCTGCAAACTCGTCGAGCGGAGCAGAATTTTACATCTAGGCCTAATCATTACGTCCTCTGGTAGGGGCTCCATGGAGCACCAAAGCCCCCCCCCCCTCCAATGGTGGTAGCCTCGCCTCCACTCCTTGTGCCTAAGGTGAGCAGAATAAACACTACCAAATGCACCACATTGACCGTAGGGAACAGGCAGGGTGAAGAAGACGGCAAGCTTCTGCCAGATGCACAGGGGGGCGATGAGCCACAAAAAAGTTGGTTTCCTGTACAGCTATAACAAATTGATATAGTGCTTACTACCCCTCTGGCCTTAAATTTGAGATGAGCGGATAAGGATTGTCAAATGGAGTATTTGGTTAGGGGTAAGAGTAGGTGGGTACATTAGATTGACAGAAGTCAGTTGTGAAGATATCTGGATATCTACCATTTTTTATTCAGCTTGGTGCACAGGTCTTGGACAAATGAATTGGAAATTAAAAAAAAAGGCAGATATAAGAAAGCTCTGGAAAGTTTGGAAGAGTACCTTTTTGTATTTGTTTTAATTCTGAAGGTAAAGAATTATTTTTTGTGGCAAAGGGCTTTGAGGTAGGAGGGTTAAGGTGATATTTGTGTGCATTCGGGTCTTTAATTTGTGATGAGCGGAAAAGGGTATTTACATGGGGACCTAGAGTAGATGAGTTCTGGTAGGTATGAAGCAGTCAATTGTGAGGACATCTCGATACCGTTACTTTTTATACAGGTTGGAGCACAGGCCTTAAACAGATTAATTAAAAATAAGGAAAAGACAAGTGTAGGAAAGCTCAGGAAGATTTTAAAGAGCTCCCCTTCCCTGGACCATTTTAGATCCTTAATAAAAGAAACAAGAGCGGGCCACTCGGCCCCGGCTACCCCATCCACCAGCGCCAGGCCTTGATATTACTTATTTATTTATTTGTTAAAATGGGGAGGGTGACCTGCGTGGTCCCTTCCCTGGGCCACCTTTGGCCCCAGGGACCCCATCCCCCAGGGCCTGGCCTATCTTTTGAGATTCACTGGGGGAGCCTCAAGGCCCCACTGTCCCTGACAGCTCCCCACCTTCTGCGGGAGTGGGCATTGCTTTTTGACAGAGGCAGCTGCTAACATGCATCTCCCTCTGTCCAAAAGCAATTCTGCTCTGCTTCTTGGAAGCAAGAGTATTTTTAATGCTCTCACTTCCACAGAGCAAAGCAATGTTTGCTATGGCTTGCTGGGGGCGGTGCTCACGCCATGCCATGGCAAACTGCAATGTCCTGGGGGTGGGCACCCCGGGACATTTGCTGGAGTTGGCCCTGGGGGGTGGTGGTGTACAGGGCCATGTAGAGCTTCTAGAGGTGGGCTGTGCGCCCCATCCTTTATTCAATGGACCCCCTAAATGATTGTATGTGCGTCCTGGGGAGGTGGCAGTCCCATTCTTTGTTATTTATTTAAGCACGAAGGAGCTGGTGGGACCTGGCACACCAGGGGTTATTTAGAAGCACGTGCGGGAGTTCACACTTGCTTTAAAAAAAAGATTTTCAGCTATTTTGTAAATATTGCAAATTCCCTGCAACATTTAAAAATAAAAACATTTTATGCCATGGAGGTGTCCCGGGGACACCAAGACCATGGCTTCGGGGTCAGGGTATTCCCACCCTACCCTCTGTTCTTTTTTTTCACTTTCTTTTGGGGGGGAGTCCCAAGATGGTTGCCAGCACTTCCTGGTTGAAGTTTTGGTAGCTAATCAGCGTGGCACATTTCCCTGCACAAGCTTGTCTTTTTTCGCAAAGGCTTGGCGACCGGATTTATCACTATCATTTTTAACTTACATTTCTCAACAACTACTGAAGGGATTTACACCAAATAAGCAAAATACACTTTCTTGAACCAACATCTACCTCCATGCCAAATTTGATGTAAGTGTATTCACCAGTTCGGACTGTAGCTGTGGCTAAAGGTACCTATGGGATTTAACATTACAAATGCACCCTTATTTTGCTCCATAACTTCTCGTATCAAGCGAGATAAAAATAATAAAAAAAATATTAAAGTGCTATTGTGTGCCTTTGAGAATTATTCCTAATAAGCGAATGGGAACAATCAGGAATAGTTCTCAAAGGTACACAATTGCACTTTAATACTTTTTTTTGTTATGTCCCATGATAATATATCATGGTACAATGAAAATAAGCGTAATCCTCCACTGTGAAAACTCGTAACAATAGTATGTCATTTTTTGTAAATAATGTAAATATAAGTTGTCATACACTACAGATCCCATAATGCCACATCAAGGCCATATGGGTATATATGGTGAATGAGAAAAAGGACTCACTAACCGTGAGCAAAGCTGTGAGAGGGCTGAAACGCTGGGGTTGAGTGTTGTTGAATAAACTTACTCCAGAGTTTGCGTCATTTGTAATACATGTGGAATTTAGGGCCAGGATCCGGTCCCCACGCTAAGCACCTGCTGGTGAGTGCATCAAGCTTTTGGATACATTGTGGAATAAAAATGAACTCTTCGGTGGCGCCCAAGTGAACTCGCTAAGGAAACCACAGGAAAAGGAGCTCACCTCGGTGGTTGAGTGCCGCAGGAACATGGTCTGGGACTGCCGACCACCCCCCCCCACCTTAACATGCAAACTATAGTTAACAATACTTATCAGTCAAACAACAGAATTCTTTGGAAGGCAGGGGGTCTTGCGACCCCCCGGCCGTATTTATTAAAATATGAAAACAAATAAAAAATTGATTAAAACAACATTATTTACATAATTATTAAATGCAAAATTCAGACATTAGATTTACAGCAAGTTAGACAGGTATGATGGGCTAACCTTAACAAATATCTAATACAGCGTGTTTCCTAACCGAATCGAACATCCTACATATATTTTGCATTTTAATAATTTCTGGTCCTACGGCAAGGTCGTTAACCGGTGTCAGATCCTTTACCCAGCTACGCTCTCACGTCTGAGATGCGCATGCGCGACAAGGGCCCGGTTACCGGGAGAGTACGTCCCTCTCCTGGTTGCCCTTGTACGCTCCGTGAACTCCATTTAACCAAAAAGGAGGGCCCTTACACTCGTGCCATTTGCTGACGTCATAGTGTATGTGCGGGGTGGCTACCAGCCAGAGGAAAGCGTGACTCCCTCCCCCGCACCCTTCCAAGCAAGCGGATATCCTGCCCCTGAAGTTCTGGGAGAGACCATTGGCCCCTCCCCCTGGGCATCCCCATTCGCTAATGGTGCCGCCCCCAAAGGACCTTAAATTGCTGCTCACCGATTTATGACCTTACCGCCACAGGCCAGCATAGTTGACCGACTATCTGGCCCCACCCACAAACTCCTACTCTGAAAGGTCATATCTACCTCACGAAACCTAACCATGCTAGAATCTGCTTTGCTAGTAACTCCTCACCTGCCTCAGACAAGTGGACCCTATCCAGCAAGGAAAATTGGTCTCCCCCGGATGCACCCATGTGGAATACTCCGCAATTGAGCTGTTCAGACTATTTCTCTAACTTGTCGTTGATCCTCTTTACCGAGTGATACAACGCCTTAACAAAGTCCTCCCTCCCTCCGTGGCAGCCTGAGTATCAACTGCTACCCTCTCTCATTGAAAGGTCATGCCCTAAACCAATCATCTCATGCCTAGCCCCTTATGCTTAGTCCCACTATCGGGCCCTATCTACTCCTTGCAAAATCCTATGTTGTCTCTACACTGCTTTTCGTAGGCAAGAGAGAAATTCTCTGCGATGGTTTCAAGCCCAGTGCACAAACGGACACCATCTTTCAAGAAGCACGACTCCCCGCATATGAAGCCCTGTGTTATGATCTGCCATTAGTAGGCCTCACTACTGCTGTTACTAGGTTTTTGCTGCTATGGGCACCATCATAGGCCTCTGACTCCAGGCTCTGGCCAGGCACCCCTGTGCTCTGCCACGTTTACAAGCATTGACCATACCAATTGATAACCTATGAATATACTATGATGACCGCAGTGCCCTGTGAGCACCTGCGCCGTTGCTGTAGCCACACAGTTTCCTGATAAGGAACGTACTGCCATTTTTTGCGCAGCAACCTCTCCCTACATTACCACGGACAGCCAAAGCTGGGGTTAACACACCAATAAACAATTAACTCAGTGTTGGCACCCCGGAGTCCTTCATTGATCGCCCATCCCCCTTGAAGCTGTTGCTTGCCATTCCTGTACCTGACGTACGTGTCTCTTTGGCTGTCCACCCTTCGCAGTTGTTGCGGTGTGTAGCACTTCCCAGATATCCGCCATGAACCCGGCCATGCATAAAAATGAAAACAAACACACACGATTAGTGTTTATGGCCTCCTGACGAAAACTGCATTACACATGCCAGTGTTACATCCCCGTCACATGCTAAACCTTAGCTAAGATTGGCACCAGACACATTCCCATAACTCGCCACCACAAGTATTTAGCCTTGCATAAGTCTGTGTCACATGCGGAGTATCGGAATTACAATTACATATATGGTGCCCAATAGTATGACCCTTAGTGAATAATAGACCTGAGTCCTAGCGGTGAGGAGCACGTCATGCAGCAGGCGTGTCTCCTGTCATACATTGTGAAAAACAAAGATGAATGATTAGTGCCTTTCGTATTTAGATGACGAAATTCGGAAGTCAGCGCTTACTTCGTGAGACTGTACTTCCCCTTTTCACACCCACCCCCCTCTTAGGGTGCCTAGATACTGTCTACATCCGTCTGACATAGGCCTGCATGACAAACCCCAGGCATATCATGACCTTGCCCACGCACAAGTGTGTACCGGTACTGCGTGATGCCATACAAACGCATCAATACTGCGTGATATTACCGAATCCAGTCTGTCTGCTACAAAGGCGCCCACATGTGCGCCAGCCAGATGTGATGCAGACAGCAAGGCAAGTCATGTTTTCCCCTACAACTTAAGACTGTTCTCTAACAAAAATCATACTGTGACATATGTTTATGTGTACTTGTGTGCCACAAACCACCTACCCATTATGCAAATGATGTACACAAAAAGGAGAACCGAGTGGGCAACTTATGTTTGTGAACTGAGCTGGACTTGAATTAATCTCAGCCACTGATAGTTACTCCGGCCACACCTCACTCTATTGTTATTTTGTCTAAAAATAGTCACTTCACCTAAGATTCGGCCCTATGATGTCCAGTCCTATGTAACATAGAACTGGCCGCTATTAAACAAACCGAACAAAATGTGTACAGCCTTATCAATATAGGGGCTGGCCACAATTTCTGTGTTATTCTTTGATAATCACTTGCCACTGATAACACTATTACTCAGGTACGCGTAATTAATATTAATTAGGGGGAAATACATCTTTCAGCAAGAGCACCTTTAGTGGGCGTGAGCAGCTGCTCGTGCTTCCGTTCTATTGTATTTAGCACTATTTGGTTAGTGTGATATGCATCCTTCAGTCCATTATGGGCGCAAGGGTGCTCCTTATGTTAAGAAATGAATATTAAACGCAGGAGTAAATTTCGGGTATTTCCTATTCAACATGCACAATTATTGAGTGCACGGAGCTGCTTTTGTTCTTTCATTTTAGCACCATTTCTTACCAAAATTGAATCTTTGCGTCGTTTTTTGAATGCAAGGGGGCACCTACAGCACCCGGTATTGCTAGGCGGTCTCCCATCCGGGTACTAACCCGGCCCGACCCTGCTTAGCTTCCGAGATCGCGCGAATTCAGGGTGGTAGAAGATGATAACAGGGGTGACTGTAAAACGTAAAAGACCACTACCCCTTCCTCAGACCGCAGTAATAATGCTCAAGTCTCATATTTCATCATTGAAACATTTCCAGCCATTATTGTTACCCATTCGATTGATACTGCTTGTGAGCATTGGCAAAGGAATAGACTTGTTTTAGGTGCCGGCCTGTTGTGTTAAATGTCTGGATGTAGTCCTAGAAAACATACAAAGAGGCATGCTGTGTGAAGCGCAGGATTATAGTTTACATTTACAAAGCCAGATCGTAATTTAAATAGTCCAACCCTCTTGGAAGGGATTCATAGCTATGCTTCTTTGGCCCTGTCCCTTTTAGAGACCCCACTGGACTCCTTTAACCCACTTAAGAACACTGCTTTGGCACTTATGTACGATTACCCTCAGGAAAGAAACCAGAGTCTCCGTATCTGCAACTCGCAGTCTCTCCATAGTCCCTGTGCATCAAAACTTCATCGATAGATCAGTGGGTCAAGACGCCTACTGCAGGTAAAATGTGAATTCCAGTAGTTAAACTGGTGACCTTATTATGGTTGATAAGCCATCATCAGAAGGATGAGGGATATTTGCAGCCGTTGACAATGCTTTGCAGTAGGGCTGTTCTTGTCTGAAACACCCAAATTGATAATGTTTTTACTGTGCCAGTTTTTGACACATTGCATAGATTATACTTGTAAAGCGCATCAGGACCGCTGTTGAAGGTTAGGAATGCTACTATTATATGGATGATCTTTTGTGACATGATGTAGTTATCCATTGTGTATCAAGTGCAGTGGCACCCGGCCCCAAGGTTGTGAAGGACGCACAGCACGCCCAACTAAGTCCATTACTAACTATGGGTAAGAGAGGCTTGTTCTTATCGCTTGCATCAAGACCCATGGCTCACTTGCTTACACTAGACCATTCTAACTGACAAATAGAGCCACAATATCACTCTAACTAAACAGCAAAGACAGACACCACAGCGCTACCCTTTAAAATACCAATAGTAAGGTTTATGTTCACTGGTCAGTGCGTCACAGTTTTACAGGGCAGGACCCAGCTCTCTCTAGGGCACAGCTCTCTCTAAGGCACAGCTCCCTCTTTGCTCTGGATGCTGGGGCCCTGCGCGGAGAAGGGGGTTAGGGTTATTCCTTAAAACCCCTATCTGTTCACATAATCAAAGTAACATACTACAGACAGTGTGGAGCGCGCCAAGCATTGCACATAAAATGTGGAAGAAAAAACTGGGAGTGTGTCTCTCAAAGGGGCGTGGCCCATGTAATTAAGGGCGTGGTTTAAAATTACGTAAGCTAAACATCTGTGCTTAGCATAGTGTGCTGCCCTAATTGTGTTTTGCTGTTTCTGTCATTGCTTCCAGATATATGATACAACAACAAGTAACATCATACCTACAAGGTTTTTTTTTTGAATGGTTGTTAGTTGCATAAGATAAATAAGCAGCAACTACGGCTTGTATATAATATTGAAAAAGCTTCCTGGGGTGTGAGCGCCCCCCCCTTCACACGTTTCTTTTCTACTGCCATCTGTTAGAATGTTCTCCCCCTTCCTCTTGATTTTCCCTGCACCTGATACGTCGTCAAGGCAATATTTTATGACTTCCTTCTCCCCTTCATCTTTCACTGAAGTAAAATACACACAAGGGCCTTCTTTGCTAGCAGTCCCGCGAGAGCAAGAAACACAGATGGAAAAGCGACCACTGTACAGGTGTCGAGAGCTCTCAGAGGAGCCCACTTAACCTCTGCGGGGGGCTGCACTAGACTCTCGGCTCACTGGTGGGAGAAGTCAGCAACTTGAATGTGTGCTTTGTGCGTGTTTGTCCCAAGGCCTTGCATATGTGCGACCGACCGTGTCCGTTTCTAATAAATTACAAAGGGGGCTTAACTTCGTGTTGCATATTCCCCAGTTACCCTGTGAGAGTGGTTTGTTTAATAAACCTAATTTTCCATAGCGCCTTGACTAGGAAAATGTGGGCTTATTAATTACGACCGTGTCTGTTTCTTATAAATTACAAAGGGAGCCTAACTTCACGTCGCATATTCCACAGTTACCCTGTGAGAGTTTTCTATTTAATAAACCTACTTTTCCATAGAGCCTTGACTAGGAACATGTGGGCTCATTAATTACAGGTTGTTTACTGCCTAAACTAATAAAGTTTGACATTGCAAACCCTCAGCGCTTTTATGTTTTATGACCTCAAACTGTCCTTTACATCCAGGTTTCCGAGGTCTGCAAGCAATAGCCTGGCGATAATCGGCGCCTTTTATCTGCATGTCAAAGATGCGTGACGCATTAAAATAAAGCACAATGAGGAATGGGAGCAAAATTAGCATGAAGAAACATTTCCGTCATGGGCTGCTCTAGGATTTCAATTTCAATTCAATTTCAATTTCAAGATAGCTTTATTCGGTATTTTGACAAAAAACCATAAAAGCATAACATACAAATACAAGACAAAAAACAGACTAAACGACTTTTCTCATATACAAAATTTCTTACAATAAAACATATCATCAGGATAAAATAGATAAAATAGATCAAATTCATTAAATTGCGTATATAAAGGTTCTAAAATTCATTTACAAGACTCTTGGAGTTCATACAGTCTACTGCTGTATACGTATTATCCGGTGTTTATAAGGAACATTATAATACGAGTTTTCAGTTTTGTGTTTATCCAAGAAGTCCTATACATTTCCCATGGACCCCCTGCATTTTACGGTAAACGCCAGGAATTTTATCGCTGTCACTATGGTAACTTCATCTTGCAGCATATATAATCTAAACAGTGCAGTTTTACAGGTTCTTACACCCCATGACTTTAGCAGTGGTAACAGGTATCTTTTTCTCCCCCACTCATAATACTTACAAAAGAATATACAATGTAAATTTGACTGTCTGGATAAGTCATCACACGGGCAATTTTCCATAATTAAAGACCAATCGTTTGTAATGGGGAAGGATACAAGCCTATAGAACGACTCCGTCCTCATTCGGGTCAGGAGCATTCTATGGTAACACGAGTAGATTGGTGCTAAATAAGCATGGATACCCGGACCGTGTAAGATGTTACGATGAGCTACTATGGTAGATTTGTGCCCGTCTAAGTACCATCTTCGTTCCGCCAGTAAGTCTAAACACGCCATTTTTAAAGATTTTTTTGATATTTGTGAGCATGTTGTGGGGTTTGAATAAAGATCTGGTTTACCAATAGAAAGAAAAAACTTTTTCACATAAGCTAGCCATGGTTGTTTGGTAGACGCAGAGTAGGTTAAACAGTCATTAATTACTTCCCTATTGAACCCTGTATCCTCACATGTCCAAATCTTGAACCACAGCATTACTGGTGCTATTTTTATCAGGTCTATAATATGGACTCTGTCCAGTTCGTTGTGGCACACAGTAATAGACGTGGAGCGAGGAACTGAGAGTAGATATCTAAGGAAAGCATTTTCCACTGTTTGGATCTGCGTACTATCTGCTATGCCCCATATGCCCGCCCCATATACGGCGGTAGACACGCATTTAGCAGCATATATCTTCAGTAATATGTTCACAGGTTTCCTGCCCAGTCTCTTAGCAAAGTGTTTAAGAGCGCCTATTGTACGGGCAAAGGCTAGGTTCCTAGAGGTTATTGCTGGTGACCATGTTCCCTTGTTATTAAATGTAATTCCTAAATAGGAAAAGGTTTTGGTCATCGCTATCTTACTGCTATTTACGAAGGTTTTGCAGTCTGGTATGTTTTTCCTCAAGGAGCATGACATTGTAAATGTTTTTCCCTCGTTTATTTTTAAGCCTCTCGTGGTCATAAAAGATGAGAAACCTGTTATGGCTTTCTGAAGACCTAGCTGTGTACGAGCCATAATCACAGCGTCGTCAGCATACAGTAATAAAGATACTGGGGTACCATTTATTTTAGGATAATCAACTTTAAGGTCATTTAAAACGTCTGCTATCTCGTTGATGTATAAATTAAAAAGAAATGGCACAAGGATGCAGCCCTGACGAACACCCTTCGCTATGGGGAATTTTTTTGTTCGCTCACCATTTTTGCCGTATCTAACCGCTGCACCCGCATCTCTGTATAGTTCCTGTATGAAATGTAGAATATTTTTATCTATTCCCAGCTTGGCCAGAGTTTTCCACAGCACAGCATGATCAAGGCAGTCAAAAGCCGAGGATAAGTCGACGAAAGTAAGGAAAAGATTCCCTTGCTTCTTACTAATGTACTTGTTTATTATTAAGTTCAAATTTAAACCCTGCTCTACAGTGCCAACTCCAGTTTTGAAGCCGTACTGTAATTTGGAAAGAATCCCTTTGTTTTTGGACCAAGTTTGTAGTTTAGTTAGCAATATTCTACCTGCCACTTTCATTAGTGTATCCAGCAGGGAAATGGGGCGGTAGCATTTTGGGTCCTGTCTGTTCCCCTTTTTAAATATTGGAATAATTATGGCTTCGTGCCATGAGTCAGGAAATCCCATTATGCTATACGCATTTAGTACATTTGCTAATAATGGAGCCCACAGTTCTACATTGGCTTTAAATAAGTCAATGGGGACTCCATCTGGGCCGGGAGCTTTTAAATTTGCGCTCTGTGAGATTGCTAATTCAACCTCAGCAGGGGTAAAAACTATATTTAGAGGGAAGCTATCTTGCGTCGCCAGTTGTGATTTCTTCCTATTATAGATGTTATATTCCGGGGTCATATTTATTGCCTCTTTTTTATATAAGGAGGTAAAATAATCAACCCAGGCGTCTTCCATTATGGCTATCTCCATCGAATCTGCCTTATTGTCCGAGGAGAAAAAAGGGGCGTTAATCTCCTTCCAAAAAAGAGATATTATCCCTTGTGGAGCTTGCCTTTACTAAAGCTTCCCAGGCCTGATTTTTGAGTTCATCCTGTCGTTCACGTAGCGTCTGCTTATAGACACGTCTTGCTTGCTTAATTGCACTGTTATCCTTGGGAAGTGTCTTTAAAGCCTGTAATAGGTCTTTGTGGGCTTTAGAGCAGGCGGGATTAAACCAGCCATGTTCTCTCTTTGCTATACCTCTCTTTAATTTTTTTGTTAGTTTATCATTTATAGTGGCGATTATGCTTCCATATGCCACTATAATTTGCTGAGGGGTGGTATTAGATTCTAGGCAGACCATGAATTGCTTCATTTCTTTCTGCACTAGGTCTTTTAGAAAGGTTGTAGCATCGATTTTTCCCCACTTTATAGCATACCCGTTCTTTCTTGCCAGTGACACCGAGTGACCATGAAGGATACTCGGTATGCTTAACTCGGGGCTCTCGTCTTTCTCGATAGAAATTGTGGTGCTGATCGGGAAGTGATCGCTTAATGCCAAATCTTCCGTATTGAAAACCCCCAGGCAACCCTGGTTCTTATTGGTCACTAGGATGTAGTCAATTGTAGTACCTGACCCCCGACCAAAGAATGTTGTCTGGAAGGCTACGTAAGGCTCACAAAGTTCATTAGCGAACCCCATGTCCCAGTCATGCATTAGTTGGTTGAGCATATTCCCAATAATGGAATGTTCGAAATGTGTGGTCCCCTCTTAAATTATAAATTCCGCAATTTTTTGTGGCGCTATAGGGGCATAGGTGGCAATTATAATCTCCTACTACCAGGATACAGTCTGCGTTCTGGTCACCCATCAAGAGCATTGCATTGAGCTCCGCTATTAAGGCTTTGGGCTCTACTTTAGGCACGTTTATGTATATATTCACCACGAAGAGGGACCACCCCTTTGCTTTGACTATAAGTCCTTGCAAGGATCTAGCCACCTCTACTTTGGATCCACTCGGCACATATGTAGATAATTTTATATTACTCAAATTGGAGGTAAAGATGCATAGGCCCCCCGACCCTCTGCCTCGGTTACCCTGTATCGCCGGGATGTAGTGGGTGCTAAAGCCCTCAATATGGGTTTCCTCCTGATCCCAACATTCCTGTAAGCATACTATATCCTGTTTTGCCATGAATGATAGGAACGGGTGGGCCCTTGCTTTATTGCTCAGCCCTGCAATATTCCAGGAGGTAATTTTCAAGTTTAATTTATGTCGGCTGGGTTCTGTTGCCACTATCTGGGGGGTTGGGCTCTCAGTGCCCTCTAAATTAAGTCCTTGCTCCCTGTGTGTTTGGATGGAAATCTGTGGGGTTGTGGGGGTACGAAGTGTGTTCCATAAAGGAGGATCAGGTGTATACCCTGCTGATGGTCTGTTAACAGTAACAAACTGCTCTTCACTATTACAGGTTTCTACAGGAGTGCCTAGATTTGTAATTTTGGGGTTTGTTGTCATTGTTGGTCAATCGACCATGTCCAAGCAATCATACCTATTCCTCATGGGGACCCCCCTCCAGTAATCAGGGTGTGCGTTTTCTCTTCTCAGTGGCCAGGGATGATTGTCCCACCCTCCATTCCAGTGGTTTTTACTGTTCCTGTTCCTATTTCTGTTTCCATTATAATGCCCCACCTGTGTCCAAGTCCAGTCCTGTGCTTCCTCCCAACTGTTTGGGTCGCCATAATTAGGGATATTTAGAGGGGGGTAAAAAAAGGAAAGACGTTGTACGTCAACGCCCCCCCTTTTTTCTAAAGCTGGCCATGAGGAGATATAATCAGCTGTATCTGGGTCCTCACAATTAAGTACGATACAATCGCCCTTTAGAGTTTTTTTGGTTTCGCCAATCCAGAACACTCTCCTCATGGATACAATTCTGCCATGGTTGTATGGGTGAAGAGGTCTGTTTTGGCTTAGCCACTGCAGTACCTTGTTTCGGAGGGACCAGGGGAGTTCATCCGCACCATCAGCCAGCTCTGTGACCCCTGTGAGTATGACAGTGTACGGGGTCGCCTCAGGCGGGAGATGTATCGGACGTCTATACCTTGGAGCCCTCCTCTCATTGGCTTGTGACTGAGATGGTTGGGTTTTTTGAGATGTCGGTAGGGTGTCCTTTTGTTTTACTATTTGGCTGATAGACTCCGCAGGAGCTGGGGTTTTTTGGGAGTTCTCAATAGGGCCTTTCCGTTTTCCCGTCCCTTCTGTTATCACGGGATTTGGGGTGGTTTGTGTATTTTGCCTGTCAATTTTTTGAGTTTCTGGATTAACAACTCTTTTAGGCGGATGAGGCTTGGGCTGAATGCCTGGTAGGGTTGGGCGTTGCGCCTGCGTGTTTGTGTCATTTACACTCCCGGGGCCCTTAGCAAGCGTACCCAGTGTGTTTTGCTTAAATGCTGGGGCATTTAATTTGGCTAGTTGTTTCTCTATGATCATAATGCTCTTCTCTAGGGGTTGCAAATGATGTTTTAACAATCGCCCCATGCTATTTGTAATAAAGTTGTGTAATGTTATGCATGCAGAGCATGGTTTCTGTGTGTCAACACCCAATATTTGTGTCCCTGACAGCTCTCTAGGGCAAGGGTCATGGGGTGTCGCTGTGCAATCAGCACCGTTATTAATAGAAGTTAATTGCCCTGGCAAAATGATGTAAGTGGTGGATTTAAGAGAGGTCTTGGTGTTTTGCAGAACTGATGCTGTCTCATGTAGGGTCTTATCCGTATTTATGTTTGACCTCTTTGCTATGGCACCCTCCCGATTACCCATGGGGTCGAGATCTACAATGTCTACGCTATCCTGTTCGTTTTGGGAAAATTGTAGGTCTGGTGTAGTTTCCAAGTCCTCACAGGAATTGGACCCCAGAGAGAGTTGGGTAGCGGATAAATCAACGCTATTTGGGACTGTATGAGTTAGTACATTTGTATTGTCTACCTGCTTAAGCAGGGGGGCAGTTGGACCCTTTTGAGGAGTTTGTACAGAGGCCAGAGGCCCCATGGACGACCTTCTTGCAACCTCCAATTCGTGGGATACCCTGCGTTGTAATATCTGTATACTATTATCAATGTCTCATGAGTCTTAGTGATAAATAGGTCTAGTGGGCCGGTGATGTCAGTTAGGCTGGAGGTCTTTTTACTTCTAGTCCGTTTATTCATTGTTAGATAGGTTCGAGTGCTACAAAGCTTCAGATGTATATGGGGCTAATACAATGGGAATATTCAACGATGAATCACAGGAAAAGATGATGTATAACTATAAATGGAAATACCGTGGCCCAGTCCAGTCCTGCACAGTCTGTAACGGGCTGAAACGGGCCCGCCCTTGGCCCGGGCTTCGCCCGGCGTCCCGCGAGACGGGGGTGGCCTCAGATTTAAGCGCCGCCTGGCGCGTGAATGACGCGGACTGCGTCTCCAGGAATGCTGGGTAGTGTAGTTTGTGACCACACACCGCGCTCCGCTTGGCGGCCGGACCCGGTGATGGTGCTGGGGTCTGGCGGCGGGAGGCGGGCGGTCAAGGCAGGCAAGGGTTCCAAACAGAGAAACGAGGAGTGCTCTCTCCTCAAGGGCTTCCAGCAGTAGACTACGTGTGGCAAGTTCCCCCCCTCAACCGGGGTGGCCTCAGATTTAAGCGCCGCCTGGCGCGTGAATGACGCGGACTGCGTCTCCAGGAATGCTGGGTAGTGTAGTTTGTGACCACACACCGCGCTCCGCTTGGCGGCCGGACCCGGTGATGGTGCTGGGGTCTGGCGGCGGGAGGCGGGCGGTCAAGGCAGGCAAGGGTTCCAAACAGAGAAACGAGGAGTGCTCTCTCCTCAAGGGCTTCCAGCAGTAGACTACGTGTGGCAAGTTCCCCCCCTCGACCGGGGTGGCCTCAGATTTAAGCGCCGCCTGGCGCGTGAATGACGCGGACTGCGTCTCCAGGAATGCTGGGTAGTGTAGTTTGTGACCACACACCGCGCTCCGCTTGGCGGCCGGACCCGGTGATGGTGCTGGGGTCTGGCGGCGGGAGGCGGGCGGTCAAGGCAGGCAAGGGTTCCAAACAGAGAAACGAGGAGTGCTCTCTCCTCAAGGGCTTCCAGCAGTAGACTACGTGTGGCAAGTTCCCCCCCTCGACCGGGGTGGCCTCAGATTTAAGCGCCGCCTGGCGCGTGAATGACGCGGACTGCGTCTCCAGGAATGCTGGGTAGTGTAGTTTGTGACCACACACCGCGCTCCGCTTGGCGGCCGGACCCGGTGATGGTGCTGGGGTCTGGCGGCGGGAGGCGGGCGGTCAAGGCAGGCAAGGGTTCCAAACAGAGAAACGAGGAGTGCTCTCTCCTCAAGGGCTTCCAGCAGTAGACTACGTGTGGCAAGTTCCCCCCCTCGACCGGGGTGGCCTCAGATTTAAGTGCCGCCTGGCGCGTGAATGACACGGACTGCGTCTCCAGGAATGCTGGGTAGTGTAGTTTGTGACCACACACCGCGCTCCGCTTGGCGGCCGGACCCGGTGATGGTGCTGGGGTCTGGCGGCGGGAGGCGGGCGGTCAAGGCAGGCAAGGGTTCCAAACAGAGAAACGAGGAGTGCTCTCTCCTCAAGGGCTTCCAGCAGTAGACTACGTGTGGCAAGCTCTAGGATTTCATCATTTAACACTTTACGGAGGTATTTATCAAGCTTCACCCACGACCAGCTGCCCCGCATGCCCACAACACCCGCGCTGGAACCACACGGTACCCGCAGCCCATGGCTCACCTTCAAGCAAGCGCCTTGCCGAAGTCAGGGCCAATGCACCACCGTCCCTGCCCGCACTTGGGCTCCGCCGCCCGGAGCGTGAAGACTCGTCCATTCCTCCCGAGTGCTGCTGCCACCGCGTGCACACGCCGCCCGCATGTATATTGCTGTTCTCCCGGGTTCCACAACGCGAAACCAGCTGGCACACGTCCCCAGACAGAAAGGAAAAATCATCTGCTGCTCTCCCAGGCACCGCAGCTCCACTCCCACCGATTGCGATGCTCTCCATAAAAAAGGCTCAAACGGGTACTCCGGACCTACAAAACAAAGAAAGAGAAAATTAAAAGCCCCCACAGCGGGGCGAGGAGCGAGCCTGGGAAGCACAGGTGTAAAGATGACCCATCAGGCAAGTAAGTTGTAACTCCTTTATTCAAGTAAGTAGTCCTAACACCAAGGCACGTCTATATGCAGTCACCACCCAAAGCAACTGTCAAGCAATTGTCACTCTAAACTGTCATCCTGCCGGTGGTCAGGTAGAACACCCTGACGTCACAATGCACCGGCAGGTCGCGCGTGCAATGAACAGGGCGCCGTACATTACATTGGCTAGAAGCACAAGCTTAATAAACATAACACATCTCCCTTCTCAAAACAACAAGAAGGACCGTGGGTGCACGACTGAAGCTTATGGAAGAGGAGTGGAAACCACGGCTAATCACATATGTAATCGTGTAACTTAGCTGGAGGTTTGACCACTCTCCCATATCTGCTCACAGTGGGTTCATCCTCACAACTGACGTCCTGAGACATAACATCTTCATAAACAGAATCATCGGAATCAGAATTAGTATCGCTGTTGGTCTGATACCCGTACTCTTCCAGTGTCTCCTTGCTCTGCCTACTACTACTGTCTTCCACCCGTGAGGCATCTGAAGTGTTCTCACTCTCAGAAGATACTTTGTTTGTACCTAGGATACAATGTTAGTACCATCTGGCCGAGACCCTCCAATTTCCTCACGGTCCAGAATCCAATCATAGTCTTGCGAACAGGAAACTCCATTATTTTCCTGAGTGAATTTAGAACCAACCATTCCTTTCCCTTCTTTGCACATTGATAAAGCAGAAAAATGCCAAGTTTTCCCATCACTAAGAAGAGCAGAATTACAAAACACTTTCTTTACTTCCATAGGTTGTGAGTAGTGATTTTTTCCCTTGCTAGTACCTCTGGTATTTTTCACTCTCACATTGTCACCTGCTTTGATGAAGACCTTTTTACAAGCATGCTTGGTGTCATAATATTTCTTACCAATGCTTTGTGACTTTCGTAAATTCCCTTGTATCTCCTCCGGAGACCAATACTCTCTTTTGGGAGTAGCCCAACCTACGTTATCCTTGGTAATGGGAGTCCTCCCTCTAAAGAGTACAAAGGGACTGGTACCTGTTGACACACATGGTGTAACCCCGAATGACCAAAGATTTTTGATTAGTTGTTTTCTCCATGACATGTCATTTTGATTCGCTAGTTGAATGATTCCTTTGATCACCCGATTGAACCTTTCAACTGCACCATTACCTGCAGGATGATAAACAGATGTGGTTTTGTGTTCTACCCCATGTTTCATCAGAAATTCTTTGAAAATTTTTGACCTGAATTGTGGGCCATTGTCCGACACAATGCATTTAGGAAGTCCCTCTCTTAGGAATAACTTGCGCAAAAAACTTACAACACTTTTAGCTTCTGCGTCTTGTACTACTTCAACCTCTGGCCATTTTGAGAAATGGTCTACCAGTACAATAAGATATAACAGTTCTCCCTGTTCTCGAATCGGCCCGCAAATGTCAATACCCAATATGACCTAAGGCATTTTTGGACAAGACAGAGGTTGAAGAGGTGGTCTCAGTGTGTTTTTTGACTCGTCAGAATTTTCACAGGCTGTACAATTCCTTACACTTCTTTCAATTTCTATGTCATAACCGGGCCACCAGTATGAATTCCTGACTCTTGGTTTTACCAATGCCAAGGTGCCCCTCGTGGCAAATATCAAGGAGTTTAGTGCGTAAATCCTTGGGAGGAACAACCTTGCCATTTCTCAAAATCAAATCACCTTCGATAGACAACTCGTCCTTTAGTTCCCAAAATGGTCGCAATTGTGCAGGAATATTTTTCTTTTCAGGCCAGTATTTCTTTACCTCAAGTAGGACATCATCCTCCTCCATATTTCCTGACCACCTGCACCAGAGATACATGGCGTCTCTTCTACAACATTAGCTATGCAGAAAGTGTCAATGTCTGAAGCCTGATCTTCATTGTTTGGTAGAGGTAAACGGCTTAGACAGTCCACAACCTTGTTTTTCACACCAGGAAGATATTCAACTTCATAGTTATATTCTAACAATTTCATTGAAATTCGTGACAAACGGGGGGAAGCAACTTGAAGTCCCTTTGTAGACAGCACTTTCACTAAGGGTTTGTGATCACATCTAAGGGTGATTTTGTATCCCCAAATGTATTGTCTAAAATGATTCAATCCCCATGCACATGCTAGTGCCTCTCTCTCAATCACAGAATACCTTCCTTCTGTGGGTGTGATTGAACGTGAGGCAAAAGCAACAGTAACCTCTTTTCCTTCTCCTTTAACCTGTGAGAGTACCGCTCCTAACCCCTTATTGCTAGCATCAGTGGTCACTATGCTTTTTAAAGAGGGGTTAAACCCTTGGAGAGATGGGGCATCGCAAATGTCCTCTTTAATCTTGTTAAATGCTTCCTCACAAGTAGCATTCCACTCAAATTTACTCTTCTGTTTTATCAGTTCTCTCAAATGTAAGGTTTTGAAGAGAAGTTCTTTACAAATTTAGCATAAAATTCTGAAAGGCCTAGGAATGCTCTGACCTCCTCCTTGTTTTTGGGTGAGGGGGCTTCCCTAATTGCTGATAGCACCTTTCTTTTGGTTTTATGCCATTTCCATCAATTTCATGCCCCAAATAGGTGACTTTATTTGCAGCAAATTTGCACTTACGCAAATCCGCTGTAAGCCCATGATGTTCTAGCACCCCTAGGACTCTGTTGAGTTTTGCATCATGTTCACCTCTGCTGGTGCCTGTTACCATGTCATCTTGAAAAATTAGGAGATTTGTTTCCCCCTTAAAGAGTTCACTCATCAATCTCTGAAACATGGCTGCAGCAGAAGCCAGTCCAAATGGTACTCTCTTAAACCTGAAACACCCCAAGGGCGTTATAAATGTGGTAAGGCTCCTGCTTTTAGGATGTAAAGCCACTTGGTGGTAGGCAGAACTTAGATCAATGGTAGAAAACCATTTAGCACCATTAGTATGGGACAGCATTTCACTAATTTTTGGCAAAGGAAATTGATCCACCAGAATGTTTTTATTTAGATCGCGTAGATCAATACAGAGACGGAGTTTGCCGTTGGGCTTCTTCGCGATAACTAAAGGCGAAACCCACTCTGCTGATTCAACCGGTTCAATGATGCCCTCTTTCTGTAATTATTTTAGTTAATCTTCCACTTCGCCAATGATTGAAAACAGTATGTTTCTTGACTTGTGTATACAAGGCACAGCATCTCTTTTAAGTTTAATTTCATGGACAAAACCTTTAAGTTTCCCAATGTTCTCTGAAAACACCTTAGGATAGTCAAGTCAAGTCAAGTCAGAAAATTTATATAGCGCACTACCTACCCAGAGGGTCTCAAGGCGCTTAGAAAGGGGAGGAGGATTACTTGTCAAATATCCATGTTTTAAGTTGCTTTCTAATGCTAGGTGGTTCTGGGTGAGGCGAAGGTACGCGGGGAGTGAGTTCCATGTTTTAGCAGCCAGGTAAGAGAAGGATCTGCCACCCATGGTGGTCTTGTTGATGCGAGGTACAGTGGCGAGGGCTTGGCTGGAAGAACGTAGTTGGCGGGAGGGGGTGTAGAAGGACAGTCGTGAGTTGAGGCATTCTGGTCCGATGTCGTAGAGTGATTTGTGAGCGTGGGTTAGCAGTCGGAAAGTGATTCTCTTATTGACGGGTAGCCAGTGGAGGTCTTTCAGGTGACCAGAGATGTGTTCGTTGCGCGGGATGTCTAATATGATCCTGGCTGAGGCGTTTTGGATTCGTTGGAGTTTCTTCTGGAGTTTAGCGGTAGTACCTGCGTAGAGGGTGTTTCCGTAGTCCAGTCGGCTCGTGACAAGAGCATGGGTGACTGTTTTCCTTGTTTCGGTGGGGATCCAGCGAAATGTTTTCCTGAGCATGCGAAGGATGTTGAAGCAGGATGAGGATACGGCGCTGACTTGTCTGTTCATTGAGAGTGAAGAATCCAGGATCACGCCTAGGTTCCGTGCGTGGTCTGTCGGGATGGGTGCTTTTCCAAGGGCTTCCGGCCACCAAGAGTCGTCCCATGCAGAGGGGGATGTACCTAATATGAGGACTTCTGTTTTGTCTGAGTTCAGTTTCAGACGGCTTTGTTTCATCCATTCGGCAACTTCTTTCATTCCTTCGTGTAGGTTAGTTTTGGCGGTGCTGGGGTCATTGGTGAGAGAAAGGATTAGTTGAGTGTCATCCGCGTAAGAGATGATGTTGAGGTTGTGTTGGCGGGCGATGGCCGCGAGGGGGCTCATATATACGTTGAAGAGGGTGGGGCTGAGTGAGGATCCTTGTGGTACGCCACAGATGACTTCAGTGGCCTCGGACTTGAATGGTGGGAGGCGGACTCTCTGGGTTCTTCCGGTGAGGAACGATGTGATCCATTCAAGTGCTTTTCCTTGTATTCCGATGTTATTGAGGCGTTGCAACAGGGTGCTGTGGCAGACTGTGTCGAATGCTGCAGAGAGGTCGAGGAGGATGAGGGCGACTGTGTCTCTATTGTCCAGTAGAGTTCGAATGTCGTCTGTTGCTGCGATGAGGGCGGTCTCAGTGCTGTGTTTTGCTCGGAAGCCAGATTGTGAGGAGTCGAGGGATTTGTTGGCTTCGAGGAAAGCGGCGAGCTGGTTGTTGACGGCTTTCTCGATGACTTTGGCCGGGAATGGAAGGAGCGAAATGGGGCGGTAATTTTTGAGTTCGGTGGGGTCCGCTGTGGGTTTTTTCAGAAGGGCGGTGAGTTCAGCGTGTTTCCAGTCTTCCGGGAAGGTGGCGGAGTTGAAGGAGCAGTTGATGACGTCTCGGAGGTGCGGTGCTATGACGGAGTCTGCTTTGTTGAAGATGTGGTGAGGACATGGATCTGTGGGGGATCCTGAGTGGATGGAGTTCATCAGGCGGATGGTGTCCTCAGTGGAGATTGGGTTCCAGTTGTTAAGGGTGTTCACGGGGGGAGAGTGTTCAGCAGATGGTTGGGTGGGTTGGTCTCCGGGTTGGTTGTCGAAGCTGTTGTGGATGTCTGCAATCTTGTTGTGGAAAAATGAGGCTAGGGAGTCGCAGAGGGCTTGGGAGGGGGTGATGTCGTTGGAGTTGGCCGAGGGGTTGGAAAATTCCTTGACGATGTTGAAAAGTTCCTTGCTGTTGTGGGCGTTGTTGTCAAGTCGATCCTTGAATGCTGTTTTCTTGGCCTTTCGGATTAGTTGGTGGTGAGTGCGTGTGGCGTTTTTGAAGGCGTCCTTGGTGCTAGGGGTTGGGTCTTTTTTCCAGGCCTTTTCAAGGGAGCGGCAGAGTTTCTTGGACTTCTTAAGATCATCGTTGAACCATGAGGCCTTCTTGTTGCCAGGTTTGCTTTGACGTTTTTTCAGTGGTGCTAAGGTGTCGGCGGTGTTGGATAACCATAGGGTGAGGTTAGCGGCGGCTTGGTTTGGGTTAGAAGAGTGGGCTGGGGTGTTTAGAAGGAGCGATGCGGAGATCTGGTCGGTGGTGATTTTGTTCCAGTTTCTTTGCAGAGTTGGTTGGAGGTGGTTGGTGGGTTTTGGCTTGTTGTAGGTGAAGTGAACGCAGCTGTGGTCAGTCCAGAGGAGGTCCGTAGTGTGGCTGAAGGAGACATGATTGCTGGAGGTGAAGATGGGGTCAAGTGTGTGACCTGCGATGTGGGTGGGGGAAGTGACTAGTTGTTTAAGTCCGAGGTTGGCGAGGTTGTCCACGAGGGTGGAGGTGTTGCGGTCGTTGATCTTTTCAAGGTGAAAGTTGAGGTCTCCCAGAAGGATGTAGTCTTTGGAGGGGAGCGCGTGTGGAGTGACGAAGTCCGTGATGTCTTCACTGAATTTTGCGCGGGGTCCTGGTGGTCTGTAGAGGAGGGTGCCTCTGAGTGTGGTCTTGGGGTCGATGTGTATTTGGAAGTGAAGGTGTTCGGAAATGGCGAGGTTGGCGTCAGAGCTGGTTGAGATGCGGATAGATTTCTTATGTACGATAGCGATTCCTCCTCCTGTGTGGCCGGTACGGTCCTTGCGTGTGATCTTATAGTCTTCAGGGATGGCAATGGTGATGTCTGGGGCGGAGGAAGCGTTCATCCATGTTTCTGTTAGGAAGGCGACGTCTGGAGAGATGGTGTCTAGAAGATTCCATAGGTCAATGGCGTGTCTGTGGACCGAGCGTGTGTTGAGAAGGATGCATTGTAGGTGGTTGGGGTCGTGAATCTGTGGTGTGGTCGTAGCGGAGATGTTGTCGGTGCCGCTGAATTTGCAGGAGTAGCAGGAGAAAGGTCCATGGGTGTGTCCAGGAGCGGCTTGGACGCAGTTGGGGGCGCGACCGGGGTTAAGGGCTAGGAGGGTGGCGGCATCGTAGGTGATGCGGGAGGGCTGGGCAGCGCGCGGGGCAGGGGGTCTGGCGCTGGGCGCGGTCCAGGCGCGGACGGGCGTAGACGGGCTTACCTTTGGCGCACCTTCGGCGTGGCCGTAGCGCGTGGACGCTGCGCGTGGGGGCATTGGCCATAAATGGATGGTGGAGGGGGCGGAGCGTGGGAGGGTCAGCTGGGGGGCGGGATCAAGGTGTGGGAGGTGGTGTGGGACGTCACAACAGACAAAATGGCAGCAACAATAACAACAAATGCTGCGAGGGGCACGTCCAAATTGGCCAAGATGGAGCGTTCAGGGGACAAATAAAGCACAAGTTTCTAGTGGTACAAAGCGCTAAGGTAACGATGGGGGCGCTATGGATTGTGCAAGCAGATAATACACAGAGCCCAGAGCGAGGGATTTAAAAACGGCAGGAAGCGAGGTAAAGCCCACAGCAATTAATACACAGTCAGTAAGGTGAGCCCAAGCCCCGCAGTGCGCTACGTAGTTGTAAAAGCGCCAATTACACTCAGCAGTTTTCTATAGCAAAGCAAAGCGCCAATTACACTCAGCAGTTTTCTATAGCAAAGCAAAGCGCCAAATACACTCAGCTGTTTTCAAAGCAAAGCGCCAAATACACTCGGCTGTTTTCAAAGGTACAGCAAAGCGCCAAATACACTCAGCAGTTTTCAATAGCAAAGAGGCCCACAGCGTCTAGCAGTGCGCAACGAAGAGGTACTTAGCAGAATTGAAGCGCTATGTCAGGGCTCGAGTGAGGAGGAGGTGAAGTGAGCGACCGCTTCTATCGAGGATATGGCGGTCACAGCTCTCCGATGGGATACGGTCGGTGAGTAGCTACAGTGAGTGGGAGGGTCAGCTGGGGGGCGGGATCAAGGTGTGGGAGGTGGTGTGGGACGTCACAGCAGACAAAATGGCAGCAACAATAACAACAAATGCTGCGAGGGGCACGTCGAAATTGGCCAAGATGGAGCGTTCAGGGGACAAATAAAGCACAAGTTTCTAGTGGTACAAAGCGCTAAGGTAACGATGGGGGCGCTATGGATTGTGCAAGCAGATAATACACAGAGCCCAGAGCGAGGGATTTAAAAACGGCAGGAAGCGAGGTAAAGCCCACAGCAATTAATACACAGTCAGTAAGGTGAGCCCAAGCCCCGCAGTGCGCTACGTAGTTGTAAAAGCGCCAATTACACTCAGCAGTTTTCTATAGCAAAGCAAAGCGCCAATTACACTCAGCAGTTTTCTATAGCAAAGCAAAGCGCCAAATACACTCAGCTGTTTTCAAAGCAAAGCGCCAAATACACTCGGCTGTTTTCAAAGGTACAGCAAAGCGCCAAATACACTCAGCAGTTTTCAATAGCAAAGAGGCCCACAGCGTCTAGCAGTGCGCAACGAAGAGGTACTTAGCAGAATTGAAGCGCTATGTCAGGGCTCGAGTGAGGAGGAGGTGAAGTGAGCGACCGCTTCTTCTTTCTTGAAGAAGTTATTACATTCTTCCTCTGTTTGTAAGATAAGAACGGGATCCGGACTGTTAGGATCTAGAATTATACCTAATTCTCCTTGGTCAATCCACCCTAACACAGAAGGACCCACCTTGGAGACATACAGTTTGCCAACTGTTTGGCGAGACTTAAATTGGGACTGTAGTTCCCTGTAGCCCAACATTTCAATAGGATCATAATTAAAAGATTTTGGGAAAATATCTGGGTTAACTTCTTCTCAATGACCGGAACCAATTTCTCTAACCATACTTCTTCGTTAACTACAATATATGGTGAGCCTGAATCAGCAACTATAGATATCTCTACCCCGCTAATGTTCATGTCACATACTGGTTTCCTTTTTTTGTTACCACCATCTTCCACATTCAACACAAATAAATTCACATCTTCTTCATCAGAAGATGTAAATTCTTCTTTTTCCTCATAAATTACTGCTTTTACATTTCTTCCCCCTTTTTGTTTCTTTGGACACATTGCACTGAAATGTCCTACCATACTACAATTAGAACACTTTTGTCTCACTGCTGGACACGATCTGTCGTTAGCCAAATGGTATCTACTGCCACATCTAAAACTTTTACCACCCAGCCAGGTCACTGAGGTCAGAAGCCTTGTTTCTTGCCGTTGTGCCCCGTGTCAAGAGGGCACGCATTGGAGGCCGCTCCTTTAGACTGCTGGCGCCCCAGCTGTGGAATAAGCTACCAGTGGCCCTGCGCAGCACTTCAAACCTGTTGGCTTTTAGGAAAGGGCTTAAAACCTGGCTTTTTACTTCCTAGTTTCCCTTGATCTGTTGGTTTCTTTTCTGTCTTTTGCTGTGTTTTTTTCTTGTTATGTTATATGATTGGTGTGCAAATTAAAGCGTCCGGACACTCTCTGAGTAGCCGTACGCTATACAAAATACTGTTTAACATAACATAACATTTCCTGTCATCTGAAAGTTTAGCTTTGTAGCTAGTATCTTTTCTGTACGTAACTTGAATTAGGCTTACTATTCGCTTTCTTAGAACTAATGACTTTTGCCACCATAGATTTGTCCTCTGTAGAGGATTTTTCTTCCTGTAACACTGCCTTTGCACACCTTCCAGTTAATTCAGTACATTTAACTATTTCTACAACTTCTTCTAATGGCAATTCACCTTTTGCCCACAGTTTTTCCTGGACATGTTTATTTGAGGATCTCATAACGACCTGGTCACGAACCAGCTCATCATGTAATGCCCCAAATCTGCAAGTTAGTGCTAAATTTTTCAACGCAGCAACGTAATCTTCTACAGATTCTTCAGGGGCTTGTCTGCGTTGAAAAAATGTGTATCTGTTGACAGAAATTGAAATAGTGGGCTTGAAATACATGGTCAAATCTTCTAATGCAACCGAATACACATCACTTGGGCCTAGTTTTTTTGTTGATGCGGTTGTAAATTTTTATAGCCTCAGCACCTAAACAATGAAGAAGAATTTTCTTTTTCTTCTCAGGGGTCAATTCTTCATCACCTTCAAAAGTGGATAAATAGTTCTCAAAGTACTCCCGCCACTCTTCCCATTTAAGAGCATCATCACCTGTAGAGGGTATGAAAGGTAAGGGTGGAGATAAATTCCGCACATTTCCTGAAGCCATGGCTAATTAACTTCTATTTCCAAAAGAGGACAGATTTTAGAAGTAAGTATTTTTTTTTCCTTGTAAATACCTATTTTAGACCCAAAAGTACAATTCTACGTTTGGATTGTCTTTTTAGATTATAAACCAACAAACTTGTGAATGTTTTCTCTATCCAATTGTTATTCAGTTAGTGTTTTTAATGTTCCAAACCTTGGGGATAAGCGTGGTATTTGAGATGAAATAGTTTTAAGTTTCCAAAAATATACTTTAATGGTGTGCGTGTCACCGCATTGAGCAACACGCAAGTTCCACAACTAATTGCTTTCTTTTGTATATTTTTGTTCTTATTAATACACTCTAGCACTAGAAGAAACGTTTTTTTGAATGAGGATTGGTGCGCGTATCACCGTAAAATTGACAAGCACAAAACTCAGCGTCGGACCTTTCCAAAATGGCCGCCCGACGTCGTTTGAGGTATGCGTTCCACTGACGCCACACCAAATCCTGACAGGAAAATCTTCTTCACAGGACGCGTCGTGTAGTCCGGTCAGGAAGGCGGCGCACGCTTTGAAGGCGAACAGCGAAGACTTCCCTTCACGAAACCGATCCCCTCAGGCATCCGCTCTTCTCCGATCCCCTCAGGCGTCCGCTCCTCTCCACACACGGAAGGAAGGATCTCCACAAGCAGGGTGCACTTTCATCCACACCCGCGAGACCATTCAACAAGCCGGTGGACGAGTGGGCAATAACGAAAACAACTCCTCAGACTATGGCTCTCTTCTTTTGTATACTCCCTGTGGTAATCACTCAAGGCACCGGGGAGCAGTCAAAACTTCCACCCCAAACTCCTTCTCTTGTACGGGTGGGGGTGAACCACGGAAACCCTGACAGCGTGCAGGGCAAACACAACCAGCTGGACACATCCAAACTCACCCGTTAGAAACGGTGAATAGCGCGACGTCCAGTATGCTGCCTCCAGGAATGTTCTCTTGAAGAACACGAACACTGTAGTACCGCCGTCACTATCTGCGACTACAATACCACACGCAATTCCTGCGTGGTAGAACAGCTGTTATCCATAAGATTCCGCTTTTCGCCAATTCTTTTATTGCGGAATACTGATGAGATGGCAACACTTTGCAGCATAAGACGTACCCAAACAACAGATTTGAAGGCGTCTTGTGGGTTCTTCGTGGTGTCAGGATCCCCGTTTCGTCGCCAACTTGTAAAGATGACCCATCAGGCAAGTAAGTTGTAAGTCCTTTATTCAATAAGTAGTCCTAACACCAAGGCACGTCTATATGCAGTCACCACTCAAAGCAACTGTCAAGCAACTGTCACTCTAAACTGTCATCCTGCCGGTGGTCAGGTAGAACACCCTGACGTCACAATGCACCGGCAGGTCGCGCGTGCAATAAACAGGGCGCCAGTACATTACATTGGCTAGAAGCACAAGCTTAATAAACATAACAGCAGGCACAAAGAGAACGCCTCCCGCGCTCCCCAGGCTCCTTAACCCTCCCTTTGCCAAGGGTCCCGCCCCCTTGACCCGGAAGTGCAAAACGGCTTCCGGGTCCCTGGCGGGACCCGTGGACCAATCAGGGCGGGTGAAGGGGGGGCCGGGCCCAGCCATGTGTGCGTGGGGGCCGAGCGCCCCCCCCATTCCTGGAGTCGGAGGGCGCCCACTACACAGCAGTCTCCCGGGAGGTGAGTGGCATTAGCTGTATACAGTAATCGGTAAACTCGAAGCGCCCATTAACTGGGACACACTGTACCAGGCACGTATACGATACGGCTGGCAGTCTCAGACAAGTTGGCGGGAGTCAAGAGGATTAGAACTGTGATAAAATCGTTTAGTTATCGTGGCAGCAAATCAAATAGTGAAACACTGTGATAGAGAAAAGATGGAGGCTCATGCAGCGAAAAGGGAAGTAACAGCAGCAACAATGTTTCAACCTGGGATTGACATAGAAGAAACAAGCACAAGGGTGAAAATAATAAGAACACAGCAGATTTAACAGCAAAACAAAAATTCAATAAAATCGAAAGACTGTATAAAAAGAGATAAATAAAAGTTGGGAAATATTGGCATTGGAAAATTATATCAAAGTCAAGCGAATTCCAAGAGGGTTGCGAATTTTCACAATCCCTGAGCACCCTGACACCACAATCGAATTATTAGAGAAATGGGCTGACAACTTACAGTGTTACCTTAACATGATGCGTATACTGATTAAACACGCTAAAATTGACGTACTGGAATGAACCAAATAACTAGAGGAAATGGAGGCCAACATGCAGAGTCAAATAAATCAGGATGAGTTTGCAAAATTATGAAAAGAAATGGAGACCAGAGTAGAGAAATACAAAACTGAAATCCAAGAACGAAAAAAACGGAAATTTAAAAGGGATGAACAAGATTACAAACATGGTAGAATTTTAACATTCGCAAAATGCTTTGATACACACAAAAAAACTACCCAATACAAGTTTCAAAAGTAACAGAAAGTACAAGCGAATCGAATGTTAGCAAAGGTGAAATAATTAGAGGAGCAACAGCAGCACCAAAAGTCACTTTTTAGAGGTAATGTGCTTAATGCATATGGATCAAACTTACACACGAGGGAGAGGGCGTGGAAGTAATACAAATCGAGGCCAAGGAAAGAGAGGAAATGCATCTCAAACAGAAGAAAAACCAGACTGCAAAGCGCAAGAAGACCACTGCGCAACTACAAGTAGAAAATATCAATCTCATTGTGAATCTCACAAAATATACACTATCTATGGAGGAAAAGGCAGTACTAAACAAGGTTCTTTTTTTCTGCCCAGAGAGTCATTTTAACTATACACAAGTGAGGATTGATTTGTATAAATAGGTACGGAAACTTAAATTTGCCAAGATACACGCATTGACACAAGAGAAATCACCCAATTGGATGAAATGGAACCAGCGATCAGTATTGATCAAGCACAAGATCTAAAAGATATGTTTGATCTCCTGTACAATTTGAATGATGATGAGATGACAGAGGAGCAAATACTAGACCATCTAACGATCGAAACTGACAAAAGAGTGGAAAGGGGCTTAAAAAGAAAATCTAAGTACTGCCCGGTCTTGCCCCCTGGAAACAGATTTGATCAGTTTAGAGAAGCAATAGTTGAAGAGCTTGACAAAATATCTAATGCAAGAAATGACAATCAAAGAGAAAATGTAAGTAAAAAAGAGTGGGAAACAATTAATGAACTGATGGAAAACAAGGAAATCACAATTAAACCTGCGGATAAGGGAGGAAACATTGTGTTGATGGATGTAAAAGATGATATGCAGGAAGCCTATAGACAACTAGAGGATGTTACCAACTACTGCAAAATTCTAACTAATTTAATCAACAGAATAACACTAGACCTCAATGAAAAATTAACAAAATGGCATAATGAAAACCTGATCAGTGATGATGAATTGAAATTTCTAATTAAAGACTTCCCGGTAATTCCAACAATATATTTCTTGCCCAAAATACATAAGACTCTTCATCACCCACCTGGGAGACCTATTGTCTCTTCGTGTGACTCATTATATGAAAACCTTTCCGAATAGGTGGACAAATTCCTTGCACCCATAGCTAAGAGTATGAGCTGCAGTATTTGGGACATAGGTGTCATTCTCAGGATACTGACAGGCATCTCTTGGAACAGTCAATATCTGTTGATAACGATAGACGTGGTATCACTATACATGTCGATAAGACATGAAGTAGGTCTCAATGCTTGTAACAACATCTTTTGCTTTAACAAAGAACTTTTCAAACAACATTGTGGGACTGCCATGGGCATTTCCTTTTCTCCAAATTATGCCAATATCACAATGGGGTGGTGGGAGAAAACGGTGGCCTGGAATGCAGAGAATCAAGATGATTTGGATAAAATAATTTTGTGGGTTAGTTATATAGACAATCTGTTTTTAATATGGAATGGCACTGAACAAGAATTCCATATGTATTATGAAAGATTGAATGAAAACCAAATTGGCTTATCTTCTACCTGTAACACAAGAAAAACTGAGATAACCTTTCTTGATACTTTGATATACATCGAGAATGACAAAATACACTACACACTCTACAGAATAAAGACAGCCACAAATAGTATCCTACACGGGACAAGCTTTCACCCCAAACCATTAATTGACAGCAACCTCTATGGGGAATTTATGCGGATGAAACGGAATTGCTCTAAACATAATGATGCAGAAGAGAACATTAAAGAAATCATGGAAAGACTCAAGTCTAGGGGGTAAAGAGAGATAACATTGAACAAAAGCAAGAAAAGAATTGACAAAAAACCTAGAGAGAAGACATTTATTCCTAAAAAGACAGAACAAAAGGAAGAACAACAAGCACCAAGATTTATAACAACCTACAGCAAAGATAGTGGAAAGATCATGAGCAAGATCAAAAAATATTGGCACCTCATTGCAAAAGACAGACATAGGGCAACTCTTAGAATCGAAACCTGTAGTTACATATAGAAAAACAAAGTTCCTCAAAGACGTGTTGGTCAAAGGCCATTTAAAAAAACAACAGGAAACAAATTGGCTAACGGAACAACAGAACAGCTTCACAAAATGTAAGTCATGTAAAACATGCAAAATCGGAAAAAATATGCAAATCATCATGGAGCCTAATGGGAATACAATAATGTTGAATCAAAGAAAAACCTGCACAACGCAATATGTAATTTACATTGAGTGCAACTGCGGATCTAAATACATTGGCAGCACAATTTGCACATTAAAGAAATGCATATTGGAGCATATCCGAGCAGTGAAAGACAGGGATGTGACTTATGCAACTGCCAAACACATGCTGTGATGTCAAAAAGGAGACTGGAGAGCAATGAGCTACTATGGCATCCACGCCATACATCAGATGAACGTGGAGGGAATAGAATGAAAAAGCTCCGCCAATTAGAATCTCGCTACATCATCAGGCTCAGGACAAAGATCCCGAGGGGGATGAACAATGATTAAGAACTTTTTATACATCTAGAATAGGAAACGGAACCAACAAAGGATCCTCCCAAAGAAACAGGAACAGCGATGAAACAATAATACTGACTCAGCCATTGCTCTTGGACTGGATACTACATCGAAACCGAGCCAATACAATCGTACTATACAACATACAACAGCAAGCAGCAATACACTGAGATGGGTGTAAGTTGACACCATGAGACTGCTTGCATCTTAAATACTTGCTGCGTGACAGTAAATGTACTATACATACAGACAATAGTGAGTGGGAACAATTAGGAAGAGTTCTCAAAGGCACACAATTGCACTTTAATATATTTTTTATTATTTTTGTTATGTCGCATGATACTATATCATGGTACAATGCAAATAAGTGGAATCCTCCACTGTGAAAATTCATAGCAGTAGTATGTCCTTTTTTGTAAATAATGTAAATATAAGTTGTCATACACTACAGATCCCACAATGCCATATCAAGGCCATTCGGGTGGATATGGTGTATTAGAAAAAGGACTCACTAGCCGTGAGAGGGCTGAAACGTGTTGGTTGAGTGTTGCTGAATAAAATTATCCAGAGTTGACTCCAGAGAGCCGCGTCATTTGATATATATCAAACGCATGTGCAAAACACTAGGCACTCACAGGGTATATTCTCCATTTTTTAATAGTAGCGCTCATACGCGTTTCGGCTATAATGCCTTTCTCAATGATTGCGCTAAAAAAAGAAAAAACATTTCAAACTTAACATGTGCTCTTACTGGCAATTCACATCACAGCGTCATAGAAGGACTAGGCCATTTTGATGTCAAAACACAATTATTTTCGGCCGCCATATTCTATGTGTCATTTATATCCCAAATGTTCATGTCCACTATATCTTGGAGATATCTCATGTCCAGACATTGAGAAAATCAATGGACGATGGAAAAGAACGAAAATAATTACAAAAGGTGGACTGTGGTAATATGTGCATTGAGTGTTTGTGTGGTCCACCATGTCTTAGGAAAAACAACTATACAAAGTGGAATTGTGTTTTAACATGTAGATATCTCCAAGATCTGCATCTCCGTCAGCGCCAGGGAGAGGCTGTGTGGGGCCACCCACTTTGGCTGCTGTTTTAAGCTGTTCTATGTCAACTAACTCTCCCTCTACAACAGATGTCGCAGAATGTTTGATGCCCCTTGCTGGAGAAGGTACCGTAACTTGGTCTTGGCCTCATTTTTTACTGTTAATGTGTGCCTCTGCATCTCCCAGTGACAATTTAAACTTAGTATTGGGACATTAAGCATCCGTGTGTGGGTAGTTGTGAGGGTGGTTGTGTGTTCCTCTCAAACAGCACTTTCTAGGGCCTTTGGGCTAAATAGAGGTACTGAGGGGTCTTTGATAGATGGGTAAAAGAAAAGGCCAGGACAGGGCTCAGGGTATGGATCACCCCAAAAAAAGGTCCTCTGGTGCTGTTTGCCATGAAACAATAGACATAATGGAGTCAATTCTGACAGAATGTCATGAATTAGCCCATTCTGGCTCACCCTGCCCTTCCTCTTGGCCAGGTAATCCCACAAACCCTAACAATAATCTTGGAGCCTTAATTACCACCTCCCCCGAACCGCCACCAGCAAAAAAACCTGCAAAGCTAATTCCACAGATGTTTAGAAAAACATACTAAAGGGCGGAGTAAGGGCCTGGTCAAAAGATCCCTTGACCAGGGGCTCAGTCCAGCCGCCCCCATATCAAGTAATGGGTCAAGGGACTCTCCTGTCGCACTGTATGTCACACAAATTGAGTGTCATAATAGATTTGATGTTCTTGCAAATGAGGATGCTATGACGCTAGGGATTGGGATAGTTGACCCTGATGAAATTTGTAAAATCCTGCAAGCGAGATACAGGCACTGAAATCACTAATCGAGTCATTGAGAGACGAGTTTGTCGCACTTAGAGTGGAGGTTATTAGTTTAACAGGGAGGATAAATTGTGGGAAGGTGGCTTCACACGAGACTCCGATAGCTCTCCCGTCTACTGCTATAAAGGGAGTTGAAGGTAGGTGCCCGGGACCCCATAGGTGCGGTAATGCCAGACCATCACATATTATTGCCATAACCAGGCTTACTCACCCACCCCCGACTACACTAGGGATCATCACTCCCATGATACATTTAATTCAACTCTAGGAAATCCACGAGGTGCTGGCCAAGGTATGGGTAAGATCATAGATAGAGGCGAGGTCATACTGGTTGAAGGGTGCTCCTCTAAGCTAGATCACGGGAGGGTATTGGGAAAGGGGGCAGTGAGGGATGGTGTCTATACCAGATCCATTGAACATGGTAATCAAGCTGTGGTTTACCTCACAGAGGTTTCCGAACTCTTGACAGTTGAATAGGAAGATCAGGACTCACTCAAAAACAAGGTCATTCTCTGGTTTAGGTCCACCCGACCCAGGGTCACCATGGGATACGATCGAAATCGGTTTCTTACATAAGAATATGGTTACTAGATTACTGTTGGGCGACTCCTGCACGATCCCCCCTGTGAATTCCCTCATTTCCATTAGATACAGACCACCAGCAAGACCAGACCTCGTGTTCCCCAGAACCGCCCTAGCAGGACTTTCCACATGACCCCAGACACCACCATTATTGGGCCTCTAGGACCATCACTAAACCCGCCTCTAACAGAAGCCCCACAGTCCCCAGGTCTGGCATCCACACTTGAGGCTTATTGTGAGTCAACCGCCACTGACACAAGCAGGTGCACAGCTGCCATCTCCCCTGGTATTGCAGAAGGGGGGGAAATCCGCTGATCATTCTCTAAAGTTTCTTGCCTGGAATGTGGTAGGGATTTCCAAGGTTCGAGGCATGTGGGCTGCTGAATTCATATCTGTGCATAGATCGCCGCCTAGTGTTGGGTCCGGATGATTGCACATTGTTGTCCTGGAAGAGTCTTCGAAGTATCACGAGATAGGTGGCTCCTCCCCTGGACTACAGTGCGCATGGGCATCGACTCCATCCCCAGATTGTTTTTTTCCGCCATTGGGTTAGGATGTGTTTCGGTTCCCTCTGTCGGGATCGATAGTTCTTAACTTACTTTGCTCAAGACCAAAAGGTCTTTAGGACTTGCATCGGTATTGTCTGTCGTTCGGGTTCGTAGTTTCCTCGGCTCCGAAACAACACTTCCCTTCCGCATGCTTTCGGCGCGGACGGGCCTACGCGACGCTCCAACCTACTTCCATCATGAAACGAAGTCCATTTAAACGGTGCCCGGTGTGTGCCTCGAAGTATCCGCATATCGACGTACACCCGTTGTGCAATAAGTGTTTGTCGCCGGACCACGACGAGGCCAAGTGTATGGCCTGCTCCAAGTTCCGGTCAAAGAAGACACTCAAGCTCCGTCGAGCTGCGCGCCTGGAGGCCCAGCGATCGGCGCCACCTCCTGCAGACATCTTCGACACGGAGGATGTCGGGGACGACACTATCCAGGAGATCACAGAATCTAACCCGGCGTCGGAGGTCGAGGACGACTACGACGCGGAAGACGAGGATTTCGATGAAGTCGTCGACGAGGTAGGGGACGACGACGGGGCCCTTGCCACCGTAGAGGATAGCTCGGACGAGGAGCTTCCTCAGACTGACTCCGGGGCCAGCCACCATTCTAAGGCCCAGGTCGAGGGATCGCCTTCGGGCCTTACCCAAAGCCTTGATTCCCGTCCCACGGCTCCGCCTTCCGGCCCGGCCACGGACATTGATACGGCGCCACTCACGGTACAGAAACCGAAAGTGAAACCATTGGTTTCGACGCCAGACGTATCGAAACCGAAAGCGCTAGTCACGCTGGTCGGGTCGAAGACTTCGGAGGCCTCGGCGCCGAAGAAATACAAGATGGCCGTCGAGCTTAAGGGCCACGCCAAAATGGCCGACCCGAAGGCTACTGTATCGAAGCCGAAGGTTAAAAAGACGGACGCAGCTGCATCGGCGCCGAAGACGGTCGACGCACATAAGAGTCGCCTCGATCCCAAGAAGGCCGACGACAATAAGAAGGCCACTCTCGACCCGAAGAAGCGGCAGGACGACCCCAAGTCTCTCACTGCCTCGCTTCCACTCGATAAGGCCAAGGGGGCAACGGCGTCGACTCCGAAGACCGCGTCATTGGTCGCCATCCCAAAACCAGCTTCAGAAGACTCTCTCGAGCCGGTGCGTCCCTCCGCCTCGTTCACTAAGAAGGTTACGGAGTCCCTTCAACGTATTAGGGAGGGGCCGCAGCAGTCGAGCCGAAGGACCCTGTGCCACCCAAACCTCTTCAAAAACAGGCAAAGACGCCAACGCCTATTCTGTTCACGTTGCCGCCAAAGACGGCGCCGAAGGCTTTCACAGCAAAACCTGGGGCCGGAGTGCCCGTGAAAATATCTTCGACGCCGAAGGCATCGTTAGCGGTCCCAAGCCCACGGCATCGGGCGCTGGCAGAAGAGGAGCGTCAAGAAGTAATCATCGACGCCACCACGGCCAAGCTCTCTCTCCTTAAGAGAAAGATCACCCCTGAACCACAATTGGAGCATTACCAAATTCCACTTAAGAAAAAGATGGACTCTGCTGGTGCCTCTGCCTCTATGGAGCCTGTATCACCACAAGCACATGAACTTTCACCCACTCATTCCCATGTGGAGGAGGGTGACGGCAACAACGAGGATGAGTATACCTATCCAGTCTACTCAGACCCAGAAGATGTGACTGGGCCATGGTCTGCTGGTGGCGATCCTGGGGACCCGCATTCGGGGCAGGAGCCTCAGCTTTTTTCAGCCAAGACTTCCCCAACAGAAGACTCTGCAGCTTTCAATGCACTCATTGAGAGGGCGGCAGCTAATCATGACGTCGATCTCCATGCTGACCCAGTGGACGTCGACTTCCTCTTTGACACCTTTTCAGTCTCTGAAAAAACTGTAAAAACTTTGCCACTGCTAAAAGGGGTGTTGAAACATGCGGCAGAAGTCTTCAAGGAGCCCACCCAAGCAAGAGTCATCAACCCACGTATCAACAAAAAGTACAAGGCAGCGCCCACTGATCCTACTTATATCAAAGGACAGTTGCCTCTGGATTCCCTGGTTGTCTCCAATGTGCGCAAACGAGCCAACTCACAAACTACGGGTGATGCTCCTCCCCCAGACAAGGAATCAAAAGTATTTGAGGCTTCGGGGAAAAGGGTGGCTGCGCAGGCAGCCAACATATGGCGCATATCCAACACACAGGCGCTACTGGCGCGTTATGACAGGGCACACTATGATACTCTAGAGACCCTTTTACAGCACTTACTCGATCAATATAAGGAAGCAGCAGAGATGTTGATACAGGAGGGGAAGCTTATCACCAATGCTTCGATTAAGTGCGCTCTGGACGTGGCTGACACCGCCTCAAGAGCGATTAACACTAGCGTTCTACTTCGTAGACATGCATGGCTCAGGATATCCGGTTTCAAACCAGACATTCAAACTACCATCTTGAACCAGACGGTCAACCCAGACCACCTGTTTGGCCCAGAGGTTGATACCACCCTCGAGAAGATGTAAAAGGACACCGACACTGCGAAGTCTATGGGTGCCTTGCAGTCCCAGCAGTTTCGGGGTGGTTCCTTTCGTCACTCCAATAATAGAGTCACCTCGAGGGGTCAACTGTCACAGTCAACGCAATTCTACAAGAGCAACACCCAACCTTCCTATACCAACAAGGGTCGGGGTGGATACCGTGGCAACAACGTCAAAGGCAGAGGACGTGGAAATAAAAGCTCCAGGTCCTCCACCGCCAACAAACAGTGACGCCTTGTCACTGCCCCCCGACCACGCAACACCGGTCGGGGGGAGACTCCAGCAGTTCCTGCCCATGTGGAAGTCCATCACCACAGACAGGTGGGTCAGATCTCTTATCCAATACGGTTATTGTCTGGAGCTCACATCCACTCCACCCAACATACCCCCAAAGAACCGTCCTATGTCCGGCGAGCACTTGCACTTGTTGCAGCAAGAAGTCAACGTCATGCTGCAAAAGGGGCAATAGAGCTTGTGCCCCTGCAGGAAAGAGGTACGGGAGTTTACTCCCTGTACTTTCTGATTCCAAAGAAGGACGGATCCCTCAGGCCCATCCTAGACCTCAGACCACTCAACTTTTACATTCTGTCAGAACATTTCCATATGCTCACGCTGCAGCAGGTTCTCCCACTGCTTCGGCAAGGGGACTTCCTAGCAACTCTGGACCTAAAGGATGCGTACTTCCACATTCCACTGCATCCTTCACACAGAAAGTACCTCAGGTTCACCATCCAAAACCATCACTACCAGTTCAACGTTTTACCTTTTGGGGTCACCACGGCGCCCAGGGTTTTCACAAAGTGCCTGGCGACGGTGGCGGCGCATCTAAGACGTCAAAACATCCACGTCTACCCCTATCTGGATGACTGGCTCATTCAGGCGAAGTCGGCCCAGCAGTGCGCCGACCACGTGTCCCACACCATTCACCTTCTGCACGATCTGGGGTTCTCACTGAATTACCAAAAATCCCATCTCAAGCCCGCCCACATACGGCAGTATCTGGGTGCGACCATAAACACTCTGGCGGCCACAGCACAGCCGAATTCAGTGAGAGTCAACAGCATTCAATCGCTGATCCAAAAATTCAGATCTCAACACTCGCTTCCAGCAAGAGTGTTCATGCAGCGCGATAGGCATGATGGCCTCCTGCATCTCCATAGTCCCACACGCGAGACTACATATGCGTCCGCTTCAGGAGTGCTTAGCACGTCAGTGGACTCAGGCTCACGGGCAGTTGAAAGACCTAGTGTTGGTGAGCGGTCGGGCATACAACTCTCTGCATTGGTGGAATCCACAAAACCTGTGCAAGGGACGACCGTTTCAAGAGCCTGTGCCGCAGATTATCCTGACAACGGACGCTTCTCTCCAGGGATGGGGAGCGCATGTACTCCAATACACGGTGCAGGGACTATGGACGCTACAGCAAAGGAAGATGCACATCAATGTACTGGACCTGATGGCGATCTTCATGGCCTTAAAGGCATTCAAAGTACATCTGTGCAACAAGGTAGTGTTGATCCGGACGGACAACATGACGGCCATGTACTACATTCAGAAGCAGGGGGGCACACACTCTCCGCAGCTGTCTCATCTGGCTCAGAGCATGTGGAAGTGGGCCATTCAGAGGAACATTTTCCTCATCTCTCAGGCAAGGACAATCAAATGGCGGACCTGCTCAGCAGGCACAGCCACCAAATGCACGAGTGGGAGATACATCCATCAGTACTCCAACCGTACTTCCAGAGGTGGGGTCATCCAGAGATCGACCTGTTCGCCACAAAGGAGAACGCAAAATGCCAAAGCTTCGCCGCCATGTTCCCACACCCGCAATCGCAGGGCAATGCGATATGGGTGAACTGGTCAGGCAGATTTGCGTACGCTTTTCCCCCAGCACCTCTGATACCGCTGGTGGCGCGCAAGCTCAGGCAGCACTCGATGACTCTCATCCTAGTTGCTCCAACGTGGGCTCGCCAACCATGGTACACCACGTTTCTGGAACTTTCCGTGGTACCGCATCAAAGGCTTCATCTCACACCCAGCCTTCTGACACAGAGCCATGGCGACATTCAGCACCCAGATCCGCAACAGCTCAACCTGGCAATCTGGCTCCTGAAGTCCTAGAGTTTGGCTACCTCAACCTTCCTCCCAATTGCATGGACATCATTCGGGAGGCTAGGAAGCCCACTACTAGAGCATGTTATGCGGCAAAATGGAAGCGGTTTGTCATCTATTGCGCAAACCACAACATTGATCCACTGCATGCTTCTATTCAGAACATCATCTGTTACCTGTTCCATCTATACAAGTGTAATTTGGCATATACTTCCATTCGCATTCACCTGTCTGCGATGGCCGCATACCTCCAAAATAGACAGCACCTTTCACTTTTCAAGGTGCCTGCCATCAAAGCATTTCTGGAAGGCCTCAAAAGAGGCATTCCGCCACGGACTCCACCAGCTCCTGAATGGAACCTCAATGTGGTTCTTACAAGACTGATGGGTCCTCCCTTTGAGCCACTACATTCCTGTGAGATCCAGTTCTTAACGTGGAAAGTGGCATTCCTGGTAGCAATTACATCGCTATGGAGGGTTAGTGAACTGCAGGCCCTCACAATCCAAGAGCCTTTCTTCCAAGTTCATTCAAACAGGGTAGTGCTCCCCAAGGTTGTGTCTCAATTCCACATCAACCAAACCATTGTGTTGCCGGTGTTATTTCAAAATCCAGAGTCACTGGCGGAGCGGATGCTCCATACCCTTGACGTTAAACGGGCCCTAATGCATTACATTGATAGGACCAAGGATTTTAGGAAGACTAAGCAGCTTTTTGTTGCCTTTGCGCCACATCACAAAGGTAACCCTATTTCAAAGGCTGGTATTGCTAGGTGGATTGTGAAATGTATTCAAATCTGCTATTCAAAGGCAAAACGCACTCTTACCATTCCACCAAGAGCCCACTCCACTAGAAAGTTGGGGGCCTCTATGGCTTTTCTAGGTAACATTCCCTTAGAGGACATATGTAGAGCAGCCACATGGTCTACCACACACACATTTACCAAGCATTACTGTGTAGACGTACACTCCAAACAGCAGGCAGCTGTAGGGCAGGCTGTTCTCAAGACACTTTTCCAAACTGCTGCAGCTGGCACGGGCGGCCGCCGCTAATGGAGGGACTGCTATGTATTCTATGCACAGATATGAATTCAGCAGCCCACATGCCTCGAACTGCAAATGCTACTTACCAGTATGCATCTGTTCTTGGCATGTAGGGCTGCTGACATTCATATCGCCCGCCCTCCTCCCCGGCGCCTGTAGCAGCTGCAGTGTTCACATATCATTTCATGGCATGGTCATCATTCACTGAGTTTCACTCCATCTTGGCCACAATGGCTAAAAACAATCTGGGGATGGAGTCGATGCCCATGCGCACTGTAGTCCAGGGGAGGAGCCACCTATCTCGTGATACTTCGAAGACTCTTCCAGGACAACAATGTGCAATCATCCGGACCCAACACTAGGCGGCGATCTATGCACAGATATGAATTTTAGCAGCCCTACATGCCAAGAACAGATGCATACTGGTAAGTAGCATTTGCATTACTGTCTGACACAGAAGGGTGTTCCTTCGTGGACTCCCATGGCGTGATTTTATTTCAGGAAACCTGGAGTTTGTATACTCCACACAAACGTGTTGTTTCTGCCTATGGCATTAATGCCACTAGAAAAGAACTGGGTAGACCCTCAGGAGGCTTAGCAGTCTGGGTCAAAACTGCACTAGGGTCTAAATTCAAGCTCTTCCATGCTGAATCGCAAGATATATTAGCATTTCAGCTGATTCTTTACAGTGGTTGGAAAATTTGGATTTTTAATGTATATAACAGGGTGGTGCTGTGCTCCGAGGACACCAACATGATCCGCATTATAGACCACGCTCTGTCCCAATTCTCAGATAATGCTCCTGTATTAGTGGCGGGAGACTTTAATTGCACTTTTGAACCCCTTGCCCTCACTCCGCCAGATTTAACTGAGGAGTGGGATCATAAGTGGCATATCCCACAGCTAGATCTCCCTACAGTCATGTGGACAAAGAGAGGAGGCCACATGTTGGCTCTTAATTTGCAGCATGATTTGAGAGCCACAAATGGGAGAACTATCTCTGATCCAAAGGGAGATTTTACCTTTACTAGACCGCGTCATACAAGCAGAATCAACTACTCTTTAGTCACCCTCACACTTTGGCTCCTAGTCGATGATATGGCAGTGGTCAAAAGAACTGATAGTGACCGTAATGCCCTTGCCCTTACCTTCATCAAGCAGGGCTCTCATGAGCTTGACATTATGGGTAGTCCTGATCTGGGTGTCCTCTATTACGAATAACCTGAGATCAATCATATGGGACTGGGTGGAGGAACATCTGGTGGCTCTTGATGTAGTCACAAGTAAAGTCCGCTTGGAACTAGAGAAGCTAGCCAAATACCCTAATAATGATGTTGTAATGATTCGGGGATCCTGCCACAAGCTGTTCTACAATGAGATTAGGGACATGATAAGCCAACCGGGTAGAGTTAAAAAAAATGGTGGGAAACTGTACACTTTTGAGGTCGGATTTCCAGGGTGCTGGGTATAACCAAGATTGCAGGAATGCGAAGGGGGATCTTGTAGGTGCAGTGAAACTAAAAGCAGAGCCAAGTATAGTACGGTAATGAAGACTGCCAAGAAGAAGTGGGAGGGTTTCTTGTGGTCCTGCCTACAGAGGGCACTGACAGACAGACTCCAATACCTTTTTGAGCAAAGCAGCGTACTGGCTCATGGGTAACAAGTCAGCCTTGGAATTTACAGTTCAGCCTGATGAATGATTTGCACACTACAGTTCCCTTTTTGAATTAGGTACCATGGTAATTGAGGAAGCTAGCAAGACTTTGGGGGAGGTCCCCGATGGAGTGGGTAATGCTCTGGTTTTTTTCTATAGAGGAAACACAAGCATCAATTTGTTAGTGTGCCACAGCCCGCACCCCGGGCCCTGAAATCATCTTTTACGATCTGTATAGAGAGGATATAATTCTCTGGGGTTCCTATATAAATTTGCTTACTGACTCAATTATGTCTGGTGCTGCCATTCCCCCTTCATGGAAGATAGAAGAAATAGTGCCCATCTACAAAAGGAGGACAGAGCCAGGCCAGCTAGCGATAGGCCTATAAGCCTTATAGACTCTCTCCAGAAATTGTTTTGCAAATAGATTAAGGGAGGATTCAGGATTGGATCCTAGAGGCCCGAATTCTGAGTGATTACCAAGCTGGCTTCTGTGCAAGAATTAGTACTCTGGATCAGGCTTTTCACCTCCTCTGTATTTATTGGAAGGAAGTAGCTGTCCGGGGAGGGAAGCTTCAAGTGGCCTTTGTCGATCTACGGTCCTCATTTGACCTAGTCTCCCGAGCTAGCCTTTTGGAGAGTTTTAAAAGCAATGGGCTTGACAGGAAATCTTTTAGATGTTTTAATTAGATTACACTCATCTAACACAGTGCAGGTCAAGTGGGGGGAGAACAATAAAATCACGGAAACTTTCCCATTCCAACATGGAGTGAGACAGGCATGTGTGTTAGCTCCCACACTTTCTCTTTTTATTAACTGGGTGGTTTACTCTTTAGATAGAGATGGGTGTAATGCTCCTAAAATGAGCGTAAGAAGAGCTCCTGCTCTTGTTTTCGCTGGTGACACCCTTCTAATTTCTAAATCCTCGCAGGGTCTACATCAACTTTTGAACGACTTTACAAGGTTTTGTGATGAGTGGGGCTTGGTGTTAAATGAGGCCAAAACAAAATATATGATTTTTACCAGAGGAACAGCCAAACCTCTTACAAGACCGGTGTTTGTTGGTAGCAGTAAATCGGAGCAAGTTGATGTTTTTGATTACTTAGGTATCCCCTGACTCCATCAATACACTGGGCCGCTCATATTGAGAAAGTGAAATTGCTACTAATTCAACAGACCGCTCACATTAATGAAAAAAGCACCGGTGCACCATGAATTATAAATGTGCGAGAACAACAATATTATTGTCAAGGCACAAATAGTGATGTCCAGAATTTTTGTTTGTTTGATGCATTTATTTTTCAACAGAAGAAAACGAACAGCCGACGCGTTTCCTCCCGGATGGGACTTCTTCAGGGCTACCAAGAATAGAAATGACAAATCCTTGGCGGTGTGAGTGGTCGTGCAGTAGAGGCCGGATAATAAAGGTCTGTTTCGCAGTCTCAAATAAGAAGTTAAAATGCAGCAGCAACTGGAGGTCTTTATATTGTTTCTATCCTCCAGAATGGGTATACAGCCGGGCTTGAAATTTTACTAAATTCTGTCGGAAATAAGGCAAGGTCACTTATGTTCTCGATTTAGGTAAATATAACCAAGGTGCACCATCCATGGGTTGTGCACCTAAATCTGAAATCATACAATCAGGCCCTCAAAAGGCAAGTGGGTTTATATTTCAAAATATCTCCTTACTCCTCGACCAAATTTCGCGAGAAGAGTAAATGCTGACCTTCGGAGCACAGACGCTGTTCACCCTCACAAATGGGAGAACTACCTCTGATCCAAAGGGAGATTATACCTTTACTAGACCGCGTCATGCAAGCAGAATCAACTACCCTTTAGTCACCCTCACACTTTGGCCCCTAGTCGATGATTTAGCAGTGGTCAAAAGAACTGATAGTGACCGTAATGCCCTTGCCCTTACCTTCATCAAGCAGGGCTTTCATGAGCCTGACATGAGCCTGATCTGGGTACCCTCAGTCCGTATAGCACCTGATGACCATCAGGTGCTATACGGACTGAGGGTGAATGGCGTCTGGGCTCCGAAGGTCAGCATTTACTCTTCTCGCGCAATTTGGTCGAGGAGTAAGGAGATATTTTGACTTAATAGTTGGGCAGTCTGTGATTTTGTGGGCGAGGTCTGTGATTAAATGGCTGGAGAGAGTTGTAGGTGCATGTAGATCACTAAAACAAATCAAGGGTACTGAGTGGTGTAGAATAGAATGTCAGGGAGACATTGGCTTTTATGCAAACTGCTTGCCTACCCACAAAGCAACCATAATAGCCTTCGGTGAACAGATGAAAATCTAGAGGTGGAGGTGGAGTTGGCCAATGTCCTGAAAGAATATGCAGTACGTGCAATCACACCACTCTGGTAGTGGCATGATTATGACAGTCAGGGAATCTATCAAGAGTGTTTAAATGGGATGTCAATGCCTTGAGGATTGACTGATATGCTTCAACATTTCAACTCACTCATTCTAGCCACTGGGGACCTTCCCAGTCCAAGATGGACCATTCTTGGGGGCACTGCCTGTCTGGATCTACTGCTAAGATGGCTACCACCTTAAAGATTCTATAGGAAGCTTCTGCCATACCAGAATACTGACTACATAATTATTGTACTACAAGAATGTTATAGAAAAAAGTTAACAACCAAACTATTGTGGACGTAAATATATGCCATAATTAGTTTTGCTATTCATACCATGACATCTATAAACCTTGAATACAAGCGTATTGTCAAGTTAAATATATGCTAACTTAGGAATAGTAAACCTAAACTGATGTATACTTTACTTGTTGACATTTTGATCATTGTTGTTTTTGCCATTCTAGTGGCACAATATTTAAAACTTGTCATTCTATCGTCATACCAAGAGCACACCCAAATCCCACTACTACATTTGCTGGTATTGTCATTGGGAGTAATAGTACTTTGGTGGCATGTATAAGTTGCAACATTACAATGTGTTTCCTGCCATGCTTCACAGCCGGCTACACATTTATAGTAATGTACAAGCTTTTACTCCAGTTGCACTCTAAAAGAGACAATTGTAGATGTGTTCAACAGTGTCTAAGACAAAAATGAGGTTTCCCTTTTCATGTCCTTTAAAAGAGGCTTAAGTCTCTAGGGGGTTTCAGCCTAGAATGAAGGGTGAGCCATATGTTGTATATAAGGTTGCATGGAGATTGACAAATTTACAAATATTACAAATATTCTCTATTTCTATAGTGCTTTAACCTCATAGCTGCTAGTAAACATCCCTCCCCAGTGCTGCGCTGTCCATTGGAACTAGTGCTGAATGGACGTCCAATGGTCGTGCGCAGCACTGGGGAGGTAGTGCTGCCGTCGGCCAACGCACCGAGGCAGCACTTAAGGGGTTAAAAACAATACATCAAATCAGACTGATGAGAATGTACACACCAACGGGAGGTTTTTCTTCAAAAATGTATTTTCTGTTCATACCATATTGAATTTAAAAATTATCACATTTATTCATACAATACAAAAAAAAAATTCTTTATACATTAAAATATAGCAAAAATGTGTTGACGCGGCGTTTCGGTGATTTGAGTCGTCACCTTCTTCACGACAAAATTGCATTTAAAATCACTCTAAAAACTGTGGATGAGTCGCTTTTATCAATTGGGCGATTCCAAACTGTTAAGTCATTGTCGTGGTTTCTTTTTCTGTAAAAAATCCTTCTTAATCGGGATAAAATGTGCTTATTTTCTTCCACTACTTTCTTCCCGTTGGTGTGTACATTCTCATCAGTCTGAGTTGATGTATTGTTTTTAAAGCACTATAGAAATAGAGAATATTTGTAATAATTGTAAATTTGTCAATCTCCATGCAACCTTATATACAACATATGGCTCACCCTTCATTCTAGGCTGAAACCCCCTAGAGACTTAAGCCTCTTTTAAAGGACATGAAAAGGGAAACCTCATTTTTGTCTAGAGTACCTAACCCCTCCCTTTTCATATAAAGGGTTTCTCCTTAAAAAAATTTACCCTTCAACAGTGTCTAAACCGTAGAACACAGTGCGGTCAATTGGATAAAATGTCAATGCGTTGTTTCAATAAAATTCAAGACCCCTTCCATATAAATCATACTCTTTGAACAATATATAGCCTTTAAGAACTGGAGGTAGTGGTAGCTTCTCCATTAAAATAGGTCGCTGGAGCCTCCTCAGACCTATGAGTCTGCGTATCTTCAGCCGGCACAAATGCTGCAATGTCCGGGGGTTCTCTAAAGAAAAGAAATGAGATAAAATATCATACAAATGGTGACACCAAGTAAAACTGAATCAGGGGTTTAAATTTGCATGGGTCATGAGACGAGACTAAGGAATTTAAATCAATACTTCAAAGGCCAATGCATGCATAGGTGAAATGGATTGCATGTTATATATCTGTATTTTCTTACTTTCTCATACTCACTTATTATCTCATTCACATTGTGGACCTCTATGACACATGTATGGACAGGTTCAATAATTTGACAAAGTACCAAAGGACATTCTCAGACGCAAAGTCAGGCTTTTCATTTTTTAAGGCGAGCCATGAGTGCCATGTGCGGCACCACCTCTTTGTGTCCATGGGTGGGAGTGGCATGGGCACAAGTGATGCACGGAATATTGTGTATATCACTCTATGCACTTTATCACATACACCCATGTAAGACGATGTGGACCCATGGTTGTGTGGCAAAAATTCTTCTTAGCTGGCAGAGAGTCCGACCAACATGAGAATTCTCAGAACAGAAGGGTCATTATTTACAAGGAGGCATAGAAGTACAAAATCACAACTGGGGCATTTTATACCATCCTTCAGTATGAAAACACTTGTTTGTTAGGAGACAGTACTTCACAATGGTTATTCTATCAAGTAGCTCTCTGTGACAGCTCCTCATATAGTTTACTTGTATATGACTGGTCAACGGCGAATTGTTTTTCCTCAAAACTCACTGTAGACTGGTTGCATAACTGAACCTTAGATTATGCATACAACTATTCCCACTATCCAACCCAAGTGCAAAAAAGACTATCACCATGCTGTGGTATTGTTCGGCGAATCAAGTGCAAGAGTCCACCTTATGCTGTGAGCAGCAGTAGGGCACCTCTGTGATCTTTGTCCAGTGGAAGACATTCTTACATGTTCTCTGAGCAAAACTTTATAATCTATTCCCTGTGCAAGACTTCACTTAGTTACCTATAGCCAGTGTGAGTCAATTCCCAGTGAGAGCCATGTTCCCACCTCCCACCTCCCACCTGCTCCTTAACCACTCTGCATTGTTTTAACTGGATCTACTACAGTTGGATATTTATTCAGCCAGTTCTGCTGCAACGTTGACAGCTAATTCCTTTATCATAACTGGTAAGGAGATGTTTTAGGGGAGTGTTAAAGAATACTCTGATTTGCATCACCTAGTAGTAACATACTTTTATTTGTCTTTATAGATGCAGACCAAACAACCGGCATGCATATGACCCACATCCAACATATCCAGGACTCTCTTGCTTACTGCATGCGCTTTCAAGTTCTTGATTAACTGCCTCATCTTGTCTATGGTTCATTGATAAACTTGGGTGGTGATGCTTGATCTCTTCAAAACACAGCCTCTACTCAACATCTGTGTGAAAGATAATTTCAGCCTTGTCCAGACAGCATGGAAAAGATATATGCCAGCCTGAATTTAATGTCAGTCCATACAAATCCTTATTTATAAACAAGAGATGACTATAGGTATATCAGCTCCAGGCGATTTACTGAAGACCAATCCATCATTAAGACTCCTTCCTAAGTTTCAATTTCTTGTTTCCTCCTTTCTTCTCTATTCATCTTTTTCATCCTTCATGTCTCCCCTAGCCATTTTGAGGGACCCTGATGGTGACGTGAATTGTTACACAAATCAGATACATAATATCACACTGAATGGTCTGGCGCTATCCAAGAATTACTGGGCTGCAGATGACCCATCAGGTCTTCAAGACTTTCAATTTTCCCACAGGTAAAGTGGGTAAGACTTTTCCTCGCCACACGTCCTCGTCTTCCAAAGACACCATTGTTCCGTGAAAGCTCACCTTTTCTGAAACAGACCTTCAAGTGTCAGATTCTGCACCAGCCCCACAAGTCTGCACTGTCACCGTTATATCCTGAAATCTTTCTAGTGTCCCACATGAAGAATGTGTTTGACCCTTCCCCACACCTAACAGCCATAGTGATGGTTTTTCATTTTGGTCCTGTATCGGTCATGGACAATTACTGGTCATTATGTAGTGAGGTATAAGATCTGTCACTGCAGACCTGGATAGGTACTAAAGAGCCCTGTGAGCATATTCCAAAAACGTACTTTTCCAGAAAAAATGATACCTGGTTGTATCGTAATGGAAGCTCTGTAAGGCTGATATCAACAGACTATTACTTAGACCCTGCCAAGTGTATTCCAAGTTATGGCAAGCGTGTGCTAAGGGTGCGTTTTAAACTCCCTTACTTTTACTGTTTGCTTGAACAGTGGTGATGCCTACCTGGAATAGAATGGAATGGAAGGTGGATTTATAGAGCGCTGCTTGTCACCTATGAGGGTAACCAGGCACCGAGTAGGTGAGAGTAGGCATGTGGTGAGGCTGGGCCTGAGCATAGGCAGTCTCGATGATACCCCAAGAAGACTAATTGCTACGCCGGATCTTCAGCTTCTTGAAGAATTCTAGAAGTGAGGAGAAAGCCCTGGTTTGTTAAGGGAGGTCGCTCCAGGATTTGGTGGCTTGGCCGACCTCCCGTTCTGTGTCTGTAGATGCGGGTGTGTGTGTGGAAGTGAGAGTGATGATGAGTGAAGTTGTCAAGTGGGTCGGTGTAAGTGAAGCCAGTGATTGAGGTATGCAGGTCCCATGTTGTGTTGTGATTTGAACGCATGTGTGAAGTTTGAACTGGCAGCCCTTTTGGCTGGGGAGGCAGAGGAGCTCTCTGAGGAGTGGTGTTGTGCGGGCTCAGCGCTGGAGGGAGGGAAGGAATAAACCTCGACATTCACAGACTTTGGAAACAAACTTCCAATATTGCTGTTTGATGAAGATGCTGTCCTATCATTTATTGGAATTTTGGTTGGGGCTGGAAAAAGGATTCGGAGATTTAAAGCAAAAACACAGATCTGTGCGTTTCGCCAAGAGATTTTGGCTGATTTTAGCAGTTGAACTCGCGGGGTGAAATGCCATGGGAAAATGAGGAAGTACTGAGGAACTGTGACCAGAAGTAATATTTACCCAGGTCATTTCCCATTTATAAAGGCCCCACTTGTAATCCTCGGTTACTCTGCTCCCTGGAGCTGTCTATAGCCTTGGTATCAGGAACCAGGGTTTGTGGAGTTACCTCGGGTTATAAGGAAGACATTTTAATGAGTCTCAAAGGGATTATGCTGATGATTTTACAAGCCTCCCTATCTGATCCTAACAGTGACTTTAATATCCTTTCCATCATCCTTATGCTGCCAGCTACACAAGGCTGTGGTGCCACGAGGCTACATTAAATATCCTTCTAAAATGGGCAGAAAACTCCGGTCATTACTGGAGAACCCCCTAAAATGAGCGGAAAGGGTGCCCTACTACAGTTAGTTGTTTGTGTGCTCTCTGAATTGAGAAGAAATTGTGCCGGGTGGTCTCTGGTGCCAGTGGCAAGACTGCACTACCTCTGAATATTACTAGAAGAACCTCTAAAGTTAGCAAAGGATGTTCAGTATCACAATTCATTTAATTCCCTCTAATTTCAGCAGAAGCGTGTAGTATGTATTATTCCCTATACTTACAACTTAATGGATTAAGTCAAGGCACCTAAAAGCACTTTTAAATATGCATGCTGAATTCATTCAAGTTATTTGAAATCACTTATAAATAAGTAACATTTCACCAAATAGTCACTGTGTGAAATGGGAAACCTCTCACACTGTGGTCAGTTTTTCTGTGTCATTTAACATGAAAATCATCACAACTTGGTGGTGCAAAGCATTATGGGTAAATGAACAATAGTCCCCTGAAGAAAGAATATAATATTTCAAGAATGAATTACTGAAACAAGAGTCACCTAACAGAAAGTGCGGTTTTGATCAGCATCACTCCTTTTGTTTTTTAATGTAACTAATATTTTATTGAAACTTCGCTGCTGCTTGATAAACGTGACTTGGAAAACAGCCCTGTCAATAGGTTAACACCATTTTACTTAATCCATGTGGGCTTTAATAAATAAAAGCGTTCAAAAGCTTTTTTGAATCAATAACTTTGCCAAAATGTGATCATTCTTGCACTGTGGTCAATCTTTCCTTGTATATATGCAAATCACTTTTTAATTAAAACCTATGAGGCCATATTTCAATTTTGGTGGCATATGAGGCTACTTTAGGAAGGGTATTTATGGAAATTAATGTATGAGAAGGGGTGTATGTTGTTTGACTCCATAGGTGAATGTCATCTTATTATATGTAACTGACTCCAGAAGTGAATGTTATTTTATCGTTAGCGAATATTTTGATCTCACTCCAAAGTGCAGTACAATTTTTCTACTATATGCAAATCACTACAGCTTGTTTTTTGATTTGTATTTCGTATTTGACATTTTTGAAGTTCACTTACATCCAGGGGGAGAGGGTCTCTTGGCACTGGTTGGGAGACTCAAAAAGAAGGTGAAACAACAAGATTTGGAGAATAACCAAGTTTTACAAGCTTATTTAGGTCTCGCACCTAGCGTTGCAGTGCACAGCATTCTCGTGCAGCACGAGAACTCTTGTACGGAGTTCTGAAAGCTGACCATCCACTGCCATTGGCTTGAGCGTGTTTTTTATACAGAAATAAGGCACACGATTGGGCAAAGGCGGGCGCATGTCCTGCCTTTGCTCCGCCCATTCTCGTCCTATGCCTAGGATGCACATCAGCGCGCCCCCCGCTCCTATGTGGTGCGCGGGCAGGCACACGCACCACAGGTTTCTATTCTGTGCTTGTTTTTGTTTGTCTGACACAGCACTGTCTGTCCCTAAGCAGTATAGCATCATAACAAGTGATTGCCGGGCAGGTGGAGTGGAGGAATTTCCATTATATTTAAATCAGTTGTTGAGTTTCTGATTGCTCAGCATTAATACAATAAAAATTGGATTTCACAAGTGACTGCACAATAAATACATTGCGTAAAACAATCCATTTTTAACTTGAAAGCTTTGGTTATTCCGGCTCTTTAGTGTCTCAGCACTGTGTGATGATGAGGGGAACAGTACACCGATTTCGTTGTCTGACTCTCAGGCCATCCATCTGGCTCTAAAATTTCACCCCGCCCGGAAAGGGCTCAACCAGTGACCTCCCACAGCCCCGGGGACTTGTCGAACTTTCGATGCCTCGGCCGGCGCTGACAGGCATCCAAAACAAATGACATTGAGCGAGCAGCACCTAGAAAGAGACTGCGAGGCGCAGGGCGCGCACCAAACAACAAGTAAAACAAGTGGAGTCCGACATAAGTGCACTGTTGATAACGGGCTCCATCGCCCCTGGAGGACAGGTGGGCACTGAGCAGCCCTGACACCCCCTCCTCTCGCATGCCTCCAGAGTCTGGCATTACATCACCAGCGGACCATTGGTCCCTGCAGCTTCACTTATTCCTCTGTGGACAGCGAGCCCTGCACTGACCTCCCCCTGGAGGCAGAGAGAGGGCACAAATTTCTTCACCATCACAAGACAGGGGTCAATAAACACGTAGACCCCTCTCTCTCATCTGTGCACAGAGAATCCTGCACTGACCAGTGACTCTAGCACCCTGTCAGAGTGCAAACGCGCCCCAGCTCGAGCCCTATGGGGACACCCCGGAAACTTCATCACATATCAGAATTGTTTTTTTTTTTAATGAAAAACAAACCTCATGGACATCAATGAGCCTGAATTCCCTGCTGAGGTGCCCAACGTGAGAGCCCCAGAATGAGTGCATGTAGAACCGGAGCCAAGGCCTAACTAGTTTTGTAAGCAGCCAGCTTGTACATTAATTTGGGAGTTTGTTTACATTGCAAATAGAGGGGTCAGAGCTGGAAACAGAAACAAGCCTTTTCAATGCAATCGGTGTTGCGTTTGCGAGATTTTGAGCTATTGGCATTGTAAATGGCAATGCTTTTTATTTATGTGTTTAAAAAAGCTGCAATAATAAAAGGTATTGTCATTTATAATGCCAATAGCTCAAAATCTCGCAAATGCGAGACCTAATGCATTGCAAATGCTTGTCTAAAAGAGAGATGACAAATCATATTTTGGAGATTTTTAGCCAGGGTGCTCTGAATAGCAGGCGCTTGATCCGACACAGCCCTACCACCAAGGTGGGCTTTAAGGAAGCTAGAAATATAAAGAACTACTGTGGCAGCTGAACTGAGGCTTCTCGTGGGGTAATGTTTTGTTATTCTGCAGAGGTGGTCGCTCCCCACGCTCCCTGATCTCGTAGCGCTGGACTGCTACATTGCCTGCTTTTATATTGTGCCAGATTGGTATCGTAACGCTGCGCTGGACTGTAACATTGCCTGCATTTAAATTGTGCCACATCGTTGTGCTATATCGTAGCGCTATATCGCATTGCCTGAGTGTTTGCTTAGCCTGGTTTCGCTTTTGTTTCTGCTGCCATTTTGTTGTTTGTTTGCCTCCCAGCCCGTCCCTCCACCCCGCTCCCGCCTCCCAGCTGCTCCTCCCTCGCCCCACCCCCCTCCACTATCCACTTATGACAGATGCTTTTGCGCGCAGCGTTCACGCGCAGAGGATGCGCCCCATGCGTGCCGAAGGTGCGCCAAAGGTAAGCCCGTCTACGCCCGTCCACGCCTGGACCGCGCCCAGCGCCAGACCCCCTGGCCCCCGCAAAATCCACTCCACCCGCATAACGTACGACGCCGCTACCCTCTCAGCACTTAACCCCGGCTGAATCCCAAACTGCTACCAAGCCGCCCCAGGACACATCCATGGACCCTTCACCTGCCGGTCCTGCAAGTTTGACAGCATCAGGACCCACACCAAATCCACTAACTCCAAACAGAGCTCCAACACTAACCACCTGAAATGCATCCTACTCAACACCCGTTCGGTCCACAGACACGCCATTGACCTTAGGAACCTACTCAGCACTACATCGCCGGACATCGCCACCCTTACAGAAACCTGGATGAATGCCTCATCAGCTCCCGACATCGCCATAGCCATCCCGGACGGCTACAAGATCATCCGAAAGGACCGCACCCACCAAACAGGAGGAGGCATCGCCATCGTCCATAAGAACACCATCCGCGTCACGACTAGTTCCGACGACAACCTCGCTTCCGCCGAACACCTTCACTTCCAAATCCACACCGACCCCAAGACCACACTCAGAGGCACCCTCATCTACAGGCCACCAGGACCCCGCACACAATTCAGCGAAGACATCACTGACTTCATCAGCCCACACGCCCTCCCCTCCGAGGACTACAATCTACTGGGAGACCTCAACTTCCACCTGGAAAAGAAAAACGACAGCAACACCACCACCCTTCTGGACAACCTGGCCAACCTCGGACTCGAACAACTTGTTGATACCCCCACCCACTATGGCGGACACACACTCGACCCAATCTTCACCTCCAGCAAGCAAATCTCCTTCAACCACACCACAGCTCTCCATTGGACGGACCACAGCTGCGTTCACTTCAACTACAAAAAGACCACAACCCACAAACTCCCACAACCAGTTCCCTGAAGAAACTGGAACAAAATTACCACCGACCAGCTCTTCACATCGCTCCACCAAAACCCTCCTACCAATTCATTGGACCCAAACCAAGCAGCCACCAACCTCACACAATGGATCACCCACAGCGCCGACGAACTAGCACCCTTGAAAAACCATCAAATCAAGCAAGGTAGCAAAAAAGCCCCCTGGATCAACGATGACCTTAAGAAATCCAAGACGTTCTGTCGCCCCCTCCAGAAAGCCTGGAGAAAAAACCCAACCACTGACAACCTGACCACCTTCAAGAACGCCACCCACAAATACCACCAACTGATCCGATCCACCAAGAAATCAGCATTCAAGGATCGACTTGACAACAACGCCCACAACAGCAAGGAACTATTCAACATCGTCAAAGAATTTACCAACCCCACCGCCGGCACTAATGACATCACTCCCTCCCAAGACCTCTACGACTCCCTAGCCTCATTCTTCCACAACAAAATCGCCGAGATACATAACAGCTTTGAAAACCAGTCCGGAGACCAGTCCGCTCCACCCACCTCCGAACCAAAACCCCCCTCCAACAACCTTTGCGCCTGGAACCCAATCACCACTGAAGACACCATCCGCCTGATGAACTCCATCCACTCAGGATCGCCAACTGACCCATGTCCCCACCTCATCTTCAACAAAGCAGACTCCATCATCGCACCCCATCTCCGAGACGTCATCAACTGCTCCCTCAACTCCGCTACCTTCCCGGAAAGCTGGAAACATGCCGAACTCAGCGCCCTTTTGAAGAAACCCACAGCAGACCCCACTGAACTTAAGAACTACCGCCCCATCTCTCTCCTCCCATTCCCTGCCAAAGTCATTGAGAAAGCCGTCAACAGTCAGCTCGCCGCCTTCCTCGAATCCAACAAATCCCTCGACCCCTCACAGTCCAGCTTCCGAGCCAAACACAGCACCGAAACCGCCCTCATCGCAGCAACAGACGACATTCGAACACTACTGGACAATGGAGAAACAGTTGCCCTCATCCTACTTGACCTCTCCGCAGCCTTCGACACAGTCTGTCATAGCACCCTCATACAACGCTTCAGCAACGTCGGAATACAAGGGAAAGCATTGGACTGGATCATCTCGTTCCTCGCCGGAAGAACCCAGAGAGTCCGCCTCCCCCCCTTTAAATCAGAGGCCACCGAAGTCATCTGCGGCGACCACAAGGATCATCACTCAGTCCCATCCTCTTCAACGTATACATGAGTCCCCTCGCATCCATTGCGCGCCAACACAACCTCAACATCATCTCCTACGCAAACGACACCCAGCTGATCCTCTCCCTCACCAAAGACCCAAACACCGCCAAAACCAACTTACACGAAGGAATGAAAGATGTAGCCGAGTGGGTGAAGAACAGCCGTTTAAAACTGAACTCGGACAAAACGGAAGTCCTCATCTTAGGATCATCCCCCTCTGCTTGGGACGACTCATGGTGGCCACCGGCCCTGGGAACCGCACCCATACCAACGGACCACGCACGGAATCCTGGGCTTCATCCTGGACTCCTCCCTCTCGATGACTAGACAAGTCAACGCCGTCTCATCATCATGCTTCAACATCCTACGCATGCTCAAAAAATCTTCTGTTGGATCCCCACCAAAACAAGAAAAACGGTCACCCACGCACTGGTCACAAGCCGACTGGACTACGGAAACACCCTTTACCACAGCTAAACTACAGAAAAAACTCCAACGCATCCAAAACGCCTCAGCCAGACTCATACTAGACATCCCCCACCAAGATCACATTTCCGGTCACCTGAAAGACCTCCACTGGCTCCCCGTCAACAAGAGAATAACGTTCTGTCTCCTCACCCACGCACACAAAGCCCTCTACGACCTAGGACCCGAATGCCTCAACACGCACCTGTCCTTTCACACCCCCACCCGACAACCACGATCGTCCAATCAAGCCCTCGCCGCAATTCCGCGCATCCATAGATCAACCATGGGGGGTAGATCCTTCTCCTTCTTAGCGGCCAAAACTTGGAATTCTCCCCCCACCCACCTCCTCCTTACACAGAACCACCTCTCCTTCAGAAAGCAACTAAAAACTTGGATATTCGATAAGTAAAGTACCCCCTCCCTCAAGCGCCTTGAGACCCTCTGGGTGAGTAGTGCGCTATACAAATTTTTAACTTGAACTTGAACTTGAGTTAAATTCAAGGGTGTTACCATAAAGAGAATGATGGACTATGCAGAGCAACAAAGTTAATGAACAGGAAGCCAAAGTAGGGTGAGCTTGGCACGACCGGAACAGGAGGTCCATGTTACCAGATTGTCTCCCTCGTTTCAAATAGTATGCAGCTGATTCACCAGTGAAACACCTATGCGAAGATAGGGCTATTACAGTACTGCAGTCTTGAGCCAGTGCAGGTACATAAAGTTAATGGTCCAAGTTGGAGGCTGCATGGGATACACATGTATCACGCAGGACGAGATGGCAGGGTAAAATGTATTATTCTTCTGGAGGAGAGGGGGGCATCAAGTGTGATACTTAGGGCCATATTTACAAACCCCTAGAGCCATCGGAACGTCACTTATTTTGATGCTCCTGGTGTGCTGTGTGCTGGCCCATATTTACAACGCCACGCACAGCCACTTTGCATGGCTTTTCACAGCCTTGTAAATAAGACCCTTAATTTCTTTAGCTTCTAAAATCTACGGTCCAGAAGGAAGACTGCCAGATGTTGGTATTGCCACCAGTGATAAGAATTTCTACTTTGTCTCTATCAGTTTTAAGCCGAGAAATAGCAAGTTTAAGCCAATTCTTCACTGCTGAAGAACAACCTTACAGAGCGGGGACAATATTGGAATCAGTGCTAAATCTAAAAACTAATTGAGTGTCATCAACTTAAGAGTACATTTTGGACTTAAAAGGGCATATGGTAGCAACTAGAGGTTTCAGGTTGAGTTTAAAGAGAAAAGGGGACAGTGCCGAACTTTGGGAACTCAGCAAGGGGATACATTCTCCCACTGAAAAAAGGAGATACCCAGTCTAAGACCTTGTGGAAGACAGGTGGGTTATGAGGATCTCATGGTTGATGGTATCAAATTCTGCTGGCAGATTTAATACAATCAGGATACTCTGTGGACGGTACTCTGCCGCCATGTAGAAATCACCCACCACAGTCGTCTTTGTGATCTTGGTACAGCAATGGGACAGAAGCCAGCTTGTCTGTCACCCATTACTTCCCTGGCTTCCAAAAAGGAGCAGAGCTGTATAGCTCCAAAATCTTCAATAATCTTTTCCTCAGATGGGAGCAAGGCTTCTTTTTAAATGTCACTGCTACAAAACTCGTAAACTGCACAATACTCCTGTGGGTTGATGCAAACTATGAAAGACACATCAGAAAAGCAATAGCTGACGAGGGCTGACTAAACGCCCTATTTCTGTGTGCTGATAACTTTCGCTACAAAGACACTTAACACTGTTGAGCTACGAAGGGAGCATAGCAGTTAAAGATGTTCTTGAAAATAATAGATAATTCTTGAACTGTTTGGAACTTGAAGTGTGTCTCATGCTGATAGGCAAAGAGCTCCAGAGAGGAGCCCCTGTGACTCAGAGAGCTTGACCTTCAAATCTGTTTTTTTGAGCTAGAAGAGTGGCCATGAAGGCACTGCCTGTGATCTTAAATGCCTGATCTGGTTATGGGGATTGTTCCAAGTTTGATTGCCTAGTGGACCAGATCACCAAAATCCTTTGTGTTTGAGGTAGAGTTGCAAATGCTGCTTAGTATTACAAGGGAACAGGGAACTTATGAATCCATTTTAAGAGAGCAGCGACATGGTCATTCATGGTTGCATGGAAAATTAGGCGTGCTACCCAGTTCTACATCTGTTGTAACTTGTTTAATGTTTTTGATAGGCCTTAAATAGTATTAAAATGTAGTGATCTAGTCTGGAGAGGGCAATGATGATAGAATTACCTTTTGTAGAGTCGCTGATTGTAACTCCTTTTATCGACTCAAAACTTGTTACCTCTTATTTTTAAGTCCCTCGCACACACAGACCATGATGAATTTGTTGTTTTTATTACTTGATTTTAAATGTAAACGTATTGGACCTGTTTTATTGTGTGATATTCCATGATGTTGTGATTTTATGTACTTTTATGGATGTTGAATCCGAATAAAGATCTTTGACTTGACTTGACTTGAGAGGGCAATGATTTACTACTGCCTGTATGGACCAATTATGTGAATTGAGATCAATGTAAGGCTATCCTCTTCTATAACATGTTCTATACACTCCCTAAAATGTGTAAGTTTCAAGAATAACGCCATAGCTGAAACACAGAACCACAAAACGCATTCAAGATACTGAATCAGGTTCGAATTCAATATTCCAGAATGTGGCAAAGTGACTTCAAAGTCTTTGTTATAAATGCCATTACAGTTTAATCAGAAACTAGACCTGTTAGTGACAGGCATATGAGAGTTTGTCAAAAAGGAAGCTACACAATCCTCGTAAAATAAGTAGCTTTATTGCCTGAAGAGCACGGAAGGACACCTCCAGTACTCCTAGTGTCCTCCCTTCAACTGGCCCAACCCTTACATGAAAGTTGAACACAAACACTCCAGGGGTGATTGCTAGTCAAGCATTCCTGGTATCTATCCAACACAACAGTGTTTGACCCAGTTAATGATTGAATACGTTTGTCAGTGAGTACATTTTAAAGCTCTCTTCCAATCGTTTTGACTCTAGACATTTTTATGTAAGAAAAGAGCAGAAGAAGGGGGAATGGTAGACTATTGTTCCTTAGAGGGTTATTTTAGGTGTTTTCTAAAGAGGTCAATAGAGGGGACCTTTTTCAGATAGATGTGGCACCTTGCTCCACAGTTCTGAACCTACAGAATGAATTGTCTGTCACCCTTCTTGGTCTGTTTAGCCTTCTATATAATAACTTCTCTTTTGTAGGAACCTATACTTACAACAGTGAGGGCCTAACCTCTTGAGACATTCAGGCACCAGGTTCAGACTTTTAAATGTAATCTGATCATGGACCGGAATCCAGAGAAGCTTCTTCTTGGCCTTTGAACCAGCTCAACTATTCACAAGTCACTGGCAGCAACTGTGCCATTTTGTACGTCTCAATATTTTTATATATGATTCATGACCAGCCCACCTTACAGTGCATAAGAGTAAACTAACACCTACTGTTAGCACCTGGGATTACGTAAGGAACTCCTGATTTGTTGAACGTCCTCCAGGAAGGAAGTCATTTGTTTTGGATTCATGCAGTCGAAGCCAGGTGTCTTGCATCCATACTTGCATTTAAGACAGTCGTCAAACCAACTTATCTTCCTCTACTGTTGACTCTCAGAGTTTTTAACCGAGGTATTAACAGTGTAGACCTTCAACCTAAAAACATTTCCACTTAATGGTAAACAGGAAGGAATTGAAGACATGCTCTGAGTTGAGTTTCTGATCTAAGTGTTAAAACGACTTAACTATAATTTACATATATTCGTGTCTCCATGCAGCCATAAGTGTAACAAGCACAAATGAGCACAGGCATTTCTCACTCATATATTCAAGTCATTGTGGTGTTGTCACAAACCATTGCCACAAGTAAGGAAGCATGGACACGTTTCTGTTTTATTCACCTGAACACCACTATTTACATTTTCTGTCAAACACTTTACTTTTCCTCAGCTGCCATATATTCAGGTGTTAAAGGAGTCCACTAATCGAATGATATCACAAAAAATCTCAAAACTTAAGCAAATACCATCAAATAAAGGATTATTCTAGAATGCTTATTGTTGATGATTTTTAGAGATGAAGGATTGTGTAAAGAGAATTGTGTTGTTCTTCTGTGCTGCGCAAATTTTCCCCCGGTGCTGAACATTCCATTGGGCCTATGGAACCATGACTGAACGGTTCCGTCATAAGCACAGGCCACCTTATGCTCATGACGGAACCGTTCCGTCATGAGCATGGAAGGGGTTAAGCACTGTTGCAGGCACTGTTACTTGCCAAAGGAAAAAAAAAATCAAAGCAGCATCAATATTCTACAGTGACATCACAGGCAATGGCTTGTGTAGCTGGGTCACATGATCGGGTCACATGATCAGGTCACGGACACTGAAGCGCTACATTTCTAACAAACCCATTCAGCAGCATTCAACCAGGAGAATCCAAAACAGAAATAGAATAAAATGAGATGTCTGCACCTGGCTGTCACAAGCCTTCCTGAAGAAGTAAACAGGGAAAGATAAAAGGGAAGGCCTAGAAACTTCCTCACATTGGACCAGCAGACCCACCTCTCACCCTACGATCTTCAACATGGCTGTGCCCATAAAGAGCTAATCAGCCAATTGCTAAAATGTACTGAATTTCAAAAGGTAGCCCTGTTTCCACTTTCCCTCACTTCAGTGCATTGATCTCCACTCTCCAGCTACACAAATGCAGGCTGTATACTTCCACTGTCCTCGGAAGCTGTTTCCCATAATCCATCTTAGGTCATATTAAACCAGGGGCAATCCAAACATGATCATGTAGGTCCCAGCAACCATTCATTTACCACCTCATAGAGCCTGGCTGCTATCCATACTTTCCACACATGCTGTTACATCCACAGCTTCCTGGCTGCGGGGTACCCGAGACCCATGGGGTTTAGAAGACCCACATGAAGCTCAAAGTAGCAGGCTGGGAAAGTCTCTCACCTGGGTCTATTTCCTCTTGTGCTTCTGGGCTCCTGGCCGCTGCTCCTGTCTTCACTGCTACATCACCAGCCTGAGGGTTTGTAGCTGCCTTTTAAAATGACTCTGCAGCTAGCCCACTTCAGGTTTTTGTTATCTTTTCTTTTCCCTTTCCATCATGGCTGCTCCTCCCCTGATTTCTATCTAACTTTCCCAATCCCTTATGATTTTAGATTGAGGAGATCTCCTGTAATAGGTCTGTGGGCATCAAGTCCATCACCTTTCTTGACATTGCTTTTCATTTTTTTTTTTTTTTTTAAATCAGAGATATCAAATCACATCTTTTACGAACCATTAACAGTTTTTCTACAGGCCAGAATCTATAACGCTCTTTATGAGTCCATGTAAATCATATTCTCTTCTATAAATAAACATATCTATCCAATCCCTTGTCGCCCCTTGTTTCCCATCCATGTTATAAGAGGTTCCCATATACTCTCGCCTTTCCTCCTGACCCTTTACATTTATTCAAAGCAATTTCCTGGTGACCCAGATATAATACCCTATATAACCATTGAAGATATGTAGGTGCCTCATTATCCTTTCAAACTGTTGCTATCAATAAGCGTGCTATCACCATTGTTAAACACACAAAATCCCGCTCTCCCAGAGTTACATTTAATCGAGGATCAAAGCCTAACAGCTTCTCTGCTGATGTAATTTAATCTCTCTATTGAGTACTTGAGCCAGGAAATTTTCAATACCCTCCTTTAGCGGGTTCAACTTTACACATGAGAAAAACATATGTATGCAATCTACTGTGCCCCCCTGACATCTTGGGCATTTATCATTTGGCCTCTTCCCTCATCCAAATAATTTAGCCGGCGTTTAATAAAGATCATATACAGTTTTATACTGCTGAGTTTTAAGGTTAGCTGCCATAAGTACCTTGTTCCCAATCTCTAACACCATATCTAAATGAATGTCCTCATATTCAAGCTTACCGACCCACTTAGATTCTGTTTTACCCATATCATCTGGTATATTTGCTAATAACTCTTGATAGAAATCCTTAATTTTACTATGTGGATTTTCCATCAGTTTCAATATCGGGATCGGGTCCATGTTGATAAGTCCTATAGGAAACCCCCTAATTCGATTTTGGATTTGTAAATATTTAAAAGAAGAGTTTTGATGTATACCAAATTTTTGAGCTAGCTCTAAAAAAGATTTACGTTCCATATTTAAGTATAGATCTGCTAATACTACGATCTCCGCCTGTTCCCATTTCCTAGCCATTCCATCATACACTGTTGATGCCAGAAGGTCAGAGTGCCAGAGTGAGGTATATTTTGTTATATCTACTAACTTTGCAGCACTTTTTCACTTTTTTCCAAATCCTTATCACCATCTGAATGTATTTATAACGGGATTTTTATTTAATATGTCTGTTTGTCGTTGTAACAGTCCCTTAGCCTTCTTACTCATGGCCAGTTGATGTATTGTGGGGATTTGAGATAGTTCCACATCATCCCTTTGAGGATGATATCGTGTCCCCAATTGTTGCAGGTCTGTAGCCCAATAATACAGCTGTACGCTAGGGGCGCCCCATCCTCCCCGATCCCTAGGTAGCATCAGATAATTATAAGCTTGGCACACTTTTTGATACCTCCAAATAAATTTGGAGAATATTGCCTCAATCCTATTTATTTTAGTAGCAGCGACCTCCAGTGGTATTGCCCGAATAAGATACAGAATTTTTGGAAAGATCTTCATCTTGATTACATTTATTCAACCAATAATTGTAAGATGTAAGTTATTGATGCGTCTCAGGTCATTATTTATTATTTGCAATATTGGATCAATATTAATCGCCCAAAGTGCACTGATATCAGCTGTTATTTTAACCCCTAAATATGTTGCTGTCTTAACTACACGTGAGTCTTGGAAAGAGCGTTTTGAAGAGCAAATAATTTACGTTTTAGTATTATTTAAAAGATATCCAGATTTTTGTCCAAATTCAGCAGCCAAGCTTTTGATTCTCTTAATAGCAGTACGAGGTTCAGCTGTAATATTCGCAATGTCATCTGCGTATGCAAAAATTTTGGTCTCATAATCACAGATTTTAACTGGTTTTATCAGCTGATTCTGCAAAATGTGGTTAATAAAAGGATCTAAATAGTACGCAAACAAAATAGGGGAGCAAGGACAGCCTTGACGCGTCCCCCTAGCTATCTCTATCCTCCTAGAAGTATGTCCCATAATTTGAATCTGGGCATGTGGCTTTAAATACATTGCCTGAAGGGCCTTCACAATTCCAGAACCAAATCCCCTATCAACCAAGCTACTCCATAGATATTGCCAGGCCACTTGGTCAAAGGCTTTTTCCGCGTCCAGGAGGACCACAGCCATTACAACCTTATCCACCTCTGCTATATCCAAGATTGAGATAACCCGCCTTGTTTGGTCTGTGGTCCCAAGCGATGTTTCCAAGGTGAAATGAGAGCAACAATGGTCTTTTGTAGTCGAGTGGCCATTATTTTTGAGTACACTTTAGCATCCGTATTCATAAGTGATATTGGACGATACGATGATGGTACTTCTGGAGATTTATATTTTTTTAAAGACAACCACATCCGTATCCTGCCACGAGACGGGTGGAATCCCTCTATATTGAATACTAATAAATAAATCTTGCATGATAGGGAGAATTTGAGGCAATAGTAGTCTATAAATCTCCAAGGGGATTTTATCAGGGACTGTAGCTTTCCCTAATGCAAGAGATGCTAGTGCCTCCTGAACTTCTTCTTTGGTTATTTCACTTTCCAATTCTAAGGTGGCCTCAGAATCTAACTGTGGTAAAAAGGGATATTCATCTGCTCTTTCGTCATATTTGTCAGCAGCCAACGAACCTTCTTCTGAGCGATAAAGCTTAATATAGAACTTCTCGAATACCCCAATTATTTCTTGTGGATCAGATACTACCTGGTCAGTACTGTCCCTCATTTTAACTATATTGTTTCTAACCAATTTCTGTTGTGTTCTAAATTGTAAAAGTCGCCCTGTGGCCTCCCAATATTCATATATAGCTCACCTCGATACGCTTGGAGCATCTGGACAATTTTATTCCAAAAATGTGTGTTTATTTCTGATTTAGCTATAGCAAGTTTGGTCATTTGTTCAGCTATTAAGCACTTCGAACCACCCTTGTTAATTATCTGAATGTGTTCTGCCTCTAATTTGGATAAATTATTAATTAGTTGATCAATTTGCTTTTTACACTGCCTTGAACTGCAAGCTGCATACCCTATGACCTGACCTCTCAAGGCAGCTTTAAACGTATCCCAGACTATCTCCCGAGATGCACTGTACCCATTGCAATCGGAAAATTCTTGTGCCCACTGTTTAACAAAAATACAGAATTCGTCATCTGAAAGCAGCTTCTTATCGAAAGACCACTGAGCCCTTTGTCTACTTTTCTTAATCTCTATTAGCTCTAATATCAAGGGGTTGTGGTCATAATAAAGTTGAGGTAGTTTCATAATATCTAAACTACCTATCAGTAAATGAGAGACAAGGAAATAGTCCAACCGTACGAACTTCCTATGCGGATAGGAAAAATATGTGAACCCCCGGATCTGCTGGGTGTTTTTCTGTCCAGATATCATACAGGCCATGTGTATCCTTAAATGCCCGGATTGCCCTATATACCCACGGTTTCCTTCCTACATATGTTTGTGTCTGAGCATTCATCACATCCAGGTGTATATTGAAGTCCCCGCATACTATCAATCGCTGCGACCACTTAACTAATTCCACTTCTAATACCCTCCAGATATCATCATCATTTAAGTTAGAGCCATAGATAGACCATTAGATAATTCTACTATTGCCCAGCGCCCCCACTTGTCCGCAGATGATCGTATTACCGACAGATCCCGTTGTCTATAATATATCACTACCCCTCTAATCATTGTATTCTGAAAAGAACATACCACTAGGGAATATCCCTTGATCTCTAAGAGATTCCTATTCCCCCATGGTATATGGGTTTCTTGCAAACATATTATATCTGGACTCAATGTACTTATTATTTCAAATACCTTTTCCCTTTTTTTCCGTCATTTAAGCCAGTCACATTAGATGAATAGATCCTACATTTATCCATACTTTTAGTTCCCTTATTTGACCATTGATACTCTTGCATCACAGATTGATCATTTCGAATACAAATAGAAAGCTCTGATTTCTGTTTTTTATTTTGTTGACATTGCTTTTCATGTGTCTATGTCAGTGGCCTTCAAAAAATGCTTGCTAATTAGTGTTCAGTCCTGCCTCTTTGTACCTCCTTTCTCTCTTCTGTTCCTACCACAGAGCATGGAGATAGTTTAGTCTCATTCCACCATGGCTGTTTATCTGTTCTTTGGAGGACTATTTTTATTTTGGTTTCTTGCTCTGTTACTCTTTGTCTGTGTTTCGCTACAGAGCCCCAGCTGCTTACAATCAAATATAGCAGTCTTCCTCCCACCTCCTCTTAATGCCACAGTTGTATTATTACTGCCACTCCCGCCTTGGCTCCTGCTGGGTTGTTTGTTTTAATAATGATGGACATTCAGCACTACATCTGTTTCATGAGCACTGCGCTGGTTTCCCGTTCATTCTTGGGTATTTTCTCTGCTCTTACTCCCGCTCCCAATCAGTCAGCAGGCTGCATCATGGCCTGCCTCACAGCTGTGCTGATAGTTTACAATGCCCTTGCCAGCTGTTGCCTATCTTAGAGCAGTCCCGGGTTCCAAAAAGGTTAAAGGGGAATGCTGATGAGATATATTCCTGTTAAAGCAAATTGCACACCTTTAACATGTCAAACATCAGTGTGTTGTTTTTTCCTGATGACACCCTGTCCTTTGCTAATAAATATTTAATACTGCATGTTTTTGCGTTGCTGCTCTATCTTAAGCTTTTAAAAAGCATGTCTTTAATTAATTAATTAATTAATTGCGGGTTTATATAGCGCTAGGATCGACTCCCGGAGGAGTATCTCGGTGCTTCGACCGCTGGGGAACCCGTCCTGGCTCACCCTGAGAGATGGTCCCTAATGGGTATCTCTAAGGTGCGACCAAGCATCCCCGGCGGTCTGGGGGGGCCGTTGTGAAGATGAGGCAAGCTAATGCCCAGAGTTGCCGAGTGTGGTCCCTGTCTGGAGTAGGCACCGAGGCGAGAATTATCGAGCCCGCTGACCCTGGTCCACGACCCTGCCGCGTCGGGAATCGAACCCTGGTCCCGGGCCGTCCTCTGCTTATGGGTCTGCCGGCTCTAACCAGTGAGCCACACCACTTCCGATGAAGCTGCATATATACTTCCTTACTAGATGTGACATTTCTTTTCACTTTCACATTAACTCAACTCTTCTGAAGTTTGTGAAAATCTACGTCTGCTGCTCCGTGGTGTCTGTGGCATTCTGTTTACAGGTCAGTTTTATATTGTTATCAGGATGTGATGACTGTGAGGACGGGTCCTACATTTTGGATAGATTTGTTTCTGTAAACATATTTGGAGACCATGATAGTAATGTGCTTAGCCGTTTTACGGTACCCTTCACTCTCATCCTTGTCCATAAAATCATTCTGACGTACGCAGTTTTGTCTCCTTCGCGATCTATATTTTTTCTCTTCATTTTGTTGCATAGCCATAGTGCTTGTGGCTGTTTACATCCCCTTTCTATTAAAGCACCACCCTCTATGAATTGCGCTCAATGATATGTATCAGCATTGTAGTTTCACTTTTGTTTGCTAAAAAAGAATATCGCAATAGAGCAAACAAGTCAACAAGCTTTGATATTTCTGGACGAGGAGTCCTATTTGAGAGTCTCGGGCTGAGTTTAGCCATTCCTGGTACATCTAGTTGATAAATGTATTTTATATATGCTACCATGTATTTGTGTTTCTTTTTTACAGAAATACTTTAGATTGTTAAGAGGTGACACATTTAGGTGTAATTATGAACACAAAACTGAACTGGTCAAAGTGTGACTTTACAGTTTTATAAAGTATTGCGGCTTAATCACAAACAACATTTTCAAGTTCTAGACATTGGAAAACGGCACAGTATCTCTGCCATTTTCAAGACTGCCTATCAAATAGCAAAGATCCCCTTCTGGTTAATTGACGGCCGATCAAATTGGTTTCTGTTTTGTTTTCTCATCTCATACATAGCCATAAATAAATAGATTAGAAACTTTATTATTTACCTGGAGGCCAGCTAGATAGCCAGCACCACAAGTAAAAGTGATATTTTTCTATTTGACTCGCCATCTGCTGTTTGACTGGCTCTCAATGGAATAGTGATATATGTTTGATTTTTTGCAGTCTGCTGGCCAAATAATATTTAAGCTCTGCTATTTATACTGCAGTCAATTAATAGCATAAAAACATTACCCTAGTGTCGTAATTTGACAATGGCCAGGTTAGCGCTTAGCTGCAGCTACACGTTTTTCCGCTTAACTTGGCTATACTTGGAAACGCCATCTTGTGTGTTACGACGGCCATCTTAGATCATGAGTGGCCTCGTGGCCAGCGTGCCCTTTAGTCCGTTGTCCGTGCCACTGACCACTCGAGTTTGCCCAGCAACAGGCTATTTTTAGTAACGGTCAAGCCTGTACATGCGCAGTCCCCACTGACCAGTCACCCCCCAGGAATGTGCCGTCAAACTGACCAGTGGGGTTGTAACCCCTCCAATGAGCTGGCTGTGTTCCAAAAATGACCATATATGTACATAACGCTCTGTAACTTTGTACCGCCTATCTTTTTATTACCTGCAAATTGTATAAAAGAACGGGTCACACCGATATTCGGTGTGATACTTCTTGCATTACCGAAGGGTGCTGTAGGAATGTACCACCACCCCATAGGGTCCTAATAAACTTGTTCTTTGAATTTTTCAGTTTCCGTGCCAACAGTTCTTTGAATGTATGTGGGTTATCTTCGGAGCATGTAGGCCTTGGGAACCCGATACTACAAATTGGCGACCACGAAGGGACTCATCGGCGACTCGGATGCCCGAAGGAGAGGTCGTGACGAAGGTTTGGAAACTCGCCATGGACGCGTACGCTGCCACCGAGTGACCCGAGTCTTGGCACCCGCGGCGTTTCTTCCTTTCCTTCTGATCTGACCTTCCAGGTGGCGCCGGTCTCCGACTGAGTTCTTGATCGTCTGCGTTGCTGGATAAAGTGCTGTTTGGCTGATTCGATTAAAAGACCTTGGCAGTTGGAATCTGGACCTTTGAGACTTTGGGTAAGATTTGTGATCGGTAAGGTAGTCTGCGGACGCTTACTGAAGTTCTATGATTTGTGATCGGTACGGTAGTCCTTGGACGCTTGCCGAAGTTCTATGACCTATGACTTTGATTTGAGTTAGCTAACATTTGTGAATTTGTGAACTTTGAATCTATATGTGTAGTGCACTTCACATAGGCAGGCATGTAGAGATGTTTCTCTAACTTTGTTTTTTTCCCCTGAGCGGCACATTTGTGTGAAGTACTGTAAGTGCCATTTTTTACCGTATCACGCTTTCGTGATACTTTTTGAACATGCCTGTTTTAAGCACACTCCGAGGGATGTGCTGTCTTGGGAATGGTACCGCAATTAGGTTAGCGGAATCACAGCCGGCTCCCCCAGAAGGAACACCAAACCGTGAGATGTACATTAAATTCGGCCTTCCCCCTATAATGTACAGTAAACTATGGAATAAATATACTAAATCAGATCCTGAATTGCAATGGCCACTACATGGGTCGTTCGATTTGCGTAAGGTTCAGTTTGTGGAGCAATGTCTGTTTCAACAAAGGTCTAGACAAAATATGTTTGATTGTGTACGAATGTGGGAGAAAGCGGTGCGTGAGCGAATGAAACGTGAAGTTGCCTTGGCGGACAAAGAGCAGCGCAAGGCTGCTCGTGATAAGGCTTTACAGCTTGAGGAAAAGGAGGCTCAGGAGAAGAAAGAGAGGGAGGAACGGGAACGTAAATTGCAAACGACTGGTCAATTCCCTATTCGCCGACCGCTTTATCCTGTCCTTAATAATGAAATTGATGATTTTTCATTGCTAGATCGATCACCGCCTCCGTACGTCTCGCCTATGGCTCCAACTGCAGAATCGGATGACGAAGGACAGGATAAGCCAGGAAAAAGGGATATCTCCGGTGTCAGGTTTTCTGCGGAGAAATCCGCGAACTTGCGTAGTTGGGCTCGTAAAGTGAACACGAATTTTGTTACTCAGGCTGAAGTTGTTATTGAAAGGGGTAAATGGACAGACCAAGAATTACTGTATTTTTTGGCTACTTTGGCAGATGAAGTTGTTACTGCATACCGTCAATTTTCGGATACGTTAGAATCTAAGGTTGTGTCAGTTCACCGTGAGAATTTGGAAAAAGGTGTATCTGATCTTTCAGATGTCGATGCCTTTTACAAGCAACTGATCCAGCTGCGGGATGAGACTTCCAGATTGCGGGACGAGCGGAAAAAGAATAAGGAGTCCGGGCCGGAGTCTACTGGGCTATCTAAGGAGTGTTCTCTCCGGGGTTCAGATAAGAGTTCTACAATGCATGTTATGCCTATGCGTGAAGCCGCACCTTTGTATGTTCCGCCAAAAGGGGAAGGTACAGATGATGATAAAATGTCAAAGGATGCGAAGGGATATTTTATATATAATTGGGTGTATACGCCTTGGAATAGAGCGGATGTTATGGCATTGAAAAATTCTTTACCTGACCTTCGTAAGAATCCGGCAGCATTTTATGAAGGGGTTGAAGGGGCTATTTCGTCTTGTGTCATGACTTTGGTTGATATAGATTTGTTTTTTGGGTTAATTCTTCCGCCTGACATGTGGAGACTAATTCGTAAAAATAATGATGAAACAATACTTGGGGGGACATGGAAAGAAATAAATGCAGCTGATTTAGATAAGGAACCGGCATGCAAGCCATGTCAGTTAATTTTAGACCTCCCGGCGGCTATTTTGATTAAATTAAAAATGCTTGTCCCATCTAAAAAGATCGATTGGACTATGTTAGCTTCGTGCAAGCAAAAGCCAGATGAAACGGTTTCAGATTTCTTTACACGTTTCGAAGAAGCGTTTCACGATTACAGTGGTCAATCATTAACAGACGATACGGGTAGGCATTTGTTTGTAGATAAGTATGTGGCTAATCTCCTACCGGAGATTGCAAAACGATTAAAATCAAGTGAAAGTTCCTGGGCCACGGCGACCCCTGCGTCTTTGTTAACTATGGCTCAGTATTATAAGCGGCAGGAGTTGGAGGCTAAAGAAAGTGTTGATAAAAAAGCGAAAGAATTGAAAACGAAGGTGATGTTGGCACAGGTTCGTGGAACACAAAATAGAGGGAATGATAGAGGTAGACGAGGTGGAGGCAATACGTCGTATGGTCGCACGGATATAGCGGAGGATCAATGTGCGTATTGTAAAGAGTTTGGGCATTGGGCTGAAGATTGTCCGGTACTTCGTGAACAACGTAGTCAGCGTGGTCGGGGAGGTGGTAGGTCGAGGGGCAGTTATACGGGGGCGAGAGGTGGTGGAGGTGATCGTGGAAGGGCTGAAGAGAGGGGCCGTGGCCAGGATGAACGAAATACTTTTGATAGACGAAATCAATATCAGATATCGGAGGGTGAGAATGTGGAGCATCAGGATTATGTGCATGCGTAGGATTGCGTAGGATGGGGTACGGAATCAATTGAAGTGCCGGTAGATCAGAAAGGTCCATATGTAACAGCGGGCATTTTGGGTTCTACTGATCAATTTTTAGTCGACACAGGAGCTACTCATAGCGTTTTGTCAAAAAACTTGGTTCCGAGGGCTCCCCTGTCTGGCGAAATGATAACATGTGTAGGGTTTGATGGCACACCCTCCCCTAGCCCATTGTCGAAACCCCTTGCACTTTGTCTTGACAAATTCTTCAGTTTTGGTCAATTTTGCTATCTCCCCATACACCAGATAACATCTTGGGCATTGACTTGCTTAAATATTTTCGAGCAACGATACGGTGCGCTCCCGAGGGAGTGCGGGTTATTCTGAATGACAATTACCCTGAATTAGATAGGTTTTGCACTATACTAGACTCTCCAGCTTTGGCCTCTCTCCCGCACACGTTATGGGCGACCTCAGATACGGATGTGGGGGAGATGCGTATTCCACCTATTCGAATTACTGTAAAGGAGGGAGTCTCTCTGCCACGTGTGCCACAGTATAAGATTTCCAGGGAAGGTGAAATTGCCCTGACGCATATTGTCCAAGATTTGATAACTGCAGGAGTAGTGGAGGAGGTTCCTTACAATGTTTGCAACAGCCCTATTCTTCCGATCCTTAAGAGAGATACTGACGACAAAGTCTATCGTTTTATTATTGATTTGAGAAAAATTAACAAAATTGTCATTCCCCAATACCCGGTGGTCTCCGACATCACGACTTTGCTTACACTGGTGCCGCCAACGGCAACGACCTTTAGTGTTATTGACTTGAAAAATGCGTTCTTTTCTATCCCTGTCCATCCTGATAGCAGATATTTGTTTGGCTTCACGTTAAATAATAAATCGTATAGATTTTGTCGTGTTCCTCAAGGTTACACTGAGAGCCCGAGTATCTACAGCCAGGCTCTGAAAAGACAGCTTGATTCCTTTGAGTTACAGTCTGGGGTTGTCCTTATCCAGTATGTGGATGACCTTTTGCTTGCTGCAGACTCTTATGCACAATGTGAGGAGAGTACGATTGCTTTGCTTTCTTTTCTGGCACAGAACAATCACAAGGTTTCTAAGAAAAAGCTTCAATACTGTAGACCCAAGGTGACCTACCTCGGTCATCTTTTGTCTAAGGAGGGGCGTACATTAACATCAGATCGAATTCAGGCGATTTTAGACACACCAGTCCCCCGCACGCAGAGAGATGTACCTGTCCTTCATAGGTTTAACGTCCTTTTGTAGACAGTGGATCATGGGGTTTTCGCACATTATAAAACCTTTGTTAGCGTTACTGTCCAAAGCTACACCAATGCCCCTTGAATGGACAGATGAATGTCAAAATGCTTTTGAACAATTGAGACAAGCCCTCTGTTCTGCACCCATGTTAGGTACACCAGATTATGCAAAGATTTTCACGTTGTATGACCACGAGAAAGATGGGTATGCGTTATCAATGTTAGTGCAAGCACACGGGGATAAACAGAGGCCATGTGCATACTTCTCGGCGGTTCTTGATCCTGTAGCACGAGGGTTACCTGGGTGTTTTCGAGCAGTTGCAGCAACAGCAGTAGCTATACGACAGAGTGAGGGAATAGTGTTATTGCACAAACTGTTGGTGTTAGTTCCCCATGCAGTAGATGCCCTGTTAAATCAAACAAAGACCCAATATCTCACGAGCGCACGTTTGACAGGATATGAGCTCACACTTTTGGCGCCACATATCACACTGAAAAGATGCGCTACCCTGAACCCTGCCACTTTATTGCCCTATCCGGTCGAGGAGGGTCAGGAAGAAAAACATCATGACTGTGTTTTTCTGACCGAGGAACAGACAAAGGGTCGTGTCGACTTACAGGATATGCCACTTCCAGATGTGGATGGGGAACTGTGGGTTGATGGATCTTGTTTGAGGCTGCCAGATGGTACGACTTCTGCAGCCTAAGCGATCACGACACTTAAGACAGTGGTAGAAACAGCTAGAATACCACAGAAATCGGCCCAGGCAGCAGAGCTGATAGCCTTGACAAGAGCCTGCGAATTGAGTGCTGGCCTATGTGTGAACATATACACAGACAGCCGGTACGCCTTCGGAGTAGCACATGACTTCGGGCTACTCTGGAGAGAACGTGGGTTTTTGACTTCTCATGGAGTACACATTATGCACGGAGAACTAGTGCGTGATCTCCTAAACGCATTGCTTTGTCCAAAGAAAGTAGCGATAATAAAATGTAGTGCCCATAAAAAGATCACCGATAAAGTGGGTCAGGGAAATGCCTTTGGGGACAGCATAGCGAGACAAACGGCTATGTCTCGAACTGACTCCCCCATGTACGTGACACAATCACAGGCTGAGCGATGGTATGATGCTAGAGCAGAGATACTAGACATTCAGAAATCAGCTACTGAATCAGAACTTGCGGCATGGGCAGCAGATGGGGTGCTAGATGATGAAGGTTGTTGGAGAAGCAAGGACATGGAGAGATGGAAATTGCCTGCAGCTTACTTGCAAGCGATGGTCCAGATGACACATGGGTTGGCGCACGTGGGGGCTCTTGCAATCACTCGACTGTTAACACGAGTTTGGGAGCATCCCGAGATTGGAAATACTGCCAAGAGAGTAGTGCAGACCTGCCTGATATGTTTGCAGCATAATCCTGCAAAGGGGACCCATACTCCGAAAGGAGGGTTTGTTCCACCTTCTGCACCATTCGAGGTACTCCAAATGGATTATATCCAGTTTGAGCGTTGCAACAACCTGAAGTATGTCTTAGTGGTGGTATGTGCTTTTAGGAAATGGGTCAAGGCTTTCCCCACGAAAGACAATACAGCTCTGACAACAGCTAAGGTGTTGCTTAAGGAGTTCTTCCCTCGATTTGGAATTTGCAAATTTTTGTGGAGCGATAATGGGCCTCATTTTGTTGGGAAAATTGTGGAGTATGTGTTGAAGGGCTTGGTGTCACGATATCCAGGTGCTCCAACGCTTCGCAGGGGCAGTACTGACGAATGTCCCGATCACCCTTCCACCGGTACCCTCGCTTCAAGAGCAAGACCACCAGCAGCAGGGAAAGGGGAAGTGGACAGAGAAGAGAATACCTGTACTTCGACTGGCACCCTACTTCCAGCGACTGCTATTCATCTCGCCGCCGTTTCTGTAGGTGCCTAATACACAAAAGGGGGAGAGAGAGAGAATATACCACAAACCTTCTTCACTGTGCTGACTATTCGTAAATGATAAATGAAACTTGTCCTACCAGTTTCTGCCCAGGTATTTGCCTCTCTTCTATATTTAGGAATGTTATCTGACTGAACTTCCTGCAGTGAAGACATATACGAACATTAGTATTTCTACCCAGAATCTTTCTACTCTTGCACACACTCTCTCTATCAATCTGAATTGTACCTGTGAAGCTCTTCGTCAGGCTTTGTCTTGGGGTTCTGTGCTGAGATATCCTTGGGTCAGAAGTGCAAGCAAAAGTTCACGGAATCTCTGAAGCACGCAAAAAAGGACAAAGGGAGGTACAATGGGGAGGAAAGGCAAGGAGAAACGCAAGGGGGAAATGTCCTGTGGGGGAATGCGAGTGAAGCAATACAGTTTGGATATTTGCTGACTTGACGAGAAGATGTAACACCTTACTTGTAGAGTTCACGTTTCTCTTCAGCTGGATACTCAACTACGTCGTGTCAGATCAAGTCCTCCTCGACACTCGACTTCTCCTGAAGAACCGTAGGATAGTTGGATGACAGCTGTCACAGCTCTTAGACAGCGGCTGGGAACTTCGTCTGACCAAGGTGCCTCTCTGAGCAGTGAGAGCGCACGACAAAGATTTCTCTCATGAAAGTCTCTGAAAACTCTAATACTATGATACTTAGAACGTCTTTGATAATTGCTGTTATTCTCCCGTCATGAATTGTTGACGCGGAGCAGCGACAAGAACAAGCTTCTCGAACGGAATCTTCGTTGAAGTGCGCAGTTAGGAGCGCGCGCCTTCCCGAAGTCCACTAGAGGGCGCACCCATCGAATGCAGTAAATGGAACATTGAGCGGCCATCTTAGGGAGGGGAACTATATACAGTCTTCACAGTTCTTAGTTCAATGACTCGGATTACCTCTGGAATCTCTCAATCTGCCAGAGGAACAAGGAAACCACACATTAGATCGTGCAGAGCGGGGCCAAGGCAAGGAGCTGACCAACAGTCTTGAGGAAGCTACAGTGGCTAATCGGTGAATCCTGACAGTACCCCCTCTCAAGGACCGATTCATCGGTCTTGGTTTGTGTGGAAATCTGGAGTGAAAACGTTTCAACAGTTGTGGAGCGTGAATGTTGCTGACCGGTTCCCAAGACCTTTCTTCTGGGCCAACCCCTTTCCAATCCACTAGATACTTCAATTTCCCTTTTACATACTTGGAATCTAAAATATCCTTAACCTCATATTCTGGATGCCCTTGAACATTAAGTGGATCTGGAGGTTTTGTAAGCCGTATAGGCGATTGAACCTTTTTCAGCAAGGATACATGAAAAACTGGATGTACACCTATCTTGGTCGGGAGTTTCAGTTTTACAGTAACTGGTCCTAACACCTTTTCGATAGTATAAGGACCCACAAATCTAGGCTGGAATTTTCTGTTTCCCTTCAAATGTAAATTTTTAGTGGACAACCACACCTGATCTCCCGCTTGGTACTGTGGGGGCTTTTTCCTATGTGAATCTGCAAACTTTTTATAGGACGCCTTAGCTTTCTCTAGATTCTTTTCAGCTGATTTATGCAAAGAACTCAAATCTAAAAGGGCCCTCTTGGCTGCGGGGACATCTAATTCCTCTTGTAACACCATAAAGTTAGGATGTCTACCAAAGTTTAAATAAAACGGAGAGTAACCAGTAGATGCACTCTTCGCATTATTGCAGGCAAACTCGGCCATCCACAACTTTTCGGACCATTCCCCACCCTGATCCAATAGGAATAACCTCAAGTACTGTTCTAATTCTTGATTGGTCCTCTCTGTTTGCCCATCGGATTCTGGGTGGTAACTAGTGGACAGTCTACCCTCTATCCCCATCCCCTTTAGGAAGGCCTTCCAGAAGTGGGAAATAAATTGGGGACCTCGGTCTGAGACCACTATCTTAGGGACACCATGAATTTTGACAATATTTTCACTGAATACTCTAGCTAATTGGACTGCCGTGGGAATTCCTGACAAAGGGACGAAATGACTCATCTTCGTGAATGTATCTACCACCACCAGGATGGTATCAAATCCCTTGCTCAATGGTAGGTCTACGATGAGGTCTAAGGAAATTGTATGCCAAGGGGAAGGGGGAGTGGGCAAAGGCTGTAACAACCCTTGGGGAGCCTGTCTAGTGGGTTTACTCCGAGCACAAGATTCGCAAGACTGAACATACTTTTTGATCTGATCGGACATTCCAGGCCACCAAAAATAACGTTGCACCAATTCTTGAGTCTTGGCAATTCCTTTGTGACCCGCTAGAGGATGGTCATGACAGTTTCGCAAAGCCTTTTCCTGAAGCTCAAGGGTTGGAAGGTATAAGGCTTCTTTGACATATGGTAACTGCTGTCGACACTGACGCTCTTCTCCTAGTAGCACCCACTGTTGAATTTCTTCTGTGGTTAAACTTTTACGGACCTCTTCTTTGAAATTGTCCAACGTAAGCGTCCCCACAATCTTTGTTTCTGGAATGATTGTTTTTGCTTCTACGGTATGCTCAGATTCTTCGGTCTGTAATCGAGACAGTGCACCTGCTTTCCCGTTCTTGGGGCCAGGTCGGTATGTAATCACAAAGTCGAAGTCAGCGAAGTAAAGGGACCAGCGCAACTGACGAGGAGTCAAGGTCTTAGCCGTCTTCAAAAACTGCAGGTTCTCTTTCACCTCCGCACTATATCCTGATCACTACCCTGGCAGTTCGTTGCGGAGAAATACATGCCGCGCTGTGCAGACCTGAATCGTCCTTCCCGGGATCCTTAACTCGCCCGGCAGCCAAAGATGGATTGGACGCGACTTTGAGCACTGACCCCGGGACTGCGCCGACGTCCGTCTCCGAGGCTGGGAAGCTTGGGGACGGCCGGGATACCCGAGAGACACCGGGGCTGGGAAGGTGGCACTTTCCTCCCGTGACGGACTCCTGATAGCGCTACCTGCTGTGTAACGCTGAGACCAGCGCCCGGGGATTTGCCGCTTCGCTGAAACGCTCGGCAGCTACGGCGTCTTTGGCCGAGGCGGGTGGCGAGAGATGAGGACCACGCGGCCATGTTTTACGGATGTCGGATGCCTGCCCCCTTGGTCCGGTGCTATGGCCTGAAGCGCTGTGGTCTTTAGTACTGAGGGCCTGACGTGCATTGATTTAACGGGCTTTTGGTGCCCCGTACTGCTGGTTGGTCACGCCGAACCCGCCTCGGAGGCTGCTCGGTGACCCACTTCACATGGCGGTGTCTGCTGATTCGGGGGACGGGGGTGACTGCCCGTCCCTGCCTGCTGATTGTGGCGCCCGGTGGGCGCGGGAGAACAGATCGCACATTCCTTCCCGGGAGCATGACGACGGTGTAATTCACCTACCATTATCCTATGGGACTATCCTGGCCGCCCTGTTCGACTTCCGAGCCGAAATGTGCGCGGATTTTCAAGCCCTGGGTGACCGCCTTGATGTCATGGTGTCTGAACTACGGCAGGAGCGCAGTGTCGGAAACCGACCACCTTTGGGACTGTCTTCATCGGAATCTCTGGGGGATGAAGTGTTTTCTCTCACTCGTGCAGAAGACGTGATTGCCTCTGCCCCTACTGACGCCTGCCGCCAGCCATCCAGTGGACCTGCCTGCGATACTTTGTTTCCCCTATCTCCGGGGCTTGCCATACCGTCGCCTGTAACAATGTTTCTGCCTCGAGACCTAGGTATGCAGCAGCCGGCCCCTTCGATGGATCTCCTCCTGTGGCCTTCAACCAAAGCATTGGAGAGCCCGTGCCTCCCCGATGACCTATGGGAACTGCTTAGTACGGACAGAGGACTACATGGTGGTATTTGCTGGCCATTTTGTCTCACTGTTTCACTATCCTTTTTTAGGCCGCCATGTTGTCTCTTTGTCTCGATGGGGGCGGGCCTTCTTCACGAATCTCACTTGGGGAAGTATCCGAGGTCGGGCCAGGGCTAGGTTCTTTTTAGATGTTATCGGTTGCTTGGCGGGTTAGAATGGGACCAGGACTGTTATACACTTGATTGTGTTCTGCACGGCGCATTGTCATTCCCAAGCTGTCCCTGCTTCGCTATTTACTTTTGAATTGCTGTGACTTGTGTGGGGATAGCGCTTTTGGCTGGGGGGCTGGGACCGTTTGGAATTGCTCCTCCTCCCGCTTCATTTGTATTTTGTGAGAGTCGTAGATTGGGGTGGCCTTTTCTCACTCTCTATATTTAGGAGTAACTTTTATTTCTCTTATCTTTTTCTTTTTTCCTCTTTCCTCTCTTGTACTGCATTTCGGGTTCTTTAACGGGCGACAGGCACATTGTCGGGGGGGTAGGCCATAGCCTCCGCATTGGTGTAGGGTGGGGGGGTAGATTTTATTTTATTTGTTTAGTTCTATGGGCCTTTTTCTCAACTTTCTGCGCTTTCTTGTCCTATTTTCTGTTCTGGGTCTGCGACACGGGCTAGTAGGGAGTGGGTGGCACTGGGGGTGGTACGAGACTGATTCCTGTTGATCTGTATGTTTTTTACGCTGCATTGCCACCCTGACGGGGCGCTAGACGCTATTGCTGTTATCATTTATGCTGCCTACTCATATTGATGGACTACTGTACGGACTCAGTTCTCCTTGCACCTATTTTTCATTGCTTATATTCGACCGAAAAAAACTTTAAAATTTAACCTTCAGTTCTCCTCCTCCTTGGCGTCATGGTCCTTTCCAGTGTAACTGTTACTAATTGCTACTCTACCTCCTGTTGCCGATGGGGGACCTAACTGCTAGCACCTGTGCTCAAAAGTGTCGTGGCCGGCCCGATGGTTGTAGGCCCGTATTTGTTTTCTGCTACATGCACAATAAAGGTTTTCAAAAATTTAAAAAAAAAAAAAAAACTGCAGGTTCTTGTGATCGGAATAGACAGTGACTGTGTGTCGTGCCCCCAACAGATAGTGTCTCCAGTCCTCAAAAGCATCCTTTACTGCCAATAGCCCTTTCTCTGTGATGGTATAATTTATTTCAGCAGAGTTCAATTTTCTGGAGCGGTACGCCACGGGATGCAACTGCCCAGTCTTTGGATGGCGTTGAGAGAGAACTCCCCTGATGGCCTGATCTGAAGCATCAGCTTCCACGTAAAACGGTTCGGCAGGATCCGCATGCAGTAAGATGGGGGCAGAGGTGAATTGTTTCTTCAGATTCAGGAAAGCGGAGTTTGACTCCTCTGTCCATTCAAACTTTACTCCTTTCTTCAAGAGACCTGTGATGGGAGTTATTAATTGCGAAAATCCTTGAATAAATCGCCGATAGAAATTGGCGAACCCTAGAAATCTTTGAATTTCTTTCACGTTCTTGGGGGCTGGCCAATCTTCCACTGCTTGTACTTTTCCTGGGTCCATGGTCACTCCTTGAGATGAAATAACGAATCCCAAAAACTCCTCTTGTGACACATGAAAAACACACTTTTCCAATTTAACAAATAGCTGGTTTGCTTGCAATCGTTCTAGGACCAAACGTACATGCTGGGTGTGTTCCTGAGGATTCTGCGAGTAAATCAAGATATCATCCAGGTAGATGATGGCAATCTTATCCATTAAATCACTCATTATGTCGTTGATAAAGTGTTGAAACACTGCAGGAGCATTACAAAGGCCGAATGGCATGACACAATACTCGAAAAGACCAAACTTGGTTCGAAAGGCGGTCTTCCACTCATGCCCTTCTTTCATTCGAACCAAGTGATAAGCTCCTCGTAAATCCAGTTTGGTGAAAATTTGTGCTTCCTTAATCTGATCCAGAAGAACAGAAATCAACGGCAATGGGTACCTATTTTTAACGGTGACCTGATTTAAAGCACAATAGTCTATGCAAGTTCTGAGACTACCTTCTTGCTTCTTCGGTATGAAGAACAGAGGTGAGGAAACTGGGGACTGAGAAGGCCGGATAAATCCATTCGCAAGATATCGATCCAGGTATTCCTTTAAATGCACATTTTCAGCTTCAGTCAACGCATAAATTCGACTACAAGGAAGAGCGGCTCCCGGTTCCAAGTCGATGGTGCAATCATAAGCACGATGGGGAGGCAATACTTCAGCTTCCTGTTCACTGAACACCGTCTTGAGATCTCGGTACTCAGGAGGAATCTCTTCCGTCACTATCGCTCCAATGGACTGTCCGCCAAATGACAACAACATGGAAGGCGTAGGTTCCTTCTCAATATTCTTGGTACCGTAACAATGGGACAGGCAAAACTCCGAATGCAGACTGACGGTCCGGTTTTCCCAATCTATAGTCGGGTTGTGGAGGGTTAACCAGGGCAGTCCCAAGATCAATTGAAATTGGGGGGCATCGATTAAAGTGAACTGCAACACTTCTCGATGTCCCTCTCCTTGAGTAATTTCCAATTCTTCGGTGTGACTAGTAATTGGTCCGGAGGTCAAATTGGTCCCATCTACAGCACGTACAGGCTCGGGGTGATCTTTTGCGATTGCCTTAATTCCCATCTGTTTAGCATAGCGGATATCACAGAAGTTTCCCGTGGCACCGGAATCGAGCATAATGGCCACTCCACAAATCTGATGTTCACGGAATTGCATGGTTACATGAAGGATTACATGAGGAGTCATGGTCTGTAGCGTATTTAAAATCAAATGTGACTTTGGAGTCGTCTTATCTTCTTTCACCACCAGAGCGACCCCGTCTACTGGCGGTTCACCTCGTTTCCCTTAAACAGAGTCTTGGGACGCTTCAAACAATCCTTTACAAAATGGCCGGCTGTACCACAATACAAACATAACTTCTTTTGTCTCCGTTGTTCTTTTTCTTCGTTACTCAAAGGGCCTCGAACTGTCCCAATCTGCATGGGTTCCGACTCTGAATTTCCTCCGGGTCCTTTTTCGCTCTTCGCTCTGTCAAAGCGCGGGAAGTTTATCTTCCAATCTTTCTTCTTCTCGCCTTTGCGTTCTGAGTTCCGAAAATCCAATTCCAAAACCAAATCTACCAAAGCTGACAACTCGGTGGGTCGATTGGGAATTTGAGCCAGGGTGTCCTTGATTTCATCTCTTAAACCACGATAAAACAAGGCAGCTCTCTTTTCTTCTGGCCAGCTAGTCTCTAAGATCAGTTTATTAAACTGTGTGAGGTAAGTAATCAAATCTTTAGATCCTTGACGCAGCTCCAATAATTCGTTATCGGTGGCCTGAGATATCCTTCTCCGATCAAAAATTCTAAGAAACTCAGCCTTGAATTTAGTGAAGTCACTAAGCAAAGGATCATCCTCACTAACTAAAGGCATGGCCCAATTGTCAGCATCTCCACTTAAATATGACAGGATAAATGCTACTCGAGATTGGGCGTCTGGAAACAAGGTGGGTCGGCACATGAAATGAAGGGAACATTGGGTCAAAAAATATTGAGCCTTTTGCGGATCTCCCGAAAACCTTTCAGGAGTTGCCAATGGGATCAACGGGGATACCGAATGAATTACCTGAGCTACAGATTTTGGATCCACAGCAGCACCACTGGTGACTGGTACCGCTGAACTCTGTACGGGATTCCCCATAGCTAACCCATCTACCTTTTGTGCTAACAACCTAGCCTCTTGACGGGAAGCCACTAACTCAGACCTTAAACTTTGATTTTCATCTCGAACGGCTCCCAAATCTCTCTGAATCCCTACTAAGATTGCTCCTAATTCCTTCAAGTCCATTCCCTCAGCCATACTGCCCGGGCGAAGGTAAAATACGTGGGCACTTCAAACTGTCACGATATCCAGGTGCTCCAACGCTTCGCAGGGGCAGTACTGACGAATGTCCCGATCACCCTTCCACCGGTACCCTCGCTTCAAGAGCAAGACCACCAGCAGCAGGGAAAGGGGAAGTGGACAGAGAAGAGAATACCTGTACTTCGACTGGCACCCTACTTCCAGCGACTGCTATTCATCTCGCCGCCGTTTCTGTAGGTGCCTAATACACAAAAGGGGGAGAGAGAGAGAATATACCACAAATCTTCTTCACTGTGCTGACTATTCGTAAATGATAAATGAAACTTGTCCTACCAGTTTCTGCCCAGGTATTTGCCTCTCTTCTATATTTAGGAATGTTATCTGACTGAACTTCCTGCAGTGAAGACATATACGAACATTAGTATTTCTACCCAGAATCTTTCTACTCTTGCACACACTCTCTCTATCAATCTGAATTGTACCTGTGAAGCTCTTCGTCAGGCTTTGTCTTGGGGTTCTGTGCTGAGATATCCTTGGGTCAGAAGTGCAAGCAAAAGTTCACGGAATCTCTGAAGCACGCAAAAAAGGACAAAGGGAGGTACAATGGGGAGGAAAGGCAAGGAGAAACGCAAGGGGGAAATGTCCTGTGGGGGAATGCGAGTGAAGCAATACAGTTTGGATATTTGCTGACTTGACGAGAAGATGTAACACCTTACTTGTAGAGTTCACGTTTCTCTTCAGCTGGATACTCAACTACGTCGTGTCAGATCAAGTCCTCCTCGACACTCGACTTCTCCTGAAGAACCGTAGGATAGTTGGATGACAGCTGTCACAGCTCTTAGACAGCGGCTGGGAACTTCGTCTGACCAAGGTGCCTCTCTGAGCAGTGAGAGCGCACGACAAAGATTTCTCTCATGAAAGTCTCTGAAAACTCTAATACTATGATACTTAGAACGTCTTTGATAATTGCTGTTATTCTCCCGTCATGAATTGTTGACACGGAGCAGCGACAAGAACAAGCTTCTCGAACGGAATCTTCGTTGAAGTGCGCAGTTAGGAGCGCGCGCCTTCCCGAAGTCCACTAGAGGGCGCACCCATCGAATGCAGTAAATGGAACATTGAGCGGCCATCTTAGGGAGGGGAACTATATACAGTCTTCACAGTTCTTAGTTCAATGACTCGGATTACCTCTCGAATCTCTCAATCTGCCAGAGGAACAAGGAAACCACACATTAGATCGTGCAGAGCGGGGCCAAGGCAAGGAGCTGACCAACAGTCTTGAGGAAGCTACAGTGGCTAATCGGTGAATCCTGACACTTGGGAATTCAGCAGAAGTTTCATGCTGTATTCCACCCTCAGTCGGCAGGTCTTGTTGAGCGGTATAATGCCACGTTGAAACTAAAACTGGCTAAAATTGTGGCGTCCACGACATTGAAGTGTCCGGATGCCTTACCGCTAGCATTGCTCTCTCTCAGATCAGTGCCCCACTCGCGAACTGGCCTCACACCGTATGAGGTGGTGTTTGGAAGGCCTATGAATATTTGGGGAGTGCCCAAGCCGCGATTGATACATGATGTGCCTTGTATAATGATGAACGATTATTTGGCACGATTAACAAATGATTTGCTTTCTATTCATCAACAGGTTCGAGAAGCGCTCCCTGACAACTCTACTGGAGAGGCCCACGATCTTCACCCTGGCGACTATGTTATGATAAAGTCGTTTGAGAGGGCGAACAGCTTGGAACTGAGGTGGCGTGGCCCCGAGCAGGTCCTCCTGGCGACTCGAACAGCTGTTCGAGTGACCAACAGAAAGCGGTGGGTGCACTCAACCCACTGCCGTCGTGTCTCTCCTGATCTGGTGAATCCTGCTGTGTTGACCGACTACAAGGAGATTTTGGAGAAAGAAAAGAGCCCAGCTGTGACATCGGCCGAAGTTGAGGGAGCCTTCCCGGACCACACTGTTTCTGGACGAGAGCGCTATAATTTGCGGCCACGATAAGAAGATTTTTTTTTTTTGTTTTCGAGACTGGTTGGTTACCGCTCTGGGGTTTGTGAAACGGAAACCGGGAATCTCAAGGGGGGGGGATCAGTTCTGCCAAGAGTAGCGACACCCGTCTTGACCCCGGAGAAGAAAACAACGGCTACCTCGGAGCTCAGCACCGTATTTTTCTTTTTAGGCATATACATATGTACATTTGAGACTTTGTGAACTTTTGAACTATTTGAGACATTAAGAACTTTTTGAACTATGGCGTCTTCTGCATCACGAGACAAAAGAATACTTGGTGCCATCCTTTTCGTCTTGACAATTGTGGTAATAGCAGTGATAGCTTGGGTAGTTGAACTTGTGGTGCCTGCACGTGAACATTTGCTGCTGACTACCCCGGCTCCATCTGAACATTTTCACTTCACCCTGCCCTATCATGAAGAACGGCACCGACAGACTTATTTGAACAATAGCTTTATTCAGATCCTGCATCATACGCATAACATGACAAATACGTCTAATTGTTGGGTGTGTGGGATGTTGCCTGGGCACCAGAAGAAAGAGGGCACTCCACTCATTCCACTCCCGTTCTCACATAATGGATCCTGCAATGCCTGGTACACTCTTCTCTTCACTTTGAGATGGCCAACAAAAGGGGGGGTGCTTTTCCGTTTGAATAAAATTTGCTACCATGACCGGGATGGGTATCCACGAGCTGAGTGTACTCGATTTGAATGGGAGGAGTACCGCCCCAATAATGCATCTGCCCCACGTGTTTACAGCAACCAGAGGAACATCAATGTATCCAGTTCACATGTTATTAATGTTATTGCCACTAAAGCTGATTTGTGTATCCGCAATAAAGGTACAATTCCGGTGGGGAAAATTGAATGCAACACTACACTTACATTTGACAGCCCAAATGGCATATCGTTTGTAGCATCTCGCAATACTTATTTTATTTGTGGAACGAAGGGTTATCATCAGCTCCCGTTGGGATGGCTAGGCACTTGTTATGTATCCTTTGTATTGCCCCCTGTATTCATCGCCCCGCCAATGTATCATAATGATTATGTCCTTTATCACGATTTCGTGTTGAATCGTGTTAAACGTACTGTCGTTTATGATGAAATCGATCAGACTGATACTGCTTTACAACAATATGTGGACTTCAATTTGGGACTGTTTTCCTTTGTGGGGGCTGCTTTGAATAGTCGGAAAATACGACGATTGACCCGTGTTGTTGAGGCTGTAGCCAATGATACTGCTATTGCACTAGGAAATATCACTGAAGAACTCCAGATTTCTAGGATTGTTACACTCCAGAACAGAATGGTTCTAGATGTGGTTCTAGCTGACCGTGGGGGGGCATGTAGAATCATCGGAAGTAGCTGTTGTGTATACGTGCCCGATAATTCGCCATCCGTTTATGATGCTATTTCGAAATTGCACAAGATAGCTGCCGAAATACACCCGGACAATGGAACTTGGACTCTTTCAGGGTGGTTCTGGTCAATGCTTACCACTTGGGGTTGGAAACTGCTAACGATTTTATGCATCATTGTGGGAATATTATTTTCTGTATGTTTATGTATACAATGTGGCCCAGCTTTATGTTCCATGTGTTTATCGGCTTGCATACCATCAAGACGAGCTCTTGCTCACGACAAAATGATGCTTCATAAAGAAGTAGCTCAAATAATGCTAATTGATATTGAAGATGAACACCCTGATTATGTTCACTATGAGGTAGCTTCAGCTAAACGCTAAAAGGGTCGTCTGTCGTAATTTGACAATGGCCAGGTTAGGGCTTAGCTGCAGCTACACGTTTTTCCGCTTAACTTGGCTATACTTGGAAACGCCATCTTGTGTGTTACGACGGCCATCTTAGATCATGAGCGGCCTCGTGGCCAGCGTGCCCTTTAGTCCGTTGTCCGTGCCACTGACCACTCGAGTTTGCCCAGCAACAGGCTATTTTTAGTAACGGTCAAGCCTGTACATGCGCAGTCCCCACTGACCAGTCACCCCCCAGGAATGTGCCGTCAAACTGACCAGTGGGGTTGTAACCCCTCCAATGAGCTGGCTGTGTTCCAAAAATGACCATATATGTACATAACGCTCTGTAACTTTGTACCGCCTATCTTTTTATTACCTGCAAATTGTATAAAAGAACGGGTCACACCGATGTTCGGTGTGATACTTCTTGCATTACCGAAGGGTGCTGTAGGAATGTACCACCACCCCATGGGGTCCTAATAAACTTGTTCTTTGAATTTTTCAGTTTCCGTGCCAACAGTTCTTTGAATGTATGTGGGTTATCTTCGGAGCATGTAGGCCTTGGGAACCCGATACTACACTAGGTCCAGCTAAATGAGCCATATCTATGTCTGTACACAGTACATTTTTTACACTTAGTTTCAGACATTTAAATGGAAAAATATGAGTGCAGGTACTCACCAAAGGAGCAGTGGACCCAGGTGGAGCTTGAGGCCAGCAAAAGGGCAGGGCAAGGTGCAGGTCTCTGTTTTTAAGTCGAGCCTGGGCAAGGCATGCTGCTCTGCGAGGCATGCTGTATGTGAGTATAGACTTGAAGCCTCACCCACTCTCCTCCTATATTTGTCATTGGCTTGTGTCAATGTACTTCGTAAATGCAGGCTTCCGATTCGTTAATAGGTTTTATAGTCCCTCCTTAGTACCGCTTTGTCTTCATTTGCAACCTCCCATGAGGACTGGCCCTTTTACTTGTGTTGTTAGTTGTTACATGGTATGCCTTATTTAGTCTGTAAGCACTATTTTCTTTAATGAGTTTCTCCTATTGCAGACACGACATGTTTTCCTGCAACATTCAGCTCGCCATGCTCGTTTTCACTTTCCAAGCGGCTCAGGACAATGGTGGCCGCTTATTTGAAATGAAATAGATCCTGCATTTACAAGAGTTTGAGCTATTGGCATTGTAAATGACAATGCCTTTTAATTTATGTGTTAATTATCAAAAAAGATAAATAAAATGCATTGTCACTTACAATGCCAATAGCTTTAACGCTCACAAATGCAAGACCTATTGCATTGCAAATGCTTCTTTATCATATGGTGTTTGATGTCATTTGCTTTAATTGTTCTTCTTCTATTTAAAGGCCTTAGTGTTGTTAGTGGGTTCATCTCAAAAAAGCTATATTCCTTTTTCTTGTTTCCTCACTTCTGCCACTTACTGACCATGACTCTTTCCTCTCAGAACTTCCTTGTCTGGATTCCTGACTACTGGTTCTATCCAAACATGTGAAAAATAACAAGTTTCTTTTTTTACACCTTTGGCTTTTTCTTCCTGAGAAAGTGGCACTTGCCTACCACATATTCAAGTGTGTAAAGACATTATGACTTCCAGAAACGGTCATCCTTACCTAAGGCAGCGAAATACCCAGATCATGGGTAAGCATAAAGTCTTTACACATTCATTCCACATGCTCACAAGATATCTGTGCAAGTGTCTGAGTGTTGCATCTAACCCGAACGTTACATGAATGGGGCCATCGGGCACTTACTCCAAAGGAGTGGTCTGTATAATCAATCCCCATAAAAACAGTATATTGCCACCACTGCTTCTTGTCAACAACTCAGGACATGGAGCAGAGACATATATTGGATTAGCGTGACATCTGGACCAACAAAAAGTCAAGTTATCAATTCCACATGCAGTTGGGTGATTTAGGGTAGAAGTGCATACCAGTTTACCATGCCGGGGACAATCCTGTCCCAAAACACAGTACATACATACATACATATTTGTAAACACACAAACATCCATACACACAAACACACAGACACACACACACAGATTTGAAAAAAGCTAGTACATAGATATCAATATACATCCACACACATCCACCCAAAACACCCACACTCAGCCATACATACCAATCTTCAGGAATAGGACATTGAAGAGGGGGATAATGGCAGGCTAGAAAAGGGCATGGCCGCCTGTCACTTCTGGTGTAATATGATCTGCTGATAAACTACACCCCAACCCTACTGCCAATATATAAAAATTCATCAAAATTCCCATCACTGGGCAATATTACCTAATATTTCGCATATTTGTGGCCACTCATGTTGTGTTTCTAATGCAGATTTCAACTTTGTGCAAATGGCCACGGTGTCCACATAATCCAGCAAAATCGGAACGACTTTTCCGACTAAATGCATCATCCAGGAGACCGTGATAAATTCACAGAACTGAAATGAAAATCAAAGTGTACATTGAAATATATTCTACAGAAGGGTCAGAACAGTTAGTGTTATGAGTTCAAGTTGCAAGTTTATCAGAATCATTCATAAATATTGGGAACATTTAACTAATTCGACTTTGAAATAATTACCATAATTCCTCAACGGATCACCAACATAATATAGAATGACAAAATATAGACTTACCAAAATATAGTCACCAAAATATAGAATGCCAAAATATCGAATTCCTATCTACAAAGAGGTAAGTACAAAAATATCGAATCCAAAATATAGTCTGTAAAAAATATAGTCAGTCAAAATATCGATTTTTTTTAAATGTCTTAAAATTAATTTAAAATTAATGAAATAATAAATATAATTACCTAAAACATACTTAAAAATACTCAAATAACTTTAAAATTAAGATATAATTAATTTAAGTTATTATTAAAAAATGTACAATATTTTACCGTAGGATAGCAGGAGGGTAACATTTAATATTACCACTCCAGTGAGTGCAACAGTAGGGAAAGCGTTGGCTAGCATAGGGGTAAAAAATACTATTCCTCCAGTGAGTGCAACAGTAGGGAAAGCGTTGGATAGCGTAGAGGTAAAAAATACTATTCCCACTCCAGAGTGCAACAGTAGGGAAAGCGTTGGATAGCAGAGGGGTAAAAATTACTATTCCCACTCCAGAGAGTGCAACAGTAGGGAAAGCGTTGGATAGCGTAGGGGTAAAAAATACTATTCCCACTCCAGTGAGTGCAACAGTAGGGAAAGCGTTGGATAGCGTAAGGGTAAAAATTACTATTACCACTCCAGTGAGTGCAACAGTAGGGAAAGCGTTGGCTAGCATAGGGGTAAAAAATACTATTCCCACTCCAGTGAGTGCAACAGTAGGGAAAGCGTTGGATAGCGTAGGGGTAAAAAATACTATTCCCACTCCAGAGAGTGCAACAGTAGGGAAAGAGTTGGATAGCGTAGGGGTAAAAATTACTATTCCCACTCCAGAGAGTGCAGCATTAAGGAAAGCATTGGATAGCATAAGGGTAAAAATTACTATTCCCACTCCAGAGAGTGCAACAGTAGGGAAAGCGTTGGATAGCGGGAGGGTAAAAATTACTATTCCAACTCCAGAGCGTGCAACAGTAGGGAAAGCGTTGGATAGCGTAGGGGTAAGAATTACTATTCCCACTCCAGAGAGTGCAACAGTAGGGAAAGCGTTGGATATTGGAAGGGTAAAAATTACTATTTCCACGCCAGAGAGTACAACAGTAGGGAAAGCATTGGATAGCGTAGGGGTAAAAATTATTATTCCCACTCCAGAGAGTGCAACAGTTGGGAAAGCGTTGGATAGCGTAGGGGTAAAAAATGCTATTCCCACTCCAGAGAGTGCAACAGTAGGGAAAGCGTTGGATAGCGGGAGTGTGAAAATTACTATTCCCAATCCAGATAGTGCAACAGTAGGGAAAGCTTTGGATAGCGTAGGGGTAAAAATTACCATTCCCACTCCAGAGAGTGCAACAGTAGGGAAAGCGTTGGATAGCGTAGGGGTAAAAAATACTATTCCCACTCCAGAGAGTGCAACAGTAGGGAAAGCGTTGGATAGCGGGAGGGTGAAAATTACTATTCCCACTCCAGTGAGTTTAACAGTAGGGAAAGTAATGATTTAATATATTATTAAAAATAAATTAAATATCAATACCAATAAAACATTAATTGAAATTAATAACCAATTTAATATTATGTAATAATTAATTAGAAATACAACTACATATTAGTTATTAAAAACTAATAACCTATTCATAATTATTTAACAACTAATTAATTTTCAATAACAAAAACTAATTAATAATACAAATTAATACCAATTAAAAATTAACAGTAAATTAATTATCAAAACACAAAAAGTATTTTTAATATGTAATTAATTACATTTACATTACTTCCCACCCTATTCCCCTATATACCCACATCCCACTACAGAAAATACATTAATACAATTATCATAATTATCAAATATTTAATTAATACAAAATAATTACCAATTAATAAAAATTAATTGCCAATTAATAGAAATTAATTACCAATGAGAAATTAATTAACAATAAATTTAAAACCAATACCAATAAAGGAAAAACATTATTTACTTAATTACAATTACATTACTCCCCACCCTATTCCTCTATAAACCCACAACCCGCTACAGAAAATAAATGTAGAAAATTAACATAATTAACAATTAATCAATTAATACAAATAATTGGCAATTAATACTAATTAATTACCAATTAAAAAATAACAATAAATTCAAAATGAATACCAATAATTAAATACAAATATTTAATTAATTACAATTAAATGACTTCCCACCCTATTCCCATATAAACCCACAACCCGCTACAGAATTAAATTACGCAAAAATTAAATAACATAAAATTCATTACTTAAAATACATTAAACATACATTACAAAAATTAATATACACTTTTCACACATATACTAACATACAAAAGACTTTAAAAAAATTGATATTATTAAAAAATCGATATATTTAATGCCTATATTGTATACTTCGATATTTTGACTTCTATATTTTGAAAATCGATATTACTTACCTTAAATTCGATATTTTTAACCACTATATTGTGTCTATTCGATATTTTGTCCATTCTATATTTTTACTTTGATATTAAGTCCATTCTATATTTTGGAATTGATATTATGACTGTTTACCTTCCTCAACATGATATATTAAAACGTCTAGTTGATCCAATTTTACTTTCCAATTAACTTTTTCACCAACCCCTATTAAAATATTTGGCACAATGAATTTCAGCTTAGAAAAAAAATATGTAGGGTATCAGGAATTATGTAGTAGTGGAGCTCCAAATGTATGGGTCGGTGACTAAATCATGTGGCAAATAGAGCCAAATTAGGCAGCATTTATTGGCAGACTATGCAGCTCTGTTATCTTGCTATTTAGATTTTGACATTTTAACACACCTTGATACCAAAAGAATGCCACATGCTTTTAAAGTAGTAAGGATTCTTAAGTAAGAAAAGCCTGTATGTTGACTAGGTTCTATTAAAACCATATTCACCAGCAAATAATTATTTAGTCTTGCATGGAAGTTCAGGAACACTATTTCATTAACATTGTCACTGATAACTGCAAAAGTAAAATAATGTGTGTTAGGAGAAATCTGCACTACTTTCCCAAGGGCTACAAATGTCCTTGTGCACCATAGGCAACCTATAAAACCAGCATTGGGAATGCCAATAGGTCTGGCTTCAAATGAATGTTGTATGGTAATGTGAAGCATTACAAGTAAATAGCATGGGAATAGATATACATGTGTGTGGAAGCAAAGAACTGTAAAACAGAGGTCTTCAAACATTTGAAGGTTAAGCCCCCCCAGCTGAATTTTTTTGTATATTTCGGGCCCCCCCACCGCCTGACAGAAATTTCGGGAATCTGGTTCACTACATAATCACCCGCCACCCGAATTTCCGGGCCATATCCTGTAAATAATGTTCAAAACAGTGAGTGTTTCCTCCTTCTCCATGAATTCCCTCACTACCACTCACCAACAATGCACCTCATCTCTCTATAGCACATTTCTGGCAGACATATAATTTTTTTTATAGTGCTACTCATAGTTTCATCATACTCAGGGGTATATGTACAAGCCCCTATAGACACCACACCGTCACTTTTTACGACGTTGTGGTGGCGATAGGGGCATTGCTGTATTTACAAGGCAGAGTTGAGCCACTTAACTTGGCTCAACGCTGGCTTGTAAATAAGGCCCCCTTTCATGCTATGCTTAGCGTCAAAGGGTGGGCAGTGGGTGTTGCGTTAGGTGTTCCACTGCAACAGGCACTCATTTTGATGTTGCACCCTATTTACAAGGGCAGCGTAAAAGTGAGGCAGCGATAAAATTAAGATTAGGGAAAACCTGGTCTTAAACTGGCGAAACGCATTATTTCTCCTCATTTTTGCTTCATCTATGTGTGCTGCCTTGTGCAGCACACATGGAAAAAGCAAAATGCCTTGTATTTGTAATCTTTAAAAAGAAATCCATTTTGGGATTTCTCTGTGTGCTGCATTAAGCAGCACACATGGAAGTGGGACAAATGGCATTTAAAGATTGTTTATGTACAGAAAGGTCCCCCTCCTGTTCATAAACAATCTTTTCCCTGCACCCAGACACCCTTGCACTATGGTGCAATGGTGTCTGCGTTGGCGCTTCACTGCTAAGTGTAGCGCCAGCGCAGGGGAAACGCAAGGCTGCACCATATTGTTGTAAATATGGTGCAGCCTTCCGTTTCTGAAGTGGCAGAGAGAGGCCTTAACCCATGACTGCTAACGCCTCACTCCACAACTTCCTTGAACATATGCCCCTCAGTTCTTTGATCTGCATGGTACACCTTCTTTGTAGCAGGCACATTAACCCTCTGTGCTATGAGGGTGGAAGGAGTGCTCATGTGAGTGCACAGTGAGGTATGCGAGAGTGTGAGAGCAGGGTAAGTGGAGTGACTGCAGGGTGAGTGGGGTGACCATATGAATTTGGGTGTGCATGTTAGTGCTGAGTGGGACTAATGAATGCATGGTTAGTGATGGGCTTGTTTAAGTGCGATTGCAGATTGAGCAGTGAGGGGGACAGGTGAGTGAAGTGTCACATGAGTTCAGGGTTGGTAGTGTGCTTGTGTGGCTGCAGGTTGAGGTACAGGAAAAACCGCGTAAGTGCATTGTGAGAGCAGAGTAATCACTGAGTGCAGGGTGAATGGTGTGAGTGCATGGGGGTCAGTGTGAGGGAATTGTGATCGCTGTGAGTGCAGGGTGAGCATGAAAGTGAAGTGCGAGAATGAGGAGCAAGTTGTCTGAATGCAGGGTGCATTCCCTGACACTTGCAGTAACTCAGCAAGCTATTGATGGCAGCGTAGGGTTTCGGATATCGTTAAATTATTGCTATTGCTATTGCTATTGCTATTTCAATTATGGCATTAACAGGGATCGAGGGTGGAGGAAATAAATACTGGGCTGATCTTGCAACAAACTTCCAGTTTTATGATTAGGGTTGCCAGCTCATTATTTTGATGTCCCAGGTGGTACAAAAATAAGCAGTCACCTAAAGCTCTATTTTGAGCACTTATCTGTGCATACTCTGAACAGCAAATATAAATAAAAAGCACTTTAAATTGTGTTTTAGGGCTGCCTAAATGATATGACTGATTATAAAAGGGAATAAAGACAGAAAAGTCACGTCATAAAATAATACATACTTCTTTATAACCGATATTTAGTGTCAAGAGAAGCAATTTGCAGGCTATTTAAACACCTGACTGGGATTTGTCTTTTGTCAACCTAAAACCCTTTTAGCCCTGTGATCATTGCGCTCCTGCCGGTGTTATTTAAAAAGCAACATTGTCACCTTTCTGAGAAGAGCTGTCCCTCCCTGGACAGGGTTATCGTCGCTTTCAGTTTTAGCAAAGGGGGCTCCTTGCCTCCCACTGCAGCTAAAGCATTTCAGCTGTAGGAATTAACCAGGATAGCCCCCGCCCTCAAACCCTGTGTGTGGCAGCCTGATGAGACAGCTTCCGGTGTGCACACAGCCTACCTGAGTATTTCACAGGTCTTTAAAATACCTTTTTCTTATTAATGAGGCTTTGATGGTTTTCACCCCTTCCTAGGGCCCTGCAGCTCCACTCTGCCGTTTGTTTGAAGAATCAGTAGAGGACAAAGGTGAGATTGTAGGGTGGAGTGCGCGACCCCTCTGAGACGGTGTCGAGCCCCAGAATAATATGGAGGTTAAAAGGTCAGGTGACAGTTTCACTGTCAAGCCACCTAAAACACCATGTGACTGCCCAATCAGTGCTGCTGTCAGAGAAAACAGCACACATTATTGAGTTATCTAAGACACTTTAGCAACATTCCAATGTTGTTTGTGTGTGCCCCTGAAAGTTCATGCTTAGGCAGCTTGAAAAATAAACAAAATTATCACAGCTGCGTGGGGGGTAAGCACTTTTTTGCGGAAGCACACAACTTCTGCTGAATCAAACCATGTACTCCAGGCTCCCAACATATGGGTAGATCCAAAGCTCCTTTCTAGAGATGCTTACATAATTGTCTAGCAACAGCTTTGTTGTCATGCCAAAGACTAAGAATAGGACCAAGGACCTTGTAGTGTAGTTCCTATATTCCCAATAGGCTCTGCGCATTGGAATAATATATTCAGCAGTGTAGACGTAGGACTGAGGTTGACTAAGTCTTTACTGACTATATTAGACTTAAGGTTTGCCAGCTAGCTCAGAGGTCACTAGAAACTTTCACGAATAAACGAGGAGGAGTTTAACCTCCCTGGATAGACAAGAAGGGATTAGCTTCTGACAACCATATAACATGACAACTTTGCTCCCTCAGAATAAGAGTGTATCTCTAGAGTCGTGTGAAAACAATAGACAGCTATTTCACTCAGTCAATCGTGCGTACTTAGTTTCACCAGAGTGCAGAGAAAAGAGAGACGGGCGTTTTCAATAAAAGGTGTAATTTATTGAACAGTCTTCTTTCTCATGCAAGAGAAATGAATTGCCATAATTGCAATACTTAATGTAAAGTAAAGTGCGTACAGTAAAAGGAGTATTATCAAATAATACTGTAAAATCATTGATATGGTTTCTTAGCCATAAGATACTTTAAAATGGATAAAATATATACATACATATATACATTGACTAACGTACTCAACTGGCGCTTTTAAATACGCCTACCCCGGTGTACCTGACCTAGGCCTAATACGTGGGAAGGAGTAAGTAAGTAGCAGTTTAAGTTAAGTTGGTTTTGCCAAGAATCTGAATCAAGAATTCTCTTTAAGGGTTTAGTCAGCTCCGTACCTTGGTATTAGAAAGCAGGAGGTCTGGTATCTCTCTTTCAGGACTCGATATCCCAGCAGCACGCGGAGGCGGCTGAGAACACCGGAGCTGGATTTCTCCGCAGGAGAGAAGACAGCGTCTCTCTCAGTGCGTCAAAAAGGAGGGGCAGCGTCCGTGGGCTCTCGCATCAGCTGGGCTCTCGGGCAAGTAGATAGCTGCTCGGCTTCAAAACCACCACCGTGTGTTTGCTTAAGGCAACGTTGGTATATTTATACCTGAAAGGTGCCGGGTTTGACGTAAGGTTGGACATAAGACGTCAATAAAGATGTCACTAAGAACTGGCTGTTCTTATAGTGCTTCACAGGAGTTCTAGGACGAAATCAAAACAAAAGCAAACGGGGATTTCCCAGGTTGCTGGAGGTTTGGTTTGTTTAGAGAACTCGTTGTGCTTTCTAGGAGTCCGGGGAAGTAGCCTTGCTTAATGTGACTGCATGGGCTACACTAAATATGGATATGATTCCTTATGCCTTCATAGGGATATTATTGATTATAACCGTACCAGGGCATGAAATAGAAATATAGATTTAGGTTCCTAGATAAAAACACAATACCCACTCCACGATCTAATGTCCATCATTACTAAAACTAAGCAATAGTAAACATTTAAAGGTGCATGTGTATTCCAACCTACCCCAAAATACATTTTTTGCATTCGAAATGGTGTATGTGAAATACACGAAAATGATTATTGGTACTGTACGATTTTCAAGCAGTGTAATCATTCAGGTAAAAAGGATGCATATATATATCAGCTGAATGATTTGCGAAATTGACACATGAAATGGCTCTTAATACAGAAAAGAAGGTCAAGACCATTCCATCACATATAAATACAGTTGCTGTAAATGTGCTAGAGGCTGAGGTAATATATTGTCTCTAGAGTTCCTAAAAATAGAAGCTCTGTTCTTTAAGAATAGTTCTACTTTAAGCAGAGTACATGTGCCTGAAAAAGGTAAATATTTTGGAATCGGGAAGAGAAAAAATAATTTTGCTCTCAGGGAAAAATAGTTCCAAATATTTTCAGTAGCTTTTGTTTATCAAAGCCGAAGCCCAAATTCAGAGTTCAGGGAATGCTGCGTGCTTATTGCTTAAAAGTTATTCTTTTTGTTCAGGGGAGAACATCATTTCAGACAGATGCGCAAAAAAGCAGTCTACAGCTTCAGGTGAAAGTTCGACCAAGTTCGAAAATGCCGCAACTGTGCAGTCGTGAGAATGATTGCTATCATCGATGTCAGGATCAGCAATGCTCACAGAAGGTCGTACCTGGGTGATGCTGCTCTCATCTCGTACTTCACTCCCACCTAATCGTAGTGGTGAAGTCTCAACGAATGCCGTCATCAGAATCGGTAACCGCTGGGGACAACACGATGCATGAGCCGTTACAGGACTTAGCAAAGTATCGATATCTATTGGTACTGCTGATTGTAGTGTAAGACAGGTGTCCAACACGCATTCTTCTCCGCATAGCAGACATCGAAGCACAGGTAAGATGCAATTTTGCCATATAGGTCTGAATGAAAGAAACCAAGTCATGTTCAGATCTCTTAGCCGGGCTAATCCAAGGACTTTAGTTATGCGGTCCCGATAGCGTATAGCTAGGATTGTTTCTTCCATCGTTGCTGGAGTCTTGTCTGCGACTTGGCTTGCCATATCGGAGCAGAAGGATCAAAAATAGAATTCCTGCTACGAGTCACAAAAAGTAGTGGTAGGCCGCCAAAGACAGAATGGACAAAATTGGGAAAGATGCCCAGAACTGCTTCGAAGGGTGTTAACAGTCCCGAAAAAATTGTCTTAAATACATGGGGAGAAGTGTGGCTCAATGGTTAGAAGAGGCAGACCATGAAGCAGAGGTCAGACCCGGGACCAGGGTTCAATTCCCGACGCGGCAGGGTCTTGAGCCCAAAAATGTCCACGGACTCGATAATTCTCGCTTTGGTGCCTGCTCGAATCACAGGTTCACACTCTGCAACTCCGGGCAATAGCTTGCTTAATCTCCACTATGGCCCCCGCAGCGGGGTGCCTGGCTTTCACCTTGGGGGTGCCCAGTACGGGTTATCTCACAGGAAAAAACCAGGACGGGTTCCCAAAGCAAGCGCTCAGAGACCGTTGGTGATAATGCGCTATATAAATATAAATAAATATAAATTACAGGTGCGATGCCACTGGTATTAGACATGTTTAAAATTTGGCTTAACATTTCTACGAAATGCACGGGGCAATTTGTTGATAAAAGGGTATGCCACAACAGCTGTGGTCCGTTATTAGAATGTAACTCCCGTTAGAAAGTTGTCTAAAGAATGGCTCTATTTGTGTTGCAGGCTTACCTTGCTGGTGACATGAAAGGTTATTTGAAGTCCCCTCACAGGCCCCATGCAAATTAATACCTTGGCACAGAAGTATACCGCTTAGTGATCGTTTACAATTGTTACCACTAAGAAATACATTCTGTTTCTTTTCACTATAACATGTGTGTGTGTAAGGCAATTTCCATGATGACTTAATGTACCCTTTACCCAACCTTTCATACTGGCCCGCTGGTATATATTCTTGGCAGTATTTAAATTGGAAAGTTTTTATCGGAATTTTAATTATTCCGTGTTTTATCCATTCATTGACAGGTCTTTCTGACATTGTCAATGGTAATCTGTCAAGTTTCTCAATGCTCAGAATCGTATAGTCTGCTCCTTTTTGTGCCAAACGGACTTGTTTATCAGTAAGGTTAAAGATAGAGAATAATGACGTTGTGTTAATTAAATGCCATGGTACGTAGCCTGAACGCAGATTTTGCAACGTCCAGCCAAGCTGTACAATAGAACGTAATTGGGGCTGACCGTGTTGTAACATTAGTAAGTCCTGCTCTATTATATCAATAGCAGATGATACAATACTGTCCAGTGAATATATTCAGGAGGACAGAGTCATTAACCCATTGTCCACAACAGAAAGTGATTTTCCCAAATTAATACGATCAATTGCTCGTATTTTTTCTGCTGTTTAAATTTGCATTACTTTCCAAGCTTCGTTGTACGCAGAGGATATACCGGCCGCTATGAAACGTTTTTGACACTGTTTGCGTGTTCCCATTAAGAAATCAGGCAAGTCCGCACCGTCTTTAAGTAAACTCAAGTGTTGCTTAATTTCAGCCAGTGTGGATTTTTCTAGCCACTCAAGGCATAGTTTCCCTACACTGTATGTTGTTACTATCCCTGGATGTTGTCTCTGGGAGTATCTAGGGTCTGGCCTGGTCAATTGGAACCCCTGTATTTTGTTCAGGAATCTATCTTGACAGTTATTTGTGTCTGTGGGCCAGATCAACCATTTTTTCCAATCAGGATGTGTTCTGTTTTGGTTAAAAATGTGGGATATGTCTATCTCAACATCTGTAGTGCTATTACTGTCAGGTGTTGGCTTTGGAATAGATGGTTTGTTTAAGTCTTTAATTTTGGCTAGGCCAAGACAGGTTGTCTGTTGAATGGTGTCATTCAAGAATATAATTTGTTCTGGGATCATGCAGGCTCTAAATAATGCTTCTAAACCTTGGACCTGCCAATTTTGGTACCCCAGATGGTTTTTGTTTCAATGTTGTTTTTCCAAAAATCAAAACCAAATGTAGTCATTTTTTCATAAAGTGTTTCCGAATAGATTAATTTAGTGTTTGTCAGCATTGTTTTTACCCCTGTCTTATTAAACAGTTTGAAGTAAAACGTTTCTGCATCACTCGTGTTAAACCCTGAGAAGTATGGGAATTTCTCATAAAATGTTTTCGAGCTGCTTTTAGGTGGAGTTGCACAATGTTCCCATTGATTATAATTTAAAACATTTCTAGGTTGAGCAGATTTATGCAAATAATGGTGTGCAAAGTGATTGTAACAGTACATGTGTTCGTAATTCGACGAACCCTGTAAGTAATCATGTTCTGTAAAGTTTGCTGACATAACTAAATCTGACATCATATTATTTATGCTTTCTAAGTCCCAATCATCAGAGAATATACTTGGTTTTACAAAGTCACTTAATGAAACCTTGAACTGATGTGGATAATATAAGAGTTCAACCGGGCCATAGATTTCGTAATCCGTTTTGTACCAAGCTACCCCACCGGGTATTGGAATGGCTGTGACTTTCACTGATGATAGTTCTCTTTTCTCGATGTGAGATGACTTGTGTGGCATTAGGACCAAGTTGAGGTTCTGACTTGCTGTGTCCATTGTACTGTATTTTCCCTCAATGAATTTTCCCAACCAAAGAACCATGATGAGCCAAAGCAGGAGGAAAAGTACACCTAACACAATCCAAAATTAAATCCATTGAGAAATCAGATAGGTTTCTTTGAGTTGATGAAAGAGTTCAGTTACTTTTCTTTAAAAGTTTTTGCTGCTGGCGTTTCTTCAGGTTCGCTTGGATCTTCAGAAAAGTTATCGAAATTGATGAAGTAGCCAGATGCAGTTCAGTCAATTGTTGGAATTGCTTCAGAATTTTCCTTCGCTTTTTCATTTTTTCTTTCATTAGCATAGTCTGAGGCTACATCGTTGTAGACAGGTGTTTCTTGACGAACTGTTGAAATTTGGGTTTCAAGAGGCACAAGTTCCATGGCATTGTTGCATAGTCCTTTTTTATTCACTGCAGGTTTATCGAATGTGATCAGTCTCTCAGTTTGAACCTCTTCTATTGTAGCAAATTTTGGTACTCTGCTATTTCTTGGGAGTCCACTGGGCCTACTACTTATTATTGGCCACATGATTGTGGCTTTACCAGGTCGATGGATACAACTCGGTTCTCCTTTTTACCAGCAAGGGGCGGTAGTACAACTCATCTTGTTCCGCTGACAGCTAAGACAGGTACTGCTTTTCTGTAAGAAGGCCCAAATTCCTTCTTCACCGCGATCTTCTCTCTGACCAGATCCCCAATCTTTGGAATCCAGACAGACCTTGCTGGGACAGGTGGTTTATCTTCAGTGGCTGTTGGCTGTCGCTTTAACTTTTTGTTGCTCAGGGCTTTTCTTGTTTTATTTAAGTCCTGTAAAATAGCCAAACGGTCTTTAATATCAAAGCATTTTTCTTTTACCACTGAAGTCTGACTATCTAAGTCCTGAATATGCATTCTAGTACCAAACAATAGTTCGTACGGACTGAAACCTTTTAGAGAATTTCTTGGCAGATTATTAAGACTACGTTGGACACTTGTTAAATGTTGGACCCACCCATCACCCGAACCTAATACCCTCGCCATTACAGATTGCTTTATGTCCCGGTTTTTTCTTTCCACAATCCCATTTCCCTCAGGATGGAAGGGACAAGAGTACCGCAATGCAATGCCCATGCTGGTCATGGCCTCCTTATAATCTCGAGAGCTAAAAGCAGGACCCTGGTCAGAATGTAGCATATCAATTGCGTATGTGCCGATAAAGACTCGCAAATCTTTTATAACAGTTCTGGCGTCAGCCGAGCGCTGGTGTCTGTATTTTTAAGTGAATCTAGTCTTTAAATTTTATGGGATGCATTTCTCCTTTAGGATTTTTGCGTATAGATAGCCTTATACTATCTAAAAGAATGGTCCTGGCAATACTCCGGTTGGTTCGCCACTGCGATCTCTGTTGCAGTCTGGACAGTCCATTGCAAATTTGTAATGTTGCAGACTCATCCCCGGCCACCAGTATTCTGATTGTAATTCTTTCAAAGATGTCTTGATCTGTTTGTGCCTTAGACCTTCACCCATATGTGCGTCTGCTATCAATAAGACTCTCCTGTTCGTGTTTGGAATTACTCTATCCCCCACTCCAGGGATTCGAGCAAAAGGAACGGAGTTTGCATCTATTATGTATGTATAATTGAGTGGATAGTTCACAGGTAATGCTGCACAGTCGCCTTTTGAAGACGTTTTTACCGCCAGCATGGTTTCCCCGTCTATGTATTTTCCTGAACGCTTTTTTGTGGCTACGGAAGCTGGTTTAGTTGCTTCCGCCGTGGCTGTGTCAGCCAATGAATTCCCTGCAGCGTGAACGCCATCACGCTGATGACTCAGTGTATGTATCATGTGAGTCTTTTGTAGTTCTTTCTGTAAAAGAACTATTTGTTCCCAAAGCGTTTTATGCTTGATTGTGGCACCTGTGTCATCTTTGGAACCGTTTTGAACCAGGTTCTGCATGTCATTATTGTAAGACTTGACGCAATGATGCGAATCGCACACAATTAGTGTCCAGAATTCACGATCGGAATTTTCAAGCGCCATCTTTAAAGATCTTATTTCAGCTCGCTAAGCCGAACAGTTTCTCAGTGATTCAGTTTTGGTAATCATTGGTCTGAATTTACCAGAGTGCCAGCGACCTTTACCAATCGCGCACGCTGCATTGTAGGATTTTTTCTCTACATCGTAATGTATTGCAAATCTGTCCATGTAGATTACACATGTGTATTGTTGGAGAGGCAGAATTTCGATTGGCAGAGGATATTCTCTTTCATATATTAGATCTTTAAGTTTTTTCATGTTCGGGTCAAAATAGTATTTCACTTTTTCTGTAGCAAGAGAATTTTCCCATTGTATCCATTTTGGATCTAATGCCATGGTAGTTAAATTGCGTGGGCTTGTTAATGCCTCAAAGGCTGATTCTGCTGTTAAAACAGTTATCTGTCTGCCTTGGGCTTGGGCTCTTTCTTTTGCTACAGCTGTTTCAACCGCATTTACAATATTCTCCGCAAGACTGAATGTTTTTTCAGCCTGTGTTTACAAATGTGATTTGTATGTTATTAGTACCGTTTCTCCCTCATTAGAGGTCAGGTACGTGAAGCCGCATCTTCCTTGGATGACTCGGATTACAAGGTTGCATACGTTATTGCGTGTTTGCAATTTTGTTTTAGCTGACATGTCTGTTTGCAATGATCTCAAAATTTCAGTGTGTTTCTGAGTCCAATTGATTGGTTTAAAATCAGGTTTTATTAATTCATAGAGAGGTTTAACCCTCTCTGCATAATTTAGAATGTAAGTTCTTCTGAAATTCAGGAAACCTAGTATTGATTGTAAGTTCTTCAGCGTTTTTGGTGCTTGGAGTACAGCGCACTTCTCTAAGAAGTTGTCTGCTAGGCTTTGCCTTCACTTGATAATTCATATCTTAAAAACAGGACAGTTAGGTGGGCAATTCGGGACTTTTTAAAGTTGAATTTGTAACCCTCTGCTGCGAACCCAAGTATTATGGTGTTCACTCTTTTCAAGTGAGTATACAGGTCATCATCTGTGAGATAAATGTCATCGACATAAGATAATGCCTCAACATCATATATTTGTAGTAACTCTGTTACCCTTGCTGAGAATAATCCTGGGCTATTCTTGAATCCCTGTGGGAGTCAACAGAAATTTTTCTGTGACCCCATTATTGAGAAAGCGGTCAAATACCTGCTTTCAGGTGCAATGTTTTGACAAAAGAATCCATTAGAAATGTCTAATGTTTTTTTGTATTTTTTGGCGCACGATGTTATTCATTAGTGCTGCACTGTGTGAGTTTTGTACTGCAAATGTCTTGCAACATTAGTTAAGGTGTCTGTAGTCCAAGACTAGACGATATGAATCGTCTGGCTTGGAGACAGGAAACAAAGGATTGTTCATTTGAGAGGTGCATGTTTCAATCACCCCTTGGTATTCAAGTTGATCTTAGATCTCCCTGACTTGTTTTTTTAGCTTCTTGCTTAATTGGGTACTGCCTTTGTGCAGTGGGTTGACATTTTAACTGGATTTTGTGAGGAGGGGAGTCCTCATACCATCCTACATGATTTTTATATAATGCAGGAGCTTGGGCTACTGCCCATTTTCTCGCATATGTGTATTTTTTATGAATCTGGATGTGATTCGAGAAGGCAGGCATAATTATTTCTTCGCCATGAGGGCACTCCCTGACAAACTCTGGTGGCCAGTCTTTCTCAGCTAACAGAATATCATAGCCTTTTGAAAGTTCTTCCCAAAAGAGACTTTTTATTTTCCTGGTTTTATCTCCCTCTATACGTAATGTTATTTCATATAGCTTATGGGGCACACTAAGTCGTGTGTCTGCAGTTTCAACCTGAATGTACTCATTCGTGTCCCCTGTCTCCAGAAGATTCATCGGGGTCTTGTGAGCTATGGTCACTTCTGCTCCGCGGTCTAGCATTGTCTGGGTCCACTCTCCGTTTTTCAGCTGTGTCCTCAGTATCCTCGGCATGTTTGATTATTTTAATACTGGCTACCTTCTTTCTTGGAAATTGTAATTTTTTACTTTGAGCAGGTTCCTTGTCTTTAAACTTGAAGTGCTCTTCCCTGTGTTCTGACCGTCCTCTTCTTTCCGATTTCTGCTAGGAAGTCTGAAAAGATCGAGAGGGACTTGTATCAATATCTTGATATCTATCAGGTTTTTTCAAATTATCCCTATTTCTAAGGTTGTATCTTTTCTCAGAGGGCTCCCTCTGGGGAGACTTGTGTCCTTGGTCCGGAGATCTTTCTCTCCGCCGAGGAGACCTTCCTCAGGACTGGAATCTTTTTTCTTTGGGAGTGGATTGTTTATTTCCATCCCAGTTCTTTTTTGGAGTGTTTAGATTATTTTTAATAAATATCTTTTCAGGATTTTCAGTTAGTTGGGGTTTTACCGGTTTCCCACCCAAACTATCTCTTCCTAGTTCTTCATAGGATTTTCCTATGATTCTGGCAAGTTCAAATGGTTGTTCTGCTATATCTGTTTCTTTCAATTTCTGACGGATCGCCACAGATGCTGCTTCTCCTTTTATGTTGGCTAATAATATAGCCGAGACCTGCTTGAAGTCTTTCAGTAATTTCATACCCAGAGTTAAAGCAGGTTCTGGACCGTATTCATTTTGAATTTGTCTTAATACATCTGGTATGACCGCCATGGACGGGACACCATGTGTTTTTGTGTAGATTGAAGCAAAGACTGTGCCCCAAGTGTCACAGTCCTCCACATGTGGTGCGATCCCCATTGGGAGACAGATAGTCAGAATTCTGTGTTTCTCAGTAGGAGTAGTATCTGGAAATACTGCCTCTATTTGAGTAATTTTCTGTGCTAACCAGAATGGAATTTGTTCCCGTTTCGCAGGTGTTTTACCAAGACATGATTGTATGTTCTGTGGTGTAATTTTGTTTGTGTTCCCCTGATGAGGGGTCAGCTGTGAAATTTTAATAGCTGGTTGGACTATTGAAGTCCACATTACATATTGGACTAATTGTCTATGTATTTTAATTAGTATTTTTAGCTGAGCTAAAAGTTCCCGGTCTGTCATTGTTTCAATGTCGGGGTAGAACCGGCCACGTCGCTCATGGTCTACCTAGTGGACCGAGCCAGGTGATGTGATTATTATGTTTTAGGGCGCTTTTGAACCAGAGCAGGTGCTCTTGGTAATTTAATGGGATTTCAACATCCTCGAAAGGAGTGTATGTTTCCGGAGGTTCCTCTATTATGTAATAGTGGAAGTTGTGTGTTACAGCGTTTGCTGCTGGAAAGTGTATCCATGAATAGAATACCACTGTCTGCCGATATTCATGGGCCTCTACCACGAATATGACTGTACCACCTCGTGATGTCAGTCCATTTTCTATAAGTTTAATAGTTATAGTTCTTCTTACGTTGGCCGGAATGAGTATAGCATTCGGGTTATTCTGTAGGAGACTTGTGTCATCCTCTAGGAGTTGAGCTGCTATTCTAGCTGTCTCCCTTCCTTCTTCACTTTCCCCCATTTTACTGGCAGAAAGGTTTTTGTTGCAGATCAAGTTTCAAGGAAACAAAGATTAGGTACACAATATTTTGGAACACTGTATCCTTCAACGTTGACGAAACCAAAAACTATACATAGGAATCTCTTCCTACTAAGTTCCGGCGGATTTTAACCTCTCACCCACTCCAGACGTCTTTTGGAGTATTTACGGGAAAAAGGGTCTGTGTGAAAAATCCCGACTGAGTAACTCTAACGTCTTGCGTTAGATTTATCGCCTTACCAAACGTTGGGCGCCATGTAGTGTAGTTCCTATATTCCCAATAGGCTCTGCGCATTGGAATAATATTTTCAGCAGTGTAGACGTAGGACTGAGGTCGACTAGGTCTCTACTGACTATATTAGACTTAAGGTTTGCCAGCTAGCTCAGAGGTCACTAGAAACTTTCTCGAATAAACAAGGAGTTTAACCTCCCTGGATAGACAAGAAGGGATTAGCTTCTGACAACCCTATAACATGACAACTTTGCTCCCTCAGAGTAAGAGTGTGTCTCTAGAGTCGTGTGAAAACAACAGACAGCTATTTCACTCAGTCAATTGTGCGTACTTAGTTTCACCAGAGTGCAGAGAAAAGAGAGACGGGCGTTTTCAATAAAAGGTGTAATTTATTGAACAGTCTTCTTTCTCATGCAAGAGAAATGAATTGCCATAATTGCAATACTTAATGTAAAGTAAAGTGCGTACAGTAAAAGGAGTATTATGAAATAATACTATAAAAGCATTGAAATGGTTTCTTAGCCATAAGATACTTTAAAATGGATAAAATATATACATACATATATACATTGACTAACGTACTCAACTGGTGCTTCGAAACACGCCTACCCCGGTGTTACTGACCTAAGCCTAATACGTGGGAAGGAGTAAGTAAGTAGCAGTTTAAGTTAAGTTGGTTTTGCCAAGAATCTGAATCAAGAATTCTCATTAAGGGTTTAGTCAGCTCCGTACCTTGGTATTAGAAAGCAGGAGGTCTGGTATCTCTCTTTCAGGACTCGATATCCCAGCAGCCTGCGAAAGCGGCTGAGAACACCGGGGCTGGATTTCTCGGCAGGAGAAAAGACAGCGTCTCTCTCAGTGCATCAAAAAGGAGGGGCAGCGTCCGTGGGCTCTCGCATCAGCTGGGCTCTCGGGCAAGTAGATAGCTGCTCGGCTCCAAAACCACCACTGTGTGTTTGCTTAAGGCAACGTTGGTATATTTATACCTGAAAGGTGCCGGGTTTGACGTAAGGTTGGACATAAGACGTCAATAAAGATGTCACTAAGAACTGGCTGTTCTTACAGTGCTTCACAGGAGTTCTAGGACGAAATCAAAACAAAAGCAAATGGGGATTTCCCAGGTTGCTGGAGGTTTGGTTTGTTTAGAGAACTCGTTGTGCTTTCTAGGAGTCCGGGGAAGTAGTCTTGCTTAATGTGACTGCATGGGCTACACTAAATATGGATAGGATTCCTTGTGCCTTCATAGGGATATTATTGATTATAACCGTACCAGGGCATAAAATAGAAATATCGATTTAGGTTCCTAGATAAAAACACAATAACCTACTTAAGAGTTTGGCGGATTGAATACTCCATCACAAAAGGGCCGGTTGTTTATCAACTGAATTACAAGTGTATTTTTACCTATGCCACCTGCAATATGACGGGTGGGATATACACCAATTTTGAGATGGATCATCCCATAGTCCAAGCTCTAAATAAGGCCCTAATATGTAGTAATGCAATTTCAACCCACTCAAAATTATTTTCTACTCAACTCCAAGTCTGATACATAGAGCTAAAATATATCATTACATGACAACTATTCTCAATTACCTTCATTGTTTTCATGGTGCTGCATACCAAGAATCCTCCATACTTCACAGAATTACTCACCATTTCAGAATGCTTGAGAGGCTTCTGAAGCCAAAACTCTTTGGGCCTGAGTACGAATGTGGCGGTCTTCCGACTGGCGCACTCACGGTGGCACAGCAGTGGAGTTCCACCGTCTGCGGGATTACAGCTCTCACCATCCTACTGGCGGTGGACCACTGGCTGGACCACGTAACAGTTATTCCCTGGCGGTGGTGGAGCTGTGTCACAATTTAAAATGCAGCTAGTCCCGCTGAGCATTTTACGAGTTCCAGCACTGCCAGCCATTTCATGGCAGGAGCCCTGCCATGAAAAGGCTGGCGGCGCAGAAACAAAGGGGGGCCTACAGAGCCCCATGCCCCCTGCCATGGGGATACAGCCCCCATCTGTATTCCTCCATAATTCCAGCATAGCATGGACATCACCGTTCATGCCGTGCTGGAACTTTTTTTGCCGTTCCCATTGAGGTGGCAGTTTTCCAGACAACGCCATGGGAAAGGCAAAGGACTGTGCGCCTTACACGAGTTAAATGTGTAATAAGGCGGGCGGTATTTGAGTGGCTTTTACGCAACTGTGCCGGCGGAGAGCCGGTGCAACTGCGCCAATAACTTTTACAAGAGTGTGAGCTTTTGGCATTGTAAATGACAATGCCTTTTATGTTACTCGTTCTCTTTACTTTTATGTTAAAATATATTACTGAATAGAAAGGGTTGGCTAATATTAATTGATCTCTTTGCTATTAATTTGTCTCTTCATATTTATTCATTCCTAGGTGTATATCTTTTTATATATATTGAAACAAGGATATTGACATGCATTGAATGCTACAAAAGTGTGGACATAAAAACAGTGCAAATAGAACAATATATTTCGAACAATAGCAATCCTAGAATTAGATAAGAAACTGAATTAATTGTATATAAATATAGAAGAAGAAATATGAATATTAGCCCAAGTGGGTAAGAGTGGTCGCATAGGAGATGTGGCCTATAATCCGTTCTCATACCAAGCTGTTTTTGAGTTTGAGTGTTAACAGGTAGGGCCTGCTAGGATAAAGAATGGAAATATATTTCAAATTCCTGAGAGACTACGAAGGGTGTTCAATGACTGACTCAAGTGTTACTCTTGCAGTGCAGGGAAATTGTCCATGTTACACCAACTAGGAAGATAAAAGAACACAGGCGGCTTCATTAACCTGGGAATCAGCCTGCTCCCTAAGGAGCCTTCCAACCCCTCACTGTAAGTTTCAAGAGTTGTTTTACTCATGCCTGCCCAACCCAGCAATACCCCACACTGAAGGCTTAAAGAATCTTCTCCATACTAGATGAGGGAGAAGTGAAGGTTTCCCACAAATGTTAGTGACAGAGCTTTATGTCATCAATGCATTTGATGCCTGCCACATGCCTAGGTAAACAGCCTTTAGCTTTAACATAGGCTATCCGCGTGGGTGATAGTGCGCACTACAAATCTACATTACATAGAGAGTTGATAAGAGATCTCCTGTGTGGTGAGCGTAAAGAGTAGGCAAGGGTAGGAAATGGGTACACGTTGAATGCTCAAGCACTTCCAATAGATATAAGATATATTTTAAATACAATTCAATGAGGTAAAATGATTTCTTCAACAGCAATAAGGTTCCATTCCTTACTGTAGGCAACTCCTCAGATTCTACAGAGTTACCAATTCCTTTCTATGGCACAAGTAAGCAATTGATGCCCAGTCCTAACAGTCTGAAGAGCATGTAGAGACTTTAACCCTCATTTGCTATTACTCTTCGTATACGGGACTGGAATCAAACAAACAAGAGCACATTCACTGGAGCACAGTGAGAGTAGTAGCAAGAATAGGAGGAAAGTAACTTTTTATAAAGAAACTGTAATTATAGAAATAAATGCTTCCTACTTAGTCAGTTATAATATTATGTGCAATAAACATATATATGTAGTGAAACAATATGCCATATTATCTCTCAACAAGCTGGGCATACCCTCAAAACCCTTGAATGGTGGTTTGTCATAGTACAGTCCTTTCCAGAGAAAGTATACCATTCCACTAGTTCTTACTCTTCCCTGAAGGTCTAACTTTGGCACTACTTACTGCAGAATGATATTGGAAAGCACTCACCGGATTGTCTTTGATAACACACGATGTCCATCCAGGAAGTATATCCTCTTTCAGGTTTGACCATGAGAATGAGTTTCCAAAAATATCACTATGCATGCAGTCAAAACAGAGTTCAGCCTGGTATCCATTATTCAGCAGCAACCTCAGCATGAGCTCGTCATTTAAGGCGTATTGGATAGCACTTGGAAAATGGGTATCATTTACACGCATGAAGTAGCAGTTGACATTTGCTCTGTAAGATAGAAGTAACCTGACAATCTCGTGGCTTCCAGACCTTACCGCCACAAGAAGGCAATTCAGTGGATCTTGGTTTGGGTCAGCACCAGCCTTGAGCAAAACCTCGGTGCACAAAATGTCTTTGTTGGACACCGCGAAAAAGAGTGCGCTTCTTCTCTCGTCATCATAGTTTTCTGACATGTGATCGGCTAAAAGGTCATTGACATCAAACCCATTTTCAATAAGAAGCCCCAAGCACTGCACGTGCTGTCCATCTGCCGCTGAGTGAATGGGACTTATCCCACTTTTCTTCACTGCATGTTTAGATGTAGCAGGAATGAGAAACTTCAAAGCCCTGAAAAAAAAGAAAACATTTAACATCTAAGTCTGGGCTAGATGCCATCTACAGAGTGACCTCCGCAATCAAGGTCTTTATGGAGCCTGTGTCCAATCACTTTTCACCTACAAATCATTGTTTTCAGGTGTGTTAGTCTGATTAGTTTAATAGAAGCAAGGCATGACTAAAAGAATGCTTTAGTTGATCACACGAAAGTTCAGTACTGAAAACAGTGTCGTAATGACCTGAAAAGAGGTGGCCACTCTTGTTTTCAATTCAATCCTTAGTAAAAAAGAATTTACCAGGCACATCGTCAAACTGTATTACTCAACAGCAACAAAGATAAGGAGCATTCAGAATCACCTGGAATGTATGAAGGTGGGATTCCTGGCCATACTTGTTCAGCATTACAATCAACTAAAATGCACACACCTTGAACTAGAACTTAAAAGTTTAATTTCAATAAAAGGAACGCAAACATAGACAGAAAACCGGCCTACAAGGAAAACAGAGGGATCTAAAATTTAGATACAGTGAAAACTAGATTCAATGAATATATTGAAGTTACTGCTTTCAGATAAGCCTTTATAAATTAAGTCTCTTTGACCATTTAAATGTCAGTCTCCCAAACAAGAGTTCTCAGTCTAGTTATAGTTCAGTAATTCCACACCATTTGAGTACCATGAACAAAGAGATGGCAGCGCAATAGTTCTCAAGGTTCTACCTGGAAACATGCAAAATATAATTTGCCAGAAACGTTCCAGGTTGAGGCACATATATTACAGAGCTACTCGTGTTTGTAGTGTGCTGCAGATAATACACCAGCCTACCAAATACTTTAATTACAGATTTATTTACATCAGAGGCATGCCATTTCACATATGCCCCAAATGTCAGCCTGCCTAGAGTGACCTTGTATTCTCAAGTAGACCACTGCTACATACTGTAGCATAGGATTGTTCATTGTATCACAAGCCTGCTCATGGGCTAATGCCAGCACAGGCTACTTCTGACCTTCAAGTTTCCAAGTTTACAGGCTTTGACCTTATACTTTATTTTGTAACAGCAGAGCACTACGGAATTGCTGAAATGTCCCCTCACAGTATCTTGCCTGTCCTTCATATTTCCTGTAACTACTGAATACAGTAACTTGGTACTGAAGCTGCATGGACCCACCACCATGCCCTGCTACTGTGTGCAGAGATGACAATGCCGACAACCTACAACACTATGGCCCGCACCTCTATGGGCTAGGCCGCCTGCTCTCTTCTGCCCCTATTTCAGTGTGTGTCTGCCCTGTACAAAGTCCATAAAATGGGGTTGTGGGAGCAACACAGCTTGCTGCTTGTTTCTAATGGTTGGTCTTGTGTCTGTAAGCCAGGCAGCTCGGGATGATGTACTGTAATAGGCAGCCATAGCTAGAGTGAGTGTTCTTTTTGGATTAGATGGGCAACTCATTAAATTCTAGAAGCAGCCCTTAGCCTGCAGCCATCATGTGATTTCCAGAGGTCTTCAGGCTTCAGGCTAGAGGGCTTCCAGAAGCTGTACCACCAACTTTCAAAATTGAGGCCCATGTTGCTCTTTCATTCTCCTAATCCTAAGGGTCAGGAATGTGCTTAACTCTAGACTTGATTACTGCCTTTATTACGATTTCCCAATTCTCCGAAACTAACAGCTTCAAAGAGTTCAGAATACCACAACTTGGCTGACTGGAGGATTAGGAAAAAGAGAGGGTGCGTCCTATGCTAGATAATGTCTGCCTTAGCTGCCAGTGAAGAACAACATTTGCAAAATGTTGGCGTATTAGTGTTTAAAGACAAGCTCAAGAGTCAAGGTAAGTAGCTACTGATGGTTTCTCAAAATTAGCTCCAATTCAGAACCAGATGAGCCTGCTCCAACCACTGTCCCATTGTCAAGAATTTCTTGCTCATGGAAATAAGGCAGCTCTTCACAGCAGCTCACAGTGCTGATTACATATCAGAATAGCCAAAGCTTATCTAAAAGTTATAGCATTAAGGGTCTGATTTATATTTGGGTGGATGGCCTGTTGTTCTGCCAGGGCAATGAAGTAAGTTTCTCTATCGCTCTGGTGGAGGGACCACTCACCAGAGTTAAAATGACCATCAAGCTGGCAGGCATTAAGTAATGGCAGTTCCTGTCAATGCATTTTTCTGTTTTGAGCAGGGCTCCAGTAATTTCTGTTTTAGTTATTAAAAATAAAAAAACTCTAAATGGGATTTTTATTTTTGAAAATAAAAAAAACTGCAATGCTCCTCTCGCGAAGCGTGTCCTCTCACAAGTAGAGAGGAGCATGTAGTAGTTTTTAACTGCCCTTTACTGCAAGTGTTTTCCTGGTGATGATGGCAGTGACAACTAATCTTTCATTCCACCCATCTAAATTAGGTGATCGAAATGACAGGTCAACTTCTAATGGCCCTTACACTGTAGGGCCATTGGAGAAGTTTGGCCACGACGGAGAGGTAGTAGTTCCACCATGGCCAAACTTAGCCACCTGCATATAAATCTGGCACATGGACCATTATGGTGGAAGGAAGGAAAATCCGTTGCCGCTGTGATGGAGTTCCCTCCTACCAACCTATAAATTGGGCCTAAGTTTCTATTCAAACGCTACATTCTGTCTCTGGTCTACCCCCTACCCACTTAAACAGGAGAAGAAAGAGTTGTTTAACAGAGCTTTACCGGCTCACGTGTCATGTCTATCTGTGCGATGCATGGTTGTCTCACACACTCACAGGAAACATCTCAAAACGTTTCTCTTACAAGCTTAAACGTGTATGGTGTACATGTGTTTGGTACCTAGGATGATCCTAAGAAGTGGTAAAAGGAACCTGTGCACTTTACAAATCCAAAATAATATAAAAGTAGGGAATAAATTGGTGGGATCCTTCTAATGACATTCAACTCAACCCTTTCGTTTACAGCACATCTCACCTCAGTGATTTTCTCCGGCAACTAACATCAGAGCAAGATTGAAAGTTTGAAGCTTCTTCTCAACTCATCCAAGCGGGATACTCTAATACCCTGGAGGAGTAATCTGCACCTCTCTTCTAAAGGAGTTACTAACGATCCGGTTTATCCACAGTACTGTTTGTAAAAACCATAATCATCCTATATTCCCAGCATTGCACTGGTCATCTCTTAAAGGAAGAATCCAGTTTAAAACTCTAATATTCACCCATAAAACCATCCACAAAAACTTTCTAAAAAAATCCTCAAAAAAATCTGCAAGACCTTTTTCACTCAACAAACAAACTTACTGGACCGTATTTCAAGTTCTTCATCACAGAGAAGAAGAGATTGAAAGGCAGAAGCACCTCATTCAAGTACACAGAGCTTCAAAATCGAATGCACACAGACACTTGATGCCCTGGCTTTACACAAAACTATGACTAATTGTTCTTCTTGTTCTCTCGGTCTTACTTTTTTGCCTCTAAACTTCTGCCACCATCCATATTGGTCAGTCATCTTGAGGCTGGCTTGATATGTTGTGACATAAAAACTAAATAAAAAAAATCAAACCTACTGGTGCATACTGGGAGTAACAGTCAGAACTGACCCATATAAGAAGAAATTGAGTGGGTCCATATAAGGAACTGGGTGGAACCATCGCATGTTGATGGGACTGAAATAACTGGAGCATGAAGAGAAAGAATTAACTGGCACACAGTGGAGGAAGGGTAGGAAGTGGTGCATGCTGGTGGAAGCAGAAGGAACTAGTATATGATGCTGGAAAACAATGGAAATACAGCTTAATGGTGGAAAGGAACGAAGCAATACTTAGAGGAAGGGAAGGAACCACACATACTGGAAGGGAAGGGAAGGAACTGGAGCACACTGAGCTGACGAGGGTAAGGGAGAAGATTAAATAGGAGTTAGATGTGCACCGAAAAGGAAGGAAAATCCTCTTGCACTGAAACAGATACAACATGAAATGCAGATGGAGGAGGAACCTTAGCCAAAAAAGTAGATGCTTGGCCTGGCCAGACGGGGTTTTAACAGAAGGATGGATTTGTCTTGTATGTGTGAGATCAGGCAATCATGGAAACACAAAGGAGCCATCACTTACAATGCTGTTACTATTATAGTAGTGTGTTGAGTGAAAAATGGGGTATTGTTTTCCTGGATGTTCCACAGTAATATTACTGAGAAACTAAATGGTGCACCTTCGGCCACTGAGTTTACAGCTGTGGGTTCTTTTAAAAATGTGAACTACACATATCAGCTGTGTTCTTTAGGTAAAAACAATGTAAGTCCAGATGTTTGAGCCTCAAACTCACTGCATGCAATCTTTGATGTCTCCAAGAAGTGCTTTCCCCAGTTTCTTTACTTACAGATAATGTCCTCCATAGGCAGCTTTATGTATGGGGAGGTACCCTTCTCTGTCCGGTATGTTACCGCTTCCACCATAGGCTAGCACAAGAGCTACGCAGTCTGGATTGCCGCCTTCAGCTGCATCATACAGCACAGAGGCCCCATCATTTGCCACAGCATACACATCGCCACCTAGAGAAAGAGACAGAGCATTGCAATATCTCTGCGTGCACATCACAGCATGGTGCCAGAGTACTGAGTACCTAATATCATGCTACAAAAATATTATGGCCAAAATATTGATGACCTGTATATAGACACAGTAAGTATATATAGGTAAGTATTATTTTACCATTCTCAACTACTTATCTATGTAACTCCTCTCTTGGAGGAGGTTACGTTTTTGGGATATATATATACATTATAGAACATTAACAGTAGCAAGGTATTCCACCTTGCGCTGGGCAGCAGTCCCTGTTATTTCACCCCCGGTACCTGAGGTTGAAGCGTCATCGGGGAGCAGAGGAGGCCTTGTTCAGGACTTTCCAGCTGACACAACAAGGCGTGTTGGACACACTGTGGCTTCCCGCACCTTTCAGCTGAATGATGTGAATACTTGCATCATAACCCCCCGCAGCAACTTTCCCGGTGTCCTGTACACGAAGGATTCTGGGACGTGTAGTTTCCCTTCACACGGACTGCTACACAGGTGTGCTGCGTGGATCACCAGGGGGTGGAGCTGACCTTCAACAACAAGGCCTACAAAAGGGCGGGTTCTAGTCTACGGTATGCCACATTACTTGTGAAGGCTGGAGGCGCTGACGACGGCATATCAACAGCCAGAAATGCATCCGCCACAAACCTTGAATAAAAGCCTTCAACTGCTTCCCTGGGGTCCTGCTTCTTCCTTTCGGCTAGAAGATCACCGCACATATTCACGCGTCAGCCAGAGACGCCTTCCAGGACCTCCGCTTCATTTTGGACTAGGACTTTACTGGCAGAACTGTTCCAGTTCCCCGTTTTGTTTCAAAGGTATTTGAAAAGTCCGCAGCCCGCCACAGAATCCGGGACGAACATTAACAGTAGCAAGGTATTCCACCTTGCGCTGGGCAGCAGTCCCTGTTATTTCACCCCCGGTACCTGAGGTTGAAGCGTCATCGGGGAGCAGAGGAGGCCTTGTTCAGGACTTTCCAGCTGACACAACAAGGCGTGTTGGACACACTGTGGCTTCCCGCACCTTTCAGCTGAATGATGTGAATACTTGCATCATAACCCCCCGCAGCAACTTTCCCGGTGTCCTGTACACGAAGGATTCTGGGACGTGTAGTTTCCCTTCACACGGACTGCTACACAGGTGTGCTGCGTGGATCACCAGGGGGTGGAGCTGACCTTCAACAACAAGGCCTACAAAAGGGCGGGTTCTAGTCTACGGTATGCCACATTACTTGTGAAGGCTGGAGGCGCTGACGACGGCATATCAACAGCCAGAAATGCATCCGCCACAAACCTTGAATAAAAGCCTTCAACTGCTTCCCTGGGGTCCTGCTTCTTCCTTTCGGCTAGAAGATCACCGCACATATTCACGCGTCAGCCAGAGACGCCTTCCAGGACCTCCGCTTCATTTTGGACTAGGACTTTACTGGCAGAACTGTTCCAGTTCCCCGTTTTGTTTCAAAGGTATTTGAAAAGTCCGCAGCCCGCCACAGAATCCGGGACGAACATTAACAGTAGCAAGGTATTCCACCTTGCGCTGGGCAGCAGTCCCTGTTATTTCACCCCCGGTACCTGAGGTTGAAGCGTCATCGGGGAGCAGAGGAGGCCTTGTTCAGGACTTTCCAGCTGACACAACAAGGCGTGTTGGACACACTGTGGCTTCCCGCACCTTTCAGCTGAATGATGTGAATACTTGCATCATAACCCCCCGCAGCAACTTTCCCGGTGTCCTGTACACGAAGGATTCTGGGACGTGTAGTTTCCCTTCACACGGACTGCTACACAGGTGTGCTGCGTGGATCACCAGGGGGTGGAGCTGACCTTCAACAACAAGGCCTACAAAAGGGCGGGTTCTAGTCTACGGTATGCCACATTACTTGTGAAGGCTGGAGGCGCTGACGACGGCATATCAACAGCCAGAAATGCATCCGCCACAAACCTTGAATAAAAGCCTTCAACTGCTTCCCTGGGGTCCTGCTTCTTCCTTTCGGCTAGAAGATCACCGCACATATTCACGCGTCAGCCAGAGACGCCTTCCAGGACCTCCGCTTCATTTTGGACTAGGACTTTACTGGCAGAACTGTTCCAGTTCCCCGTTTTGTTTCAAAGGTATTTGAAAAGTCCGCAGCCCGCCACAGAATCCGGGACGAACATTAACAGTAGCAAGGTATTCCACCTTGCGCTGGGCAGCAGTCCCTGTTATTTCACCCCCGGTACCTGAGGTTGAAGCGTCATCGGGGAGCAGAGGAGGCCTTGTTCAGGACTTTCCAGCTGACACAACAAGGCGTGTTGGACACACTGTGGCTTCCCGCACCTTTCAGCTGAATGATGTGAATACTTGCATCATAACCCCCCGCAGCAACTTTCCCGGTGTCCTGTACACGAAGGATTCTGGGACGTGTAGTTTCCCTTCACACGGACTGCTACACAGGTGTGCTGCGTGGATCACCAGGGGGTGGAGCTGACCTTCAACAACAAGGCCTACAAAAGGGCGGGTTCTAGTCTACGGTATGCCACATTACTTGTGAAGGCTGGAGGCGCTGACGACGGCATATCAACAGCCAGAAATGCATCCGCCACAAACCTTGAATAAAAGCCTTCAACTGCTTCCCTGGGGTCCTGCTTCTTCCTTTCGGCTAGAAGATCACCGCACATATTCACGCGTCAGCCAGAGACGCCTTCCAGGACCTCCGCTTCATTTTGGACTAGGACTTTACTGGCAGAACTGTTCCAGTTCCCCGTTTTGTTTCAAAGGTATTTGAAAAGTCCGCAGCCCGCCACAGAATCCGGGACGAACATTAACAGTAGCAAGGTATTCCACCTTGCGCTGGGCAGCAGTCCCTGTTATTTCACCCCCGGTACCTGAGGTTGAAGCGTCATCGGGGAGCAGAGGAGGCCTTGTTCAGGACTTTCCAGCTGACACAACAAGGCGTGTTGGACACACTGTGGCTTCCCGCACCTTTCAGCTGAATGATGTGAATACTTGCATCATAACCCCCCGCAGCAACTTTCCCGGTGTCCTGTACACGAAGGATTCTGGGACGTGTAGTTTCCCTTCACACGGACTGCTACACAGGTGTGCTGCGTGGATCACCAGGGGGTGGAGCTGACCTTCAACAACAAGGCCTACAAAAGGGCGGGTTCTAGTCTACGGTATGCCACATTACTTGTGAAGGCTGGAGGCGCTGACGACGGCATATCAACAGCCAGAAATGCATCCGCCACAAACCTTGAATAAAAGCCTTCAACTGCTTCCCTGGGGTCCTGCTTCTTCCTTTCGGCTAGAAGATCACCGCACATATATATATATATATATATATATATATATATATATATATATATATATATATATATATATATATATATATATATATATATATATACATAGCACTACAATGCCCTGAAGAAACCGAGGTGGAGCATTCCATTCAGGAAGTTCATCGCATTCAAATAGTGGGAGTGGTGCACCATATGTTTTTTAACATTGCCGCAGCCTCTGAAGGAGGAGGAATGACATTCTGAAACAGATCAGGCACAACAGCTTGTGAACTGCAGATAATTGTATCGGTGTGTGATGTTGGTGCATACCAATAAAGGCTTTTGATGGGCAGCTGAAGTCCGAGTGCTTCTCATACATGGGATACTTGAGCTTGAATATTAACGCAGCGATCCCGGCCGCGGAGGAGCACCACCCTTGAACTGATGGGGGCCACGCGGCTTGATATTTAGCGGACCGACGGCGTGGGGCAGCAGCTAAGGATTTAGCATCAGAAGTACACCGAGGCTCATTGAGGGCTTCTAAATTATGGCATCTGACTTTGCAAAAGCACTACAATGCCCCCAATGCCTTGCAGAAACCAAGGCGGAGCGTTCCCTTCAGGAAGTGCATCTACACATTTAAATAGTGGTAGTGGTGCATAATATCATTTTTACATTGCTGCAGCCTCTGAATAAGGAGGAATGGCACTGAAACACATCAGGCACAACGGCCTGTGAACTGCTGATAATTGTATCGGTGTGTGATGTTGGTGCATATCAATAAAGGCTTTTGATGGGCAGCTGAAGTCCGAGTGCTTCTCATACGTGGGATACTTGAGCTTGAATATTAATGCAGTGATCCCGGCCGCGGAGGAGCACCATCCTTGAACTGATGGGGGCTTGATATTTATCGGACCGACAGCGCGGGGCAGTAGCTAGGGATTTAGCATCAGAAGCACACTGAGGCTCATTGAGGGCTTCTAAATTACGGCATCTGACTTTGCAAAAGCACTACAATGCCCACAATGCCCTGCAGAAACCAAGGCGGCGCGCTCCATTCAGGTTCATCTACGCATTCAAATAGTGGGAGTGGTGCACAATATGGTTTTTAACATTGCCGCAGCCTCTGAAGAAGGAGGAATGACACTCAGAAATGCTTCAGGCACAACGACTTGGGAACTGCCATAATTGTATTTGTGTGTGATGTTGGTGCATACCATTAAAGGCTTTCTTTCGATGGGCAGCTGCAGTCCGAGTGCTTCTCATACGTGGGATACTTGAGCTTGAATATATACATATCAAACAAGAAGGTTACCCACATGAAGATGCCGCTACGAAGAGTTAAATGCCTTTATTTGAGATTTTCAGGACAGCAGGTAAGAGTCAACTCTTCATGATCCGAGGCCTAACGCATTTCGAACAGCTGGTGTTCTTGATCACGGGCAAATAAACAGAGAGTAGCAGGCATTATGTGGAACACTCTTATAAGGGTTTGAAGACCCGCCTCTGTGGGCATATGCTGCAGAGCATTCTGGTATTCGTAGTTCCTCACCTTTCCCCCGATATGGGTGCCGTCACAGTCTGCGCTATATTTCAGTAATTCCACAGTGGGTGAGAATGGAACTGGAAACACTGTGGTAATGTTCGTAAACAAAGTCTCAAAGCAGACCCTCCGCTCAACAGCGCTTGGTGCTCCCAAGCACCTAATCTGCATAATATGCAGCGGGCATCTTCGCGGCCGAGCAAAGCCGCTAAACATCAAACAAGAAGGTTGCCCCACATGAAGATGCCACTACGAAGAGTTAAATGCCTTTATTTGAGATTTTCAGCACAGCAGGTAAGAGTCGCACTCTTCATGATCCGAGGCCCAACGCATTTCGAACAACTGGTGTTCTTGATCAAGGGTAAATAAACAGAGAGTGGCAGGCATGATGGGGAACTCCCTTATAAGTGTTTGAAGACCCCCCTCTGTGGGCGTATGCTGCAGAGCATTCTGGTATACGTAGTTCCTCACCTTTCCCCAGATATGGGTGCCGTCTCAGTCTGTACTACATTTCAGTAATTACACAGTGGGTGAGAATGGAACTGGAAACACTGCGGTACTGTTCGTAAAAAAAGTCTCAAAGCGGCCCCTCTGCTCAACAGTGCTTGGTGCTCCCAAACGCCTGATCTGCATATTATGCAGCAGGTAACAAGAAGGTTGCCCCCACATGAAGATGCCGCTACGAAGAGTTAAATGCCTTTTTTTGAGATTTTCAGCTTAGCAGGTAAGAGTCCCACTCTTCATGATCCGAGGCCCAACACATAGCGGGACGCTGTTTAATACTTGAAATTACCTTCTCTCACAAGCGCCACCGTTGAGGAGATTTCTGCCGTGAGGAGATTTCCTTTTTGTGCCACAGACTGCCGGGACCCTTGCTGGCCAATACTCCCGCCTGTCACACCCCTTGCCGCCTCTTGACCTCCTCCTCTGAAGGCGTGTGCTGCGCACTGCCTACCACAACATCCAACAGGCAGCGGGTTCCTGCCAGAGGAGTGGACTGGGTGGAGCCAACCACACTACAAAATCGGAGCGGGGCTCCCGCAGCGTGGGACGCCGTTTAATACTTGAAATTACCTTCTCTCACAAGCGCCACCATTGAGAATATTTCTGCCGGAAGGAGATTTCTTTTTTGTGCCACAGACTGCCGGGAGCCTTGCTGGCCAATACTCCCACCTGCCAAACCCCTTGCCGCCTCTTGCCCATCTCCTCTGAAGGCGTGGGCCGCGCACTGCCTACCACAACACCCAACAGGCAGTGCGGTCCCGCGAGAGGAGTGGAGGGGGTGGAGCCAACCGCACTACAAAATCGGAGCGGGGCTCCCGCTGCGTGGGACGCTGTTTAATACTTGAAATTACCTTCTTTCACAAGCGCCACCGTTGAGGATATTTCTGCTGGGAGGAGATTTCCTTTTAGTGCCACAGAGTGCCGGGACCTTTGCTGGCCAATATTCCCGCCTGCCAAACCCCTTGCCGCCTCTTGCCCTTCTCCTCTGAAGGTGTGGGCCACGCACTGCCTACCACAACATCCAACAGGCAGCGCGGTCCCGCGAGAGGAGTGGAGGGGGTGGAGCCAACCGCACTACAAAATCGGAGTGGGGTTCCGCGGCGCGGGACAGGCGTGGGCTCACCCGGGAAAAGCCCGGGCCAAGGGCGAGCCCGTCCTTGCCCGTCTGTGTCCGTTTGAGGCTGGGCTGGGCCCATTCTCTTGGTGTCCAAATTGTCGATCTTGGCAAGAATATACTAACAAGGACAGATCCATTTAATACTGTTAATGATCAAAGTTAATTGAGTCCGTTTTATAATTTTCTCTTCATGTTTGGCAGGACGAGTAACGATTGCATAAGATAAACTGATTGTATAGCATCTGAGCATGCTTAGGGAAAATTACTAACGCAGGGAGGTGTTTCTATCGCATATTTCAAATAGATTAGAATATCAACTTTGATTTTTATCCACTTAAATAGCACTGGTAGCTTCCAATATGGGCAAAAGGAAACTACCCAGCCCCAAGTCTATCTCCAGCAAAAGAGCCCATATTGAGTCCCAACGAACCTTACTGGGCTATCTTACAGGAGCTATGGGGGCATTGGACAAACAAATTAGCTCGGTGGTAGAATCTCTTGAAGTTGGTTCTACAAGGGTAAAAGACGATTTGGAATGCTCTGAGGTCCAAGTAAATTCAAGACAACCGACCAAGAAAAAGAATTCCTCTAACAGGTGCATCCAGCATATTGCGGACGGTATCGCCCCTACCGACTCAGATTCCTCGCGCAACACCCCCAAAAGAAGCACAAAACTCCCATATCTGATGAGAATATTTCTGCCCACAAAAACTCAATCAATACTGGCCGACAATTTGTCTAGAAACCACTCCCATTAAAGCAAATTCAACAGAAATTGGAAAGAAAAAAGTGGTCCAAGAAAACAGTCCATTAAAGATAGAACTGGGAATAGGAACAATTCTAATCCACATACTGACAATATAAAGACCCTAACCATATTGATTGAAAGGTTGGACCTCTATCTGAGAGTCAGGTTAGACCAAATGGACCTGAGACTAACCTCTATCGAAGAACAACTAGCGAGTGCTAAGAAACAACATGATCCTAGATCTCTTTTACCCGGATCGGGAACCCCACATTTTGGTCCTAAACCGATAACCGGGGCCCCTGTCTCCCACACTGAACCCCTCTCACAGCTTCGGGACAAAGACTCACTTTCACTAGTAGCTCCCGCTCTTAATTCTTTGACATGTAAAACAACAAGAGAGCGGTTTCAAAATCCCGAAAAAATATCTCCATTAAAAACCACCAATCCGAGAGGAGGATCGGGCCTGAAACAAGATCCAAAGACCACCTAGGCTCAACTATTCGTTCCCTTCGCTCATATCCACTCCATCATCCTGCTCTCAACAAGCCTGATTGGGAATATCCGGCTCCTAACGATCATCTAGACTTAACTCCAGCAGCCACACCGCATATTATTGTGCTGGTAAATGTCCAAAAAAAGGAAACTCTGGCTCTAGAAGGTTAGGAAACACTCAGAAGCAAGGCTCTTTACTGGTTGAGTAAGAAAACGGGTCTAAACAAACCTCTGTTTAGAGAATTTAAGATGGCTAGAAGGGTTCAGTCTGTGGGTTTGCGTGGGAAATTTTTCCCCGGAGATTTAATCGTCCTGACCTTCAGATCGCCTCAGTTGGTCAGCAGAATTTTACAAGAGAGTGGGAGCCAAGTTTTAGATATAGGCGAAATTAATATCCTGTCACTTGGCTTTTTTTATCCTCCACCAAACAGGACCCATATGGCCCGGGGCGGGGGGGGGGGGGGGGTAAAAATCTACAATCACAAACTCAGCATTTTGTTTATGACATCAAAATATATAATAGATTTAACTTGCTCTCAGGATTGGAAGACACTGATTGACTGGTTCTCAATCCCTAAATCCCAGTGAAAATCATGACCCTTCGAGCTGCGACAAACACAATCAAGAGTCTCAAAAAAACATTCTAAACGGCTGACAGAGGCAAATTTCACTGAAAGCGACATGCACTCTTTCACTGAACATCATACAAATATGGTAGAAGACCAGGGGATGGATACGATCAATACTCAAGTTGCAGCACTCAGCAATATTAAGAGTAGTGTCCAAGTAGACCCTGCTCTTTTGATCCCCGCACCTGAGAGTCCTGGAGACAAGCCTCTGATTACTATCCTTTATTGGAACATTGCAGGCCAGCGATCAAAGGCAGGAAACGACACCTGGTTTAACTTTGTGACATTTTTTAACATTCTCTGTTTCCAAGAGACGTGGGCAACTACTGTAACCCATATAGAGGGTTATAAAACATATTTCTCCCCTGCGCTACCATCACCGTCTGGAAGAGCGAAAGGTGGTCTTTCCATCTATGTCTCAAATTTGGTGAAAATCAAGGAGATCATCACAGTTAAACTAGAACCTAATTTTCAAATACTAAGTCTCCGCCTGAATAAAGTCGATCATTTCCTCCTGGTAAACCTTTACAATAACTTACCTCAGGGAGAACTGCTAACAGTAATACAAACTATTTGTTCCCCCTCCAAGAAATAATTAATCAGATAACTAAAGATGCTATAATTGTTTGGGGAGGCAATTTTAACCCACGACTGTGCAGGAATAGTGATCAGAATATCTGTGACCTTACGGATGAGAATGAACACTCAATAACTTATTTTTCCCATACAAGGATAGGGGATTGTTTAAATGAAACCATTTTCGGTCTAGGTCTAGGTCTGGCCAGTAATATGTTAAATCCTTTGGCCAGCCTTATTCCAACCTTTAATGGTAGAGGAAGATCGAGTACAATAGACTTTGTTTTTATTTCTTGTAAGGCGGAACCACGAATTACGAAGTGTATGACTCACGATAATGCTATGAGCGACCACCACCCTAAAAGTCTTACCATATCGCTTCTACAGAAACTAGATAGACATAATATAGCCGGGACTTTAGACCAAAACACATTGACTCTAGACAGGTCAAACGGGTTCTCACTTAAATGGGATAAAGTGGATCCTGTAGCTATTACTACAAATGTATTTGAAGTAGCTCGAACAGCGATTGAAAAATGTCTTGATTCCGCTACTTCTGATGAAGAAGTCCTGACTAACTTTTGAACTGTTACCAAAACAATAAAATAAGTCCTTTTTGTTAAACTAAAAGACAGAAAGCCTGAAAAAAAAGGTTGGTTTAATAGTACGTGTACAAAAGCACATTCAAAACTGAAAGTTGCACTACAAAAAGCAGAACGGGACGCCCAAGAAATTACCACTCTTAGAAAGGAGTATAATCAAGCCATAAAATGTAGGAAATCAGAACTGAAAAACGAATTGTGGGATCAACTCCATAAAAGCTGTACCCTAAGGGACAGCGCTGCCTTTTAGGCAGTCATTAAATCTCCTTTTCTTTCTGATTCTAGAGATACCCCCAAAATTGACTTGGCGATTGATGAATCGACCTGGGTTCACCATTTTGCCCGCATTTTTGGCCTCTCTTCCAATGGACATGAGTTCGCTAAATGCCAGGATAAGACTAACCCAGAACCCATTAAAACTCTCTATCCCATAGTCCGTGACATTACCCATGCTGAAGTGGTTCTCGCACTGAAGGCCCGTGATCAAGAACACCAGCTGCTCGAAACGCATTGGGCCTCGGATCATGAAGAGTGGGACTCTTACCTGCTGTGCTGAAAATCTCAAATAAAGGCATTTAACTCTTTGAGACTTTGTTTACGAACAGTACCGCAGTGTTTCCGGTACCATTCTCACCCACTGTGGAATTACTGAAATACAGTACAGACTGTGACACCACCCATATTGGGGGAAAGGTGAAGAAACTATGAATACCAGAATGCTCTGCAGCATACGCCCACAGAGGCGGGTCTTCAAACACTTATAAGGTTGTTCCCCATCATGCCTGACACTCTCTGTTTATTTACCCATGATCAAGAACACCAGCTGTTCGAAACGCGTTGGGCCTCGGATCATTAAGAGTGGGACTCTTACCTGCTGTGCTGAAAATCTCAAATAAAGGCATTTGACTCTTCGTAGCGGCATCTTCATGTGAGGCAACCTTCTTGTTTGATGTTTAGCGGCTTTGCTTTGTCGCGAAGATGCCAGCTGCCTTTTATGCAGATCAGGCGTTTGGGAGCACCAATCGCTGTTGAGCGGACGGGCTGCTTTGAGACTTTGTTTACGAACAGTACCACAATGTTTCCAGTTCCAGTCTCACCCACTGTGGAATTACTGAAATATAGTATAGACTGTGACGGCACCCATATCGGGGGAAAGGTGAGGAACTACGAATACCAGAATGCTCTGTAGCATACGCCCACAGAGGCGGGTCTTCAAACACTTATAAGGGTGTTCCCCATCATGCCTGCCACTCTCTGTTTATTTGCCCGTGAACAAGAACACCAGCTGTTCGAAACGCGTTGGGCCTCGGATCATGAAGAGTTGGACTCTTACCTGCTGTGCTGAAAATCTCAAATAAAGGCATTTAACTCTTCATAGCAGCATCTTCATGTGGGGCAACCTTCTTGCCTGATATTATATACAGAAAAACGAAACCTCCTCCAAGAGATGGGCACAGACACCAGTGTGTATTACTCTGTTTTTATTACAGTTATGTCCGCATGACCAGTTTCGGCCAGTCCTGGCCTTGATCACATACGCGCTGCGAGAGTTAAACCTTCATTTATAGTCATCACGTGGTGCATAAACATAAAAAACATACTTGCCACATCTAATAATGCCCAATTCTAAACCGTACAGTTCCAGTAAATATAGAGAATAATGTCAGTACTAGCTTACATATTACATAAAGTGCATTGTGGGTCAAATATCAGGAATAATTGGGTAAGTAATCTCCACCCAAAGGCTAACACCAAGGACTCAATGTATCGTTGAGGAAATGTTATACTGGATGAATCCATAATGTCAATCTTGCATTATGACATCTTCCGCCAGACAATAATCAAAATACATCACAGTATAAATACATAAACATGTGAATAAATAAATATGGGATATATAAGTATATTACCATGTGAAATACATAAATAGATATCTATTGTGGGAGTATATCTAAAGTATTGATAAGCATGCATTGGTATAATTCAAACCTCAAGCTAGTGCTTGCAATTGATCTTGCAATGTTAATTTGGCTATATAACTGGATAAAACCATGAAATAAAAGATCAAAGGGATGTTGTGATATCAAGTTACAATAACTTCTCATAGTATACAGCATATCAAACACCCAAATAAGAGGTTGAGGAGACACCATATTATCAATGTAAAACACCTACATATCAACCCCATTATAGCAGCCATGTTCCCTGCATCCCCACTATATATAATACCTCTGTATATTAACTGCAACATATATACCCACAAAAAAGTGCATAAATAAACATAATTAGTAACGGAAAAGTAGCAGCAAAATGAATAAAACCTCAAATGTTATACTGAATGCATGCATCTCGAAATGCCTTTGTGAATTAGGTCTACTGTTTCTAACTTTTTAGAAAGAATACCAGAATGCTCTGCAGCATACGCCCACAGAGGCGGGTCTTCAAACACTTATAAGGGTGTTTCCCATCATGCCTGCCACTCTCTGTTTATTTGCCCGTGATCAAGAACACCAGCTGTTCGAAAACGCGTTGGGCCTCGGATCATGAAGAGTGGGACTCTTACCTGCTGTGCTGAAAATCTCAAATAAAGGCATTTAACTCTTCGTAGCGGCATCTTAATGTGTGGCAACCTTCTTGTTTGATGTTTAGCGGCTTTGCTCGGCCGAGAAGATGCCCGCTGCATATTATGCAGATCAGGCGTTTGGGAGCACCAATCGCTGTTGAGCAGAGGGGCCGCTTTGAGACTTTGTTTATGAACAGTACTGCAGTGTTTCTAGTTCCAATTTCACCCACTGTGGAATTACTGAAATATGGTATAGACTGTGACGGCACCCATATCGGGGGAAAGGTGAGGAACTACGAACGCCATATTATCAATGTAAAACACCTACATATCAACCCCAGCATAGCAGCCATGTTCCCTGCTTCCCCACTACAGATAATACCTCTGTATATTAACTGCAACATATATACCCACAGAAAAGTGCATAAATGAACATAATTAGTAACAGAAAGTTAGCAGCAAAATGAATAAAACCTCAAATGTTATACTGAATGCATACATTTCGAAATGCCTTTGTGAATTAACACTACTGTTTCTAACTTTTTAGCAAGAACTTCTTTTTCTATTCTGCTGTGACTCCATTAGCAACCCTTGCCAGCCCACACCTTTTTCAAAACCTGCGGCATCAATTGCAAAGCAGTTACGACCAGCACCCTGGCTTATCTTGCAGACAAGCTCATCATATCTGGTGGTTTTTGGCACACCCACAGCCGGCAGGCATTTTTCATCTATGTACATTGGATCTCGGACAACATCCCCATTTCCATCAGATCAGTACTCCAATTTAGGAAAGAGTTGAAGATGCACCTCTCTAAAGAATACTACTTCAGAAGGCATTTGCAGGTCACAAACTAGTTAACTCTATTATCAATTGTTTACCTTATGCTTGTTTTTGACCCAGCGCTCCTCTGGCTTCTGCATAGGTTTGTAATATAGGAATATCCCATGCATACATGAATACATTCAACAATTTCAATGAAATATGTCACATCCTTTGTATGATAGAAGGAACCTTTTTTCAAAACACTGACATGTAAAACAATAACAACCTGCTTCATATGTTTCACACTGATGAAAATGATGTTATTGGGTATTTAGGTTAGCTGTCATCATTGCAAGCTACATTCTTCTCCATACATTTCGCTTACATTTGAGAGATATGTACCTTTGTGAATAAGGTGCTCCAGCACATCACAGTGACCATACTCTGCCGCCACTCCCAAAGGGGTCACTCCGTAGCCATTCCGCAGGTTCATGTCACCGCCATTCTTCAGAAGCAGAGCCATGATGTCTTTACGCCCTTGCTTGGCTGCTTCGTGCATTGCTGACCAGCGCTTTATGCATGGTTGGTTGACACTGCAGTTGTGTCTCATAAGGCTTGACACCATTTCATAACTTCCTATTCTTGTGGCTTGAAATATGTTGGATAAAAAAATATCATCCAGTATTAAATATTTCAAAATATTCATATGTTTAAAATGTAAATCTAAAATCACCGCAATTATGTCCATTTAATATCAACCATATTTATTTATTATGAACAGCCTCCACCTAATGGAAAGAAAAGAAACTGTAATCCTAATCTGTTTTGAAACTCATAAGAGCCACAGTGTAATATTTTCATAAAACAATATCCACAAAACACAGATGAAGCAACTGTGACCTGAATGGTGATATTGTTGGAGAATTGAGCAATCTACTGTGCCTTTCTGCGCATCTGGTCCCCTATGAGCATTCAAATTCCCTGTCCACCGCCCTCGCATCTCTGGACCGGTCATTTATGAGTATCCTTGACACTTTTGGGTTCCACTCCAAACTCTGGGTCACTTCAGACAAAACTATACTGCTAAACCTGTCAGCCTTAGGGTAGTCTTCCACCAAACGTATTGCCTTCACCCACTTATTTTGCTGCATTCGTTTTTGTTGACATTAGGATTCTATTACTAACCAGTGCTAAAGGGCCTGGTCTCTCTCCCTAAAACATGGTAAAATGTACTTACACCTAATTGGCATATTTAATTTACTTATGAGTCCTAGTAAAGTGGTATACTATATATCGAGGGCCTATAAATTAAATGCTACTAGTAGGCCTGTAGCACCTACTGTGCCATCCACTTAAGTAGCCCTTAAACACGTCCCAGGCCTGCCATTTTGACTGGGCAATATATAACTCCCCAGCCAAGCCAAGAACTCCCTCTTATTGCATATAAATCACCCCTAAGGTAAGCCCTAGTTAGCCCAATAAGGCAGGGTGCATTGTACTTAAAAGATTGGAGATGTACTTTTAGGTTTTACATGTCCTGGGATTGAAAAACTCCTAAATTCGTTTTTCACTACTATGAGGCATACTTTTCCCATAGGATAACATTAGGTTGCCTTATTACATCTAATAAGTGCTACATTTTGATTGAAACAGGTAAACATGTTTGGTGCCTGAGACAATGTGAATATAAATCCTCGCTAATGGTGAAGTCGGATTTGAAGTTACAAGTTTGAAAATGGAAATTTCAGAAAGCTGGCATTTTTCTGCTCTAATTATTTAATGCCTGTAGCCTGTTGCTGGGTCACAAGACTGAGTGTAGTTTGCAGTTGGACTTTGTTTATTCCTCTCAGACAGACCCACAATAGAGGGATTAGGGGTGCCTGGTTGGATCATCACTGACATGATGGCGAGTGGAGCTGGGTACAGCCCAACTTACAAGTGAATGGGTTATGCTCTATCTCATGGGTACTCACAAACTTTCTTACGGGGCCACATCTACAGTGTGGTTTGTGGCTGAGGGCTGCACCAGTGGAGGTGGGGTCAGAGGGGGAGGGGCGGGGCTAAAGCAAAAAAAATGTGACCATGAGGTTGAACACAGGTCCCTGCAGCAGACGCCTTCGTCCACTGAGCCACCAGACCCGGCATACACACATCTCTCTCTCTCTCTCTCTCTCTCTCTCTCTCTCTCACTCTCTCTCTCTCCCGCCTCTCCCTCCCCCTCTCCCTCTCTCTGTCTCCCTCTCTCTGTCTCCCTCCCTCTCCCGCCATAAGTCTCCCTCCGTCTGCCTCCCTCCGTCTGCCTCCCTCCGTCTAACTCCCTCCGTCTGCCTCCCTCCGTCTGCCTCCCTCCATTTGCCTCCCTCCGTCGCCCTCCCTCTGTCTCCCTCCGTCACCCTCCTCCCTCTGTCTCCCTCCGTCTCCCTCTCTCTCTCTGTCTCCCACTGTCTCCCTCTCTTTGTCTCCCTGTTTCCCTCTCTGTCTCCCTCTCTCTATCTCCCTCCCTCTGCCAACCTCTGTCTCTCTCCCTCTCCCTCCCTCTGTCTCCCTCCCTGTCTCCCTGTCTGAACTGGGCATTGTTTGTTCCAGAAGGATGCGTCTGTCCTTTTCCATTCATACTTTGTTAACACCATGTTAAAGGTGTGGCTGTGCCAGTGGATGCCTGCTACCACAAACTGAACACCCGGTGTGAAAAAAGCATGATAGACCACCAGTGGTCCTTTTACATGAAGACTGGCCTGTGAAAGCTTGTGCAAGTGATCAAGGATATGCTGAATATGGGGCCTTTCAGTTAACATCCTGTGAGGGCAACTTGTAAAATTCGACAAGTAAACATTTCGGAGACCACCTGTTTTTTTCTGGTAACTTGCACATAAAGCTGGCAATTGGGGTTCTTCTGTGGCATGGTCACATTTGCTTTGGCGATGTGTGGCTGATCTAGAACCAATGCACTCTCCTAAGATACAGTGTTGGGAAGAGATGTGTAGAACAGAGGGGTATCCAGAGGAGTTTGGGCGTATGGACCCGACCCTGTGCCGTGCCTCACCCAGTGCCTACATTTATCCTAAGAGAGAGGTGATGAGACACTTGAGCTACTCTCCAGTCAGGGAATCTCCCTCGTGCCTAACTCTGTAAATATCTTAGCTAATGACTCCTAAACAATAAAATAACTACAGCACTTTTTGAGATGTAAGATGAAAAAACTATTTCAATACTTGAAATGGGTAGGACGTCGTCAGCTTCAGAATGTATATGCACATGTGAGCCACACCGTGTGTGTTATTTAGAGATCTGGAATGAGATGTAAAGGCACAAATAAGACTAGCACAGCCTAGGGCTGAGACCATATTAACAATATGCCCAACGAGAATACTGGACAGATGGACCGAGCAGCAGTGGCAAAGGAAACCCGCCTGAGCAATAATCCCTACCCTAGTACGATACTGATGCATAGGGTCTGGGGCAGGCTGAGACTGCTTCCCCAGCATGCACACACAGCCGCACCAGAGCACTTCACAGGTTTTAAAAGGTCAATTACATGTTAAAGAGGCTTTGTTGTGTTTCACCTCTTAGCGCCCCTGCATCTCCACTCTGACAATCACTGGGAACCCCCCCCCACCCGGCCCCAACAAAGCACAGTCTCTCCGAGTTCGGGCGTTTGCTGACACAATTGTTGTTTTTATAAAAACACAGGTACAATGTCTGGAAGGTCTGCGGGCTGCCAAGGAAGGCTTGCCGGGCTGCTCTATCTTAACACAAAGGACTTGGTACCCCTGCAATGTTCATGCAGCCAGATTGAAGCCAGGGCAGGGGAGTCAGGAAACTTTAAGAATTTCAAATCGAATTCTCTAGAAATTTCTTCTACTTCAAAGAAGGCACCAGGTATGCAAATATGACCCTCAGACCCATTCTTTTGTTCACTTTCTCAACCTCTTCTAGAACTCTCAGAGGACTGCCTATTTCTGTGGCCTGCTGTGTACTTCAGAAGATTGATTTGCTGCACCTGGAATGACTGTTTTGTTGTGTGAAGACTGTCTTGAACCATCAGTGGGTGCCCTACTGCTTGAGCCCTGTTCTACTACTCGAACCCAGGATTACCTGTGTGACTCCAAAGGATAGTTGGTAAGCCTCCTGATCAGAGCCTCAGGGACAGAAAAGGCTCCAACCACTTTAAGCCCACACCTGGCCCCAATCTAAGTTTGTCCTAACCCCCGTCCCTAGAGGTGCCCCTCCACTCCTGGACCCTTGGTGGTGGTGTTAAAAGTGTCCTGACAGCCAAAATCCAAAACGTAGGACTTGTAAAATTTGGGATTAAAAACTGTTCTGAGAACCAAGAGGAGACAGGGACCAACCTGCTTGTCTATCCACCCAAGGTGCATCGCCGGTTGGCCTGACTTCGCAGAAGCTCCCACTACGTTCTTATCCACAGCAGCAAATCCTGTTCAGCAGTCCTTCCTCAGAGGGGTATCTGGCCTTTTAGAACTCTCGCTGGCTGCATCCTCCAGCATCGTCCCACTAGATATTTTCTACTTCCAAAAAAGAGACTAAGTCCGGACATACAAATCTTCACTTTAACTTCATCTAGTGGCTCCCTGAAAACAAAATTTCTTCCTTGGACATCGCCTGCAGTTTTATCCAGCTGAACTTTAACTTATCAGAAACATTTTCTCCACATTTTTTCTAAGTCCGAAGATAAGTGCCAACTGGGCTAAATCCATTTTTTATATTCGACTTGTGCTCCATCGCAGCCGTCTATATTTTTCGACTTTGCCCCGGTCTTGTGTGACCAGATGTCCGCGATTGGCTCTTTGATCTTTTAGGTGCTATATTTTTACTTGAACTTTAAAAATTCAGTACGCTGGCTCTACGGATTGAATTTTTGTCATTTTATGTCAAATAATTTAGTAAAATGTACCCTATTTTTCTAAACTGGTGTGGGATTTCTCTTGTGCTATTTTTCACTTTATTACTGTTTGTGTGCCTCATAAATACTTTACACATTGCCTCTAAGTTAAGGCGGACTAATTTTGTGCCATGCTACCAGATGGTTAAGCACAGGTTAATTTAGTGGCTTTTGTGGTTCACTCTCACAGGGATTGTGGCTATGGCTTAAGGAGGGTTAACGCCCCACTCAACCAAAAACTCAATTTATCACATAGAAAATTCCCTGTTTGCCCACTGGGTTGAACAGTGGAATGAGCACATAAGGATGGCATAACCGTGGTGGTTAAGGGCTTGCAATACTTGAGTATTTACATTTGTGCCATGATGACCCTGACCAAGGTGGATAGTCGTATCCCCCCTACTGACTGTGATGCAAGGCAACCTGCATCGATGGACCACACTAACCCTGTTTGCATTAGGGCATGTTGTGGTCCTTTAAATTATTACACAACAACATTCACATCCTTTTCTTCTACTCTTACTGCCTTCATATGTAATGGCACCCCCATTGTGTGACAGAAAATGCTGCAAATCAACATATGTTTGGGGGGTTGGCGATGACTTATTTGACATAGAACTAAGCCTTCAATTTACTGTTCCTCAATGACTGCATTCACAGCCCCAGAAAACAGGCTTGAATACTGGGTCATGGGCAAATACTCCCCCCTCCACTACATATATGAGGGCAAACCGCCACAGCACACTCCCCATTTTATCATAGCGGCTCTAAACAGTTGGAAATCATCATTTTGGGATCTCCATTGGCAGAGAGGACTAACTGGTGAAACTTCTTTTTGTCATGGTGCTCCTCCTGCCCCAGGTCTCATCTTTGCAGGGTATTCAATGATGGGATTCACTAGGTATCACCTCTCTGAGCCAGGTCATTGCCAGCGCTCTCATCAAATCATTTGCCAAATTGCAGAAGGAGTTTGGGTTCAAGCATGCTCTGTTTTAAAGATATCTGCAGTGTGGCACGCTCTCCAACTGATGCCACCCTAACTGACTATAGTTCACTTGAAGCAAATTTGACTAAGGCTCCCTTCCTGATCAGGGTCGTGTGTCTACTATAACATATAAGTCTTTGATATTTAACACCTCAGATTACTTTTCAGCACTATGGAAAAATGGGAGGGTGATCTCAGGATGTCGGATGATGTTGAATGGCCAATGGTCCTTTTTAGATCCCAGTACTTGGTGATTACTGTATGATTCCACCTGATCCATTTCAAATACATACACTGTATATTTAACAATTCAAAGAGGCTTTATTCGAGAATTTCTCATAAAAGCACAATACATATAAAAAATTTAAAACAGTATTAAATGGTTGCCTCGAACAAATAAAAGCAAGTACTTTACATAAAAAGCATACATATACATACAATATAAAATACAAACTACGTCAAGTAGATTCAATAAAACCATCCCAATGTAAGCAGTTACTCGGCTAACAATTTATGCCTAATGGACCAAGCCCACCCCATAAATTTTGCTACTGCTATGACCAGTGGCAAACAAGAACTAGTGCAAATGATTCTCGAGGCTACGATGCTACTGTTGGTACCTAAGTTTTTACATGCAGGTTTTAACCAAGTTTGTCTAGGGATGGCATATGCTTGACAGGCGAACAGAAAGTGTCTAATAGTCTCCTTTGCAGATCCACAAGCGGGGCAGGAAGTATTAGATGAACCCTGCCACCTACCAGTTAGGGACCAGAGCGGAAGAGCACCTGTCCTCAATTGACATAGAAGCTTCCTATCCCATGGCTTTGTTATATTGTCCCAATAAAGTTCATGGTCAGGAGAGATTTTAGATTCCAGATAGCATCCTTGCATAGATCTAGAGTCAGTATTTCTCCAGTCCCGCTCAGCCACATAGTCCCAATACAACTCCTTTACAGTAATTTTACTAGGAAAAAATGCACCTGGCGGGTTATCGCAAAGGGTTTGGAGACCCAGCAAACATAACAAGGATCTAAGGTCTTTTAACCATTTGATCCTATGGAAAGCTAAAAAGCCTTCAGCATAGTGCTTGAGTTCTGGAGTGGTCCAGAGTCGTCTCCAATACAAAATCGGGCGAAGCTTTGCCAAATCAACCACTGCCTTTCCGCCCAGCTCGTATCTAAGGGGGAGAAGGGGGGTACTTTTGGGAAGACCAGTAATTGCCCTAAAGAACTTGTTTTTTGGACCTCTCTAATGACTCAAGCTTTCCAAAACCCCACAATATTTAACAAACACAAACTGTGCCAAATTAATTGAGGGACATGTCCCATGTGCCTCCGATGATGCATGGCAGTGGGAAATTTTCTACACATTGTGTGGGGTTGCACTGTCCTTCGCCCCTTTTGAGATTCCTTTGAAGCAATGCTCAATGTTGTCACTGGCTGCGTGGTTGGGCTTGCTCCTAAAATGGTTCACTTTAATATGGTCAATGTAGAGGGATTTACACACGCAGAGCAGACCCTTGTGTAACAGGGCCTTCTGATAGGGAAAACAGACATAGCCCATCAGTGGCGACAGACTGCAGCTCCATCCAGGGGGCATGGAGAGTGGAGATGAACCTTTGCTGTTCAAGAGAAAAAACTATATTTGAAGCCAGTTCTGCCCCATGGGAATGGGTATGGAAATGAGAGGGGAGGGGGGGTGGCAGTGATTGTTTGACGATGCTTAATGTGCATATGTAGTTTTGTATGACTGATTGCTTTATGGAGGATAGGCGATAGGTTCTGTACTGGAAATGAAATATTTATATTGATATGACGTGGGCAATTTGCTAAATAAACACACCATAATTGTTTAATGTTAATGTGTTCTGTACTGGAAATAAAATATTTATATTGGTATGACGTGGGCAATTTGCTAAATAAACACACCATAATTGTTTATTGTTAATGTTAATGGTGTTTCATCATAAAACCCAAATATATATATATTTTTTTAAATTCCACGTCCACCAATAAAGATAGCCTTAGATTGGCTGCTAGAGCTCTCACCAAAGGTATAACATGAAATTGGCACCCCAGCACTTTTTGTTTATATTTTTTAATTAGATGGGTTTCTTCGAAATTGGTGTACCATTTAACATAAAATGCTGTTAACTATTTGCACTGGCTGCTCTCATGCAGCAAGTCACATGCTTACTGCTTGCATGTTAGTTGGCGCACTCACTTATTTTTGGATAGAAACAGACTCTGTGGCCCACATGGGTGGAGCCACAGAGTTTGATAGTATCAACGTGCCCGCTCCTTCCTCCCACAAGGGTGAGGCTCATATATGATTTACTCCTTTCTTTGTGCATGTGGGTGATGTGGAACAAGATGTTGTGCATGCTCTCATATGTTTGAATTATTGGGCTGTGTGGTTCCTGTACCATAAAGTTTAAAGTTTAGAATTTGTATAGCGCACTACTCACCCAGAGGGTCTCAAGGCGCTTGAGGGAGGGGGGGTACTTTACCAAGTTTTTAGTTGTTTTCTGAAGTGTTGTTAGGCCGGAACAGAGTCAGTGGACGGATCTCTGCGGTCCCACAACGCTTAGGCATGATCGCGAGTGCTGGATTGTCTGGATTGTCTGTAATTATCTCTGTGAGTATCTTTGCGAGGTGCTTTGCAGACATTCTCAAAATGATTGTCCCTGCCATACTTCCTACATCTTTGGCCTAGCGCAAGGCAAGTGTCCGTGTGAGGGAAGTCATATCCACAGCAATAGAATTTAAGTTGACTCTCCCGTTGTTTGTCAGTCCGACTGTGACTGGGACGACGATTTGTACAGTGAGACTGAGTTTTGGATCTTGAGGATCGTTGTTTTGCAGGGGAGTGCCTGTCTGTGGCATGAGACTGGAGACGGAATGCCTGTTCTTGTTTTTCGCCTCTTCCAGCTTCCATTCACTTAGCATGTTCTTCCTCCTGATCATGAACTTGCGTCATTTCTTCAATCTCGTCAAGAGAGTAACTTTTCTTTAAGAGGCAACTTCGTAATGACTCAGACTGGCATCCTTCTATGATTTGCAGACGAAGAGAGTCTTCCGTCGTGAAAAAATCAAACTCACAGTAGCAAGCCAAACGTCTGGAGAGTGTGGTGAATGTACTCATGGACTCTTCCTTTTCTTGAGATGCCAGATTGAATGTGTACCTTTCATAATAGATGTTCTTCTTGTGAAGAAATTTCCTGTTTAGAGCATCACGCACATCTGCATAAGATGACGCACTTTCAGTCGGAAGTTCCTTTATAATCTGACCAACCTCTTTCCCAATTAAATTGCGTAGTGCAATAAGCTGCTGACCCTCACACATCACATATGAACCTTTCATGAAGTCCTTAAAATCTTCAAGCCATTCTTGGAAGCGAAGGCTCATGCCACCACCAGAGATGAGAACTAGGGCATCCGGCTGGTGCAGAAATAGGACTCGATCATGGCGAGTCTGTGGCCTCCTGCCTCGGATGTTGATGTAGGGGACTCCAGCCTGGTGCTGGCGCCAGTGGAGGAATGACGCTGTCTCGATGATGGAGACCCAGACATGGCGTATGGATGGGTAGTGCGCAGGTATGTAACTGATGAGCAAAGATATGTCTGACCACTGGAAACTGTGCAGCTCCTTGTGACTTGGTATGGATGCGGTGAATATTATAATGTCAATATTCAGAGCAACATGTAGAAGCAGCAGGGAGAGGCCTAGTAATACATTGGTCCCAACAATTAAGAGAAACGTGGATCTGGCAGCATTAACAGGAATGATCTTCAGATGGCTGCAGCAAAACTGTGTAACCCACTCCACTATTTTAAATCAGCCTTTGAGTGCAGGCAAGGTATGCAAAAGGTACTTCAGTGGTGCTTCAGTGGACACCCTGGCACCAGTCACTCACAACCAGGGTCCACGACCACCTTCGTCGCCAGATGTAGTGTCGTTAGGCCGAAACAGACAACACCAACACAACAGGTATTTTGGTGGGAGCTTTATTCTTACACTTCTGCCTTCTTACTTTCCCTGCTCCTTATTGTCCCCCTTGACTCCTCTTCCTCCTTCCTCCTTCTGCCTTCTTACTTTCCCTGCTCCTTACTGTCCCCTTGACTCCTCTTCCTCCTTCCTCCTCCCTGTGCCCTTCCCACATTACATGAGCTGGGCTAGTCCTAGTGCTTGTCATATACCACAACATTACACATAGGTCATACCAAGGCGAGTACAGATTCCTTCTGTGTTACCCTTTCCACCAAAAAGTCCTGATCAGTCCAAAGGAGATTCACATCTGTGGCCACAGCATCTATCTTGGTTTCAAGAGTTGGTTTGGCATCCAAAATTGCTTGAAAATGGTGTCAAACGTTCAGAGTGACCCTCCAGGGTTGTTTCAACTGATCTCAGAGTTCCTTCTGTGTTTGCTGCTCCTTCAACGCACATCTCCACTGGTGTGCCAGCACCTACACCCTCCCACTTTTCAGTTGCACTATTGTTACTGCAGCAGAACATTTAAAAAGGTGAGTGAGCCTGTTGGCCTCACTCCAGTGATACAGGGTAAAAAGGTCCTGCTCACTACTAATGCTTACTACACGTTATGCAACCTCCACAGCACTTGTGCTGCTTACTACTCCTAGTGAAGGTTGTAGCCTTCCACCACTATGAGGGTAGCGCTTTGGGAGTCCCTCTCTTTCCAATAAGACTGCAATACGTGAGACAGGCCTATGTCATAGCGCACATGTATTCGTCTATGACAAAAAATCACCATTAGGGATCCAGACACCAATACAGATGGGCACTTCAGGACTGGTATACATGTCTTTACCATACAGAGGACATTTCCGCCCCAACAAAAGCATGAATCCAAAAACAAACAATATGCCATTTCTATTTGCCACAATAAAAGCTGCTTAGACAAAAAAAGTTGCATACCTCTAGTGTAACAGCATTACACTTACTATGATAGTTACTCCCTTGTAAACACTAGAATATTTACCCTCACAATTGTTACACCTATTTACATTTTTGATTTGATGTTCTTTCTGATTATTTTGAACTTAACTCATTATTTGACTCATCATAGTTAGGATGTGGGAAGTGAGTCACACAGCATGGAATCTGGCCTTCTTTCTATGATGGATGATTTGAGAAAGAATCTTGAATCAGGGGTCACTGTCAGCAGCACTCAATGCAGTCTCTGGTGCAGCCTTATTCTGTAGGCTTATGGGATTTGACATCCGTAGGAATACTCTGAGCTGGCTGCAATCCTGCTTCATGGGCAGAGTTCAGATTTTCTCTATGTAACCTTACCGCTTAGTACCATTTACCCTAAACTGTGGCATCCCTCAGGGTTCAGTATTAAACCCCACTCTATTTAATAGTTAAATGTATCTGCTAGTTGCAGGGGTATGAGGCTACAGCTTCAATCTAGTCTCCTATGCTCATGATACACAAATCATTCTATCTATCACAAAAAGAGGTTGAAGATAAGAGATCTACTTTCAGAAGTTGCATGTCTTGAGTCACAAGTTAGATAAGGCAACATTGCTTGAAGCTTAACAGAGAAATACATTAAATTCTGGTCTTTGGATTGGTGGCCATGAGAACTTGATGCACCTCCACCACTTAAATTGTGGCAAGGAATTTAGAAGTTACTACTAACACCTCCTTAACATTCAATAAATGAGTTAGCACTGTTGCCAACTCCTATTTTTGGATTTTAAAATCCTTGCATGATAACCTTCTTCTTCTTTTAACCACTGCCTCTCAGAAACTGTGGTTCAGAGCCTGATAGCATCCATAATTGGTTATGGCAGTTCCATTTATCTGAGGACTCCACAATACATTCCAAACAGGTTATGGACAGTTCACATTGTAGCAGTCAGATTCGATTATTGAGGGAATTCCCAAGCATCATTCTGTTAAACAACATCTGACAGCCCTGCATTTTATTCAAGGCACTTTGCTGTACGCACAAATTGGTTCACCAGAAAAGCCCTTCCTACCTGGCCCACAAATTCTCAACGAAGTGCCTGCTTGCAGTTTATGATCAGCAATGGGACATTGGCTGGTTGTTCCAAAAATCTTGTGGAGTCAACTGTGAGTTTGAATTTTGTCCTATTTGGCGGCCAAACTTCAGAACTCTAAACCTTTCCACCTAAGATCATTGACCAATAACCATTGCTTTAGGAAAAATATTAAAACTTGTTTATTTCAAATGAACCTCTAGTTTCGTCATCCATCTCTGCTGTATCTGTAGTGCCGGGATGCCTTTTAGGTAGCAGATCGTTTTATAAAATGTGTTCTATTCTATTCTACTCTAATCAGTGGCACTTCAGTTCTAATGTTGTGAGATTATTCTTCAGGGTAGATCTACACTCACTAGGAGAGGGGAAAGCATGATGAAGTGAATTTCAGTGATGGGAGACAAAAGACAGAGTGATTCCAATTCTGATACGGCACAAGGAGATATTGGTGTCTTCAGTAGGTTCCAGTTGGCATAACATTGATAACTGTAGGGGGTTTAACAGATCAGAATGGTGGCAGTGTAGTCTGGGGAAATATAGTGCACCACTTTGAGTACAATTATAAACAACTTGTAACAGGCCCTCTTTTTTTTTTAGCTAAGAGGCCCCCAGCTTCATGACTAAAAGGAGTGGTGAGTGTGAGCCTGAACAATACAAATAGGGTTCTAGTACCAAAATAAAGAACCTTGTTGAGTGGGGTGTAGGAATATTGAGGGAGGTCCATGAGCAGACTGATTTATTAATCAAGTTTATTGACCCGAGTCATTTATTTAGTGCCTTAGAGGTACAAAAATATGGGCACAATTTTCTTATGTTTAGTATCTGGTACAGTGTTGCATTTGTGGTGGTAGTACTAAACAAATCCATGCGGACCAAAGGTTTGAGGCGCTCGTGAAGATTTCTTGTATAGGAGGAAAGTCATACTATTTGGGGAAAAGTCAGTAAAACTAGGTAGCAGGGTGGGGGCATAAGAGGATATAAAAAGAGACTTTGGGGAAATTTAATGTTGAATGATGGTGAAGGAATTGGAAATGCATAACTGGGAGGAAGTAGACAAGTAGAGTGAGAAGGAGAAACCAAAAGGGGAGATGATAACCCCAAGTATGGTGGGTAGAAAGAAAATAGGAGCTGTCCTTCGGCTGGCCCTTAAAGGAACCCAAATGATAGGTTGGTCAGTGGAGATCTTTTGGAATCTCTAAACAAAGAGACTAAGCAGCCAGGGATCCAAGAGCAAAGCCACTGCAGAGGAGAGCCCAAAGGCAAATAGTATAGAAGGAAGAACGTAATGCAGAGAGATGTACAGTGTCAAATACTGCAGAAAGATCAGTAGGTATGAGGATAGGAGAGCGGGCTGTTGATGAGGATCAAGTGGTTTCAGTTGAATAATGAGCACAGGAGTCCAACCAGAAGGGGTAAGCAGTTTGGTAGAAGAGAGCTATATAGTGATTTATTAAAAAACTAAGCATTACTGTAGCTAGGAAATTAAAGCGAGTTGGGATAGTAGACAATAGAGGTGGTGTAATGTTAGTGGTGTTTTTCAATAAAGGTAGTAGAACAACACAGATGAAATGGAGGGAAGATCCGGGTAATGAGGAGTGACTGTCTAAAGCAATTAAGCTCAGAAGTACCCTTGAAGAAAAACTCAAGTGTTTAATAGTCTGTGGCCTGAAGCGGAAAGAAGGTCCTTTGTGGGCTGAAGGGATTAGATGATTCTCATGATGGGCTAGTGGATTTGAAAATGAGATTAAACTCCATTAATGAAGTAGTAAAGAGGTCAAAGAAATAAGTGGAGTGCGATTGGAGTGTGACAGAGCTCAAGGAGGTAGTGGGGCAGTGACTAAATTAGAGAGGGAGTGTAATTGTGGAGCTCTTGTAGCAGATGTATGATGCAAAACCACTGTCTAAGAATGAAGATGGAGTTATAAATGTACGTGGAGGTGTGCTCAGGTTATTGTATATGTGAGTGTTATGTTTAATTGCAAATGATTGCCCTTTTGTGGTATTGATTACGCAAATGAAAGGTGTGATCCAAAGTTGAGAATGTCGAGTAATTGGAGAGGATATGCCAATGGATACCTTACACAAAGAAATTTTGAAGGATATTGTGGAAATTGTGATAGGATGTGAAGTGAGGTTTTGAGTAAGTAACATTGTTATAGACTATGCAGGAAACCAGGGAGAGTAGCATGAGCACGCGTTCTTTTTAAAGCAGTAGAAAAGGCGAGGCACTATGCATGGGTCCAACACGGGACTTAAACACACACCAGGTATGTTTACATAGAACACACATGAATTGTCAAGGGGATACAAGAGGTTACTCCCCAATATTTTGGATGACCTTTTGTGTATTTAACATTTTATTCCACATGTAACTGAAGAGTTATAAAAAAGTAAGGACAATAAAAGTGAAGCTAGTCCAGGAGGAAAATGTCACTTGATACCTGCCAATAAATGAATGGTGGTAACTTCTTTGCTTTGGAGTGTTATGGCTGACACACATCACACTGTGTTGCAAAAGAGAATCTCTAGAATTCACATAGGTAAAAGTACCTTAGTCCAATTACCAAGGAAAAAAAGCAACACACAAACCCTCCAAACAAGCGCCAGGAGAGTGCTCACTTTTGCTTCCAGGTGCATCTTCCTCCATATTGTGTACATACAAGGTGAACTTGTGCACTTGTGTTAACACCTCATTTTGCAAATCCAGCACTGCATCTTGGCCTACGCTGTTGGATTCAGTGTTTTCATTTTCACATTTCCCCATACTGTTCACACAGTGAAGATACCTGTACATTTTGTTTCCTTTCTCTACAGATGCCAGAAGCTAACCAGAAGCTAATAGTGACACTGCTAAAATCCTTTGCACCTAAGGACCTGTATCCTCTTCTACTATGCAATGCTAGGCTTGCGTCCCCTGTGGCACTTACATCTGGACATGAGAGAACTGTAACAAAATGTAGCCAAAAATTAGTAGCACCTTAACTACTCTAGTCCTCTTTGTCTTGCCAGAAATGGCGAAGAAACCTCCTGATGCAAAACTGATCCTAATAACTGTCATCCCCTCGCACAGGTTTTATGTGATAAATTGCCTTTTACATCCTTGCTCTTCCCTAACATGAAGACCATGCTTCTCGTCTTTGGGTTATGTACCTTTACTAGAACCATATTCCATCGCTCATTGGAGTTGTCCCTTTTTACATTTTGCAAAGCACATTTATTTATATCTGTCTCACCTCTTAGATGCCTTCCTTCAAACATATACTCCCACCTCTCCTCCTCAGAGGGCTAGATTTGGAGAGAACCACATGAAAAACAAACAGTGGCCAAGCCAATAGGTCTCGGCTGTGAAATCTATTGGCTTTGCCAGTGCTTGTTGCTATCTTAGGCAGCCACTGAAATGTGTGAACACACACAGTGGTCATCTTGGAGCAGCATTTTGTTAAATCTTAAATTAGAAAATGCAGAAATAGATGGCTGTAAATTGTGTTTCATTTTAACAAATCCCTTTGAAAGGTGGCCACAATGGATGTGTGTGCTTTGAATAAGATTTAACTAACGCATTTAGAGATACCCATTGATCACGTGTACACAAATGTGTGCATTACTATGCATGGGCAGCCATTTTGGAATGGTCACAAAATTATTTTAAGATAGCCATCCACCAACAGTGCAGCAGGCAGCAAAAACTGTTTAAAAAAAGGTGGACTTGTGAGGCAAGAGGGTGAGTGGGGGGCACAAGGATAGGGGAGAGAGGATGATGGGTAGGAATAAGGAAGAGACAGAGAAAATACTCCATCTAAAGCACGGCAAAGCAAGAAATGACATTAGGTACTATAAGCTTCTGGGTGGGAAAATCACAAATAGTTAAGACATTTAGCAAACCAGCAGCAGAGAAGTGGGATAGGCAAGAAATCCATACAATCATGAGCAAAGCTGACCAAAACCCACTCTAAACACATCTATTAGAAACAGTAGTTCTGATCTCATTACCAATGAGGAGAGGAGATTCTGCCCTTCTGTTCTTTGTGTTCGGCCAGACTCCTTTCTCCAGCAGTGTTTTAACATTTTCCGCACAGCCAGCCTTGGCTGCCAGCGTTAGCGGGGTTTCACCATCATTGGTCTTCTGCTCCCAGATAGTTTTATTTGATGCTGTACAGAAGAGACAGACCGTAGTGACTATTATGCATAGATGCCAAAGGATTCTTTGCTGAAGCATATAGAGAAAACATTGTGTTTCCAATTTAAAGAAAAGCCTAAATGAACCACTAGTAATGCATGAACTGGCTAGATGAAAAACACAAACAAATAAGGTATCTTTGACATTAGAAGCACATCTTCGGAAATCTAATAGGTGTGACTCTTGCTAAAGGTTGCAATGATGACTAAGTCATTCACACTGCAATTGCAGTGTGAATGACCTAGTGGGATCATTTATGAATTGGTGGACTGGCTGCCTATCCAAAAAGGAAGCAGATGGCCCCTGGTAACACTCCTGTTATACTTGCAGTTCCCAGACCTGGTAGAATCCCTTTCATATTTTTAAGAGCTTTATTTAACACTGTGATGCAATGATATGAGCAAAATATAAGACCGCTGGTTGCATTTGATGACCAGTCTGAGAGGTCATCATACGGTATCATAAGACTCACAGACACAGCACAAGTACAAAATTACACAGAAAAACCAGCTATCAAATGCATTAGCTATTAAATATACCTAGCCAGAATATCCCTATGTATACACAAGAGGCTCCAAAACTAATCCAGTCTCCAAGACAATGTTGTTTGTAAGGAGAGGTAAAGAAGCAACACTCTAGATGTATACAACACACAATAAAAATATGGGGCACTTTTAAATGTAACATGTTCTTGTTACATTAAACTTTTCAATATTTTTCATCTGTTCAACCCACTTTAGCAGGTAACTTTTCCATGGAGTAGATCACAGGTATATGTCAACACAAATTTCCCCTGAAGAAGGAGAAAATGTTTGCTTTTGATTATTCTTGATAAGGATTTTGGTGTTCAACAACATCCAATCAACATATATACACACACTAAATGCAAACAATAAATCAATTAATGCATCAATATTGTATGAATATTTCAATGATATTATTAGGTGTGCTTTAGTATGACCATATTTAATTTTTTAATGAGTAATTCCCCAACTAAAACACAATGACTGTATAGGGTCAGATTATCATTACAAGTCCCATGTCAAACAATGATCACAGAAAAACTACAGCTTTGTCAAGACACGATCTGGGACGGATAGGGCAACAGCACAACTACATATCAATTGTCTTTTAATATTATTTTCTATCCAGAGCAATTTGTCAAGTAATTCCATTGTGAGCATTTGCGTTGGTTAATCCATTGAAGTTTCGGTCTCATTTGTGGCTAAGCAGAATTTGAGACCATCTTCAGGACAATGCAATTTTTTTTAAACAATTTATTTCATCCAATAACAATAGCTAAACATTTAAATTATGGAAACTTTAATATCTTTATAGCTTAATATTGAATAAAAGAGCTGGCTTGTAATTGTCTAATGATAGAGTCACACATTAGCACAATGGCAACAGATCTGGTCAAATTCTTGGTAATTATTAACGTATTAAAAAAAATAATTCAGATTCATGTTATTAGGAACTCAGCCTGAAACGTACTAGCAGCTACCAAAAATGTAGCCAATGGATTAATGTTGTTCTATGCAAAACTAAACCAACACAAATTCCAAAAGATATTGTATTACACTTCTTCAGACTCAATGACCACCTGGCATCAAGTTACAAGATAGATTTCCTGGATTGCCATTTATTTTTGGATGAAATTCTTGATGTTGTTACATTTCTCGAACCCCCTTCCCCAAGTAGTACACCAGTAGAATGTAACAAATGTTTTTCTTCTTGTTGAACACCATATCTATCTCCATTGTTTAATGATTTCAAAGTAATGTTTCAGTTGATAGTTATTTTATGGAAGCTTTAATTACTGTCCTACCTAAAATGGATAAAGATAATACTTCTGTCTCAAATGATAGCTCTATTTCATGCTTAAATCAGGACTGCAAAATGTATGCAAAAGTAATGACAGGTAGACTCTCTACAGCGTTCTATTCCATTATTCACAAATATCAAACTGGACTTATAAAATCAAACATTTCTTCATGCAGGACTAGGCCTATTTGTCATGTGTTCAACAAATCTCAAATTGCATGATTTTCTTCTACATGTCCTTGCTTTAGATGCCGAGGAAGCATTTGACAAAGTATATTGCAAACCCTATTTACAACTGTGCAAATTGTTTTCAAGTTGGCTCAAATTTGCTAAATATGGTAACGGTTTTATATCTTAAAGGACACCTTTATCAAGAAATCACACAGCACAGCGCACAAAGCCACCTTGCTGCACCGCGTCAAAGGGCAGGAATGCACCGTATTTAACATTATGTGATTCATTTTGGTCCATTCTCCTTGCGCTGGCGCACAAACTGCTGCCTAGTGCCGATGCAAGCACCCTTGCGCCGTAGTGCAAGGGTGCCTGCGTTTCAGACAGGATTGTTTTTGTGTAGGAAAGTACAAATTCATGTGCAAAAACAAAACTTTGGTTCATTTTCCTCTTTGCATGTGTGCTACAGAATGCAGCACATATACAAAGCGGACAGAACAAGGAGAAATAAAGATACCTGGGGACGCATAGCATTTTTACGCATTCCCAGGTCTACCAGTAATACTAAACCTGGAAATGTGCCAAAATAAATGGGTGGATGTGTGGGAACACCCACGCTCCACCCATGGAACGCCTCCTTGGGGCAGAGTAGGGTAATGCAGTTATTTGTACTGCGTTGCATTACTCTAGATTTGTCAACGCATGCGAGTCCATGTGAGGTGGCCTTGCGTGTCTTGATGAATCCAACTTAGTAGTTCCTTCATCCCTGAACCCCACTGCATGGTGCAAGGACAACAAAACTCTTTGATAAATATGTCCCCCTATGCGAATTTACAATTTCTGTTAATGGAGTTCCTTTTGATTCTTTCTGTTTGTTTATGATTACTAGAGAATGTTGTCAATTATCATCTCTGCTCTTTTTGCTAGCTATTGAACCTTTGCTACATTGAGGGGCAATATTTACCGATCTTTCATGCAAAGCAGGGCAGCTAGCAAAATTGCTGTGCTGTCTTGCGTGAAAGGGAGAGAGTGGAAATGATCTGTATTTTGAAAGATATGGACCATTTATGCTCTCTCCTTGCACTGGTGTGTGCAGCCTAGTGGCAACTCAGCCACCCTTCCACCAGATGCAGGGTTGCCTATGTTACAGGCAGGATTGTTTTTGTGTTGTAAGAGACACCTTTCTGCACAAAAACAATCTTCAAAGGCATTTTCCTCTTTCCATGTGTGCTGCAAAATGCAGCACACAAGGAAAGAGGAAATAATGAGGAGAAATAACAATATTTCTCCTTGTTACATCTCACTGGGGAAGGTGTAGCATGTTGACCCTTTCTCAGGTTTACTGGCTTCAGTAAATCTGGAAATGCACCAAATCCATGGGTGGATGCATGAGAATGGCGGTGCTCCACCCACGGAATGCCTCCCACCTTGAAATGTAACATCACACAACATAATCAAATGAGTTTCATTGCATTTCTTCACAAAGCCACCCTAGTCGGCAGAAATGGCACCTTGTATGGCTTTTTAAATATCACTGAAGCCTATGTGTTGTCCTTCTCCACCTTGTGTGATGCAAGAACACAACAGCTTAATAAATCTGGGCCTGAATTCTTAATTTAGAAATTATTAAGGTAATTAATGCTGGGGGTGTTACTCTGAAAATGATGCCTTATGCTGGTGGTCTATTCCTACTATTGACGACCCACTCACTAACATACTACATAAACTTTAAAATATAGCAAGTTAGGCTGGCCTTCCTGGATTTACTCTAAATGAAATAAAAACAGATTTTTCCAATTGAAAGTTTATTGTACTCCAGACATGCTAAATAATTCTGGTATTCTCCGGTGTAAAAATATGTGGATGTTTCTTTATTTAAATCTATTAAAGGTACTGTTGATAGAATCTGTGAACTTATGATGCTGGAATTTGAGAAAAGATCAATAAATGGGCTTCTCCATTTCTTGGAGATGGGGCAGAACTGAAGTGGGAAAATGGTTATTGTTCCAAAATTAGTATATTCGCGTTCTATGCTTCCCTTAGAATGTCCTTTTCTAATGCAGAAAATAAAATCTCCACGTTTCTTTGAAATAAAAATATCTTCTTGTATAAGTTATCATGTACTTAAAACCAAGATAAAGGAATTTAGGTATACCAGATTTTCAGAAATACCATTAACTGTCCTTGGTTATCATTCTCTCTCTATGGGCCTAGAGACTTGTATTCTGCTACGACACCTAACTGGGTGTTACTTGAAATAAAATATGATTAAGCCATTCCAGGACCAACTACCTTATCAATTTCCAATTCCCAATAGTAAGGTAAACAATGTATTGCCAATAAATAAAAGTACTTAGATTATCTTATTAAGGATGTGGCTCTATTTTCCATTTGAATTTTGCATATTCTAAGAAAGTAGCTCTTTGGTATAATCCTCATTTTAAATTAAGAGCTAATACCTCTGGAAATCTTGGATTGAGTCAGGTATCCCTTTTTTACATCACATATGCCAATGATATGTCTGTATCTTTTTATGCTTTGCAAGTTAAATACAAATTTTCATCTGGTATTTATTATAATCATGACATTTTATGAAATGATATGCTACATGTTTTCCAGAACGCATAACCAGTGGCTACAATTGGAGATGCAGTGCTATACTTCAATATATCTAAAACATCTGGTCATTTGGCGTCCAAAGTATATCAAAATGATATTAACTATATTTCAAATTCCTAAATAATTTTGCTGCATCTTGGGAAAAAAGAGTTTTCTTTTACTCTTCTCAGTTCTAACCAATACATACAATTTGGCTTTGCCATGTCTCAGGTCAATTACCAGTGGCCCTCTATCAGACTAACTGGTTTGTGCTTTATAAATATCATGGACTTCCGATAAATTATACATAGCTAATGATGACTTCCCATTATGTTTTTATTCTAAACTCGAAAGCAGTTTCCTGAAACATCTTTTATAAGATTACTCTTTTATCCTTGAATTTTTGAAGAATGCAAAGCGGTAATACATATTTGAATATCTCAGATAATATTGCTTATAAGATAATAATATATAAATCATTTGCTCTATCCTCCTCACTCCACGCAATTCAATCAAAACTGCTTTATCATTCTCATTTTGCCAGGTATTAAATCTATTACCACGAATTGGAAAATAATATACGGCCAGAGAGAAACTCTTCTGTGCTCAACAATAAAGGCCCTGAGCATGCACCACAAAGTCATTTGAACTGATTAACCCATTGTGTGATTCGGACGGCCCGGCCGTCCTACCTCACGGTGGGCGTGTGCTGACGACGGCCGGGGGCCTTCCGAATCCCACCCACTCAATAAAACCCCCGCATAGCGCAAACATTCGCGCAGCGCAGAAGGGGTTACATTTGGTTGCAGATGGCAAGACTTTGTTTTTAAAATGGCGAATTTTAAGAGGTATTGTAGCAGACCATCCACATCATAGCAGAGGTGCAGATAATTATACATTATTTTGTGGAACTTATATAAGAACCAAAAGGAAGAAATGTGGTTGAAGTACTATAATCAGACACCACAAGAAGCAAAGGCAGGAATTTATTGTTGCCTTTCACAGGACCACCATCAAGGTCCTACCTGCCTGCTAAACACAATGTAGGATAAGGCTGCTACTGAATCAACACTGATTGCCATTTCCAAAGAAGGAGAAAAAGGCACACTCATATACTAGCAAGCTCCAGCCACTATCCATGAGGTTTTTTGCTCAATTGGACTGTGCCTGAAAAGAGGAGAACTCAAGAAACTATCACATAAAGATCTCAATGTATTTCATGTATCTCTCCCAGTAAATCCAGTAACTCTCTTTCAATGCATGCAGGACACTTTCAAAAATGAGTTTGGCCAGACATGACCCTTAACAGCATAATGATCTTATTCAGTCCTAAGCCAAAGGATAGCTTTGGCCCTGAAAACTGAACCAAACCTCTGAATGCAGCCAGTGTAAAGTTACTTGCTTATATTTGATTATATTATAGTATTTCATGGTGGGTATTAGTTAATAAGAGACCAATAGCTGTAAGCTTGCTAATACTCAATTTATCTTGAATTTCCTCTTATTGATCTATACATTTTGCACCCGGGTAACACAACAAAAATCACCTTTGAAACATTTCAGATAGATTTCCCAAAATGATGTTCTCCAACTATAGGAGAGGAAAGAAAAGGCTTGACTGGCACACTCTGTTTCGAGCACTGATAATGGTGGGCTGGAAAGTGAACTCTCCTGCGGAGCAGGAGATCAGCGTCAGTTTTTGCCAGGCGTCAGTGTGTTTTCTTTTCTTTTAGATAAGGCCCACATAATCTACAGATCTGTGCTTTGCCTTACCTCAAAATGGCATAGGATTGGAGTAAGTCCAACCACACTTCTACCCCATCTCCTGTGTGTACCTATTCTTCCATTCCAGGTGGCCCTTGGGCATTTGATGGCAGCAGGTGAGAGTAATGGCCTAGCAGCTGGTACAGTCTATTTCTGTGGGTCTGTTTGGCTGGTGGAGTACAGTTACTGACTTACCCTTGTGGTTTTGGTTAATAAACCTCGGTTGCATGTCCTCTGTCTGAATGTTATTTTGGTATATTTTTTTAGGAAACAAGATTAGTGATTCTTCCTGGGTTGGGTGTGCATGGGTAAATTTTCACTAATCTTGCTGGCTTGATCGTATCCTACTGTCAAGCCTTGAGCCCAGTAGTGTCTTGCATGGTTGTTCAGTTTGAATGCTGCTATAGTCTACTGCCACACTGTGGACTACTACACATTCATGTAGTATTTGCAGGGTGTCCAGAGCCAGACTGGAGGCCGCTCTCCTAGGTCGTCTCAGACCCAGACGTGCGGCCGAATTTTGTAGGACTTGTAATCGCCCCAAACTTTTCTCGGTGGCCCCCAGGAATAGCACATTCCCATAGTCCATCCGGGAAGTAACCAGCGCATGAATCAAGGTCCGTCTGGCTGGCAGGGGGAGTAGGTCCAGCGTTTTATTCAGTGTTTTCAGAACACCAAAGCATTTACCGACTAGTCGTCCCATATGTCCCACATAAGACAGGGTGGGATTAACCCACACCCCTAGGTTTTTTGCTTCGTCACATGGTACCGGGGTGGGACTTAGACATAGCGGCCACCACTCTGATGACCAACTAAGACTATCTCCACCCACTATCAACACCTCCGTTTTAGAGCCATTCAATTTTAAGCAGTGGGAGTCCATCCAATTAGCCAGAGCCTGCATACAGGCCTTAAAGTTGGATGCTGTCATTGCAGGAGCTTGGGACAGAGATAACAGCAGTTGGGTGTCATAGGCGTATGATAATGGAGAAGTGCGGCGAATGTTGCCGCACTTCTCCATTTAGATCTCTGAACCTATTGGAGTCTAAAACGGAGAGAGAGCATTGCCTGTGTTCTCTTTCTCCTCCTCCGCGTTCCGCTTCCTGATCACTTCAGAGTCGGGCACGGGGAAGTCAAGACCGCTCTAGACTGCTCAACAATAAACCACATGCTACAGTCTCAAGCTCAAGAACAAATCGAAATTACAAAGCTGTGCTTGAGCCTGCTCCCAACTGAATTCAAATTCAGTGTGGGTCACTTGAGCATAAATGCTCATTGAGCTGGTTATTTAGACATACAAACACCACCAAGTGTCTAGTTAGATTCCTAATGGCTTCACAAAATGTTTAAATTAATTTGACCTAATCCCATTAAATCGTAGCAAATGCCATCCCTATGCTTGAAAACATGTTCCTTAGCAGAACCTCACCTTACCTGAAATAATATAAACCAATATGCCTCACATATGGTCCTCTCATAGCAGACTTATTCCCAAAAGGCCATACACCTGTAGCATACATGTTACGTCATACTCAAAGAGCAAATAAAAGCAGGACTTATCTATGCTGTGAGCAGCAACAAAGAAGGAAGATGGCTGCCACACAGGGAATCATATGGAGAATGGACTATTATTAGATTATTTTTCTTAGTTCTTTACATTGTGATGTTGCTGCTGTGTGTTTTACACTTAAAGAGGAATGCATAATATTGGGCTTCGTGCCTTGCCATAAAATAATATTCTCCTACTAGAGGAGAGGAACGTTAGGGTCTGACAGGCGCATTCTCAGTGGCGTAGCTAGGCCTCCTGCAGCCCGTGGGGGTCCCGGCGTTTGCCGCCCTTGGTGGCCGAATCGGGAAAGTAAGAGTGGGGGGTGGGGGTGCTGCCGATTCCTGCACTTGCCGCCCCCCCAAAACTTGTGCCACCTACCCCCTGTACCCTCTTGCTACGCCACTGCACATTCTACTGGAGCACTGATTGGGATGGTATGGGAAGTGCACTCTCCTGGGCTTCTGTATGCCATACCCCATTCTACCCTTTTCAGGGTTCTGAGGAAGATCAGGAATGATGGGGCAGAGATCTTTCTGGAGGCACGCTGTTGGATTTCCAGACCTTGGGGCCCTCTCTTACAATCCTTGCCACTGTGGTTCAGTTGTTCTGTGATTCCTTTCTCCAAGGGCCAGACTGGAAACCGAAACTGGCCATGGCAAATTGCTCGGCCGGCCTCCGGGGGCCGTGCGGCAAAGCTGTTTGCTAGGGCCGGTTTCAGACGATTTTGTTACAAGGGGCCGAAACCGGCCCCCGGTAACCAAAATGGCCCCACAGGGGACCAAACCCGGCCCCCACCCTGGTGGCCCACCGAAAAAATGCCCAGTTCCCACTACTACTAGTCCGGCCCTACTTTCTCCTGAGACTCTATTTGGGGCTGTGGACTTTGAAAGGTTAAGCTGCAAGCTAGAAGTTGTTCACAGATGACCACCCATACTTAAGCTGTACTACTGTCTTTCGTGCACCTTGTTTGAAGTGCTGATCATCTTTTGAAAAGGAAACAGAATTCTTGATTTTCCTCATGCTGGTTCCTGTTGGGTCTTGCTGTCTTCTATTTTCAGAGATAATGAATGGACATCAGTGCTTTTCGAGGGCTTGAAAATACAGCAGGTAAAATACCCAGCTTCTTGCTATTTTAGAAGGTTGTTTATCAAATGCCTAATGACCCATTCTGCTGTTCCCTCTGGTTCCTGCTTCTGTCCACCAAAGGCAGTACAGCATTCCTTTCAAATCATTAAAGTCAGCGGACCTAAGGTTTCTTAATGCCACGATGATTTGTTTTGATTGCCTTCTGAACATGGAGCCAGCTGGGTAAAATTGGTGTTTTCCTGTGGAGTAAGCCTTACATGGGTCTCCTAGCTGTGTTCCCTTAGCCTTTTTCACTGTCTACAGGATTTTATCTACCTGTATTTTTTTTTTAATCATTCCTAAAGCGACATACACCTCAGAGCCTATTCACAAATGGCTTTTTGTAGTACGTTTATTAGCACAAACCTACTTACGGTGGTCTCTGTATTGCCTATCTTTTATGTGCAGAAATTTCCACCCAACTACAGACATATGCTCACACGTTTTAGTAGTAAATGTGGGAAGGACAGGAAGAGTCACTGGAAAATGAGGAATACTTACTATTAAATGGACGCAGTTTAGGGGGGAATAAGGAGGGGTTAGGGGTTAAGGGACGTCTAGGAGGGGTGATATGCCCTTCACAAAGAGCAAGCCCATTCCTATTCACAAACTGCACTTCTACTTCCAAAGGTACTACAGCGAACAAGGACCCAAAACAGTAGTAAATGTACTCCAGATCAGACCCAGAGTAAGCCCAGCACCGCAATTTGGCCAACCACTGTTACTACACACTTTCCCACAGGAACTAATGGAGGCAGGGACCAGTAGCAGCCACTACCCAACGGTGGTGGTGGGGTGGGGGAGGAGAGAGGTGGGGTATAAAAAAATCATTGTTATTGGTCTGAGCACCGCGGTTCGGCACTCAGACAGGGGCTGGCTGGCTGTGCATGATCTCCATCCAGGCGATAATGCAGCCTGGGTGGAGAACATGCCAAAGTGTGCATGACTGTTTGGCCGTCCCCAAACAGTCGGTCAAACCATCATGCGCACTTAAGGTGCTGCCACCACTCCTCCCCTTGTGACGTGCAGAGCCCAGCCCCACCCGGCGCATCAACTGCAAACTGAATACAAAAAACAAAACGATAATAACATTCCGTTATTATCATTTTGTTTTTTTGTATTCAGCTTGCATTTGAAGCAGTGGGGCAATGCTCCCCCGCCTTACCGGAGGAGGCGCCACTGGCAGGGACTTAAATTATCCCTCCATAGGAAACATTGCACAATAAATGAATTCATTTCATCTTCTTACATTTTTTTATTGATTTGATTAATATTTAAATAATTATGAAATATTTTAAGAACCTTTTTAATTTAAAAAATAAAAGTAACTTTATAATAATTAATTTTAATTTAGTATACTACATTAATCATTTAATTCAAAATTAGGATATATGATGCTTCAGCAGTTTTTACTGCATTTTAAAGAACTGTATAAAAGTAATTCACATTAATATGTCACATTAATATGAATTTAGTTGAATAAACTTTTAACAATTTCTGTATGGTTTACCACATGAAGGTCTTCGTCCCTGTGGCAGAGATCTCTGCCCACATGTGAAAAGTTAGTAGTAACTTTAAAATTGTAAATGGGGTTCCAGCTCTGAATTCAGGGGGGAAGACATGTAATTCTACACTTCATAGTAAACTTACATTTGTAAATGGTGAAGCGCGTCTGCGGGCCTGTAACGGCAGAGCTCCTTTCCATGCCGGGGGGAACATACCTTTAATTGGCAGGGTAGTTCCAGCCTGATGGATTATATCTTACTGGATGTTAGACTGTGGCCACAATTGATTGCTATTAAGGTTGTATCTAGACAGGACGTGACCACAATGCTCTGGACCTTACGTTGAGATCATTGTGTACTAATTTACTGAGTTACAATAATGAACCCTTTGACAGGAGGATAGTACCTACTAATAACGGCGGTAGGCTGAAGTGGGGCACAGTAGGTGAGAGTGAAAGCACCCGGGTGCAGATTTATGAGGTTTTCACTTCCGCATTGGTAGCTGTGGAGGAAATAGGAGTTTCCCCCTATGACCCTTCCTCCTGGATGGACTTAGCTGCAATTCATATTTTCCACTCTTAAAATTGTTTTTAGTTAAGTCTAGGACTTTTCCTAACAGTGTTTTGTGGTATACCAAAGCCTGCAGGTTAGCTAGGTGGGCACTTATAGATGCCTTAAAGGCGGGGGTGTAGGATACAAATCCAGAGCGGAAGGTAATCTTATAAGTCTGCCATTTCAGGGGCCAAGAGAGACTGCAAACAGGCCAAATGAAAATCCATGCTAGCCACAGTTAGAAACAAAGATCATATATTGGCTGATAAGGGAGGGGAGACAGCCGCACAGATCTATTGTAATATTAGTGCTACTGCTTGGGTTGACCACTTCACACAGTTATATGGGGGCACTGTTGCTGAGGACCCTGTTTACCTTGTTGTGGCCTTTTAATATCAGGGTAAGGAATAGTCCATCTAAGAACAAGCAGGGAGGTATGGACACTAGCTGCAGGTTCCCTGGGCCAATGGAGACTCTTGCTCTCAGGGAAAGGAAGTGGGGCCAAGCTATCACTATGGATTGGCTCTTTTTGGCTAGAGAACGGTGGTATCAGGCCCATAATGGCCAGGGAGGCCGCAGGAGCGATCAACTGGGTTACCCAAGGCTAAGCGCCTGGCTTAGACAAGGTGCCAGGGGACCTATTTAAGGCTGATAATGACACTTGGAGTACTTACTTTACCCGGCTCTTCATTGCAATATTGAGAGGGTCTCCTATGTTCCCCACGTGGGCTGGAGCAGAAATCACCCAATTTTTAAGAAAGGCTTAAGATCGTCACCCTCCAACTATCGTCCTATTAGCCTAATGGATTCTTCCCAGAAACTCTTTAGCATGATCCTAATAGGTAAATTACAAACCTGGTGGATATGGGGGGATTGTTCACCCCATTGCAGGCTGGGTTTAGAATGGGTACTAGCACCATTACCCAAGTGCTTCACTTGCAACTTATGTATTGGAAACATTTCACCTTGGTGAGAGGCCCTATATACGTGGTCTTTGTGGACCTCCAATCAGCCTTTGACCTTGTGCCTATTGATGCCCTGTGGAAGATCATGAATGACCTGGATGTGCCCAAGTATCTTATAGATGTCATAAGGAGCTCTGCTTGAATAACTATGAGCATGTTACTTATGGCTCGTCTGGGGAACTAACTTCAGCTATTCCTGTTACATGGGTTGTCAGATAAGGATGTGTCCTTGCTCCAACTCTGTTTTTGTTATACATGACTGACTTGGTGGCTCAGCTAGAGCTATGTAACCATGACGCCCCTAGATTGGCTAACAGGAAGTTTCCAGTGCTCCTGTTTGCTGATGATACCCTATTGGTTTCTAAATCTCCTTTAGGTATCCCAAATCTATTAAATCTATTAAATCAGTTTGGTGTTTTCTGTGGGCAGAGAGGCCTTGAAATTAACCTCTCCAAAACCAAGTATATGGTGTTTAATTCTTGCCCATCAGTTCATTCTCATCCTGTGTTAGATGGTGTACCCTTGGAAAGAGTCCACACATTCAAAAACCTTGGGTTTTTGCTCACAGAACAATTTGGTTGGATGCCACAGAGCCAAAAGAATAGATTGAACCTGGGAGAGTATACTGGGGAGTACACTGGGGGTTTAGTGAGGGCCATTCGAGGTTTTTCTTTATGACCTATTTTCCCTGCCTTGGAAATGTACAACTTGCAAACCTTTGAAGCATCACTATATGGGGGTAGGTGGTACCTTGGGGCCATGTAAATGTTGATGATTTGGAATTAGTGGAGAACAGGTTTCTTCGCTCTCTAACTAACCTCCCAGTTAGCACACCACTTGTTCCGTTGCAACAAAGATCCCTTGTCCTCAAAGCTGGCCTTAGACCCCTGTTGTATTAGAGATGGATATGAGCATCCCCAAAATTATTGTTATATCTGTGGGCCTAGAAGAAATTCTGACTGTACCCAGCGCTTTAAGGATTCCATGGTTCCAGTTCATTAAACATCGCCTCTCTGAAATCGGCTGTAAGAACCTATGGTCTGCCCCTCAGAATGCTTGTGTGTTATCTAAATCTATGATTAAGGGCATTTATTGGTGATAGAGGAAGGGATATGTAGGAACAGGAGGGTGGGCTCTCTCACCACAGCCTTTCTGAAGTTTAAAGATTTTTTTCTTTTGGAAGGCTACTTGGATTGACCTATAGGTCAAGTAAGTCACGTTATGTGAAATTTCGAATTGGGACCTTGCCACTAAGCTCAATCAAGGCAAAATGGCAATAATCTTGTTCCAAGCTTGATTAGTACTGTCCCTTTTGTCCCGAGGCATTAGAATCTATTCAGCACGTCCTTATTTTTTGTCCTATGTAGCATGCATCTAGATGGAAGTGGATCTAGCCTTTATGCCGCAACCCTGGGAATCAGGGACTACAAACCTGATTTTAGGATGTTAAGAACTGATACATCAAAACCCTTGGTCTTTGCCCATTTTCTTTCCAATATGTGGCGGATACGCCAAAATAATGTAATCTCCTTAATTAAGCATTGGTTGATTTGCCACTTTTAATCTGTAGGATCTCTTGGTCAAATGTGTTTTTATATTAGCTCATATGTGCTTGGAATTTTATTGATGATATCAAATACACCTTATGAGCTATGCTGCTATTAGGTTAATTTGTTGCTTCTTAAATTAACAATTGTTTTTAATTCCTGTTTGTTTTTTAACAGTTTTATCACACTTGCATGTAATTATTATTCTGAGCTTCTATGGCAAGTTGTCGAAATAAAGATTATGATGAAATAATTAATAGCCAAATGTAATACATTTATTACAAAGCGGAACAGTAACTGTACACAAGTAGATTTGCTCAGTGCAAGTTTACCTTTGTGAATAGGCCACATAAACGTCATTACGCCAAGTCCTAGTCTTCTTTGTCATAGTGGTGGTTACCAATACTCCCTGCCCTTTTGGGTTTGACCACAGTGGCAAGAGTTTTTGCTTGGTAGTTCAGGACATCTATTAGGAGCTCCAAGGAGTTAAAAGAGCTAAACTAGGATGTATTTAAAACATTGCTTTAGCTTTATGATCTCAATTATGTCTATTAAAGGAGGCAAATCTCCGTTTGCATGCATTGGGATAGATGAGCGGAGTGAATGCGAAGACTGTGCCTCAAGCAGGTCATCGTATCAGCCAACACTGGGGAGCAAAAGAAATGGCGATCTGCCGCTGCTTCTCCTTACGGATTGGCATCTTGTCTTTTTCTCATGTCAATTATTTTCAAAGTCCTCCAATCCAGCTGGCATTCATCCATATTTGAAGGCTCACAAATGAAGTCCCCTGCTAAGTGGAAAATACATTGGCTTCCAAACCAGAGAGGACGGATTTGTGTCTCTGTAATGCCAGTTCTAAATGCTAACAAGCCAATGGAGAGGGTTCAGTAGCAGCCTGCCAGCTCATTAGCTTTCAGAGCTTTTCAGGGGGATCATGTTTCCTTCTCCGTTTCATGTCCAGATGAGAAGCTCCTCTACAATCCAACTCCTTCACACCACTGATAGTTCTGCTTCAATTAATGGAAACACTAGCACACACACTCACAACCCCAGAACACTCAGGGTCTGTCTCACCTGCTTCAGTTAAAGTCGGAGCCATTAACCACACATGGCTACCATCTTTTATGGTAAGAGGTAATAATAGTTATTGATGCATTATTGGTTCAAAACGGTTATATTACCATCTTCCCTCCAATCACAATTAGCAACTATATGACCTGTTATTCACAGAGAGCTGCAAAGGAAAAGCCATTTCACCAATAGATTTTTGATCCAAATTTTTTTTCCAAAAGTACCCTCTTCTCTTCCCCAGTTTGCATCAACATTTCTTTTAATTTTAACTCATTTCTGCCTTACTGGTTCAAGCTTTTTGTGCTGACTTACCATCCAGGACAATTTCCAGTACTTGCTGAATAGGCTGAACGGCTGCTTCGTGCAGAGGAAACCAGCCTCTCTCATCGGCTTCATCGAGAGCATAGTGGTGTTTCACCAAGATCTGCAGCTCAGATATTTCCCCTGAACAGAAGTAGAGAGGTCTCTCAATTTCACTGTGTTCCATCTACCTAGTGCCCACTAAATATTTGAGATGTCAGCTAATTTACCTTGTCTAACTGCAGCCACAATCTTTCTGTTGTCTTCACTGGCAGGAACAAACCTATGAAGCAGACAATGCAAAAAAAAATCACTGTTAGACGTCTCACAGGCCTTCAATACATAAGAATGTAGAGGTTATATTTTTAAGACACTTAACATGGAAAAAGCATGACTTGACTCGCAGGTTAATGCAAGATTCAAATCAATGTGGTGAACATATATTTAAACTATTATGGATATCTAGGATGTTTATTAATCAGAAAGGGCCCCTTTAGATAATACCTTTGTATACAAATACTTTCTAAATATGTGTGCTGGTTCCACACATGACTGGGCAACAAAATGTTAGAAGAATTGTCTGACGTGAAGATTGTAAAGACAGGTTGGCCATCACAATTCATCTATTCCAAATATAGTGGTCTTTATTTGTGGAGTCTGTGATTTTCTGATGGAACTATAATTATTTTCATATTTGGATATAGCAACAGTAATCATGGTTAGGGAACACAATCCATCACTTTCAGGGATTTGGTGGGGTGAGCTATGCTTCCAGGGATAGTTGGTCATCCACTAACAACTCTAGAGCAGCAATGTCGAACATAGAGCTAGGACGACATGATCTACGTCAGACTGTCAAGGAAACCTATACGTATGGAAATGAGTTTCATTAAGACTCCTTGTATGTCATTTTGTCTGATGTGTATATCTTGTAGCATGTGATGGATCTGTTCCTCCTCAACCTAAATTAGCCCCTGTAGTTAATCACTTGTTCATATGGCTTTTAACGTAGTACCAGGCTACTCTGTAGAATGTGTTGTTGTTGTGTAGTGAGGTGCAATTTCATGTATCTATCAGTGGATTAAGTGGCACAAGATCTTCTAAACTCAAGCTTTGGGTAGAGCCTTTGAGTAGGCATGCAGTCCATGCAAACTGAGGGATGACAGGTCCACAATCACCCTGGGCCTGTTTCAGAACCCTCTCCACAGACGGTATAAAGTTAAACCTTGAAATAATGTTCTGGGGAGAACACTTGGTGGAATTTACTTGCCAAATTGCTGATAGTTCACTAACAACCTGGTGCCATCTGCTTCAAACGGGTCAACAGGTCCAAACATATGAGCTTGATTTGTCAGCCCCATGACAACAGTTAGCCTTGCTAGGGAATATCTTTGAGGACAGAGGCGGGCGATAAACAATACTCTCTATTCAACCATGTTCCTTAGGATGACATGGACATTGCGTTCATCAGAGGAATCTTAGTAATGTAATGTAATGTAATGTAAATACCCATTTATAACGCGCGACAATCGCTCCAAGGAGCATCTAGGCGCCCAGAAAGGACCACCAGATGTTAGGTAGTTCCTATGCTTACTTGACCGAGACCCGAATTACACTAGGCTTTTGGCAGTCGTATCTTGTAGATTAAAGATCCAGGTTTTTAGGTGTTTACGTAAATCTATTTCTTTATCCAGTGATCTCAACTGGGGGGGAAGGGTATTCCATGCTTTTGCTCCCAGTACCGCCAGGGATTTACCCCCTCGAGTTTTAAGTCTGAAACTTGGAACGGTAAGCAGGTTGGCCGTTGAAGAACGCAATGCTCTGGTTGGGCAGTATCTGCTGAATTTTTTCCTCAGGTAAGATGGGCCCAAGTTGTGGACAGCTCTAAAAGTAATTAGGAGTATTTTGAACAAGACCCTTTTTGTAATAGGCAGCCAGTGTAATGCCTTAAGGGCTTTGGTTGCAGATGATTTTTTCGGCCACTTTAACACCAACCTCGCAGCTGCATGTTGCACCATCTGAAGTTTGTGAGTGACAGCTTTATTTGTACCAGCGTAGAGGCTATTACAGTAATCGATGCGTGATGTTACTAGTGCAACCGTAACAGTTTTCTTTGCTTCAAGGGGCAGAAGATCAAAGAACTTTCTCAGTTCCTTTATTACCCCAAAGCACATGCCTGCCACTCTAGCCGCTTGTTGTCTGAAAGACAGGTCAGAGTCAAAATGCACCCCCAGATTACGGGCCAAGTTGGTTGTATGAGGTGGTATTTCAGCTTTTTCTGGCCACCATAATCGTGGGATGAACTCATTATTTGGGCCTATAGGCATGATCTCTGTTTTGCCTGTGTTGCACTTCAGATGGTTTAGACGCATCCATTCAAAGGTGGCCGTTAGGCAACCTTTGAGATTTTCCTCCCAGGCTTGGTTATCCTTATCCATTATCAGGATAAGTTGTGTGTCATCGGCATAGGCTATAGCATCTATGCCAAATGACGAAATCAATTTTATCAGGGGTGCGGTATAAACATTAAACAGGATCGGGCTCAGGCTCGAACCCTGCGGGACTCCCGTCAACAGCGCTTTTTCACTGGAGCAGAATTCCCCCAGGGTCACCACTTGCCTCCTGTCACTTAAAAAGTTTCTTATCCACTCAAGCACTGTCCCTGTGACACCAGATGTTTTTAGCCGGTCTAATAGGATGGCATGTGAGACCGTGTCGAAGGCCGCTGATAGGTCTAATAAAATCAAAACGGCCTTCTTACCTTGGTCTAGGGCTGAGCGGATAGTTTCTGTGGTGAACAGGAGGGCCGATTCGGTGGAATGTTGGACCCTGAAACCTGCCTGGTTGGGGTGCCATGCATCACTATCTTCCAAGAAACAGGTAAGTTGTTTATTTACAATAGACTCTGTGACTTTACACAGGGCCGGAAGTAGTGAGATGGGTCGTAGGTTCGACAATGTGGTGGGGTCAGGGAGTTGTTTTTTTTGCAGTGGTTTCACCGCTGCCAGTTTCCACTCTGGGGGGACTTTGGCTGTAGACAGTGAGGTGTTGACAATGGCATTTATTATTGGGTTGGCGATGTCCACAATGAGGTGTAGGAGTCTAACTGGACAGGGGTCAAAGGGGGATCCGGATTTTGTTGCCAGAATTCCTCTTTTGGTATCCTCCAGGCTAACTGGAAGGAAGGTTTTCAGCTGCATGGCTCCTTGCCTCACTATATCCTCCTCTAATCTGGGCTCTAATATAGGAACATCAAAGTCCTTCGTCAGCCCCTGTACTTTTCCCTCAAAGAAATCTGCGATCTTGTCACAGAGTGACTGCGAGGGCGGGATATCCTGTGCTAAACATTTAGGTTTGTTAAAACCGTTGACAATTTTGAATATTTCTTTTTGTTTGCTGCTGGCTGTTTCTATTGCCAACGAGAAGTACCTTTTTTTTGCTTGTTTAATCAGCACATGATAGGCATTTTTTATCCTTTTGTATTTGCTACGTTCTAGGCTAGAGTAATTTTTCCGCCAGCTTCTTTCAGCTCTTCTGAGCTCCCCTTGTTTGTCTTTGAGATCTCGATCGAACCAGGGTGCAGATGTTTTCTTTCTACCCTGCCTCATTCTGTTTTTTCCCTGCCCAACTGTGCCTTTCAGATCATTCATCCATGTTCTGAAACTGATGGGATTTGCAGGTGCTACCAGCTGGGGTCTACAGTTCCTGGCTATGGTTATAAGTTCTGGGTGGGACAATATCGTTTTCCATTCATTTTAGTATTCCTCCGTATATGCTTAGGAAACTCATAGGACCGCACATTTTTCAAGTAATAATTTAGGCCTGAAGTCTTGTTCAGTGCAAAATATCACCCCGGCTTTCTCGGTTATAATTCTAAAGCACAGTCGCTAATCCAAAGCAGCAGTGGGTCTATACAATAGAAAGACATATAAAACGAAAATACGCGACAGCAAAGGAAAACATGTGAAACACTATATTGGTTCATTATGAGGTTTCAGGTAACCTGCCTGGTAACTCCACCCCCAGAGTAACTGATACTAAGGGCATTAGTAACACTGGAGACACAAGTTATAAGGGATTAGAAGTAGGGCCCTGAGGCACCCCTTAGAAATGATGAATTTCCAAGGCAATCAGTAATTCTGGTTACAAGAACCCTGGTTAGTCCTCTGTTTGCTCTCAGCATTTCTCCCAGATACTTTAACTGGTTTGAACCAGTGGGATCTACAGGTGAAAAACACCAGACCCACTGTGGGACTCATATTTATAACAGGACTTCAACTCTAGTAACCGGCTCCCTCAGAAATAAAGCACAACTCATAATCGTAATGCCATATTCACATAAAAATGATCAGTAAAGCAAAAAGTAAACAAGCACTTGCAATGCAATCAGTCTCGCCTTTGGAACCCTACATGAATTTAGCTATGCAGCCCATTAGCCTAGGTGCTGAAACATCTACTGTTCTTTAACATGGAAAGGAAAGTAAGCACCAAGCTGTAGGAGGTACGCCAGGTATGGGAACATATGGAGAGAAATATTGCCTTTCAGAGGGAAATGGTATAGTCCAAAGCTCTGTTTTTAATATAAAATCAGGGCCTTCGGTGTTCATATCACTGAAAATACAAGATTTGACAAAAACAATTGTCTACGGCGCTGGTGGAAGACAATTTCAATGGACTGGAATCTAGAGAATGCTAAAGTGATTCTGGTATTTTACTGACCTCTGCCGGTCGTTTTCTATCGAGAAAGTTAAATAGAGGCAGTTGCCACAAAATTTTAAAAAAGAAAGTCCCTCAGCAGAAAGCAACTCTGGTCTTTTACTGACCTCTACTAGTCGTTTTCTATCAAGACAGTTAAATAGAGGCAGTTGAACAGAAAAAAGTCCCTAAGCGGAAGCAGACACGTCCTAGGGCTGATCTCCCGATCCCACAAAGTACATACACATATAAGTATATACTAAAGTATATACAAGAGGTCTTGAATGCTCGACCTAAAAGGGGCCCTTTAACTACAGCACGAAACAGCTACAGCTAGCTTGTGATGACAAATCTGGGTGGCGAACAAATCCTTGAAACCTTCTTGGAGGAATGAAATGGCAGGATGGAGCAAATTTCGAAGCATTGAAACCTAGGAATGTCCAAGTGTTGTATTTTGCTTTCAGTGACTCTACCTGGGTTCAGAGAGACCAAAGAAAGGTTTGAGAGGTATAAGTAATGAAGCAATTTAGTGCTATAGTGTCAGAAGTGAATCTGGAATTAAGGTGAAAACTTTAAAGATTACACGTCAAGGCCAATGTAGGAGAAAGAATTTAATTTTAGAAATTGGACCCAAGCCTGTGACTGGGGACTATCAGGCAGTCTTTCTGCTCATGACGGCCATGCTTGTCATGGTCTCGAGCAGGGAAATCAAGCAACACCACGCCCTAAACAGCTTGGGATGAATCTTACTATGACCTGATGGCCCTGTGGTGGAAAGGTCATAAGAACATAGGTCTCCGCGCAGGGGCAGAGAATGCTCCATCACCCAAAGTCCAGGGCTTTCATCTACCCTGATTAGAGTGGGGGGGGCACCATTTTGGTGGGGCGAGAGCACTGGTGATTGTCAGTTGTACTCACGCTGTGCCAAACTCTAAATTAACCCTTTGGATATTTTACTTGGCTCTGGCTAGATTTCTTTAATCTGTTTATTTGACAACTGCTGTTCACTTTCTCCTGCTGTGCAAGAGGCCGTAATCAGAGGGTGACTACTTCTTAAAAGGAGGCACTAGTAATTACATGATTTCAATATGAGGTTTTAATTATCATAATTTTTTCAACCAAAGTGAAACTACGAGGTCAATGTTGTTACGTGAATTATTTGTTTTGACTTGTTAGTTTATATTTACACACATTAATACGCATGTAGATGGACACAGATTCGTCACTGCCAGTAAAGGGGAGGGTCTGAGTGCTGGATTTTTTTTTACTTCTGCAATTGAGACTTTTAGTTGAGCAGCTCTAAATGTGGGCATGCACACAAGGAGTTGCCACAATATCCTAGGGCGAAGTGAGAATATTCAGCAAACCCCACAACTTGTGGCAAGTGTGTTTGGCTAAATTTAAAACAGGATTAAATCATTCTAGGGTAATATTTTTGTACAGTCGATATTGTTGAAGTGAAAGTTTTGTGTTTATATATTTTTAGTCTATTTTTTTACGCCGATTTGCTATTTCTGTTAACTTCTTTTCCGGGAAGGAGTTCACACTTGAGCCTGCCACCAGTGCTAGTGGTTCTGTTCCTGAACACAGTCTATTTTCGTCTACAGCGTTCCTCCTTGGCCTTCTGCCCTGCTGCCCCTCCAGTCTATCCGCCGCTATCGCTGCTGGCCCTGTGTATGTGCATTGTTATGTGTGTTGCTGGACATTCAGCTGTCAAGCACTTAAAACATTTAGCTGTGCGATTGTTTCCATTTGCCCCCTTGCTATTTTTAGGTTGTTGTAACTTAGTAACAAAATTGTTTGTCAACTGGTAAGGCCCGCATTTCCCTAGAATTCTGTTTTACTAATATGTCAACACAATAAATTCACGGATATTCCGCGTACAGTGGAAACTCTTGTAATTGTGACGCTCAGTGCACGAGTTTGAAAAATATTTGGGAAGGTGACAACATTTGCAAAAGTTTTAAACGAGCCATCCAGTGTAGAGAATAAGGACAGCCCTCTTTACCCGTCCAGTCCTATCTATTTCTCGAGCAATCTCTAACAATAAGCAATCTAACATGTTGGTTTGTTTGATAATGTCACCGGGGGTTTGAGATGTGTGGTAATTGTGACAGCATTCACCGGATGGCCCCTTTAAGCTCCCAGGTGCCACAGAATGTTTCGCGAGTGTATTTACATCATTAAAGTTGCTCATAACACAGGCCCTCGTGCCAGTTGGAAGCACTCGTAGTCACTAATTGTTGAAAGGCATTTCTCGCTGGATATCAACTGGGCCTAGGAATCAAAACAAGTTTAGGCAAAAAAAGTCATATTCAGCCTCACATTGACCCCTGCGAGGTGTGGTACCAGAATAATGTTGTAGGGATATTGTATGACACGAATATAGAGCCCTAAATATTATTCACTAAACTATTGCCCAATTAGTGTTAATTATGGAAAATAGGCATGTCAAAAGAAAATAGAAGTCATGTATGTCACAGGATATTTCTGTATACAATATTCTACCATCGAATTCTCTGCTAGCAAAAAACTGAGCAAGCCGGATTCGCTTCATTGGGTTGAGGGGAAGGCCCGTGCCTCCCACAGAAAAATATTTAAAAAATCGGTTCAAATGTTTCAACTTGCAGAGCAATATTTCAGATATACTAGTTGAGTTCCTCAGCGCTGAAGAATCACAACCCATCTAGCACTAAAAGCAGGCCCACACCATGCAGCCCATCTGGAAGTGACTGAAAGGCCAGTGTGTCCATGCAAATGAAATGTGTACACTGGAACTGAAAACACTGCTTATTAAACCTCTCATCTAATGCCTGGATAATTAACTACGAGAGTGATTTTGTTGTACTGTGTCAGACACTGTTTTTAGTTGCTCTATTTTTCTCAAATGGGCACAACAATTGTGTACTGGCTGGCTACCATAACCCTATTTCACTTCCGAAGACATACTACCCTCATTCGTCCTTAACCACGCCTGATGTCTCTCAGCACAGAAGGGCCCTTTCGAAGCTACTAACTTTAGTATAAGGTCACCAGATTACTCAATGTCATTGGGACACTAGTTTTCCAGACCTGGGCTTTCCTTTTATCAATATTTGCTTTCAACTGTGTTACTTCAATTGGCTCAATGGAGTCAAACTAATCCTTTCCTATCCGGATTACATCGATTTGTTACATTAAATAATGGGCTGGAACACTGGTGTCCCAGTGACGTGAAGTCATCTTGTCACCCGTCTTTAGTATTCAAAGTGGGCCAGGGCATATCCCCTGGCAACCTTGCTTAATTTACTACACCCCAAACAAATCTACATTCTGCTACCAAGAAACTATTGATTAGCCAAATCACCATTTGCAAAGTCCAGGTTTTTATCTCTTTACCATCTTGCTCACCTACATTATTTCAACTGATCTGACCCTCAACAGGGAAATTTAGAACTTTCTTGAAGTGCCACCTCATGCAGTCAGAACAAAAAATAAAACAAAGGCTTAAGTAACGTTATTGTTAGGTGAAATACTCAGTAATAATGTAACGTTTTATACTCCAAAAACCACTGAAATTCACCACTTCTAGTTCTCTCAAGTAACCAAAACTTGGGCCCTGAGGTAACTTTTACTCGCGCCCGCCACGCACAGTTTTCTCATCAATAATTTCACTGCAAATGTTGCAGTGATATTATCAATGATGTCACAGAAGATGTAATGAATGTAATCAATGATGTAATCAGTAGGGTATTTAGCAGTGTGAGTTACAGTTAACCTAGGGCACAAGTGATACTTGAGATAACTATAACTCATGAATTTCAGGGTTTTTTAGAGTTTAAAATGTTACATTGTTACTGAACATTTCATAACGTAAATGTTACTTTAACCATTATTTTGTTCACTGGATTTCTAGGGTTTTTTAAACATAAAGTAAAATATAATTGCCATATATAAATTCAACCACCCTCCACGCAGTGGGGGGTTAGCCACAAGGCCCTGTGGCTAACCCCCCTAAAGGAGTCAAATCCCACACTGCGCAGGGCCTTCAGGCGTGCACTGTGGGTGACCAGACCAGAACCTGAGGCCAACAACCCCCATGCAGCCAACCCCACAGTGCGCACGGCCGGAGGTTGGCCACATGACCAGCCCCTCCAAAGGCAGCCAACCTCATGCAGCACATGCGCAGTAAGAGTTGGCCACAGGACCTGGCCCTAGGGACCCCATCCACCATGTTTTTTTTTAAGGGGGAGGGGAGGCCACATGACCCCCCCCCCCCCGCCAAGCCTAATATGGCCCAAGGCACTCTATCCCCCAGCCCATATATATTTTAAAGGGGAGGATGTCCCTCCTCCCTGAGCCTTATTAGGCCCTTGGGACCCCATCCTACAGGGCCTTATTTTTTTTTAAAGAGGAGCAGGCCACATGGCTCCTCTCACTTAAAAATATAATAGCGTTCAATTATATCCGCAATTGGGAGCCTCCTGGAAAAGACATCTGTATATATAGAACAGTTCTTATTCCCATTCATAGAGACTTTAGCATCATTCATACGAGACAGCATAGATTGCCTAAAAAAAATTAACCATCTTCCCTGGGAACCAACATACACACGGGTGACATTGGATGTACAATCACCGTACATGAGCATCAGTCATAATGATGGATTGAAGGCAGTAGAAAATTATTTTAGAGCAAGACTTTTGACCTTATTTGAACATAATAGAATTCTTATCAACATGATCAAGTTCTGCCTAGATTTAAAAAAAATTCTGTTCAATGGTGTCATGTATAGACTGATCCAGAGGACTGCCTGTTTTGCCCCCAGCTGTACCAATTTGTGTTGTCGGCTGGTGGGAGGACCAGGAGTCCATGGACTCCCAAATGGAGGGGTTCTTGGAAAACATTTTCGTATGGCTTTGTTTTATAGACAATCAGTTTTTGATCTGGGAAGAGACTGATGAGGAATTATATACGTTTCGAGACTGAATGAGAGCAATTTCCTTCTGTCGTTCACCATGCCTTACAGTACAACAGATATTGACTTCCTAGACATACATATAGATGTTGTAGAAGAGGGGTCAGTAACTTCCCTTTTTAGGAAGGAGGCAGTAGGGAGCACAGTGTCACATATCCTTAGTAGCCATCCAAATCACATTAAATGGAACATCTCCTGTTGGGAGTGGTGAGGCTGAGAAGAAATTGCAGCACAGATGAAAAGTTCAAGGAGGCCCAAAGGGATTTACTGTAAAGATTTAGGGCCAGGGGATACCACAATAGGGTCCTATTAAAGGCAATGGAAAGGATTAATTTGTCGGACATAGAATGATTACTCTATGAGCCAGAGAAGCCAGAAGTAACACCCTTGGGAAGAGAGAAGGGAATCCGGAAGAGAATCATCATCATTACAATCTTTAATATGAAGTATAGGAAGGTGTAGAGAACACAAAGAATAACTGTGGGTCTAAGACGATGAACTATGTGACCACTCAGTAGTTAGAGACTCAAAGGATCAGACAATTTGAAAAAGTTTAGACGCAGGCCTGATGATCATTCTGTTCTGTTTCAATTTATGCATAGACCTGTTCTATCTTTTAATAACATAATTTGTAATTAATGAACTTCCCTGTCGGTAAGTAAACTGGTCATCGGGGATGATGTTAATGTTAATGCTCTTTTGTCAAACAAGGCAAACTTGAACAGCTCATGTTTTAAAGCATTTCTTCTTTGTTGGGACTCTAGGTATCTATATCAGATTTGCTGCGACTGGTTTGTCAAGTGATTCAGAAAAGGGGGTGGTGATGAACAGAGTGTCTGCATTAAGCAGACCTCTCTTACCCAGCCCAAAGATCAGGGCTTGATCCATTACCGTTTTTTAGCTCACTGCACCATCCCAGCTCAGAACCTGGCTACATGCAAATTAGGGGTATCTAACATAAGTACGAGACTATAGCACAATGCTTGCCCTATATAACAATAGGTGTCTAAGTCTGCCTCACTTGACAAACTAGTCGCAGCAAATCTGATATAGATACCTAGAGTCCCAACAAAGAAGAAATGCTTTAAAACATGAGCTGTTCGAGTTTGCCTTGTTTGACAAAAGAGCATTAACATTAACATCATCCCCGATGACCAGTTTACTTACCGACAGGGAACTTCATTAATTACTAATTATGTTAGTAAAGATAGAACAGGTCTATGCATAAATTGAAACAGAACAGAATGATCATCATGCCTGCGTCTAAACTTTTTCAAATTGTCTGATCTTGTGAGTCTCTAACTACTGAGCGGTCACATAGCTCATCATAACTATTTTTAATATTCTATACAAATAGAGCGGTGCTTCATTGTCCTGAGCTGCTTGCCAGGTGAGGAGAAACACGTTCCCCTTGAATCTAAGGTGAGCCTATGACACTTTGAAAAATAGGTCTTAAATGTAGGTCATTTGACCTTATGTGATAAGAACAATACTCCAGTAAATATAGTGGTAACCCATACTAATGATGGTTTGTTATCCTATTTTGTTCTTGTGTCTGTCTGTGTGTGTGTGCTTTGGCGATTTCACAACTGGACCTCTTCCAACTAGCAAGGAGGAATACCAGAAGTGAACAGGTGACATTTATCATTGTTGTTCACTATTATTGTTTTTTTAGTTCATCACGTAAGAGCAGTAGCAATTAAGTTTATGGGTCCTGAAGAAGCGGCAGGTACCATCTTGGACCTTTAAATGTCCGCAGAAACATGTCGACCAGATAACCCAGTCAGAAGTTATTTGTTTGAACCATCTGACTTTTTTGCACTCTATTGTTTCTATTGTTGGAAGTGCACAACTCCAGAATAAAGTTATATTGCGTGCACTATCCAATTTTATCACAGACACATTTCTTTATCACTATTCACAAAACACATATGCACTGCTTTCAGTTACGAACAAACACCATCCACCTATCATCCTGTATAAATAACACCATCAAAAACAAACATCTCCTAGTAACATCTTTGGAGATGGTTAATACGGACTACCTACTGTGAAGTAGACCATATGATGAATAGGGCGGTACAGGAAGAGTAACTGATGGACATTTTTTCACAAAGGGTAAATGTCCAGTAATCTGCTTTAATTTGAAGCATATATATGGTCATATTTACACACATATAGCTTTCCCTTCATCTTAGACCCACAGTTATTCTTTGTGTTCTCTATAGCTTGCCAGGGGGATTATAACTGTGCTGAGGTCGTTAAACATTCCCTCGGACCCTCCACCTATCTTTTTGTTTGTTGTAGTATAGGAAGGTAGCCAACATCTTAGCTGGAAATTGGGAGATTCTAGGAAGGAAAGAAGCAGTCAAGGCACATGGCAGGGATCTCCCAACATCACATACCGTAGGAATGCAAACATTAAGGACATAGTGGTCTGAAGTCTTTTTCAATCAGGAAAATAGAGCTGGTGGACTAGGTGGAGAGCCTATGGTGTTCTATTCATGTAATGACTGCAAAGCATGTAATGTCTTATGATGTCCCATTTCAAAAGAAACCCTACGAGATCAGTAAATAGATTTCCTGTAGTACGGATCATGTTGTATATTGCAAAGAATGTGCCTGCTGTAAGAGATATATAGGCAATACGACCTTCCAAGTTAAAAAACGCGTAAACGCATCCTAGAACATAGGATTGCCATGAACAATAACGAAATTTCCAGTGGCTCGTCATTTTCAAGAAAGACTGGGAGAGACTGGGAACATATGAGATACTATGGCCTAGACAAGGTTAGTAAGCATTAGAGGGAAGAGGACCAATGTTTGAGGCTTCATAGGTTGGAGTCTGAATAAATTATCAATCTGGAGACCATGGAGCTATAATGCTTCAATATGAGTGAGGAACTAGCGGTACATTTGGGTGAGTATTGGACTGAGACCTGGCTGGGGTTTCCCTTTCCAACAATCCCCTGAATCACTGAAACAGAGATATGATTGATGGGTAATCGTCTTTTTAAATTGATCACATGAAATTATCCATTTCTTTCTTTATATCTGTTCTCGGTTCTTTGTTTGATGCTAAGTTTCACCTCCTAAACAGGGTTTGTGAAAGATTGGATGATTCTTTTCCCTCTACCCAAGACATCTACCCACTAGGGTGATAATTACTAAGGTATATAGGGAGCAAGGTGTGGAATATGATAAGATGGAATTACAAATGAGAAGGGGCATGCAAAGAAGGAGTAGTGTGAGGATACCATTATTACCCCTGTATTCAAGGGCAAAGGTTTGCTTGGGAACTGAAGCATTTAAGTGGCTATATAGAACTGTTGGTGAATGAGTGGATGTGTATGTAGATTTTGGAATTACTGAATAGGTTGTTCTAACTGGTATTGGTATCTCCATTTTTTTGAAAATGTTAGTTTCTATTTTTGAAGGTGTATATCAAAGGTTACACTACGCTGAGAGGAGGTCTGCCACTCTTTCACAAGGATGATGTCATCAGTGATGTCATTTGAGATGTCATCAGTGATGTCATGAGTGATGTCACTGACCATGTCATGAGTGATGTAATATGTAACGTCATCAGCAGTGCATTGCGGGCGTGCGAGTTATAGTTAGCTGAACTAACTATAACGGGGGAATTTCAATGGTTTTGTATGAGTGAAATGTCCAGCTAACTATAACATGTGTGAAACCTATGTTTTTTTCAGTGAATTTCTAAGGTTTCTTAAATGCTAATTCCTAACGATAACGGGCTGAAACCTATGGTTTTCTCAGTGAATTTCAAAGGTTTTGTTAATGATAATTTTTAAATGTATTAATTGTTATTTTTTTTATACAAATTTACTACATTGTTTTAAAGTATTTATTTTTAGATATTTTATTTTTTTAAATTACATTACATATTTTTAATATAAATTGAAAAAACAATGTTTTTAAAAATATTGAAATTGTAATATTTTTTTAAAAAAAATGTTTTTAATGTATATGGTGGCCGTATGCATAGCCTATGTCCTTCTGCTGCAACTGCCCTTTCCAACGCTGTATTGGGTGTTGTGATTGGTGCTGGGGTTACTGAGATTACCCGCCTCAAAGGTTTGGGCTCTCGCTTTATAATATTAGTATGGATTAAGTAGAGAAAAAGGGTATGAAAGAGTGTGTCCGGACTTAAGAAAAAACTCTCTTCTTCGATTTCCATCTGTGTATCCTGACATGCTGCCGGAATGCTGGATTTTCCTGAGGCGTAAGGACTTTGAATTTTTCTGAACTTTAACTTTACGTGAATGAGTAAGGAGTCTTTAGATGAGGTTAATAGCTAGAGAGAATAGGGAGATGAACTTTGGGAACTAATATGTCTTTTGCTAATATTCGTGCCCTATAAATCTCAATGATAATGTGCTTATTTCCTGAGCTTTGATTTAAATAAAATATAAATGTATGAGTTAAATTCTTTCTTTCTCTTAAAATCTAATTGCATTAAACAAATTTATAAGTGAATAAATAAAGGTCATGCTAGAAGATTTTTCTTTAAATAAACATTAGATAAATGAAGAATTAAGCGGGTCTTGTTCATCCTTAGCCTAATATTTTACTAGCAGAATCATAGACCATTAAATGGTGGTGTGTCTGAATAAATTGTCTCTTTGATAAAACCATGGTAAACAATTTAAACTGCAGGTGTACATATTATAAATATTTAGCTTAATTTAGACACTCCGCTATGATTCAGCCGCTCTCCTTTGAGTCTCACCAATCCATGAAGTAGAGAAAAGTGTGTATGAGTGACTCGCAGTGTTATGGGCCCCACTGATGAGTAAAATGTGTGATTTGAAACTTCAGGGAAAGGTGACGAGGTTTTAGAAGATATTTCGGGAGTAGCGTGCATCCGTAATTAACTTGGTAGCAGAGCATTGGTTGCTGTAGAATTAGCTAGGATAATGTATAAAGCGATGTATACAGGATTTGATGTACAGAATTATGACTAACATCTGTTGAGTTTGAATTATGTTATATGTAGTCTGGAGAAGGCTTCCGGAAAGTGTGGGAAGCTGGTAACTCTGTCTGCAGGCAGAGGAAGTGTGGCAAGTGAAGTCGCACATCGCATAGTCTGTTTCAAAAAGTAGTGATATTGTCGAATATCACAGGTTTAGGGACTTTGCGTGTTAAAGCATAAATGCAGAGAGAGGGCAGTCTATAAAATCTTAGCCTTCAAGTATAGGGATCATTGTGTATCCTGATTTAAAACTTACTGCTGAGAGAGTAATAGAGCTTAACCCGAGCTTGAGAGACGGGTAAGGTAGAGGGATGTGGTACTTTATCGTCGAGTTTAAAATTCTGTGGTAGAGAAGAGGTAAGCGCTGTCTACTGGAAATACAGAATACTTGTGTGATTGGGAAAACTATCACTTTGGTTTTGCGAAACAGACGAATGGAGTTGTTTTATGTAGTTACTAACCGATTCAGTTGTATAAAAGTGTAAATACGGCTTCTCGACAAACCTTGTAAAGGAGGGGTCAGTCGAAGCTGAAAAAGATATGAGTCATTTTGTGTATCGATTTGTGTTTGGATTAAGACCAGAAATAGGAGACATGATTAAGCATAATTTGATGGGATGGCAGTCATGTTCTGTAGATGAGGTATTGAGACATGCAAAATACTGTAGCGATGACATTGAAGTTAAGCAGAGAAAGCTCAAAGAGAAAGCCAAGTGGGCACAAGTGAAAGTAGCAGAACATCAAGTAGCACAAATGGAAAGCAGGATTACAGACGGGAGCCAAGGGAAAATAAAGGGAAATTTCAATAAACCTTAATTAGTAGGGAACATAGAGGATCTTAAGAAAGAATATCCTTGTCATAATTGTGGCAGGATAGGGCATTGGAAAAAAGAGTGTAAGTGTCCACCAAGAGTTAATCCTGAAAATGCATCATTGAATCCGCAGGTGCAGAATGAGGTAATACAACAACCATCGCAACAGCATCAGGTAGTTACTCAGTAAAGTCAGGTGCCACAACCCCCACGACCACGCAGTGTAAATCTGCAGAGATACAGTGCAGAGACAGGATTCAGCAGAGGCGAACAGGTAAACCGATCGCCCAGAGTGAGTGTGAGTCCTCAGTATTGGTTAAAAGAGGATGGCGGGAGTGAAACGGATGATAGCTTCTGACGGTACCTGAGAGAGGAAGAAGAGTGTGTGCTTGGAGCCGCTCTTGAGGTAGATCAGTCTGGTCCGTTTGTGAATAGAAAGGTGAATGATGTAAAAGTAACGTTCCTAGTGGACACTGGTGCTACCCGTTCTACTGTTAGATCAGTGGAAGTTCAAAACCTTCCTCTCTCTGGAGATCAAATTCAAGTTTAGGTGTAGCTAATAGGCAGATTAAAACTTCCTTAACAAAACCAGTTGAAGTAGAAATAGGAAATTTCAAAGATATGCACCGATTTGTGGTGTGTGACAGTAGTCCAGTTAACCTGTTAGGCAGGGACATTCTATGTAAAATGAACTGTGCCATATATTGTTCACCAGATGGCATGGAGCTCCAAACCACAGATGAAGATAGCTTGTATAAAATGACCATGTCAATGATAGAATCAGTAAGAATGAATTGCTTCCTGTGTTTGATCGAAAAAAGATACCTGGTGAATTGAAAGAGACAGTAAAAGAGCAAGCATGGGACTTTACAGGAGAAGATATTGGATTAATGAAAGATGTAGATCCTATAAAAATGTTTTCAAAGGAAGGATTGAGTTATACAAACATTCCCCAATATAAAATGACAGCAGACGTAATTGACGGAATAACACCAGTAATAAACAAGATGATTGAACAAGGCATTTTGAGAGAGATAGAAAGCAGCCCTTGTAACTCACCGATAATGGGATTGAAAAAGCCTATCAGAACATTTAGAATTGTACAAGATCTTAGAACAATAAATAAGATTGTTGTCCCATGTTGTCCGATTGTACCAAATCCAGCAGTAATTCTATATCAAAGTCCACATGATGCAGAATGGTATGCCTTGTTTGATCTGTGTAATGCGTTCTTTACGGTTCCATTACACCCAGAAAGCCAGCCAATATTTGCGTTCCGGTTCAGAGATCGCATTTCGGCATGATGCCGAATACCTCAGGGGTATACTGAGAGTCCATCTATTTTTCATCAACTGTTAAAGTACTCATTAGAAAGTTTGAGCATGCCTGGAGAATCTGTATTAGTTCAATATATTGATGATCTGTTAGTGGCATCAAAGACAAAAGATGAATGCATATCAGATACTATTGTATTGTTGAACCATTTGGCAGGAGAAGGGCATAAAGTGTCTCCATCGAAATTACAATTTTGTCAGAAAGAAGTGCAATACTTAGGTTATAAGATTGCTAAAGGAACTAGGCACGTCACTGCAGAAAGAATCAAAATGATACAAGGGATGCAACCACCAAAAACACAAAGACAAGTTAGAATGTTCTTAGGAATGGTGGGTTACTGTAGACAGTGGATTAGTGGATTCTCACTAATAGCAAAACCGTTACAGAGACTAACTAAAGCAGACATCAGAGACCATATCGAACTAAATAAGTCTGAATAGAAGCATTTCAACAGCTAAAAACAAGTTTATGTGAAGCTCCAGCTTTAGGAATGCCTGACTACGAAAAAGAGTTTGAGCTGTATTGCAGTGAGCGAGAAGGGTGTGCATTGTCGGTATTAATTCAAAGACATGGAAAACTGAGTAAACCAATTGCGTATTTCTCAGCTGTGTTGGATCCAGTTGCAAAAGCCTTGCCAGGTTGTCTGAAAGCAGTAGCAGCAACAAGTGTGAGTTTGGAACAGAGTGAAGGAATAGTGATGGGATTTCCTGTGAGGGGACTCCGCCGGGACTCCGTAATAGGATCGTCCTCCATCGTAAACATGTGGTAAGGACAAGGGGTAGTTCTGGTTGAGCGAGTGGACCGAAAAAGGATCCTTTGAAATGTAGCTATCTTTGGTATGAACTTACTCCGCTCTCACAATCAGAGTATCCCCAGCTCCTAGTGACCCTTCACTGGAGTACTAAGGGCGTAACACAGGAGCTGACTGTGTTGGTCTTCAGGAGTTGGCAGTGGAGAACACGCAATGTACCTGTGTGCACCAGGTAAGTGGATTGTTTTGATGGTTTTTTTGGCACGCACTGTTGCGCAGTGCTTTTGGAGCATTTAACTGTATTTGGTGGCCAGTGTACCACGGAGAATCTTGGGGGTCTGACAGGGCAGCATTGTGGCTGCATGGGTAGATGCTCCACGGACTTGTTTTGTGAATAATAGAGACATCGATCGGACACCCCATGTGGCATGTGTGGTGCGCACCCGACCGGACTGGTCTCGGGAAAGCCTGTGGCTGTACCTGGATAGCCTTGGGAACACATCTGAAGCAGTGCTCTTTGAGGGGGCTTAGTCAGAATAATCCCAAGAATGAACCAGGAAGGCTGTGGGATGGTCTGTAGGACAGTCTGTGGTTATACCTGTCCGGAGGTCTCTTGGTAGTCTTTGGACTGCCTGATTTTGGTATCTGTTGGTCTTGAATCTTAATTTGATTGATTCTCCATGAACAGGAGTCAACGGGCTCTGTTATCAGTTTGGAAAATTGTTGGATATCCATGTATGTATACATTGTTGTTTTGGGGTATTTAAGTAGTGTGATGCTGTATGTATTTGTGAATGTATGAGCGAGGCTATGATTGGATGTGATTTTTATGATCGAATGAAGCATAAGATGTATTTGATTTTTGTTTATGAATATGTGATGACGATAATAATGCTGTGTTTTAGCAGACTGCGTTGTTTTGGGTGTTGTTTCCGTCCCAATGACGTCTTGGCTGAGAGTCAACCTGCCCCGCCTGAAGGCAGCCAGAGTCATGATATGTATGTAAAGCATGGTATTACACCCCTTTCGTTTAATGCATTGTGGCTGTGAATGTGTGAGAGAATAGGAGAAGTGAAATTGTCAAGGAGTGAGTTTAATTTGGCCTCATCGCCATCAATGCGTCGCAAAAGGTAATTGAAAAGGGTGTAGCTAGAAAAAGAGCACCCCCTGTGATTTGATGATAACTTGATGTACAAAAGTACTAATGAAAAGTAAATATGGACAGATCAAAAGTTTAGATAAAAAAAATATATTTTTTAAATAGGGTTAATTATTGGAGGTTAGAAAGAATTATGAAGGCTTTTTGTCTTTGATAGCTTCAGAGTAAGGAGAAGGTGGGGGCTAAAGAGCGCAGAATGCGATGCAGAAATCGAAGGCAGATTTTGACCTTGAAGTCTGTAAGGTGGGGGGTAGAAATAGGAGCGAATAAAACAGGAGGTGGAATCACTGCTTAGAAAGCTTCTATGACATGAAAATGGGTAATGCTTGCAGTAGGTGAGCCTTGGAAAGAGGTGGGGGCCAGGAGTGCTCGCAGTGGCTGGCTAACAGCCCAGAAAGTTCCGAGCTGAGGTGCTATTTTTACCTTTTCTGATAAGATAGGACGGCCGAGAATCGAAACTTACGGAGCCCTGTCTGTTCCCATATTGTTCAAGACAAATTTGAAAAAAGGGTGCTGTGAAAAAAAATGATACATTCGTATTTCTGCTTTTGAAAAATAATTTCCACGTAGTTGCCTTCATTTAAAAAGAACTGTTGCATTAGTCTTAGACAAAAAGTAAGACGAAGCTCTTTTTTTGAATTTTGTGGGCTACATGCCTAGGTAAAAACAAAGAGCAAATTAAGATTTATTTTTCACAGGAGGAATTGTGGCGCAAGGGAAACACAGAGTGTCTGTGAAAAAGTTTTACTTTTAGAAAGTCAAAATTAAGGTGGCTTAACATGCTTACATGTTTTAGTTATTGCAGAGTTGACAAGATGGTTATAGTTAAGTACCACTTTATGTTTTGTTAATGTGTGTTATGTTTAGTCTCATGATTAAAAGTTACAGTTGATATTTTTGTTTGTTATGTGAAGTGTCTCTCTTTTGTGTGTTGTGTATGTTTGCTTCTGCCCACAGATCATTCATTGATTGTTCTGGGTGGTTCTCGGGCTGACAAGACTACAGTTGGACACGTGATTTGGTTTGACGAAGACGTCATAGTTGTGAACAGATAATGGTGAAATGAGCGCCCTGAATGGCTATAGGCAGGAAATCAGGATGAGAGAAGACTAGAACGGACTGAGAATGTTATAGTAAGTGCAGAGAAGTAGTGAAAACACAGGGGTCAACAGCAAACGCAACAGCGATGGTTCATACCACAAGGTGGTGGAACGAGTGTTCAATATGTACCTGTGGGACCTAAACAATTTGCAAATTGCAAAAAGGAGGATGCTGTCAGCTGTGTGTTGAAACAGATGTGTTTTTGAATAACTTATTTGGAAAGGAATGTTCATGAGTTTTTTCATTCTTGTGCATTTTGTCTTTCTATGAATTGTTCCTGCTGTTCCTGTGTGTCTGAAGCGACACAGTAAGTTGTGCCGACAGCCGGTCACCACTTTTGTGACCTGTTGTCAGAGGGGGGAGAGGAAAGTAAGGAAATTGAATATTAATTTTACGCCTGACAAATTAAGCAGACCAGAATATTGGTTGTTGGGTTGCAGGTTCATTATGCATAAAGTGCATGACATAGTGTTGTGCGTCACTGCTCATTTACATATGATATTGTAATTTGTCTATGCTTTCTGTGCTTGGTATACAGCAAGTATACCTGATGGCTTGGCATGTGTGTTTTTATTTTATGCATGTTTTTGTTTTACGCTTTCACTTTTAGTACTATTACAAGTTCCCCTGTGTTGTGAGGGGATGGTCATGACGACGCCCATCGCTACGCAACAGTTGGTTGGACTTGTTCTGGTTACTAAATTTCACAGATATGATATTTCATGCTGTGAACATGACAGACAACACTTCACCAGTGCATGTCTATTTGGCTATAGTAGTATTGAAGAAAAAAAAAAGAAAACAAAAGAGATATACAGGATTAAAAGTGTGTCACCTACAGTTAGTCATGTTACTGCCCCTTCCTTTAAGGGACGAGCAGCCTAGATTGATGTTCCCTGATTGGACCCTAAGGATGAACTATAAATCTGTGGCTCTTGCTAAAGGTGACCTAACTTTTCTCATGATATTGCACCTCTAAATGTAGTCATAAGAGACACCAAGAGTTTCTTATTTGCTGTCCTGAGTAGCAGGGCTGTGATTTTAAGTGGGTATAGTGCCCCCTCCAAACAGGTCATGAGGGAAAGGATAAATTGTAGATCAGACACCAGAGACCTGAGAATTGTTAGACTAGGTTGACAGGTATTCTCAGTGATCATGAGGAGACATTTTTAGCCTGTGTATTGCATAGTGCACCTGAGGCACAATTATTAAAGCGAGGTATCTGCATGCCCCTGATAATTTGTATAATGCATTTTCCCTTTTGAGGTGTTCTAGATAAGGAATGTAGGAACACACAGATCTAGTAATTCAAAAGATGTTTACCCCATTAGACAATGCCACTATGTGTGAGGACATACATTCAGATAGAATTCCCATGCAGCTCTCTGCCCTTAGATGGCAGAGGATAATGCTCTCACATTGAAGTTAGTGAGGATAACGAAGAGTACCCAATTGAAGAGACTAGAAGCACTGCCTTTGCCTTTGTATCCTGTGAGAGTGACAGTGCATTCTAGACCAGAGTTGTCCCATGGCTTCTGGCCACTCCCTTGAAGATTGCAGGCCACCTGCCTGCAGTCCCATTGACAAATACAATGAATTGTTTTTGCGCTAATTTGAAGGAAACAAGAGTTGCAGTGCAAAAGAGCAAAAGAAAAAGGATCCCTGTTGTTGACGGCAGGGCTGGTTTGAGGCTTCAGATTTCTACCTGTCATGTGCGGGTAACTTCTGACAGCGCACGGTCCCTTGAGCCCCTTGGCCTAAGTTTTGACCACCCCCCCTCCTTTTCTTTGCTCCAACAGAAGGGCAGTGCACCGGAGGATCCAAGATTGGCAAAAGGCCCTACATTTGTGGTACCCATGTTGAAAGGAAAAATAAAATTAAAGAGCAGCCCAAGCATCCTCTGACACTGAATAACGAGTGTTGGAGCATGAGAGTGTTGCTAAACCTGAAACTCTGTTGCTCTTTCCTGATTAAACAGTACATGGGTCTGCACGATATGATCTGCGCCCACGACCAACGAAGAGCACGATATCTGTAGTGCCTGCCGCAGAGGAGAGACACTGGTGGACTGCCTTGAGACATTGAGACTTTCGAGTGAGCTGTGAGTGTTTGGCAGGAGGGCACTCCAACAGATACTAAGACGTACTATTTTCATGGAAAGGTCTGGATCGTGGGCCCTACGCGGAAGAAGACAATGGAAGCAGATTTGATGTACGATAGAAGCCTACCAAAGAGGCTTAAAATGGACTTTGGGCATAGTTGCACAAGCGATTCCAGTGCAATTGTATAAAGTGGGTGTTAGATATGTTCCCATATGACTGAATTGCCATGGAAGAGGAAGTGGGATGGGTATGCCCAGACATGGGTCCCTTGCTCACTAAGCCACTGGAGTTAAGCTATCCTAGCTGAAGACGGCTGATAGCCAGAAACCGGCTCTAGAATACTTGATTCCGGTCCAGGGAAGACATGGCTTGGCAGTTCGGGCTTGACTGTTCCCATGAGGCACAGGGTCAAGACTGATTTGCATATGGCCATGTCTGAACTGGGGTGGCTTGGTGAGCAACATAATGATGGATTAAACCCAGATTTGTGACTGGGGGTGAATGTTTTGCCATTGTGCAACATTCCGTCCATCATCTTGTGTGTTTTGCTGTTCACCCTATGTGGGATGGGTATGCCCAGACGTGGGTCCTGTGCTCACTAAGCCACTGACAAGCTATCCTGGCTGAAGACGGCTGATAGCCAGAAACCGGTCCTAGGATGCTTGATTCTGGTCCAGGGAAGACTTGGCAGTTCGGGCTGGACTGTTCCCATGAGGCACAGGATCAAGACTGATTTGCATATGGCCATGTCTGAACTGGGGTGGCTTGGTGAGCAAAATAACGATGGATTAAACCCAGATCTGCGACTGGGGGTGAATGTTTTGCCATTGTGCAACATTCCGTCCATCTTCTTGTGTGTTTTGCTGTATGGAAGAGGAAGTGGCTCCGCCCCTAGCATCCCAAATGGTCCAACAGAAGTGAATTTGTGTGACTGTTCTTACTGTTCTGCTGGCATTGTTTTAGAGTAGTGTTCTGTTTAGTAGAACAGCATCAAGTCCGTATCCCCATTTCACCTGAGAGCATTGATAAGGATCGCCGTCTCACCTGAGTATATCTATGACCCGTTTGATTCCACACAAGGACTGACACAGATGGAGTGATGATAGTATCTACTAGCTGTAGGGCCCATGGATTGCTTCCCATTCTGACTAGTAAAAGATAATCTGGTTTTGTCCCTATTCTTGCCATATGTGTGTAGGCTGGGAGGCCTAATTATGGTGGTATATATATATATTTATTACATTCTAAGTTAAGTAGATTAGGTTATGAAGATGTACTGGAGTACAGTGCATTGCATTAGAGTTAGATCCTGAGAGAAGAACGGAAAAAAAGGTATTGTGCATCTAAGTGCTTGCCTGAATGTAATGAGGGAAGCATGAATATTTCCTGGCTAGACAAGAAAACGAAGTGTAGGGTTTCCAATGGTTCAACAACACTAAGTACTCCAGGTCTTTCCATTAGCAGAATGTTTCCCATGAGCAAGTCAGTGTATTTGTGTAATAACGTGTGTATTCAGTTGAATCAATTAGACATATATAATGTGAAATGTCATTATTTGAATATGTATCCGGATATCTGCATATAATCAAGCAGAACAATATTATTATATACATATCATCCAACAGTATAAGTTGACCTAGGCCTTAGGCCTCAATTTGTATTTTCCTCATGAAATCTCCTTGGCTTTCAGTAAAATTATTCATTAAATGAATAATAGTTTTGTGCACGGTAGTGGTGATCTCACCACTCTGCAGGCTATGGAATGTCAAATGGTTAGTTTCAATGGAACTGATAGAGAGAATATTTGAAGACTGAACTGCTTTAATTAGCCACATCATGGTATAAGGGCCGTTCTGGGGGATAAAAATTAGATTTCCCATTCATAAGGGGCATTGGACCTATGTTATGTTAGCATGATGTATCCATATGTATACTTTCTGCTTGATATATATGTCTTTTTTGCTAGGTAGAAACCTTATTTTCCTTCTCTTTAAATGTGCTGCTAGAAGAGAAGGCCAAGAACCATACAGACGTCATTTTCAGCACATGTGCTCGAGCATGGGATGCGATCACGTGCTGATCACGTGCTGTTTTCAAGCTCCCTGTTCATCTGAGTTACTGGTAGCAGCTGAAGGTAGCCTGTTTACTTTACTGTTTTAGACTCAAGGTCGCATCTGGCTTTGGGAGTGATTTGAGCATTCCTCAAGGCGCCGCCTCTTCTTTCCCAAGCACCGAGACGAAAGTGAGTCACCCCTCCTGCCCTCCCCATTAATTGATAGCTATGCCTTTGTTTCTATCCAAGCTGTGCCATATTGGTCCCTTCCTGGAGCTAGGGGGCCAACTGGTGTTTTTCCTTTAACAGGGATGGTATGGGGTGGGCGAAAGTGAGCATATAACTCAATGTTTGAATATGAGCCAGCAGTCTTCTCTGCGCACCTGATGGGTGAGGGTCAGAGAGGCTCCTCTATAGAGTATTTTGCTTAATAAATGATTGAACCTTCTTCACTGCCAACTGACTGATTATTTGGCAATGGGATTGAGGCTATTGGTAGGTATAGCCCTATATGTTATTTTTGTAGTACTTCACTTGTAATTATTTGCCTGTTCTCTAGGTGGGTAGAAGCGTTCCCCACCCGGAGAAATGATGGAGTAACTGTTGCAAAACTGCTTTTGCGTGAAATCATACCACAATACGGTTTTCCAGTAACAATTGAAACAGATTGTGGAAGCCACTTTCAGAATGAACTATTGCAAATGATTTGTGAAGCACTGGACATTCGTCAGAAACTGCATTGTGCTTACAGACCAGAGGCTTCAGGGGTAGTTGAACAAGTGAATGGAACAATAAAAAACAGAATTGCAAAAATGTGTTTGGCAACAGGACTGAAATGCTGGATGCATTGCCACTTGTTCTGATGACCTTAAGTAGTATACCTGACAAAAAGACTGGACAGAGTCCACATGAGATTTTGATGGGCAGAGTGATGAGACAAGCATTTGTACCAGTTGATAAACTGTTAACTATTAATGATGACATCATACTGGATTACTGCAAAAACCTGTCTGATGTGGTAACTTCTGTGTTCCATCAGGTGGGAACTGAGTCAAACACGAAAGAAAAACATCCAGTTCATGATCTAGTTCCAGGAGATTGGGTTCGAAAAAAAGGTACATCAAAGAAGAAATTGCGTAGTACCTCGCTGGCATAGACCGAGACAGGTTATTTTGGTCAGCACGACTGCAGTTAAATGGGCTGGAGTAAAAAGATGGGTGCATGCCAGTCATACCATCCGTGTGCCTGAACCTGAAAATCCAAACGAGGAAGGTGAAAGCACAACTGATTCTGATTCTAAAGGAGAACCAGAGAGAAATCCTGATACTTAAGCTCGACAAGAACGCCGACATCTGGAAGTGTCGGATGCTAGTTCTGCATCTGAAGGAGAAGGTGAAACTGTTGAAATACCAAATTTTGAAGATCGACCTGAAAGTCGGGATTTGGTAAGAACTGATACCAGTAAGTAACTCAATTAAGAAAGCTTTCAAGGAAAAGAGCTTGGAAAGTAGAACATAACACTACAGAACCAAAGACAACAAGCATTTGCAATGCAATAGGTCTCGCATTTGGAAAGTTTGAGCTATTGGTATTGTAAATGACACATTTTTTATTTATGTTTTGTTTTTGAAAATAGAGAAATTAATAGCTTTGTCATTTACAATGCCAATAGTTATAACTTTCGCAAATGTGACACGTATAGCATTTGTAATGCAACATGTGTTGTATTTACGTGATTTACATGTATTGATATTACAAATAACAATGGCTTTTAATTTTTTTTCAATAATTAATACTTAAATAAAAGTTATTGTCATTTATCATGGCAATAGCTTAAAGTTTTGTAAATAACTTTTGTGAAGATTATGTTCAGTGTATTTTATTGTGCCAAAAATCCAAGCACAGAAGTGAAATATTAACATCTTTTTGTTACATTTGTAATAAAGCTTGAAACATTGAGAGAGTATATTTGAACCAGGTGTTGTTGAATGGTTGCACAGATTGATGCTGTGGTGGCGCTGAGTGATGTTGTGATGGCGAACAAGTGATGCTGTGGCGTGCAGTGATGCTGTGGTAGCGCATAGTGATGTTGTCGTGCTCCAGAGTGATGCTGTGGTGGTGTGGAGTGATGCTGTATGCTATGCTATGTTTATTTTTGCTATCCTATGTTTTGTTTTGTTATGCTATGCTATGTTTCGCTATCCTATGCTTTGATTAGTTATGCTATGCTGTGTTTTGTTATGCTATGCTATGTTTTGTTATGCTATGCTATGTTTTGCTATGCTTTATTATGCTATGCTATGTTTTGTTATGCTATGCTGTTTTGTCGTGTTTTATTATGCTATGCTTTGTTTTGCTATGCTATGTTTTGTTATGCTATGCTATGTTTTGTTGTGTTTGGTATGCTATGTTTTGCTATGCTATTATACGTTTTGTTTTGCTATACTATGTTTTGTTGTGTTTTGTTAAGCTATGCTATGTTTTGTGTTTTGCTATGTTTTGTTATGCTATGTGTTGTTATGTTTTGTTATGTTATGTTTTGTTATGTTATGCTATGTTTTGTTATGTTATGCTATGTTTTGTTTTGCTATCCTATTCTTTGTTTTGTTATGCTATGCTATGTTTAGTTTTGCTATCCTATGCTTTGTTTTGTTACGCTATGCTATGATTTGTTATGCTATGCTATGTTTTGATATGCTATGCTAAGCTTTGTTTTGTTATGCTATGCTATGTTGTGTTTTGTTATGCTACGCTATGTTTTGCTATGCTTTGCAATGCTATATTTTGTTATGTATGCTATGTTTTGTTGTGATTTGTTATGCTATGCTATGTTTTGTTGTGTTTTCCTATGTTTTGTTCTGCTATGTTTTGTTCTGCTATGCTTTGTTTTATGTTATGTTATGCTATGTTTTGTTATGTTATGCTTTGTTTTGTTCTGCTATGTTTTGTTGTGTTTTGTTATGCTATGCTGTGTTTTGGTATACTATGCTATGTTTTGATATGTTATGCTATGCCTTGTTTTGTTATGCTGTTTTGTTGTGCTGTGCTATGTTTTGTTGTGTTTTGTTTTGTTATGCTATGCTTTGTTGTGTTTTGCTATGCTATATTTTGTTATGCTAGGTTTTGTTTTGCTATCCTATGCTTTGTTTTGTTATGATATGCTATGTTTTGCTATCCTATGCTTTTTTTGTTATGCTATGCTATGCTGTGTTTTGTTATGCTATGTTTTGTTATGCTATGCTGGTGAGGGAGTGTGAGTGTGTGTGAGGGTGAGTGAGGGGGTGTGAGGGTGAGGGGGTGTGAGGGTGAGTGAGGGTGTGTGAGGGGTGAGGGGGGTGAGGGGAGTGAGGGTGTGTGAGAGTGAGAGGGTGTGGGAGTGAGGGTGTGTGAGGGTGAGTGAGGGTGAGTGAGGGGGTGTGAGGGTGAGTGAGGATGTGTGAGGGTGAGGGGGTGAGGGGGTATGAGGGTCAGGGGGTATGAGGGTGAGGTGGTGTGAGGGTGTGGGGGGGTGATGGTGTGTGAGGGTGAGGGTGTGTGAGGCTGAGGGTGTGTGAGGATGAGGGGATGTGAGGGTGAGGGAGTGTGAGGGGGTGAGGGTGAGGGGGTGTGAGGGTGAGAGTGAGGGTTGCGAGGGTGTGGGTTGCAAGGGTGTGGGGTGCGAGGGTGTGAGGGGTTGTGAGGGGGTGTGATGTGTGAGGGGGAGGGTGTGGGGTTGTGTGAATGTGAGGGTGTAAGGGTGAGGCGGTGTGAGGGTGAGTGAGGGTGAGGGGCTGTGTGAGGTTGAGAGGGTGTGTGAGGGTGAGAGGGTGTGTGAGGATGAGAGGGTGTGTGAGGGTGAGAGGGTGAGAGGGGGTGAGGGGGTATGAGGGTGAGGGTGTGTGTGTGGGTGAGAGGGTGTGTGAGGGTGTGTGAGGGTGAGTGAGGGTGAGAGGGTGGGTGAGGGTGTGTAAGGGTCAGGGTGTGTGAGGGTGTGTGAGGGTAAGGGTGTGTGAGGGTGTGTGAAGGTAAGGGTGAGGGGGTGTGAGGGTGAGGGGGTGTGAGGGGGGTGTTAGGTTGTAAGGGTGAGGGTGTGTGGGTGTGTGAGGAGGTATGGGGGTGTGAGGGTGAGGGTGTGTGAGGGTGAGGGGGTGTGAGGGGGTGTGAGGGTAAGAGGGGTGTGAGGGTGAGGGGGGTGTGAGGGTGAGGGGTGTGTGGGTGAGGGTATAAGGGTGAGGGAGTGTGGGTGTGTGAGGGTGTGTGGGGGTGTGAGGGTGAGGAGGTGTGGGGGTAAGGGGGTGTGAGGGTGAGGGTGTGTGTGAGGGTGAGGGTGTGTGAGGGTGAGGATGAGAGTGTGTGAGGGTGAGGGTGTGTGAGGGTGAGGATAAGGGGGTGTGAGGGTGAGTGGGCGGGTGAGGGGGTGAGGGTTTTAGGGTGTGTGGGGGTGAGTGAGGGTGAGAGGGTGTGTGAGGGTGAAGAGGTGTGAGGGTGAGGGTCCGAGGTAGGGTGAGAGGGTGTGTGAGGGTAAGGGTGTGTGAGGGTGAGGGTGTGTCAGGGTGAGGGTGTGTGAGGGTGAGGGGGTGTGAGGGTGAGGGGGTGTGAGGGTGAGGGGGTATGAGGGGAGGAGGTGTGTGAGGGGGAGGGGGTGGGGATGTGAGGGTGAGAGAGGGTTGTGGGGGTGAGGGTGAGTGAGGGTGTTAGAGGGTGGGTGAGGGTGTGAGGGTGAGTGAGGGTGTGTGCGGGTGTGTGAGGGTGAGAGGGTGTGTGAGGGTGAGAGGGTGTGTGAGGGTGAAAGGGTGTGTGGGGGGAACCTACATGTGGTCACACTATGGAAGGAAAAACAATATTCTAAGAGGAAATGAAGCCACTGGGATCAATATGGAATCTGTGGCTAAAACAAATTTAAAAGACCTCAGGCAGTGAGTCTGGCTCCTAACACTGAGGAAAATCGAGGAACACCTGGGGTCTTGGTGTTTAGGAAAGCTACCCTGCTAAAAGAGGGGGTTTGTTTGTAGGGATAATTGATGCAGTGTGTGTTCACTACGTTAAGGAACATATTGCTGATTCCTAATATGTTGAAGTTGAAATTGATATTATGTCGTGCTGAGAAGTGAAAAAAAATTAAGAAATGTGAACCAAACAGCAATCGGAAACTCCAGATGCAAAGGTAGCTCTGCTGGTTAAGGTTAAACACAGTGCCAGAAGTAAGTGCAGTACAGAGTTATTTAAAAACATTGGTGGCTTTTCTGACCAAAAGGTCTATTTTTTTTAATTATTTCAGTTTCGAAACATGTGACTGTAGTATTTTATTAGCAGGAGTAAGCTGACACATCAGTGACTGCGGTAGCTTACACAAGTTTCTCTTCTGGCACCGTTGCCACTGGAATGTAACTATTGCCAAAGGGCAAGCGTTTGCCTGCATCGTGACTGCACTGCTTCGTTCTTTCTTGAAATGCTATCCTCACTTGTTCTGAAAAAATAAATTATTTGATGTGTGACTTAATCAAAAAAAGATTTTTTGTGGAAAGGAAAAATGAAGAAAAAGTCGGGATAATGAAGAAAAAACATGTGAAATCCAATAGCCTGCATAGAAGTTCATTAGCCGCGTCGCAGGTACTTGTTTATGGTAAAATGGATTCAATGATCGGCGAGAGCCAACTGTGCAGCCATATGCGCCTCAATAAATTGTCTTGAATAGGAGGGTAACACAAAAAACAACATCAGATGGACAGCAGGGGGACATTACAATTATTATGCAAAACTGCATTGCGACCAGACATGCCAATAGACCCGATTTAGGTGGGAGACTCAGGATTCTTCAAGCCAAAAATTGCTTTCTTTTAACTATCTCCTGCCTGAAATTGCTTATTGTTTAATAGAAGTCAATAGGGAAATTATATTCTCCCTATTTCTATGTCAAAATCTCCCACTTCCCTGTCCTAAAATGTTGGCACGTCTGATTGCGACTGCTCTATCTGAAGGCATTTCCTTCTTGGAATTAATGTCCCAATGCTCTATCCGAAGGCATCAGGTTGTCGGGATTAATGTCTCGAGTGTTTCCAAATCAAAAGCACTTTTAAAAATGTGCACCTCGACGCTGCGCACTTCGAATGGCTGGCTGCTGGGAAGGTTTAAGAGTTAGGCTTCTGCTGAGAGTTCGCCCAAACCTCGCTCAGTTGATTGCAGACCTCGGTGCCTCGGGGGCTAGGGGTTCCGTACCTCACGAATGTTTATGACTGGCTGACTTTCTCGCTTCGCCACCTGGATTTGTGAAGGCCTCTCGGTCTTTGCTGGGAATGTGCCCCGGCTAGGACCCGGCTGTTCTCCCCTATCACCCCTCTGACAGATGAGTCGGGGCTATGACTGGCAGGTCGGGACGGAGAAAGTCATTCAGCTGGAGTAGGCTCTGTAATTGCTGTGAAACAAAACACTCTAAAACGTGGCGTGAAAAAGGAGCAGGAAAGAGCCAGGGTGGGCAGACGGACGGACAGGAATCTGCGATAAAAAAAAACAAGCTGAGCTCTGATGACTAGTTCCTGCACCACTTGAAGTAAATGCACTATCTGAGGGAGGCGCTTGTAAAGTCTAACCAGCGCTGAGGGGCGCTCAGCCAATGGCGTGCTAGCAGGGCGGAGCCCCAGAGGGGGCCGAAGGGCAGGGGCTATGAACCCTGCGCAGCCGCCGTCCTGCCCCGCCCATGCAGCACAGCAGAAAGTTAGCAGGCTGGAAGTTTTCTGCCTGTCCCTGGCCGAGTCGCCCCCGCCCGTCCACCCATCGGGAGCCGAGGACCCGGCGCTCCAGAAATGACTGTCCCCAACAGCAGCGATTTGGAGCGGCTATCGGAAGCAGGTGAGAGGGAGGCCCCGCGGGGGCCTGTGCAGGAGCGGACTCCCATAGACGCAGACTCCACCCTCCCTCCGCGCGCGCGTGTGTGTGTGTGTGTGTGCCTGCGTGTGTGTGCCTGCGCGTGTGTCTGTGTGCCTGCGCGTGTGTCTGTGTGCCTGCACATGTGTCTGTGTGCCTGCGTGTGTGTGTGTGCATCCGTGTGTGTGTGTGCATGTGTGTGTGTGCATGCGTGTGTCTGTGTGCTTGCGCGTGTGTCTGTGTGCCTGCACGTGTGTGCCTGCATGTGTGTGTGTGTGTGCGCGTGTGTGTGTGTGTGCTTCCGTGAGTGTGAATGTGGAGCGACAGATGTGCACAGCGCCGGGCTGGACGTGCGCGTCCACAGACCAGAATTGCAGCGCGTGCCCCGGTCTGTCTCTCTTGAGAGGCATCTCGACGACAATAGGTCTCGAGAGCAAGACCTAAAAAGGGTTTGTAAAGGAGATAATTGGCCTAGAGAAAATGATGGGCTGAAATTCAAACTGGTTAACAAAGCAAGAAAACCAGAAGATCAAGTTAATGAAATAACAAGTCAGAAAGAGTTGTTGGGAAACAAAATAGAGGTTGTTCAAAGGCCAAAAAGAGTGAGGAGACCAAATCATAAATATAAATCACCTGAATGGACTTACATGTTTTTGCCTCCAATTGAGGAAGTAAGCAGCAGCCAAGAGAACTTGAATTTCATAAGTCAAGACAAAGAAAGTGAGTAAAACTGAGACTCAAAGGAATAAGAAATATTTGATCTGAAATTGCTAAATAAAAGCAAGACTTGAAACATTGGTATAAAAAAAACGCTATGAGTATAAAGTGAAAGTCTACTAAAGACAAACATCTGAGTAAGGAAAACTGTAAAAAACAAAAAAAATATGTCTACTAATAATGTAACTACGAAATGTTCTATGTTTAGATAGTGGTGTAGAATGTGGTTAATATGTATTGGACTATTAATGTTAGTACGGTTGATTTTAGCTATTATTATTCCTTTAGAGAAGATTTTGAGAAGATGACAGCAAATGGGACTATTAATGTACGAAATAATGAGTTAAAAACTGATAAAATACATGTGTATAAGACAGAGATTCATTAGGATAGATCTATTAGTGATTTCTCAAAGAACACTTTTTCAAGGTTATTATCTGAGTATGTTAGAACTATGGATGCTAATTGCCAGCATCAGTTTCGGAGGGGGTGACCTACCACCATCTTCCACTTACATATGGAATTACATGTAGTGTAATAGCAAGTTTATTTTACAAAACAGGTAAATTAGAGTATTATTATTCAAATTCTGATGATGTTTTTGCACAATTGAGAGTTACGAATGAACAAAGTTAAGCCTGCAAAAGTTATGGTAGAATGTTTCTTAAAGACTCAATAATTGACTCATGATTATGGTTTTAGACATATTTTGACTTGTAAAATGAGGAATGAAGAAAAAGCATTTTTAGATATGGTTGAAGAAAGGAGGAGTGCATCTAAAAGAAATGAAAAAGTGAAACATGCTAAATCTAAATATTGGAAATCTGAGGATGGAAAATTAAACGGACAAAATGTAAATGTGGCCATAAGCATAGATACCCCATCATTAGGGAAATTTTTTATTTGTAGAGACAATACTGTGTATGACAAGTATTTTGTGGTAGCGAGTCAATGTGAAGGCACTTATCGTATAATAGGGGGTTGGGGATTTAAAGGTGGTAATGACCCAGTTTTTCCTGGGATCTATTTCATTTGTGGGTACAAAGCTTATCATAAGTTGCCTGATCATTGGCATTGGTCCTGTTTTGTAGGCCTGGTTTTTCCAAACATTTTTCATGTAGATAGAGATACTAATGGGATACATAAGATAGGTAGACCTTTAAGTCGTAGAAAAAGAGAGAGTGTAATAGAAATAATAGGTGATGTTTTTGGAGCACTGATAACCGCAGTGGAAATATCTTTTAATGCAAACAGAATTCGGAAATTGTCAACAATAGTAGATCGTTTGTCAACAGACACTGCAGGTGGATTCTTAATGGTAAACACTGAAATGATTGCTATGAGAGCTATGGTGATGCAAAATCGTCTTGCTCTAGATATAAATTTGGCAAAAGAATGAGGAGTTTGTGGAATTTTGAAAGTACAACACTGTTGCACTTACATTCCAGATAAAAGTCAAAACATTGAGAGATATATTGAAAATCTTACAGAACCACTGGAGGTAGATGGTGTCCTTGAACGACTTGGTAGAAGTTGTTCAGCAGTTAAACATTGGTTATATGAAATAAGTAGTTCTATTATAGGTAATGTATTAATTCCAGTAACAGTAATAATAGTAGTGATTTTAATATTAAGATTATGTTGCATGATTAGAAAGAGAAGTAATGTTAAAAGGTCAATAAAGAGGGTGATCCAAGAAAAGCAAGAAAGAGAACGTGAAAAGGGTGATATAGAGATGGAAGAGTTTCAAGAGAAACTCTATCAAGATAAAATTTGCACCGTTTTGGGAGATATTTGGAGATAAATCACCAAAGGAGGGAGTTGATGGAGCTAGGTGGAAAAACAAAATTTTGCATACCCCTCGTGAAGCCACTTACTCATAACAATAACATGAATTAATAGTGTGATTTAGAAAATTAATCAACATAGAATAGAATGCACACACAAGTAAACGTGGGAAACTAATTTGCTCATGTTGCAAACTATAATCAACTAACTAAGGGCCCTATTAGGATGGCGGATGGACCTGCGTCCGTCCGCCACCCCAGAGGTGGAGGGACCATCCGCAGGGGCAGCGGCGGTCCCTCCGTGCAAATTAGGATGTGACCGCCACCCTGGCGGTCACATCCTGTATTTTTAACATTGCAGCGGGTGCTGCTTGAAGCAGCACCCGCCACAAGGTTAAAAATGCATGTTTAACATTTACATGCGGGACCGCGGCGGAAAAGCGGCGGACGGTCTTCCCGTCCACAGATGACCCCCCGGCCATCCTAATCTGGCGGGGGGTCATTTCTCACAATGCAGCGGTGAATCCGCATCCTCCGGGCCGGCGGTGGCTTCCACCGGCCCGGAGGATGCGGATTCACCGCAATCGTAATCGGGACCTTAGTGATGTTGTTATGTTCAAAATTAATGCAGCAGCTATAAACTAACCAAAAGCGGCCTGAATGTGCTTTCAGTTTGTTTATTTGTGGCAAGAACATGAAGACTGGTGAGTAAATCACGCATATATGTTGCTTTATTTGCTAGGTAATAACTAACAGGGATACCTTAGTAAGGGGGGAGGTAAACAGAAGGGTTATCATTCAATAATTTACATTTTATTGTGTTTGTTTCTATAATAGTTCCCGTTCTGGCCTATGAGGCCAAGAATTAAATGGACGTTTTCTGAGACTCCACGATTGAAATGCAGTTTGCATGTGCATGGTAAAATGATCTGCAAACGAGTCTGAACTATTTGTGCCGGTACAGAATGGGTCAAGGACAGTGTGTATAGAGATTCAACGGAGAATGGGAGCTCGCACAGCGTATTTATTCCAAGCGGTAATGCAAGGTGAAGAATTGTAGGGTGCAACCAGAGTAGGACACTGTCTGACCAAGCAGTGCAGAGTTAACAATGAAATTCAAGGGTCCCCCTACTGGGAGGGGAACGCTCCAGTGCACAACCAAAAGGACCGTAGTCTTATTCCATCAACAAATTGATCAACAAGTCTATATACGTGGTTTCATGGTTTTTAATTTTCTCACTATGAATATTTGCTTGTGGTCATATTCATCTTTGTATATCAAACCAAACTTGTGTTATGGCACACTTGGTAAATCCACATTTATAATCCTCAACAAAGATCCTGATGCATTTCTGGCCTGAGCCCTTTTTCAAGGGAATACTCTAAAATGAAAAACGGAATGAAGCCAGAATCAGTAATTGAACTACAGGGAAAAATGTGACAAATATGTCTCACACATGCAGAAACCAAAGGTGAACCACGGTCAAAGAATGGGCGTTGGGAAACTCAAAAAGGTGGCACAGTCTACAGGAGGAATGTGGGTGAAAAAAAAAAAAACGACAGTCTGAAGTGCTGCAAAGATAAGACCGTGTCCCAAATAGAGTGAGAACCTTGGGCGTGCGTAAACCGAAAGGTGACAAAAACGTAAAAACACTCGTGTATATAATCTATTCTCCCGTGTCAAATGAAGATGAAAACATCGTGCACGTTAATCTGAGAGCGAGAGGGAACTCCCCAAAGGTTACTTACTCGGTGAATCTGAAAGAAGTGCCTCGCGGTGAACCGGCGGGACGGAGGTGCAGTTTAGTCAGTGTACGCGTGTGTGTTAAATATCAAAATAGTGAACATAGAAGAAGGTAGGTGGTACGCGAGTGGTAAAAATGAAAAACGGACCATGCAGAGAGAAGAAAAAAATAAAGGAATCGGTCGCCATGATGGACGAGTAAAAAATCATATAGATCATATATGATTTTTTACTCGTCCAAGGTTCTCACTCTATTTGGGACACGGTCTTATCTTTGCAGCACTTCAGACTGTCGTTTTTTTTTTTTCACCCACATTCCTCCTGTAGACTGTGCCACCTTTTTGAGTTTCCCAACGCCCATTCTTTGACCGTGGTTCACCTTTGGTTTCTGCATGTGTGAGACATATTTGTCACATTTTTCCCTGTAGTTCAATTACTGATTCTGGCTTCATTCCGTTTTTCATTTTAGAGTATTCCCTTGAAAAAGGGCTCAGGCCCGAAATGCATCGGGATCTTTGTTGAGGATTATAAATGTGGATTTACCAAGTGTGCCATAACACAAGTTTGGTTTGATATACAAAGATGAATATGACCACAAGAAAATATTCATAGTGAGAAAATTAAAAACCATGAAACCACGTATATAGACTTGTTGATCAATTTGTTGATGGAATAAGACTACGGTCCTTTTGGTTGTGCACTGGAGCGTTCCCCTCCCAGTAGGGGGACCCTTGAATTTCAAGGACAGTGTGCCCTGAAAGTCTAGCTGAGTGCCAATAAAATGGACATCCTTACTGAGAAACGTGGGAAAGAAACCAAAACTTACCAGTTAAAGGACATGAGCGAAGCAGATATAATAGGGACAAAGACCATTTTCATTGAGCTGATCTTGCGGAAATTAAACAATAAGATGATGAGGTTATGCTCATCCACCCCTTGAATTAACCAAGCAGAACTGTTGAAAGACACTGATAGTTACTTTTATAGATAGATTAAGTAGAGAAAAAGGGTATAAAAGAGTGTTTCCGGACTTAAGAAAAAACTCTCTTCTTTGATTTCCATCTGTGTATCCTGACATGCTGCCAGAATGCTGAATTTTCCTGAGGCGTAAGGACTTTGAATTTTTCTGAACTTTAACTTTACTTGAATGAGTAAGGAGTCTTTAGATGAGGTTAATAGCTAGAGAGAATAGGGAGATGAACTTTGGGAACTATTATGTCTTTTGCTAATATTCGTGTCCTATAAATCTCAATAATAATGTGCTTATTTCCTGAGCTTTGAATTAAATGAAATATAAATGTATGAGTTAAATTCTTTCTTTCTCTTAAAATCTAATTGTATTAAACGAATTTATAAGTGAATAAATAAAGGTCATGCTAGAAGATTTTTCTTTAAATAAAAATTAGATGAATGAAGAATTAAGCTGTTCTTGTTCATCCTTAGCCTAATATTTTACTAGCAGATCCATAGACCATTAAATGGCGGTGTGTCTGAATAAATTGTCTCTTTGATAAAACCATGGTAAACAATTTAAACTGCAGGTGTACATATTATAAATATTTAGCTTAATTTAGACACTCCGCTATGATTCAGCCACTCTCCTTTGAGTCTCACCAATCCATGAAGTAGAGAAAAGTGTGTATGAGTGACTCACAGTGTTATGGGCCCCACTGATGAGTAAAATGTGTGATTTGAAACTTCAGGGAAAGGTGACGAAGCTTTAGAAGATATTTCCGGAGTAGCGCTGCATCAGCTGCACGGGCACATGAAGCAGTTGTAGGGGTGGGCCAGCTGGTCAGATGGCTTCTTATTTCTAGGATATGTTGACATTAAAGGGAGGTATATTTGCCAGTCAAGTGATAGAACATTGGGAGTCAAGGTTCTGGATTAAAAACAGAGCCTGGGTGTACAATGATTGTGGTTGTTTTTAATGATTTGCTCTGGATTAATATAATAACTACATTTAAGTAGATAAATGCTTAAGAACTCATTAGGAATGTGATTAAAATGGGAAGTTACAGGTTTTTTTTTGTGCATGATGGGGGTTGAGGGTAGGATGTGTTGTTTCAGTCTTTTGTCTAAACTCACTAATGTATTTGAATGCAGAAACAGGCAATCCTGGTTGTAGTCTCCATTTTGTTTTTTCCCCATGAACAATTGTTGAGAATATCGGAATTAAAACTACAGATGGGAGGGAGGGTAATACAATAAGGTGGCTCTAAATGATTATGTCAGTGGTATTCTTTTTTGTGTTAGGGAGTTGTATGGTGCTAAAGACTCAATAAAGCTTACTGGATCATCTACCTTTTGTTAAGTTATGGTGGGTGGCAAAAACGTAGGGCATTGAGCGCACCACATCGAGAAATTGAGCAGATCATAAGTAGCATTTCCAAAGTGTCCTTCATGGCCAATCATCAACGGATGTATGACGATTCAACGCAAACAAACACAACGCACACCATTACATCGCATTCATCACATCGCACACACCATTACATCGCACACATTCACCACGCAAACCATTACATCGGACTCTTCATTCACACGCATGGAAACAACATTTTCATCGCACACTACGACCACGCATTCTATCCCATCGCAGAATTATCCACGCCAAACACAGTACCACGCCCTGACACTTCCCTCAACCCTAACAGAAAAGGCAAAACAGTCCCATTCACAAACATTAACCCTAAGCCTTAACTCAAATGCCTAAAACAGTACCAGGTCCGACTCGGAACCCTAAGCCCTAACCCTAAAGCCTAAAGCCTAAACTGTGGCATATCCGACTCCTAACCCTAAGCCCTAGCCCTAAAGCCTAAAAGACCCCCATACACGCTCCCAACCCTAAGCCCTAGCCCTAAAGCCTAAAACACACACATATATGCTCTCAACCCTAAGCCCTAACCCTAAAGCCTAAAACACACCCATGTAAGCTCCTAACCCTAAGACCTAGCCCTAAAGCCTAAAACACAGCCATATATGCTCTTAACCCTAAGCCCTAACACTTACCTGTCTCTCGCAGTGGTTCTAGCGTTGTCTCCCCGCCGTCCGTGTCCCAGCTCCTGCGTTCTAAAAGGACCCGCGATGTAATGGCGGCCGCGATCTAACGTCGTGCGTAGTGAAAGCACACGTCGTAACGTCACATGCGTTGTGACAGCACGCGACATATGCGCATGCGATGCGACGCATGCAATGCGATGGGTGTTTCCCATCATCAACGGCTTTGAATTAGCCCCCCAGAGGCATCTCTGACTCTCCATTTCAGCTGTGCAGGTGATGCAGCACCTCTGTAAAAATCCAACAGGAAAACAGGTATTCAGCTGTTGACGTGACCAGCAGGGCAACCAAAGAACGTATGATAAGACAAAGGGGGGTGCAAAGGATGCTTACGACCTATATGTGCACCTTTCACAAACGTTGATTAAGATAGCGATTGGATGCTCGGGCAGTGGGAGAACTTGATAAATTAAAAGCAGGAAACACAGCCAGCGGGATCTCAGGCCTACAAAAACCAGGAAGCTCGATGTTGTGTACACGGCCATACAGCATTAGGAACCCCAAATATCTCTTTGCTCAGAATTGCCATGCCTATGCCGACGGTATTAAATATCACAAAGCACTCCACATTACTGATCGTACCGACAAGATTTGGCGAAACAGGGCTAATAAAGATAAATTCCATAGACACCTAGATATCGTAACTGTAAATGAGCTTCAAAAGAGGTAATTCCTAGTACAGTGCTGCTACAAATAAAAGTACATGGGTGATTAAAATAGCAGATCATTAAACTCAGGACACCTCAAATCAGGAACAGATGCATCACTTAAACCTTTGTTAAAGAAGGGAAGGTTGGTTGATGACACACATCTCAACATGTACATGAAGAAAGCTACTACTGTTGTAAGTGGAACTCTTCCGTGAAACTCCATGGCCTACCTACCCTATGAACAGAGGCTACATTTCTACTTTTCCTGAACGTTTACCTTTCTTGATATCGAGACGATGCAGGTGTATCTGGGAAAATGGAATCCTCAATGTTTCGCTGAATCTCGTAAGAAGCCAGCAGCTCTTCATCTGCCTCATCCATTTTACTCACTGAGTTATGGAGCTAATTAATGGGAAAAAAGAAGGTTTCATGTGCCGTCATTGAATATTAGAGAATAGATGAAGTCGAAAAACATTAGCAGAAAGGTTATCGGATAATATTCAAATAATAATATTTACATAGAAGTTATTAATTGTAGACAACCATTAGCCCCACACATTTGTTTTTCCAAGATGGAGAAGTCTGTTGGCTTCTCAATACAATAATTGCCAGATCATCATGAATGTATTGCAGTGTTTCCCAAATTGTGGATCGTGACTAACTTGTAGGTCGCAAGCACATTTTTGGTGGATTGAGAAAGTCCTGGTCTATGTGAAGTAATATTTCAACTGATTGGCCCCATTTGTGTCTCAATGTAAAGGAGCTGAACAACGGCCCCATGTCCAGTTTTAAAACACACCTTTGCAAGTATGCCTAAGCAATAAAATGTCTGTATTTGTTGGTGCTATTTATTTTTAATTCACAAAACCACTTCAAAATACAATAGGCTCACTATATATGATCATACCCAACAATACCACTTGTGTATGACTTCACGCATAAATTGAGAAAGATGGGTGTTGCTTAATGGCCAGAGATGCCAACTTTGAATTTCCTGAACAAGTTTCAAGTCCCAATGTTGGCTCAACATCCTTTCATTCTGGGCATATGTTTTTTGGTGTTCCCACAGCAGCGCCTATAAATACAGACAACGCAATGGGAACACCAAAAACACTTCCTGCACGGTATGGACTTCTAAAAAGTCCATGCCGTGCAGAAACTGGTATGCATGCACACAGGGGGGGCACATATTGTGCCCCCCTGTGTGCATCACCAGGGCACAGAGGCTACAGGGGGTGCTGAAGTCCCCCCTCTGTTCCCTCTCTGCCAGGGTTTTCACAGTGGAGGAACCAACGTGAAAACCCTGGTGGAGAGAAAACTCCTAATATGCGTGGTGGGACCACAGGGTCCCGACGAGCATATTGATGCCTCTACACCATTCCCTGGCGGCAGGGCTGTGGCGATTCTGACCACCCGACTCCTCATAGGGCAGTCTGCAGATGCCACCGCCGCACCCCCACAAATCTGGCGGTCCATGGATCGCCAGACTTGTAATCGGGCCCTTAATCTCCAGTATTTATATTAAAATTAATCTGGTGCTCTTGTTATATATATATATATATATATATATGCGCTCCAACTCGCTTGCAAAGTGCTTCGTGCACACAGCGGATACGCAGACAGCAGAGAAGAAAACGCCAGAGCCGGTCTTTAAATCGTAGTGCATTTATTATGTGCAAATTCGGTGCATGTCGTCAGACGCGTTTCGGGCACGTCCGTGCCCTTGCTCACTGATGCTGAGCGACGCCCACATGGGCAGGTGCTGGAACTTAAATGGTGTACTCGCTGCAGTGCTTCAAGTCTTCATTTAACTGCACGCCACTGAAGAAAGGACAATTCCTGAAACGCGTCTGGCGTATATTGAGCAAATGCTTATCTGTGACGATTCTGCTGGCAGGCTGTCAACGAAATAAAGGAAGCTAAAAGTGATCTTCTTGTGGCATCTCCTTATGTGGGTTCCTGTGTGTGAAGACCGCAGTGCAAACATGATTTATTTAATTATTTATTTTGAAAATTTTATAGAGCGCGAACAAGACCCTTGCGGATATGAGCTCTTTACAGTAAGTAAAGTTCTTTATACATCAGTTAAATGCAAGTCAAAGCTCGTATACATAACATCTTGTAAAATCGAAGTAGTAAGGTACATCACAAAACTATCCCGGTGAGTCAGGTGAAGTGTAGATATAATGTCTAGGTTGCCTAGATGGTCCCTTGTCATAATAAGGGTTAGTCGCGAGGGTACTTTTGGTCTCAAAATTTCTTTAGAACATGTTCAGGTAAATTTGGCCATGAGAATCGATTTTACTTCCTTTTTGAAAGATGCAGTCGAGGAGTTCAGTCTGGTTTCTGGGGGTAAGGCATTCCAGATTCTGGGCGCCATCCCTGGAAAGGTTTGGCTATGTGTTTTCTTTTTGTTAAATCTTTGCGGTTTCAGTAGTAGGTTTTCCGCACTTCTTGAGGATCTGATCCCACCAGAGATCGTCAGTTTCTGTGCCAGATAGCTGGGTGCCTTGTGATGCATGGATTTATGCGTCATACACGCTATTTTCAAATGAATTCTGGCTTCCAGAGGTAGCCAATTCAAGGATTTTAGGTCCTGGGAGATGTGGGAACTTCTTTTAGAACCAGTGATGAGTCTCGCAGCAGCATTGATTGAAGCTCTTAGAGGTGCCGTTGTAGCTTTGGGCAGGCCACAAAGAGAGACACTTCCGTACTCCACTCTAGGGATAACTAAAGCTTGTACTGCCTGCTTGAAGTCATTGTCTGGCAGGAAGGGTTTCATCTTCCTCAGCATGTTCATCTGGAAGTTTGCTCCCTTTGCTACGTTGCTGATGTGTTTTTGCATATTGAGGTTACTGTCAAGAGTTATTCCCAGTGATTTCGCTGAATCCACGATGGTTGGTTGAACGTTGAGTGCCGTAAGATGTTTGATCCAGTCTTGCATTATGGGGACTTGGGCGGGTGGAGCTATTAGGAGGAATTTGGTTTTTAGGGCATTCAATTTGAGATGGTTTTCTGCAAGCCATGTCTGGGTATTCCCAAGAGTTGTGTTAAGCAATTTGATGGCTTTTAAGGTATAGTTGTGTGTCATCAGTGTACATGTGATATTGCATGTTAGACGCCTGTAGAATTTTGGTGAGTGGTTCCATGAAAAGATTGAACAATGTTGGGGATAGTGAGGACCCTTGCAGGACTCCCAAAGTTACTCGGACGGGTTTGGACAGGGAGTTGTGGACCTTGAATTGTTGTTGTGTCTGGTTTTGGAGGAATGAGGTAAACCAATTTAGCACTGACCCTGATAATCCCATTCTGTGTTTCAAAAGATCTATCAGGTTCTCATATTTGACCGTATCAAAGGCTGAGGAGAGGTCTAGCAGGATGAGTAGGTAGGTTCCATTCTGATCAAGGATTTGTAGCGCGTTGTCATTTATATGTGTCATGGCTGATTCAGTGCTGTGGCCTGCTCAGAAACCTGATTGGTATTTGTTAAGAAGGTCAAAGTGATCAATATGCCTTGTCACATGGAGGTGTACACATTTCTCCAATAGTTTGGCCGAGGTAGGAATATTGGAACTAGGGCAATAGTTGTTTAGACCGTAGGGTCTGCCGTGGGTTTCTTTAGAATGGGTGATACCTGTCCGGCTTTTCAGGGTGTCCAGGATGCAACCTTGTTGTAGTGAGCTGTTTATGATCTTCGTCCAGAGAGGCAGAAGCAGTCGAGGTAAGTCTTTATTAGCGTTTGAGGGGAGAGGATCGGTGAAGTGATTGGCAGGATTCAGGGCACTAAGCATTTTGCATATAGCTTCTTCAGTGTAAGTAGCAAAGGATGACCAGGCTGCGTCATTTTGTAGGTCAAACTTTGATGGCATTTGGTGCGGTGCAATTGGAAGTGATGGGGAGGTTTTCATATGAGGTCCAGAGTGTAAGATTAGATCATTGAGGAGGTCCTTCTTGATGTTGTCAGTCTTCTGAGTAAAGAAGGCAGCAAATTCTTCACAATTGGGTTGCAAGCAGGCTATGTCTTGCGGACGTTGAGGTGCATCCTTAGATTGGGTTTTGATCAATTCAAAAAGCTTTTGGGGACAATTTTTTGCTTGCTCTAGTTGGTAGCTGAAGAAGTCTGCTTTAGTGAGCTTGATCTTTCTGTAATATGTATTTCTCTTCTTCCTTAGACTCTTGAGGTGATTGGCGGATGGAACGGATCTCCATGTGCGTTCAGAAGTTCTGAGAGATCGTCTATCCTCGTTGAGTATTCCTTTGTACCAGGGCTTAGAATCTTTTATGGAGACTATTTAGTTGAAGGGGGCAACCTCATTTATTATTGAGTTCATGGAATTGAGGTAGTGATTGGTGAGATCATGGACTTCGGAAGTCCCTGCAGGGGCAGACGTAGGTTGAAGCTGGAAGATGGTAATATGTTAGGGTTGATTTTTTTCAGGTCTCTTTTCCATACTTTTGGTCTTGTTGATTGAACCGAGTTAAGTTTCACTATTTCCTTGATAACGAAGGTGATATTATGATGGTCTGACCAGTCGCAGGGTTGGATCGACTCTAACTGACTGGAATCTCTTTGTAGTGTGTAGGGCTGTTACAAATTTGGGTGAGGTCTAGGTCATAGAGGAAGTTTTTGAGACTATTGACCACTGCATCATTGTGGTCGTTCCAGTGGAGATTGAAGTATCCAAGTAATATTTGGTTATTTTGACGCCCAGTGTTCGATGCGACCATATCCATGAAGTGTTCGGTGAAGGCGAGGTTGTCACCTGGTGGATGATAGATGGTGTGTAAAGAGCATAATGGTTTGCCATTAATGGTGATATTGAGGCATACGTATTCACAAGAAAGGAATACAGGGGATATGGATCTGTTTACTGAGATATTGCTACGGTATATACAGGCAATACCTCCCCCTGTTTTATCAGTTCTGTCCAGTCTGATGATGTCGTAGTTTGGGGGTACTAGTATGTCAATGATTGGTGTGGAGGATTCTTTTAGCCAAGTTTCGGTTAACATTATCAGGTCCGGTTCTTGTGTGAGAATGAGGTCAGCTATGTCCACTGCGTGTCTTGAGGCCGATCTACAATTTAGGAGTACGCATTTAAGACGGGCGTGAGGAGGGATGAAGTAGGTATCTGAATGAGGGGGACTCTTCTTAGGTTTTTGCCAATGACGCCTCTAGTGTTGTGTTTAATGGTCCTGTGAGGGTTGAGGGGATAGTTGGGAAAGTCATTGAAGTGGTAGTGAAAGGGTTCGTGAGAGAGGGTTCATATGAGTGTAGTAGAGATAGTAGATCACCCTCCGAAAGCAGATTGGTGCTACGGATTGGGAGGCTTGATTTATTACGGGAGGGAACTGATTTCCAGCTGGGGAGAGTAGGTTTCGAAGTGAGTATTAGGTGGTTCAGGTGCCCGCTAGATTTAGACTGTCTTGTAGCTCTGGTAAACCATGGTTGCTCGATATCAACTCATTAAATGCTTGAAGTTCTTCTTTGATTTGACTGGGGCCTGGTGCGGTTATGAGCAGGGTTGGAGGCTGTGTTATGGATGTGGATGGCTGCGTTGTAGTCTGGTCAAGTCTGGGGTCTGGTGCAGGTATGAATAGAGTTGGAAGCTGTGTTATGGATGTGGATGGATGAATTGTGGATGGGGATGGCTGAGTGTGGATGTGGCTGGCTGGGTTGTGGGTGTGGGAAGTGTACGTGGGTCCAATGTGTGATCAGAGGGCGGCGTATTTTCTATGTGCCAATGGAGTGTCCTATTATGTTTCAACACCTGAACAGGGGGCTGGAATGGGGGATGTACGTGCTAGGAGTATCAGTGGGCAGCAAGGATGAGGTAGCGGGAGTGTTGGTTATGGAAGGCATGAAGTTGACAAGGGTGGGAGCTGTGATCATAAACGGAGAGGATTCAATATCTGTTGGGGGTGCGTATGCTGCCGCAGTCGTGTGAGGTGAGTGTATTACGTGTGGGTCAAGCAGCGCTTTAGTGGCATGTGTCTCCAATGTGAATAATGGTCGGTGTAATAGAGCAACGTGGTTGGTGGGAGGGTTTGGTGAAGTGATGTGATGTGTGTTGGTGGAGGGGTAATCTGGGTGGAAGTAGCGTATAATTTGGATACAGGTACTGGTCGGAATAGTAGTGGGGCGTGGTTGTCAGAAGGGATTGGCAATGTGATATATTGTGTACTGGTGGTGGGAGCGGTTTGGGGTTTAGACACTTGTTCTTTAATAATGGAGAAGATGTTATACAGGAGATTTAAACTGCGGTCTGTGGATTGCATGTGGATGGTTCTGTTATTATAGATGGTGATAGTAGCGGTCAATTGGAATAGCTGGGAGGGGGAGATATAAATAACTAGACCATGCGCGGTTTTCCTAGTGGAGGAGAGCACAAATAAAGCTAGGAATGCTTTCCTTCATTGTGCTCGTCGTTTCGTGTGGAAAATGATATCTGTGGTTGTATGCCTGTTGTCTATTGAGAAGTAGTGATCAGCGTTGGGTGCTTCAGGGTGAACTTTTATAAAATTGTGCTTAAAACGTTTGGTTGATTTTCTTGAGAGGTTGGGGGGTAGATGATGGTGCAGGTATGCGTGCCTGTGAGCTCCATGATAGAACAAGCACAGTTGGTGAGACGTTATGGGGCGAAAAGTGTATGGTGCTCGTATGGGGGTCTGTGCTATGCGGTGTGATGGGCTTGGGAGGTGGGTGGGTATGGGAGGGGGAAGGAGCAACTGTGGTGGTGGCTAGATTTTGGGCTGAGGGGAAAGGGGGTTGGTTCTAGAGCCCTAATGACTGCACCTTGGGCATCAAGTGAGGGATAGGATGTGGGGCAGGCTAGGTAAAAAATAAGATAGAGGGCATAGAGATAAAATAAATTGAAAGAGGTTTACAGTGAAATTCTGACCTGAAATAAGTAGGTAGAGAGGTCGGTGGCTGTAGACTATGGGCTGTACCCCTGTGGGGGAGTCAGTCTAATATGGCCGCCTCCTTTGGAAAGAAGCTCATAGACAGCCATGAAGTCCTATGTATTTTTCTATTGACTGTGGATAACCCAGTGTAGTCTTGTTTCACTTTCCATCCATCTGTTGATGATTTTAGTCCTTCTTCAGTTATTATGTTTTGGTTCCACAGAGGTCACTGTTTCTCTCTGCTTAGAGTGACTAGTGGCTGGAGGTGGACCCCTCGCCCTTGTTGTTTATGTGGTCGGCCATTTTGCGAATTTGCGACCCAAAGCTGCTGCCAAACCAAGCTAGCGTGAAATCATACATAAAGATAGAAGTCAAAGTAAAAATAAAAATAAATAAAGGTACTATTAAAGCGGAATCCCGTGGAATCAGCCCATGAGACTATTAGGGATGATTCTATGCAGGCGCGAGGCACCGCACTGTCATGGACAATGTCTGAGGGGCCGTTGTTGAGTTGTCGGCTTTAACAACCTTTGATAGACAGATTGACTCAGGTACAATGTTCTATGCAACCTAGTATAAAGGCTGCAATCCCAATGTCGCTGCTGCAGTCATTGCTTACCCAGTCTGATCGAGCTGCGGGCTACGTCAGCACCTCCCTTTGATGACCCAGGGTTCTCTTGCCATGGTGCCGTGGTAGCTGTGTTCTTATTCTTTTATCCCAAAACTTCTGTAAACGATATTACATAGACGCACTATGGGCATTGTTATGCGCTGATCCTGAGGGGGTGAGGCAAAGTAGCGACTCCTTCCGTAGAGCCGAGAGTTGTTCCATATGACTTGGCCCTAAATCCCTCGATCCGTGAGGAGATTAAGAACGTGATATCCGCGATGTTGTGTGGAGATCCTGCAGTGTCGAAGATAGACTGCAGCTTCGTCCGGGAGTCACAGGGGTTTGCTCCGTGTGCCTCAGGTCCAGATGTCCCCTTCCCTCTTCGATCATGGGGCAGTGCTCTTCAGGCTGCAATCGGGTTCATCTTCCTCCTACAGTCGGTGATCCTCTGTAGCAATTCAGAGCCTGAGCTTGTGCGGAAGGAGTTGGCCGGCAATGAGCTCAGGAGACTCCGGTCAGCTCTCCGCTTCGATGATAAATACTCAGCTTCGCAGATGGCGGCCAGTTACTCGTCCATTCCCAAAGTCTGTACCAAGGTGAGCCTTGTTATTTGGCCCCGATCCTTGTACGATTATCTCCACATGATGTGTGAATTTTTCCTGTTTTGCTTGTATGTTCTGTCCCATTCGGTGACTGCCAATGACCGGGATATTCCAAGTAATGGATCCCAAGCGCTTGGAGCTTCTCCGGAGAGCTCCAACCAGTCGGCCACACCAATTCGGAATTCCTGAAGCCTTTCGCATTTCAAACATTGCTGTTCTTGTTCACAGGCATGGAAAGAAAGAGCAGCAGCAGCAGCGTCTGTGGACACATCTGTTAAGCATTTCCCAAGTCCTGCCCCAGTGGGCGGCGCCACACGGCATGCTGGTACTTGTTGTCCCACAAATGTTCCTCCCAAGTGGGTTCTGCTGCACTTCTAAATAACATCCAATGTCTTACCCAAGTGGGTCGATTTAGTGCCAGAAAACTGTGTGTGCTGCATATCAAATCATTCAAAACGGCCCTCCCCTTATCAGGTGTGGCCACAAACGCTGCTGCTGCTCTTACTTTCCCTGCCTGTGAACAAGGACAAGCAATGTCTGAAACGCGTAAGGCTTCAGAGACTTTGAATTTGGTGTGTGTGATCCTGTTTGCACTGCGGTCTTCAATAAAAAGGTGTCAATCCTCACGAGTGGCGTCTCCACATAGGGCAATCTTTTTTGATATTTGCACAGTTGTCTAGAATGTAAATTATTATTCCACACATCAGTTGTCCTCAATCCCCGTATTAGCACAGGAATTGGAAGAATGAAAGAAAGAATAAATTGCTCTGTCCCTAATGACAAAACCGGTTGCTACAAGAAGGGTTGCATTTATGCTGATAAATTGTTATTTAGACATTTTTTGTCTTTCTTAGTCATATTTGGGCAGGATTTATCCATGGTGAATGACTAGGCAGAAAAAAGACTGACCGATGTGTAAGGAAAACAGCTTGTGAACAGTATTTTGTTTATGTTTATTATTACACGTGGTGTATACAAAGCATATTTAAAAAAATGTCGGGCCATGAACTGACGATCTGTGAGCAAGGGCAACCGCCCGAAAAGCGTCCGATTTTGCAGCTATAGGAACAATACCTGTGCCTGAATCTTGGGATTCGTGTTGTCTCTGTTCGCCGAGGAGGAAGTGAGGAGACAGAGTATTTTACTATATTTTTTATATATATATATATGTAGTAGTAGAAAAGCTTTATTCGAGTTATAGACTCATAAAAGCACAACATACATATTTATAAAAACATCACACTTAGTCAAGGCATTTCATCCAATACATTAAAACAGTTGCGCAAGCTTAATCATTGTAAAACAAAACATTATACAAGTAAAACATAATCAAGAAACATTAGGAGAAACAGAAAGAGCTCTCCGCCTAATGGACCAAGCCCACCCCAGGTACTTTGCTATTCCCATGACAATAGGCTCCTCAGAAGTAGTGCAAATAATTCTCTGCGCCTCAGCCGCACTGGATGTCCCAAGGTTCTTGCAGATAGGGGTTAACCAGACCCTTCTTGGGGAGGCATAAGCCTTACAAGCAAATAGGAAGTGTCCCACACTTTCTTTAGTTGCGCCGCACGCTGGGCAGCACTGGGTGTTCAAACTCTTCCACCTGCCTGTTAGATCTCTCAACGGGAGGGAACCAGATCTTAATTGGAAAAATAACTTTCTGTCCATAGGAACAGTTATACTGTCCCAGTAATTTTCCAGTGCAGGACACATTTTGCTTTCCAAAAAGCGACCTCCCATTGAGTCAGATTTAACCCTTCTCCAAAGCCTCTCGTCTATCCATTCCCAATATAGTGCTTTAAGTGTATTTTTACTTGGGAACACTTCCCCCGACGGATTGTCCCAAAGGTTGGAAAGACCTAGTTCACCTAGCAATACCCTTAAGTTTTTCAGCCATGATATTTTATGGAATGTATCAATCTTGATTATTGCCAGGAAGCCTTCCCCATAATGCCTAATTTCAGGGGTGGACCAAAGTCGCCTCCAAAATAAGATGGGACGCAGTCTGGCTCGGTCGGTTACCGATCTTCTTCCCAGGTCGAGGCTAAGAGGGATTAATGGTGTACTCTGGGGCAGTCCCGTAATACCCCTAAGAAACCTGTTCTCAGCTATCTGTAATGAAGTTAAATTGTCAAAACCAAACAGCTCCGCCCCATATAAGGCCGATCCTATTGCCTTAGCATCGTATACAGCGAGGACAGGTTTTATGGGTTTAGTTTTGGATCTATTGTGCTCCACCCGTAAGGCCCCCGATATTTGCTGATGTTTCAAGACCGCCTTTTCTATGTGGTGGGACCAACCATAATTACTTGCGATTTGTACCCCTAGGTAGGTGAACTCCCTTACGACCTCAAGCCCAATATTATTCAAATGTATCCTAGGGCGAGGCTTCTGTCCTCGGGAAAAAGCCATCAGCTTGGTCTTGCCTATGTTTACTTCCAGGCCATGCTCCTGGCAAAAGTCGTCAAAAATATTCAGGGCCCGTTGCAATCCAGCTGGGGTTTTGGACATTATCAAAGTGTCGTCAGCGAACATCAGGATCGGAACCCTGATGCCCACCAACGAAGGCGCATCCACACTAGCGTCCTGCATCCTGCTGACTATCCCATTGATATATAATGTGAAGAGCAAGGGCGCCATTGCACAACCTTGGCGCACCCCACGCTCCACAGGGAAGTCAATTGAGGATTGGCCATTTGTCCCCCACTGTACTTTGGCAAAATTGCATTCGTGCAACCTCATAATTAAAGTAAGCAATTCTGCGGGAATGCCTATCTTACTTAACACTGCCCAGAGCTTACCCCTTGGGACTAGGTCGAAGGCAGCCCGCAGGTCGACAAAAGCGACATACAGGCTGCCCCCACCAAGAAGAACCGTCCCCCACCGTAACATAGTAAAGTGAAACACCTGGTCGATGGTACTGGTAGCCCTCCGAAAGCCTGCCTTAAAAGGGGAAAGAGAATCATTTTCGTCCACCCAGTCCATAAGTTTGTTTACCACCATCTTCCCAATTACTTTTTGGACGGTGGCAATCAAACTTATGGGCCTGTAATTAGCTGGAAGGGATCGATCTCCTTTTTTGTGGACGGGTATAATAATGGCTCCCTTCCACTGTTCTGGGACTTGCGCACCTTTTGCAATTGCGTTCCCTAATAGGAGCACATATCTGCCCCACCTATTGTTATCATTTTTAAAAACGTCCGAGGGTATCCCATCTAATCCCGGGGCCCTGCCCCCTTGAACGGAGCTAATTACAAGTTCAACTTCCTTGGCGGAAAACAAATCATCCTTGGGAAATACTGCCAAGATTACATCCCCACCACCCCACTCCTTTGTCTCAGCATATTGGGGCCTAAAGTAATTCACCCAGTCGGATTCAGCGACATTATTATCCGGTTTTTTTGGGGTACCGCCTCTGCCCCACTTTACTATCTTCCAGAAAAGCCTGGAATCCTTTGCTCCAGAGGCCTCCTTCAGTTCCTCCCAATGCTTCTCATCCCAGTCTTTTTTGGCCAAGGAAATGCTAGTGTTATATTGCTTCCTGGCAGTTTTGATTGCTACCCTGTCCCTGCTTCTGATAGCATTACCCAGTGTTAATCTGGCTGCCCTGCACTGTTGGTTAAACCACCCTGCTGGTTTAGAGGAAGCTGTGCGATTACCCTTACATGTTCTCATAAAGTATGGCTTTAGGGTGGCGAAAAGATTATTATGGATTTCAGTGATCGCCCTAGATCCTGGCAGTGTGGCACTAGCTAATTCCATGGAAACAATTGCTTTGTCCACTTCAGACCCAATAAAATCCATGGAGGCTGCATTCGCCAACACCGAGGGCCATTTCAATCTACGCATATTATTCGCCATGTCTGGGAGCAACCCATTACTAGCATGTAGATTAGGCTGAGTGTGCTTCCACCAGGTATGGGTCACGCAAAGAGGGTTGTGATCACTTTCTATCCTGCCCTTGACTTCCATGTCACAAACCCCCTGCCAATATATATATATATATATATATATATATATATATATATATATATATATATATATATATATATATATATATATATACACATGCAGCAGCTGCAGTCTCTCAAAACGCCACCACGACGACAGAGAAACCACGCAAATCCAACGTTCTTTTTAGGCACAGGTATTTAATTTGATCGAGTTACCAGATCTGACGCTTTTCGGGCATCCGCCCTTGCTCACAGATAGTCAGTAAGTCAAATGGTCAACATTTAAATAGTAGCTGTTCCATAGTTTTTTTTCCGCAACACACATTTTTTTCTTTCACCACGTGATCATGAAAAGTGAAGACATACTACTCAGTATGGAACATATAAAGTATGTTTTCCCAGCAATTTATAAACATTTCGCGAATTAATGTTACTAAAAGATGGATAAAAAACAAATAGCATTTAAAATCCACAGTAACATAAATCTGAATGATATATATACACATTGTATAAAAAATTAAAACAATGTATATTGAAAGTATGTACAAGCATAAATGCAGTGACCAAAGAATTACTGTTTAAAATACCATTTTGGTCCATATTTGTGCAAATTACGCAAACAGAATAGATGTGCAACAAAATGCAAAGAACTTGAATGTGCAAAGTACCGTATTAAAGTGCTGCAAAGTTTTGTGCAAAATTGCAAGGGAAATAAAGTGCAAAATTGCATATGAATAGACAGTAGTAAGATCTAAAATACTCTGTTTTAGTGAAAATAATGAAACCTAGTACAGATCTAATTGGTGCAAAATACGCAATTATATGGTCCAAAGAATACATATTAATATATGCAAAACTAGATTCCTATTAGTCCCTGTAAACTTTAACCAAAAAATGATATAAAGTAGCTATATAAATACAATGCTAGTTATATATAATGTCAATCGTTCAGAATTTTTGGTAGTTAGTTTGGCATAAATAAGCGAAAAGTAACAAATGCTGGGAATACCTAAACATATATATAAACTGTTATGTCTATGTCTTCATATCCAAAGTGTAAAAAGAAGTGCATCCCACTAAATAAAAAATGGGAAGCATAGAAAAGAAAAAACGTGCACCCATGAAACTGAGTAAAGTAGCAAAGGTGCAAATATTTAAAAGAAAGAGATTTAAGGATAGTACAAAACAGACAAGCATCGCATTCTACTGAAACTATATCCTGAAAAGGTGGGTCTCATAATATTAAAGGAACACATGTAAGTCATCCGTGGTATTCAACCCATTAGGGAATTTGCTGTCTAATTCTAAAATAAAATGTGATTCCAGCCTCCTAAGAATCTTGTCCCTGTCACCGCCCCTACGGGGTTTGGGAACTGAGGCGATAACAAAATAAGACAAGCATTGTAAATTATTGTTATGGATGGCCTTAAAGTGTCTGGCCACCGGATACGTGCCATCATTGTTAACGATGGCACGTAAGTGCTAGAGAATCCTGACATGCACCTGTAGTCGGGTACTGCCGACATATCTAAGACCACAGGTGCATGTCAGGACATAGACCGCAAATTCTGTCTTACAATTAAATGACCCCATTATATTGGTCATAATTGGACTAAACGGTGTAGAATATTGGGTGGTGCTGGTTCCAAATTTACATACTCTACAAGTAGAGCAGCGTTTAAATCCCGGCCGGGATTTCAACCAATCTTCCTTTTGGCCAAGTTCTGGAAAATCATTACATATGTGGGTCCTAAAAGAGGGTCCCTTACGGTATGTTATAGTGGGACCATCTGGTAATCTAGGTGCCAAAACTAGATCTGTTTTAAGGATTGGCCACCTTCGTTTGACTATGGACCTAATTTGTCTGGACTGTTTGCTGTAGGATGTTATCAATCTCGGAGCCTGTTCAGTTTCTACCGGTTCCTCATCCAGGGGAGGGATGGCAGTAGGGGCCAATAATGACTCACGTCTTCTGGCTTTCATTTTTTGTTCCGCCAGTTTTAAAACGGATTCCCTATAGCCCCTACGTCTAAATCTGTCAAGAGCTTCATTAGTGCAGTTAGTAAGGTCTGCATCTGTACTACAGATTCTCTTAAGTCTTAATAATTCCCCAAACGGAATTTTATCTATCACATGTCTTGGATGTGCACTGCTGTAATGTAAGATGTTATTACCAGCAGTGTCTTTCCTGTGAAGTTTAGTAGCCAAGTGACCCTCATGAATCAATACTTTGACATCAAGGAATTCAACCTCACATTTGTTAATGACAGAGGTAAAATTAAGGTTGATTTGATTATCAGTGATAGAACTGATAAAACTGTTGGCGCTATCAAAGTCGCCCTTCCACAAAACAAAAACGTCATCTATATATCGCACCGATAGTGCGACATGTTTGTTAAAGAGAGTACCAAGTGTTCCTCTGAGGACCTGCTCCTCCCACCAGCCTACGTGTAAACACCAATAGCTCGGGGAGAAGCAGGCCCCCATCGCAACACCACGTTTTTGGACATAGATATCATTGCCAAAAAGAAAATAATTGTTGTATAGACATCATGTTGTAAATTCTACTAACATTTTGTTGTGATTATAGCAGTTAATGGGTCTTTTCCCTAGGAAAAATTCTAAGGCTTTCAGTCCCGAGCCATGTGCAATATTCGTGTAGAGCGATTCAATGTCTAAAGTCATAAATAACATATCGTCGCTCCATGGAATACCTTGAATTTACCTGATAAAGTCCCCGGTGTCTCTAATGTAGGTGGGTAGGTCCTTTACCAAGTCTTGCAGGAAGCAGTCGATGTATTCTGTGACATATTCTGCCACTCCTGTAATTGCCGAGATGATGGGTCGGCCAGGGACTGGAATAGTTGGTTTATGGACCTTGGGCAGCAGGTATAATTTAGGCAACACTGGGCATTCAACGTGTAAAAATTCAAATTCTTGTTTTGAAATCATGTCTTCCTTTTCCACTTGTACAGCAGTTTTTTTTAGAGTTTCTCTCGCATCATTGTATTGTTTTATATTAGTTCGAGAATAGCAAGATGAATCATTAAGTTGCCTAGTGGCCTCCTCAATGTAGGCGTCCTGTGGCCAAATTACCACGTTGCCCCCCTTATCCGCAGTGGTGACAATGATATTATGATCTTTACCTAGTCTCTTAGTCAGTGAAAGATATTCCTGTTCTTTCCTGCTCTTATATCTTTTTTTATGTTTTGTTTTGTGATGTAGTTGTTTCAGGTCCTCAACCACTAGATCCTGGAAAATATCGATTGAGGTTCTGGGCATGTTAGGAATAAACTTGGATTTGGGTTTGAAAGGGCTGATGTTGGCCCCTATTTGTTCCATAGATGCTGCTCTTAGTTCATCTTGGGTTGTAGCCAAGTTCATATTCAATGTTTCATTTGTGGCTAATTGATGCATCGCAAGAAACGTTTTAGTGTCTTTAGCTGGTAGTGTCAATGATTTTTGGGCAACTGTAGTATTTCCGGTTGGTTCTTTATCATTCAAACCTTTCTTAATACTAAAGAATGTTTTAAGTTTGAGCTTTCTGATGTAACAATAGACATCCACTCGGGTTTTGGAATAATTGAAGTCTGAAACCGGGCAGAAGTTTAAACCGAGGCTAAGTAGTTGTTTTTCTGCCTCGGTGAGGGTGATTGCAGATAAGTTGACAATAATATTATCATCTATTTCTTTTTGTGCCAATATTGCTTCTTTTGCTTTTTTTGCGGCTTTGCGCTTTTTTCTGCGTTCTCACCTCCTTTTGTTGCATCTTGCTCTTTTTGTTGCTTTTGATCCTTTTGTTGCTGTCGGGTACAAGGCCTTAGTGTTTGGAGATGATCCGACACTAAAAAATCAACTTCTTCTGCCAAATCCAAAATCATGGACCTGGGGTTCCATGTACTGCAGCCCTCCTCATCAGATGACCGACCACTAGTTAGTGTTTCAATGTCACTCGATTCAACATTTGAATTTGATACCATGGCATGTGAAGTGGAGGTGGAGGCCCCTCCTTGGGTTATTACTTTTGTTTGTTTTGCTTGTTGTTCGAATTTTGTTTTTTCAGCGTGATCAAACTTGCGAGCTAAAGTATAAATGCGCCCTTGGGCATAGTCTTCTTTGTCTCGGGCGAATTTGTAAACCTTTTGCACTTTTATTTTTTCCACCTGTTTGGTCAGTTTGTCTTCAATTTCTTTCCGTGTTCTAGCAATGGTATCATTAGGTTCAAATTTTGACAGTGATGCATTAATTTCATCGATTTCTTTCATCAAAAGTTCTCTGTCAATGTTGGCATAGGTGACAAGTATTTGCATTACTCTACTTCATTAATGTGCAAATGCGCAATGTAAACAAGGGGTATAAGTAAACGTTCCTTTAATTGGTAATATATATATATATAATATATATATATATATATATATATATATATATATATATATATATATTACGGCAAAAAAAACTCCAGCACCTCCCGAAACGCGAACTGAGGATAAACGGACCACCCGGACCTCTTTAATGGCAGATTTTTATTTAATTCATTCACACAGAGTTGCCTCGAATGATGGAACCCGCACGAGTGAGAACGTCTGTACTCATTTTAATCGAGGCTGCAGCTTCCACAGGTTTAAAGCAAACAACACCGTTTTATCAAAGTCTTTTGTCGACGCGTTTCGGGCTCCTGCCCTTTGTCGTAGGCTGACTTCTGACCTTCCTGGGACGAGTGCTGTGATCGAGACTACTGAAGGCAGCTGCGCAATGGTTTCTGAGCGCAAGCCACCCACTTGGGACATTATCTGGTGATACACTACAGCGCACACGCCAAACTCACTTGAGAAACACTTTACGAGCCAAGACTACGAATACCATGAGAATGCGGGGCAGCCACGCCCATCGAGGCAGGTACTGTTAAAATGTCGACCTCACAATTGGCGTGTTGGCATAGCTGTTCAGAAGTCAGCCTAAGACAAAGGGCAGGAGCCCGAAACGCGTCGGCAAAAGACTTTGATAAAACGGTGTTGTTTGCTTTAAACCTGTGGAAGCTGCAGCCTCGATTAAAATGAGTACAGACATTCTCACTCGTGTGGGCTCCATCATTCGAGGCAACTCTGTGTGATTTATGTAGAGCGGCGAGCCCAGCCGCGATGAGATCCCCGCTGTTGTTGACGGACCCTTGTGACGCCAATCCGGTCATCACCTTCCTGGGACGAGTGCTGTGATCGAGACTACTGAAGGCAGCTGCGCAATGGTTTCTGAGCGCAAGCCACCCACTTGGGACATTATCTGGTGATACACTACAGCGCACACGCCAAACTCACTTGAGAAAAACTTCACGAGCCAAGACTACGAATACCATGAGGCTGCGGGGTAGCCACACCCATCGAGGCAGGTACTGTTAAAATGTCGAGCTAACAATTGGCGTGTTGGCATAGCTGTTCAGAAGTCAGCCTAAGACAAAGGGCACGAGCCCGAAATGCGTCGGCAAAATACTTTGATAAAACTCTGTTGTTTGCTTTAAACCTGTGGAAGCTGCAGCCTCGATTAAAATGAGTAGACATTCTCACTCGTGTGGGCTCCATCATTCGAGGCAACTCTGTGTGATTTATATATTACCTACTGGCGGTCGCCAGTAGGTATATATAGTTAGGATTTTTTCTCTATGGGACTTTTGAAAATTCTATGTCTAATAACTTTGGCGTTTGTGCACGGAATCGGCTGAAATTTTCAGGAAAATGGCACATTTTGTTTCTGAGCAGCCCCCTGAAAATTTGGGGGGGGTTCGTCAAGGGGGGGCCGAGAAAAAAGGGGGGTCCCAAAACACGTTTTTCCCATGTTAATTTCCATAGGGCGGTTGGCCTCACTTTTAGCCCGAACGGCTGAATGGATTTGCACGAAACTTGGCAAAATTGTAGGGACTGTTAGCCCGATGTGCCTTTGCTAGGTCTCAATATATGTTCTTCAATGGATTTTGAGAAATTAACGTTCAAAAAAAGATATATATCGGTAACAGCGCTCCGGGTAGCGCTCCGGTTCGCATACTTTTCGCGTAACGGAACTTTGCGATGCGAAGCTGATTGGCTCTCTGGTGTCTGTCAACATTCTAAACAGTCCGGAGCGGCCGCCATCTTGTCTCTCGGTAGGATCGAGAGACAAGAGGAGGCCAAAACAAAGGGGGAAATTACCATAAGGGGGCATAGTAGATCCTCGTTGACCCCCTAGGTTTTATGTGGAGGTTTTAAAAGGGCCCAGCAGGGCAAAAAAAAAAAAAAATTTTTTTTTTTGCGTGGGGAGCGCCCAGTCCGCGAACCGGAAAGCGTTCTGGGCAGCGTACTATAAGCAAAAAAGAATGATAGACTTTTCAAATACTGTATGTTAATTGTTTGTTGTTTTTGTTGATTATTTTTTATTTTCTTTATTTTTTAAGCATTTTTTTTATTTTGATTGCGTTTCATAATTTATTAAACTTTCTAACATTTTATTGTCAGAAATTTCATAATTGTCATTGAATATATTTTGTAGTCTATGATGGTGTAAAATGTCCTCATTTTTAAGCAGGTTATCCACTGCTTCCACACATTGCAGTAGTTCCTGGTCCCTACTTTCATCCATAAATTCATTTTGATTTTCATCAATGTTTCCTTGGCTGCTCTCTTGCAGTACAATTTTAAATTGAACTTGCTGCTCGCCTTCCATTTTGCCTGAAATTTGGATAAAAAAAATATATATTAGTAGAGATAGGGCACTGTTGGGATTAATTTTAGATAGGCAGTTTTTATCAGTGAATTTATCTTTTGGCAGTGTATAGTATCAGAGTGGAAGTAGGACTATAAAAACGTGTATGTGATTTAACTAAGAGAAGCCTAACTCCATCCATAACTATAACAGAGAAGTCTATCTAAATCTATAACTACTACAGAGGGATAGTATATAACTATCAGAAAAAGTTTACCATATTAAGTTATAGTGCACAATATACTTCAGTTTTAAAAATAACAACTTACCTTCACAAACAAGTTGAAGTGTTTAGTAACAATTCAAATGTAATGTACAACAAGAAGTAGCAGTCAAAATGGCTGTGTTTTCTTCTCTTCCTTTATATATATTCAGGTATATAACCAATCAAATGTCAGGTAATAAAAGTAGAAAATGAAAGTAACATTTTCATTGGTTGTCAATTACAACACTTCAGATGTGTTTTGTGAAGTAATTTACCTCACGGTATTTAGAGAGGTCTACAGGCTTAATGGCTAAATGGAATTTCAATCAAATTTGTGAAAATGAAAGGGATTGTTATGTAGTATGAGCTAATGTATATTTGGTGAGAGTGTCTCCAGTCGTTTTTCTGTGAATTACTTTCCCACCTTTTTTATTGGACCGCTTCCCGGTATGCGTCCCGGTCCGCGAACCAGCAGCGTAACGGGAGTCCACCATTTTGTGTTTCGTTCGAATTAAGATACAAGATGGAGGGCAAATAATGTTCAGAATGGGTAGAAGGGGGCATGGTAGATGTATCTTGACCCCCTAGGTTTTCTGAGGGTGGCTGAGGAGGACCATATGTGCGGGAAAAAAACATTTTTTTTTAAATTTTGCGCGGTTAGCTTCCAGTTCGCGTACCGGGTAGCGCTCCGGGGAGCGTAGTTTGTTGAAAATTAGAGAAAAAAGTTAGAGAAAAATAATAATTGTGAGTGATCAGATGTAGGGTAGCTCTGAGAAGAGCTTTTGGGTTTATGGTACATTTTGGTACTTATAAGTAGGTACCAATGCACAGTCTTAAATTCAAAATGAAAATTCTGTTGCCCTCATCTGAGAAGTGAACTCCATCTTCTCTGTAGATATCTTGCATGTAGTAACGCAAGTTATTGTTGTATATGGAGCCCATTCCATGGTCTCTCATGTAAGCTGAAACAGATTTGTTTACATGCTTCCTCGACTTCTCAATTTGTGGACAAAATTGGTTGGACCACCTCCATTTCTGTCTTTGGCATATATTGGAATATACCAAGGCAGTTTGAGGAAAAAGTGCCATTAATTGCTCAAAGGTGTCCTTTAAAAGCATTTCCAGACCTACCCCAGTCAAAGTGCCCAAATCATTACCTCCACAGTGCACAATTAACAGGTCAGGTTTTGGCAAATGCATAAAGGTTTTCACCAATGGTATCAATTGGTGACATTTTAATCCTCTTTGGTCCAACCACTTAATTTCCACATCTTGTAAATTGAGGTTAGGTAAATTTCTGTTCTCAGCATACCTTTGAGCCCAGTAGATGTAACTATGTCCAACAACCCAGACATTAAACATGGTGAGAGAAGGTTGGGCTGCAGTCAGATGAAGTGTGGTAATGAAAGGGCAGTTGAAACAGTAGGAGTTTGTAAAGAAAAAAAACTGTGGATTTCCAGTGCTAATGATTCATTAGCAGTGATTGGTGCATTTCCATTTCTGAAAACAGAAAGTTAGGGTGCATGGATGTGTTCTTTGAAAGATGTAATTTGAATGGTCAAGGAAAAAACATTTAATGAAAGATTGCACTGGATACGCAGGTGCACTGAGAGTTCAGAGTTCAATTGAAACATTGTTGTGTGAACTTGCAAACATGAGAGGTCTTTCAGGAGGTGGTTGCTAAGCAAAAAAGGCAGAGAGGGCAGAGGGGGGAAGGGTTTTGATTTGAAAAAAGTGAGGGAAGAGTTATGATTGGCTAATATGAGAGATATGTTGTGTTTAAAAACGATTTTTGAAAACAATTACATTTCTGGATATGTTCTGCTAGAGTTTCATAGGTTGTTTGGGCCATATTTATAAGGCATTTGAGTGTCTCTGATGTTATTGTTCCCATTTTAATTGAAGAGCTTTCTTCATGGGGCTAGTTTCTTGTAAATACGCTCCCACCTGTGCTTGGTAAATTTAGATTTTGATTATGGGAGTAACATAGCCATGTTAAAAATGTCCCAAAAATGGTGCAAGGGCATTCAAAAAAACGCTTTCATGTGTCTTAAGGACATTTTTAGTCATTTCCTCTTGAATGTAGGTATACAATTGATTTATATGCTGTGTTTAAAAACGATTTTTTGAAATCAATTACATTTCTGGATATGGACTGCTAGAGCTTCATAGGTTGTTTGGGCCATATTTATAAGGCATTTGAGTGTCTATGATGTTATTTTTCCCTTTTTAAATGGAAAGCGTTCTTCATGGGACAAGTTTCTTGTAAATACGCTCCCACCTGTGCTTGGCAAATTTAGATTTTGATTATGGGAGTTACATAGCCATGTTAAAAATATCCCAAAAATGGTGCAAGGGCAATCAAAAAAACGCTTTCATGTGTCTTAAGGACATTTACAGTCATTTCCAACTGAATGTAGGTATACAATTGATTTATATGTTGTGTTTAAAAACGATTTTTTGAAATCAATTACATTTCTGGATATGTACTGCTAGAGCTTCATAGGTTGTTTGGGCCATATTTATAAGGCATTTGAGTGTCTATGATGTTATTTTTCCCTTTTTAAATGGAAAGCGTTCTTCATGGGACAAGTTTCTTGTAAATACGCTCCCACCTGTGCTTGGCAAATTTAGATTTTGATTATGGGAGTTACATAGCCATGTTAAAAATGTCCCAAAAATGGTGCAAGGGCAATCAAAAAAACGCTTTCATGTGTCTTAAGGACATTTACAGTCATTTCCAACTGAATGTAGGTATACAATTGATTTATATGTTGTGTTTAAAAACGATTTTTTGAAATCAATTACATTTCTGGATATGTACTGCTAGAGCTTCATAGGTTGTTTGGGCCATATTTATAAGGCATTTGAGTGTCTATGATGTTATTTTTCCCTTTTTAAATGGAAAGCGTTCTTCATGGGACAAGTTTCTTGTAAATACGCTCCCACCTGTGCTTGGCAAATTTAGATTTTGATTATGGGAGTTACATAGCCATGTTAAAAATGTCCCAAAAATGGTGCAAGGGCATTCAAAAAAACGCTTTCATGTGTCTCAAGGACATTTTCAGTCATTTCATCTTGAATGTAGGTATACAATTGATTTATATGTTGTGTTCAAAAACTTTTTTTGAAATCAATTACATTTCTGGATATGTACTGCTAGAACTTCATAGGTTGTTTGGAGCATATTTAAAAGGCATTTGAGTGTCTATGATGTTATTTTTCCCATTTAAATTGAAGAGCTTTCTGCATGGGGCAAGTTTCTTGTAAATATGCTCCCACCTGTGCTTGGCAAATTTAGATTTTGATTATGGGAGTTACATAGCCATGTTAAAAATGACCCAAAAATGGTGCAAGGGCAATCAAAAAAACGCTTTCATGTGTATTAAGGACATTTTAAGTCAATGAGGAAACACAGGTGATGTAATTCTGAAATGAGGAAAAGAAACTCCACATTTTTCAATTACATCACTAGTGTTTCCTAAGTTTATGAATGACATTGTGCAGATGAAGTTTAGGTCTGACCACAGATTCAAAAGAGGTCTGCCCTTTGTTCAAGAGTGAAGTGGACATGACTTACTTCATTGGTAGGCCTTCACATGTATTATCTCCTTTGTTTTCTTCAACAAGCGAAAATCTCATCTGCAACCGTGTGTTGGCCTCACCTCAAACAAACAAAACAGGTGATGGACCGAATGTGGATCAATGTCACACATTCACCCCAGTCCAAAGATCTGAGCCCAAACAAACCTCTAGATAGGCCACACCTTATCGTCATCCTGAATCAATCATTTAAAATGTTAGGGAGAGATTTATGATAGGTGTATGCCTGTTTTGTACCACTGTGCGTCACTTTTGTGACGCAGTGGTGGTGCAAAAGATTTGCTATGTTAAATAATAAGTAGGGTGTTAAGTTTTTGATGACTGTTATTCATTTACTGTTTGGTAATAGTGGTTAATAAAAATTTTTATTATATTTTTCCACAGATTCAACTGCAGATCATTTCAAAATTTGAAAAATGCCAACTAAGAATCGAATTAGAAAGGCTAGAAAACGTCAAAGACAGCAGGATCATCTATTATTGCAGCAGTCCTCTCCCCAAAAAACTTGTGAAATCACCAAGAAAGCTCCGGGTAAGAGCACGAAATCATTCATAAGAAATATTTGTAGTAAAAAAAAAAAGTATTTCAACAAAAAATGTTTCAGTCCAGAAAAAGAGAAGCAATTTAAATGGAAAGGAAAGACCAATCAAAAATGTTACTGCTAGAGCAAGAGATAACTCTGTGCATGATAGTAGAAGGAAACAACAGTTTAGGGACATTCGAAAACAAATGTTCCGCAACAGGATAATAGTTAATTTATTAAAAAATATTAAGAAAGGCCAACAGAAAGTGGCATTTTATAAGAAGAAGAAAAATGTAGAGAAAATTATTGATCATGCTTTCGAAATTAAGCGAAAGTTATTTATTTTGGTAATCAATAGAATTAGGAAACTAAACAAGGTAATTTCTGATTTCAAATCAAATAGTAGATGGAAGAGAGTAGTAAATCGTAGTAACTTTTGTGAAGTTTTTTCCGGAGAATGGATGCATAGTTCAAGTTGTGAGGCATTTTTTAATGAGGAGAGTTATTTTCAGGATAATGATTTGGTGTTTGCAGTTGACACCAGTGGTAGAGCTTATGAAGTGAAGGATGGTTGTCCAGTTGAAAAAGAAAAACTTGTGACAACAGAGACAGACGAGGTGTTAGGTAATGAGGTTTTAGGAAGACGTCCTAAGGGTCCTGTGTACATTTGGAAGTGTAGTTCTATTTGCAGTGTGCGACTGGATTCCATCAATTTGCTTTGTGATTTTGTACGGACATTTAATAAGAAAAGTTTGAAGCAGAAAATGAAGTTGTTGCAAGAATTAGATCCTTGCAGAGTGAGACAAATGACAGGTTTGCGTGGTCATTCACTGGCTTGTCTTTCCAGGAGAGTATGCCAGAGTGTTTTTCATCATTTCAGGATGCTAGCAGTGCATCATAATAAAGTGAGGAAAATAGTGAGAATGTTGTATCATGCTAAGAGTCCAGCAATTATGCTTAAACAATTATGTGCTGCTCTTTTGCATGGTTCTGAAATAGATGTCAAGAATATTTGTGAAGAAATTGAGTTTTGTTACTTTGGAAGTAAAGATGAGAATGTTCAAATTGACCCAGAAGTAGAGGGTAATGTTGAAGATAATGTACAGGTTTCCAGTACAGATAAATTTCAGAAGGAAATTGCCACGTTTCAGATGAAATCAAGTGAGAGGCCTAATTTCACTTGTGTGTGTTGTCGACGCACTTATTACAAGAATCAGATTAAGTTAGTGGATTTATATGCAAAAAGTGAAAAGGAAAATAATAGTGAATGGAAGGATTTTGCCACATACTTGATGGTAGAAAATTATTTTGATTTGGGATCGGATCAACGTGTGTGTACTTATTGTTGTAACAAATTAAACCAAAACCAGATGCCTGCTAGGGCTGTTCATAATAATCTGGAATTGGTTGAGATTCCTTCTGAATTGAAGGATTTAAATACTTATGAATCTATTTTGATTCAAAGTATCCATCCCTTTCAGGCTATTGTAAGAATGGAGCCAAAGACAGGGAAGTTGCCTCCATCAGATTTACAGAGAGGATTAAAGGGAAGAGTTGTTTATTTGCCTCTAGATTTGAACAAAAACATTAGCACAATTGGAGTAGAAAAAGTGGAAGAGGAACCTCTGGTTATCTTGGTTAATGAGGTTCCGACAAAGAATAAGAAAATATGGCAAGATTTAGTGGATGTTAGGAAAGTCAAAAAGGCAACATTGTATTTGAAGAAAAATAATAAGTACTATAAGAATGTATATGTTGCAGAAGAGGAAGTAAGTGATGAAGAGGATAGCGATTTGTGTGCTGGCCAAATTGAGAAAGTAGAGGCCTCTAAAAGTGAAGAAATATATGAACATTATAGTGTTCATCCTTTGCATTCCAAGGAAGTCATGGGGAATGCTATTGAGTTGTTTCAAATGAAACAAGCCAAAGGGAGTCCCATTAGTGTTTGGGAGGAAAGTTTGGAAGCTCGGTGTTTCCCACAGCTATTTCCAACAGGTCAAGGAGGAAGATATGATGAGCGACCTCATCAAATTCCTGCGTCTGAATACCTGACTTTACGATTGTATGCAGAAGATCCTAGGTTTCGTCAATGCATTCCCTATTTGTTTCATCTCCTGTTTGAAAGCGATCTGTCTGGACTGTCATATGCAGTGAACCACATCTTAAAAAGTGGTATACAGATGCGAAACATCTCGGCAAGTGACTTTATGCATAAAGTCAATGTCCAAGACAGTATTTTGGATTCTCACCTAATTAATCTCATGGCGTGTCAGCGTGGTACTAATGAGTACTGGTACCGTCGTCATGGTGATTTAAAATGTATGCTGAGGAACTTAGGAACTCCAACATGGTTCCTGACTCTGAGCTGTGCCGAGTATGGCTGGGAAGACTTACTTGAATTTCTACGAGAGGCAAATGGAAATATTGAAAACATTGAATTCAAGACACCTGGAGAACTGTGTTCTTTGGATCCAGTGAATGTATGCAGGTACTTCAATCATAGATTTGAAGCTATGATGTCTTTCATCACAAATAAGAAGAATCCACCTCTTGGAGAGGTGTTGGATTTCTTCTGGAGAAAGGAGTACCAAGCAAGAGGTGCTCCTCATATACATATGTTGCTGTGGATCAAGGATGCACCTAAATTTGGAACAGATCCGGATGACTTAGTGATGAATTTCATAGAACAGTATTCTACGTGTGCTGTTCCAAACGCAACGGAGAAGAAAAGCCTAAGAGAACAAGTTCTACCTTTCCAAAGCCATCGTTGTGGAAAGTACTGTCGTCGTAAATTCAGAAACAAGGACAAGTTCTACACCAAATGTCGTTTCAACTTTCCACGACCGGTGATTTCTAAAGGAAGAGTGAACAGTTTGATGTCTTCTCTGCGACATAATGTGACGAGGAAATCACCCAAAAATACATACAATTTGAAAAGGAACGAAGAGTCCAAGTACATCAACGACTACAACCCAGTGATTTTGTCCATGTGGAATGCTAACATGGATATACAGTTTGTGGCTGACAACTGTATGGCTGTGGCTCGGTATGTGACATCTTACATCACCAAAAAAGAAAAGACAGAATTGAAGGATATGTGGGAGGACATTTCCCATGAAAAGAGCCTCAGCAAGAAGTTGTACAGTTTCAGTCTGAAGATGTTGTTGCATCGAGAAATCGGAGCTTACGAATGTTCTGACCGGTTGTCTTCAGCAAGTCTCTATGCCAAATCCAGGAGTATCGTTTGGGCGAGTCTTGGTCTTGCTGCAACGCGAAATCGAGTTCTAAAACCTTTCCGGGAAATTGAGTATTTGGCGGAAAAGGAACCAAACAGTACCGACATTTTGAAGACCAACATGTTGGATACATATTATCCAAATCGAAGTAGTCACCTTGAGAATGTTTGTCTATATGAGGTTCTACAAAATTATATATTCAAGAGGAACATCAAAGAAGATATTGAGAAAGGAGTGTATGCTGTAATTGGAAGTGAGGGATGTCTGGTCAAGCAAAGAAAATGCCAATTAGTAAACCATCGAAAATTGAGTGGCGAATCTCCAGAAAAAAAAGGAGTTTTTCTATTTAGCACTTTTGCAACTTTTCAAGCCTTGGCGTGCAGAAGAGGAACTGCTTGGAGATTTCCTCTGTTACGAAGACTCTTTCACTGCTGCTAAGGAGACCATAGAATGTCCTGCTTTTCCCAAATATCAAGAAATGTTGACTTTGGAAATTGAGCAGGAAGCAACGATTGCAGCCGAGATTGCCAGAGACAGTTCTCAGGACAGTCAGAGTTCTGTTTCATTGAGTCAGGATCCACTAGGAGGACCTATTATCGAAAATGAAGCTGCCACTGCTATGAATGAAGTGGAAAGAGCCATGGCACATGCTCAGGAGGATGCGGTTAACTTAGAAGACTTGGAAAAACAACTCAACGTTGAGCAGAGGAAAATATATGATGAAGTTACCAAGCAAATTGATCATGGATTAAGTCATGAGAAGAAAGAGTGCTCATGTACGTCGTTGAAGCCTGTCCGACTGTACGTGAGTGGAGAAGCGGGAACTGGAAAAAGTTTCCGTATTAAAGCAATTTCTTGTTATTTGCAGGAAAGGACTGAGTCATCGCTGTCTTGTGTTGTTACCGCTCCTACTGGACTGGCAGCACATAACATTAAAGGTATTACTTTGCATCGTCTACTGATGCTGCCAGTGGAGCATGACAACAAATTACAATACCACAAGTTATCTGGGGATGCTTGTTGTGAAGTTTCAAGAGTCTTGAGGAAAATGAAACTTCTTATCATTGACGAAGTAAGCATGGTTTCCAATGTCATGCTTGCCTTTGTGCATTTGAGAATGCAAGAAGTTCTTAAAACTGAGTATGATGTGTTATTTGGTGGCAAACACATCATTGTTTTCGGAGATCTTCTGCAGCTGACACCAGTAAAAGGACAACCTGTGTTCAAAATACTCACGCATGAAGATACCAGGAAGTGCCTAGGGAGCATTGGCAACGTCAATATATGGTTAAACTTCAATTATGCTGAACTGCATGAAAATATGCGTCAGGCAAAGGATGAAGATTACAAGAATATTCTACAAGATATTAGAATTGGAAAAGTGACCGAGCATGGGAAAGAAGCTTTAAATGCACGATTACTGTCAAATTTATATCCAGAACAAGACGTTGTGCCTGAGAATATTTTTCAGAAAATTACTGAGAAGAAATTCGGAATATGTTTGATGCCAACTCTTGCAGAATGTGCCATCTTCAACAACAAAATGTTGAATTTAGAAAAGCAAGAGATTGTGAAACTTGAAGCTATTGACAGAATAGAGCATATGGGATCAACAATTATTTTGTCTGAGAATTTGAAATCAAAATTGGATTCATTAGAGAAGACTATATCTAAAACAGCGGGTTTTGAAAAGACTTTGAATGTGTGTTTAAATTGCCGAATCATTTTGAGAAGGAATTTACATGTTGAAAGAGGTCTGGTAAATGGATCAATGGGTAATGTTGTTGATTTTGAGAAATACAGAAGTAGAGATGGTATTGAATTTTTAAAAATTAAATTTGATGGCATTGAGGAAGTACAGCTAATTGGTTGTTGTTCTGCTAGGTTTTTGCTTGTTAAAGACTTATATGTTCGCCGTAAACAGTTTCCTGTTTGCTTGGCATATGCGGTGACAATCCATAAATCGCAAGGTTTAAGTGTAGATAGTGCATTGGTGAATATTGGCAGTTCTGTGTTCAAAGAGGGTATGGCATATGTGGCATTGTCACGAGTTAGAACTTTATCGGGATTGTACTTGATTGATTGTGATGTCACAAACATTTGTGCGGATCTAGATTGTGTTAAGGAATACAATAGGTTAAGAAGAGAGTATGCGACACATTTGCCTCAATATCCTTTGTTTGAGAAACGTGTGGTAGGCCGTAAACGAAGAAATATCACTAATAGTAGGGAGGTTGTAGCAAAAAGCCGAAAAGTCGATGAACCGAAAATTGTAAGCAGAAAGAAAACGGATTCTGTTGAAGATGTTGTCGGTTTTCAATTTGAAAACAGTTCTGGTGTCAACTGCTATGCAAATGTAGTGGTTAATGTTCTCTTTTCACTAGAGACTTTAAAAGAACAGATTGTGTTCAATTCGGAACAAAGTTTATGCTGTTTGTTGAATTCTGTGTTAGAGAAATGTAGCACTGATCGAACAAAAGTAGAAAGTGTGTCTGAAGTTCGTTATCTGTTAGATGAATGTTCAGGTCAAACAGACTTCTCTGAAAATAATCAGCAGGATTGTCAGGAGTTTTTAATGTATATGCTTGATGTATTGCAAGATGAGGGTGTAGATGTAGATCACCTGTTTGGGCTTTCTTATCAATGGCAGCATGACTGCGAGAACTGTATGGTATCAAGTACTACTAGTGTAGACTCAGAAAGATTTATATATTTAACTTTGCCAGACAGTAAATCAGTCTCCTTTAATAAGCTAGTAAATGCAGCTGATCACAACATGGAGTGTAGCCAATGTAAATCTGAAATGATGTCAACATTATTTATACGAAGATATGGCCAGTATGTCATTTTAATGATCCAACGATGTAGGCCTGATGGATCAAAATTGTCAACTTTAATAAAAAATGTTGTTGCTTCTCAGCTGTCAATATCAGGAAGGACTTTTGTAACTGTAGCAATTATCTATCACGATGGTCCTTCAACAACATCAGGACATTACACAGCTTATTTAAAGTCTAGAAACGGCTGGTCATTCTGCAACGATTCTGTTGTAACTTTCAAAAAAAAATTGCCGTATGACCTTAAAAATTCTTACCTGGTGTTTTTAAAACCAAAATTTTAAGGAAAGAATCTCGGGATTTCCTCTGAGGAATTGCAAAAGGTTCATGAAGTAGAGGGAATGTAAGTCTGCAATGCTGTCTAGATTATTGGTCTAAAACATTTAATTATAATGTCATTTTAAAAATCCAACTATATAAACCTGATGCAAGTAAGTCTGCTTCATAGTAAGCAGTATCAGTGTCATAGGAAAAGTAGAACATGAGTGAGCAAGAAGGGTAAGATATTAGTAGTCCAGGATTGTGAAAGTAATCTTAAATGTTTTCTTTTTGAAAGTTGCGAAAATAGAAAATGACGGGATTTGATTACAAGAATTACAAGAGTTGTAAATCGCTGCAACATGATTTGGCCAAGTGGAAACATGTGGTAGAATGTGAGAAGTCTTTTATTGTATGTAACATATTTTTCAAAACGATGGAGGTTTTCTTTCAGAAAGTGGCGGGCTGAAAATATTAATAGCACAACAGAGTGTACGCTGTTCATAGGACATCCTTCGACGTTATGGAAAGTAAGTTAATTTTAAGGAGTTTTGAATTCAGATTTCTTATGTTGTATGGGTTTTTTAAACACAATCATTTTGATTGTGTTTTTTTTCCCCGCTGTTACATGATGAATACCTTCAAGTCACTGATTTAAGTGAAATTTGATACATTCTGAGAACAGCAAAAATAAACCATTTAACATGTATAATTAATGTTCTACTTTTTGTACTTATGATATACATTTAGAAATGTGAGGTAGACATGGAGAAACTGAGGCTTCTGTAAATATCAAAGTTAATGCATACACTGCTGCACTTCTGGGTACTGTTTTTTTATCCTGGACTACATCTGCACTATGCGATACCTAAGCAAAGGCAACACAGGTGATGTGATTGTGAAATGAGCAAAAGAAACTCCACGTTTTTCAATTACATTACTTGTGTTTTCTAAGTTTACGAATGACATTGTGCAGATGAAGTTTAGGTCTGTCTATGGACACAGAAGAGGTCTGGCCGTTGTTTAAGAGTGAAGTGGACATGTTTTACTTCAATGGTAGGCCTTCACATGTATTATCTCCTCTGTATTCTTCAACAAGCATAAATTTGAAATGCAACCCTGAGTAGGCCTCACCTTAAACAAACTTTTGGAGAGGCCACACCTTTGTGTCATCCTGAATCAATCATTTAATCTATCACATTTAACATCTATTAGTTCTACTGCTTCATTTCTTTAATCCTTACTTTCCTGTGTTTGCTACTTCCCTCATTCCTTTCTCTATTACTTAATTATTCTACTCCTTCCACTATTTTTCTCAGTCCCTCTCTTCTCATACTTCTTCATTCTTATTCACTCATTCTGTCTCTATTAATGTTACTGTTTCTGATTGATCTCAAAAACATTTTTAAAACAAGAACAGTAAGTGTAAGGGAAGGAAACAGACAGTTATGTTACAAGAAAGACAGCTATAGGAAGTAAACAAAAGATACTGTTACTCGCAATCCACTGCTGATGATGTCATTGACCATGTCAAGAATGATGTAATATGTGACATGATCAGCAGTGGATTGCGGGTAACAGTATCTTTTGTTTACTCCCTATAGCTGTCTTTCTTTTAACATAACTGTCTGTTTCCTTCCCTTATACTTACTGTTCTTTTTTTAAAAAAAATGTTTGGTTCGCTCCCGGTTCGCGTACCGGAGTGCGAACCGGGAAGCGAACTAAAAGAAATAGAGGTTGGCAGAGTTTCAAAAATTCTACCATTTTTTTTATAATGGGGAGGTAGTTCTGAAAAGAACTTTTTTTTTGTTTTTGTTGTTTTAAATTTTTGTTATTATTTTTCAGAACATTTTTTTTATTTTTTTTGTATTTTCTGAACATTTTGATATTTTTTTGTTTTTTTTGGGGGAGGGGGAAACAAAAACGATTCATTGAAAAGGGCTCAACAGGAGCAACGAAAAAAAGAAGAATTTATTGTTTGGGGCGTTTCGGGCAAACATGATTATCAATAGCTTTCATAATTAGAGTAATGCTACTTTCTCTGTAGCAAATGAGTTGGTTACAGCGCACGCACACTTGCTTCACTTCCCCAAACTTCATTTGAATGTTTGGGACCATCTCCCTCGCCTCTGGTCCCGACACTTCTTGAACAACCGATCTTCTTGCCATCGCAGGGGGATTTTGTTGCTCATCACGTAGCTGGGCAGCACTATAGTTGTTTGGATGCCACCTACTCATATGCCGATGCATAGTGTAGTTGCCGTAACTGTATTTTTTTTCAGTCCCCCTTGACAGTCTATCATCGCATATACGGCAAAACACGTAGCGTGCATTCACTTTTTTTTGCCCCTCAGGAAATTAAAAAAATTGCCAAATGTAGTTCTCTTTTCGATTATACCTCCTGGGCTCCTCTGGCAAAAACTGTGTCTCTTCCTGCTCTTCCTCCTCTTCCTGTTCTTCCTCTTCTTGTTGTATAATTACTTCAGCAGGTGGTCCTCTCTTCCTTGGATCTGGTGGAGGTGGTGGGTTAGAACCAGCTGAAGCTACTAATGAAGCCATATCACAATGTTAATAAAGGGTCTTTCTCTCACCAAGATGAAAGTCAGAGTGAGGAAAGAAGGAGGGGTTTTCATCATTTGGGAAAAGTAAAAGTTCTAAACCAATGAAAAGTGTTAATTTTAGATCACATGACCTAGTATTACATCATTAGGAAACCAAAAGTGAAATGAACCAATGAAAAGTGTTATTACCGAGTCACATGACCTGCTGTGTTTACGTTTCGCGCTTTGCTCCGCTTTCCGGTCCGCTTCCGGGTCCGCTAACTTGGCGCGTCAAATGACGTATTACGCGACAACGCAAAACGTCATGCTAACGTAACAGTTACGCTAAAGGAACGTTTACCGGTTCGCGGACCGAGTCGCGGCTTTAAATTGAGCTAACGGGAAGCTGACCGGTTCGCGGACTGGGAGCGAAACAAAAAACAATTTTTACAAAAAATTGTATAAAAAACAAGTAAAATATATTTTAAGATTTAAAGAAGAATACATTTTACAGCTACAGATATTAGCTTTTAAAAAACCATTGAAATTCACTGAAAAAACCATAGGTTATAGACCATATATAGTTAGGAATTAGCATTTACAAAACCTTGAAAATTCACTGAAAAAACCATAGGTTATAGACCATATATAGTTAGGAATTAGCATTTACAAAACCTTATTTTACTCACACAAAACCATTGAAATTCCATATATAGTTAGTTGCACTAACTATATATCGCGCACCCGCAATCCACTGCTGATGATGTCACATATTACATCATTCATGACATGGTCAGTGACATCACTGATGACATCACTGATGACATCTCAAATGACATCACTGATGACATCTCAAATGACATCACTGATGACATCTCAAATTACAGCACTGATGACATCTCAAATTACATCATTAATGACATCTCATTTGACATTACTGATCACATCATTGATGACATCATTCATGTGATAATACGATGAATCTCTTCAGACTCTAATATAACCTTAGATACACTCAGTGTAAACAGACACTCACAGACTGTCACTCATCCATGGAGTTACTTACACACCTAGTCAGTCATGCAAAGAATCAATCACACCTCCATTTCCTCAACTATACAGTTATACACACCTTACTTATTCAAACATATACTAACACATATTTACTCTCTTATACAATCCTTGATACAAGTTCACAATGATCCATACAGCCACTCACACATTCACTGGCTCTAATGCACAGTTATTTATATATGTCAACTCTCACATGTACTGTGTTTTACATATGTACTTACTTTGACATGTATCACTGAGATATCCATTCACTCACCAATACACTCATGCACACAGTCAACCGCCCATACAGCTGTTTCCACATGCACTTTTGAACCCATACATCTAGTGAATCAACTGCTCACACATCTATGCACAGAGTCATACGCCTCACAGCCACCCACACACACACTCAGTCTCCCATACAAATACTTGGGCAACCAATCAATAACCCATATAGTTACTCATATAGCTACTGATCAACACATGCAGCAGTATACAGAACAACAGATATAATGATGCACAAAATAAGACAGTTTAGTCACTAACCCATGCACTCAGTGACACACATTTAATCACTCTCTCATACAGTCAGTCATGCACCTACTAAATCCTTCATCCAGACACTTAAACATCCACTCATTCTTCAATATGTAAGACATATTTATACTTTACTGCAACATACAGTCACTGGATGATGTCATCAGTGATGTCATTTGAGATGTCATCAGTGATGTCATCAGTGATGTCACTGACCATGTCATGAATGATGTAATATGTGACATCATCAGCAGTGGATTGCGGGTGCGCGATATATAGTTAGTGCAACTAACTATATATGGAATTTCAATGGTTTTGTGTGAGTAAAATAAGGTTTTGTAAATGCTAATTCCTAACTATATATGGTCTATAACCTATGGTTTTTTCAGTGAATTTTCAAGGTTTTGTAAATGCTAATTCCTAACTATATATGGTCTATAACCTATGGTTTTTTCAGTGAATATATATATATATATATATATATACCACATGGTCTGATTCAGTAGAACAAATTCGGGAGAGTGCTGTGCCGCCGAGGACTGGACCTCGGTATTGGTCCTGAGTCAACCCTGAAAGTAGGCTGACATGGGGAAACTTTCTACCAAGACGGATGGATAAACGCAAGTAATGATTTTTATCACAACAGGGTATAAGCACCACCCACTGGAGGGATAAAAATGAACAGTCGTTCGAACCACAGATCCCACAATGCGTCACAAAAAGGAAGTGATTCCATAAAAACAGCGCAACTAGAAGAAATTAAAATAAATGGGGAACACTGGACTGTGGAAAAACGACGTGCTTTTGGTGCAAGGCTCACCTGTGAAAAAGTTCCAGGGGGAACGAAACATGTAAGGACTATGCCGCATCCTGTTGCAATCCACCATTAAAATTGGCAGTGGTAAAGTTTTGTGTGCGACTCAAGTCTCTTTCTCGTGGGAGACGTTGTTGAAATATATATATATATATATATATATATATTACCTACTGGCGGTCGCCAGTAGGTATATATAGTTAGGATTTTTTCTCTATGGAACTTTTGAAAATTCTATGTCCAATAACTTTGGCGTTTGTGGACGGAATCGGCTGAAATTTTCAGGAAAATGGCACATTTTGTTTCTGAGCAGCCCCCGAAAATTTGGGGTGGTTTCGTCAAGGGGGGCCGAGAAAAAAGGGGGGTCCCAAAACGCGTTTTTCCCATTCATTTTTCCATAGGGCGTTTGGCCTCACTTTTAGCTCGAACGGCTGAATGGATTTACACAAAACTTGGCAAAATTGTAGGGACTGTTAGCCCGATGTGCCTTTGCTGGGTCTCAATATATGTGCTCCAGTGGATTTTGAGAAATTAACGTTTAAAAAAACAGATATATCTGTGACAGCGTCCCGGATAGCGCTCCAGATCGCGTACTTTTCGCGTAACGGAGCTTTGCGAAGCGAAGCTGATTGGCTCTCCGGTGTCTGTCAACATTCTAAACAGTCCGGTGCGGCCGCCATCTTGTCTCTCGGTAGGATCGAGAGACAAGAGGAGGAGAAAAACGAAGGGGGAATTTAATGAAAGGGGGCAAGGTAGACTCCTCTTGACCCCCTAGGAATGATGTTGGGGTTATTAAAGGGTCCCGTGGGGCAAATAAAAAAAATTTGATTTTTCGCGGTAGAAGCGCTTCTCGGTTCGCGAACCGGGTCGCAAACTGGTAGCGAAACGTGAATTCACCATTTTGTGTTTCGATTTATTTAAATTACTAGATGGAGGAAAAGCAATGTGAGTATTGGGTATAAGGGGGTATGGGAGACGTATCCTGACCCCCTATGTTTTCTGAGGGTGGTTGAGGAGGCTCATATATGTTGATACTTGTCTTCCAGCAGTTGCGCGTGAGCGTTTTTTTTTTTTTTTTTGCCGCTTGACTTCTGTTAACGTTCGATTCGAAGGAAATCAGGAAGTGTTGACCGCCATTTTGACACTGCGAGTAAATATATTGTTAAAAATAATTGTTATAAATGAATCCGTATTGATAAACATTGTCTGCGCCATCTTGCTTTTTTTCCAATGCCACACTTTTGTCGTGCACGGCAGCCATTTTAGATGCCTTGACCAGACCCACTCTCTGCACGCCGCCGATCCTCAGCATGGCTCCCCACCCTCGCAAGCATCTCCCCCACGCACTGGTCACCCCTGCTCTCTCTCTTATGCATGGGCATAAACCTCCCCCCATCTGCGCTGCTCTTCCCTGAGTATCACACCCTGTGCCCGCCCGACACCTCCCTTTCACCCTATTCACTACCGCACCCTCTGACACTCCTCTTCCTCTGTGTCTGATTGTCCAGGCCGGTCCCAGGCTATCACCTAGCCCTGCGGATGTAGTTTATGGCCCCAAATGTAAAGAATCACCCCTGTTCAAAGGACTTACAGTAGATCAAGGCCCCCACCTCATGAGATCCGTCACACCACACGCGCTCCTACTATCTGATAACGATCCTGTATTGTGATTGGGGAGGGGATTCTCACTGTAAGGGTGTGTGGGACCGAGCCTGAAGCGTAAGATTCCAGGGATGCCTTTTTGTACATCAAAGTCTTCACAATTATGTGTCACATTAAAAATATATAGCACTCCAACAAAGTAGTAGGATTATAACACTTTAATAACTTATAAATATATACAACGCTCCAACAAAGTAAACACGTTAAAAAAAACTTTTTAAACAACTATTTACATGACATTGCTTTAACCAGGATAGACAAAGAAATGACACAGTGATGTAAAAGTTTCTGAAAGAAATGCCAAGAACGTCCCATGTGAAAGTGAATTTTATCTGGCAATTTTTTTCTTTTCCTTCTCATGAAAAGAAAGTTAATGCCAGGTTCGTTACCTGCCTCATCTGCAAAAAAAAAACTCTCAAGAGGGACCGAAAAAAAATATAGCTATGGTAATCATACCATGCATCGGCACATGGAGAGGTGGCACACTCTTAATTATTCTAAGCACAACTTTGAGATTTGGTGGATAACACCCGACCGGCAAAAACATCCACCAATGACTTAGCAATAAGTGAGTCAAAGGCAAGGGAAACGGTCTCAAATCTGCAAAAGAACTTTGGGCAGATGAGATTGACTTGTGTAGCATGTGGAAAATTAATTTCATGCGGATAGATGAGTATTACTTTAATAAATAGATCATATGAAAATCATCAATGTCCAAACGTCCTAGAAAGTAATTTTTGTCATTTTTGAGGAAGAGAGATAACCTACAGTGGTACGGGGTCGTTTTCGTTCGTACTAGGGGGGCCAGGTGAAATTCCTTCGGGGTGGCTTAGGGGCATTTAAAACAACTTCCCTGATACAGGTAGCATATAAAGTAGAGGCTAAATACCAGGATCTTTATCGATTGCTTTATGCTGTACAAAAATGAAAAACACACAACAAACCTGGACCATTCATATTTTCAATGTTTCTGCGTACTATACTTTTTAAGCCTTAACTAATTGAGCTGCTTCATTTCACCTGCTTTTTTAAAAAAAAAGAAATAAAATCGGAAACAGTGGCCATTTATTCGAAACTTACCAATCTACGCGTTACAACTACGTTTGCTTTTTCAAAAACCTTTAATAAAAATGTTGGTGCCCAAATACGGGCCTACAACCCCGTGGGCTGGCCACGGAGCAGGCTGGAACTGTAAATGGGGGGGGGGGTATTTATTTGTGGAAAACATAACAGAGAGTCAGTGGTCGTTGATTTCATAGTAAAAAGTGCGACAAGTGCAACAAAATCATATCGATAATTCATTGTGAGAAAGTACCAAAAGTGTCGACAATTCGAACCTTCAATAATAAATACAGTAATCAATGATGCATTAGAACTTAATATCAATTCATTGTTCGAACGTGTAATCAGTACCCGTCCCATGTCAATTCATTGTTCGAACGTATAATCAATACCCATCCTGGATCAATTCATTGTCCGAAAATATAATCAGTCTTATCCCATATCAATTCATGTGCTAAAAACTGCATACATATCTCATGATATCAAGGCTGAGCAATCGGGGCACAACAAGGAGTTGAGAGTTTCATTTGTACCGGCGCCATTTTGGGTGAGGTCAGGAAGGTCCAAGTATAGTCAAAATGTCTCCACCAACTCGTGGTTGGACCGGGACCTCTTTCGGCAGTCCAAAAGTTTTCGTTGAAGGGTAGCAGAGGGGACTGCCGACATGAACCATCAGTCAAAGTGGGGTGGGAGGCAACAATCTCTCCTACCGGGTCATACTGGTGTCCTACCGGAACTGATCAAGTTGGTAGTCTTGCAGGATTTTGGTCATTTCAAGACTGAGGCCGGCGCCGGCATGAGCGCGCCGACGTCCCGCAGCTACGTCATGGTCGTTCCGTGGGTGATCATGGCAGTCATTCCCCATCGGGGGTGTCTGCGGGGGTCGGGGGCCCCAGTGGCTCTTATAGAATCTTCAAAGTTGAGGAGAACGTTTCTGGACGCAGGACTCATTTTCTAGTTGAACTCAGAAGCGCCGTTGCACCGCAACAGTGGACGAGACCCCCGATGGGTGTCCATCATTGCCTCGCAATAGTGGACGAGACCTTTTGTCGGGTGAGTGCAGCGCCGCTGCATCGCAAGAGTGGAGAACCCTTTTGTTGGGTGAGTGGAGCATTGGGGGTGCAGCTGAGGGGCCCCCACCTGGGGGGGCGGGAGAGGCTCGTTTGCGCCGCCTCTCCCTCCCACGCACTCCACGCCGACACCTGGCGTTGATATCTGTGATGTCCGGACCAGGCGATAAGAGGGGGGGGGTCGGAGGCAGAGGCAAGACATCCCCCCCGTGGCCTGCAGGGCGCCGCTTCAGGACCGAACGGGGAGCTCATATCAAGCCAGGGCCAGACCAGGAGATACGAGGGGAGGGGGGGTCGGTGGCATGTGCAAGACATCCCCCCCAGTGTTGTCGCAGCCATTATTGAAAAAAGAAGAAGATACCGTCGGCCTCGGCTCCTCTCCTGGTCCACCTTATGCGACGACCCTTTTGTTGGGTGAGTGGAGCGTTGGGGGTGCAGCTGAGGGGCCCCCACCTGTGGGGGTGGGAGAGGCTCGTTCGCGCCGCCTCTCCCTCCCAGCGCACCCCACGCCGACATTTGGCGTTGATATCCGTGATGTCCGGACCAGGCGATAAGAGGGGGGTCGGTGGCATGTGCAAGACATCCCCCCCCCCGTTGTCGCAGCCATTATTTTAGAAAGAAGAAGAATCCCGTCGGCCTCGGCTCCTCTCCTGGCCCACCTTAGGCGATGACCTCCCCGGCCGACGGCTGCCAGCAGGACCCGCCCTACACGTGCCGAAGGCCTCGTCTTCCGGATGGGCGTAGCCGCGAACCTGTTGCACTTCGGGAGTTTCCGGAATGGGGGTAGGTATCTGCTGATTTGTATCTATTTCATGTTACCGTTATTGGGCGTGGCGGGCAGTGGGACAGACATGCTTGGAGCAGTGGGGGGGTGGCGGAGCCTAGCTACCTCGTGGCTGCCGTAACGTCAAGCTTGGCTTCTTTCACTACTTTTATGTTTCTTATTTCTAGCGAAGTCAAAAACTCATCAGTGGCCTACGGATTTTGTTCGATTTCTTTCCCTTCCTTTTCAAGTGTGTTTCATGCTAAAGTTTCTGTTTAACAGGATACAGTGATTACTTCGTATTTTACATATGTCTTCTTTATTAGGGGTACTCTCCGGTTGAGCCAGATGATGTACCTCTAATAAATGGTCTGGGTGGAACTAGTTTCTCAATCAGTGGGGAGTAGATGGGCATGACATATTACAACGGGGGACAAAGGTCCGCATTACCCACCCTTCACTACTTGCAAAGACTAGACAGAATATTTCTATTCCACGTTATTTGCAAACAGAGAATACCTCGAGAGAACTATTCCTTGAACAATAAATGTCCAGCCAATCAATCAATTAGTGGGGAGAAAAACAGGCATGACGGATTACAACGGGGGACAAAAGTCCGCATTACCTATCCTTCACTATCTGCAAAGGGAGACAGAATATTCCTATTCTTCTCTGTTTGTAGACAGGGAATATCTCAAAGAGCAATAATCGATAAAAAATTAGTAGGATTATAACACTTTAAAAAAGGTATTGGTGAATTATACTTCTCCGGAAATGTAAAACTCACAAATGTTTTATTTGTGTAATCGTTTCAGGTCAAACGGATTATGGGACAATGTTAAGAATGGAAGAGTCACCAAAAGGCAAAAAGTACACTCACGTATGAAAATCTTACAATTAATGCTTGACTGAGGCCAAAGAGAGCAGAGTGCATGAGTCTCATGCTCAATCGATTGAGCTAGCCGGATCGGGCAACAAAAAGTATAAAATAGTTATGTAAATAGTTATTTAATAAAATGTTTTACCCTGTTACTTTGCTGGTGTGTTGTATATATTTATAAGTTATTAAAGTGTTATAATCCTACTACTTTGTTGGAGTGCTATATATTTTTAATGTGACACATAATTGCATAGGGTTTGTCGTTATTTTGGGTGGGGTGGGTGGCGGAGCCGAGCTGTCTTGCAGCCATCATGGTGTGGAGCTAAGTTCATCTCACTAGTTTCGTATTTCTCATGAGGGGTTGTTCTTAATGTTTCTATTTTAGCGAGGTCAAAAAGAGATCCCATTAGTGGCCTACTGATTTTGCTCGATTCCTTTTGTTTTTTTAAACGATTTTTCACTATCTACAAAGACTAAACAGAGTATTGCGATTCTGTGCTTGTTTGTAAATAGAGAATGAACCAAAGAGAACCAATTCTAAAACAGTAAATGCTTGGATAACATTCAATCAAATAGAGAGGGCAGCAGGCACGACGGATAACAACGGGGGTAAAGGCCTGCGTTAACTAACCTTCACTATCTGCAAAGAGAGAGTACTCCTAAGAGAAAAGAGGGGGGGTGAGGGGGGGCAGCGTTCAAAGCACATCAGCGTGCATAAACACGAAAATGTTTTTACCTATCACGTACTTGACATTTGACAGCTTTTGATATTTGCTATTAAAAAACCATTGAAATTCACTGAAAAAACCATAGGTTATAGACCATATATAGTTAGGAATTAGCATTTACAAAACCTTGAAAATTCACTGAAAAAAACATAGGTTATAGACCATATATAGTTAGGAATTAGTTAGGAATTAGCATTTACAAAACCTTAATTTACTCGCACAAAACCATAGAAATTCGCATATATAGTTAATTGCAATAACTATATATCGCGCACCCGCAATCCACTGCTGATGATGTCACATATTACATAATTCATGACAGTGAATATATATATATATATATATATATATATATATATATATATATATATATATATATATATATATATATATATATACACATTGCCAACCGTAGGAACGTTTCTCTATTCCCACTGTTTACATTGTGTAATTTGCACATCATTGCATTATATGCTTTGATTACAGAACAGCTGCTATTCATTCAGATGTTTTTAAGCACACTGAAAAACCCAGTATTAGAGTTTTTTATTGCTATAAAATTTTAAACATTTGAGTGTTATATATGAATAGTGAATATGTCAATATTTATATATTTATTTATTTATTTATTGACTGTCAATATTTATTCAGCGGCAGTGTGGGGTTTACACATGATGTTTTTAATGTTAAACCAGCATTGAAAATAAGTACGTTCCTATTAGTTGTTTTCTGTTTCCATCTTAATGATACATAACACTGTTGCTTTAAAAGGGTGGCACTCCTCATGCGCGTCATGTGAGCAAGGGCACTGAGTTGCCCGAAACGCGTCATGGCGGTGGTGCAGGGCGAAATGAAATAAACAATTCTGCACCTTAATCTGGGTCTGCGTCCGTCCTTTGCATGGAAAAACTGCGAGCGGAACATTGAGCATACACATATATATATATATGTATATACTGCGTATGTGTATACATTTATATATATATTATAAAATGCACTCCTGGAACTCATTTTAACACAAAAATGGATTGTTGTTTGAAGCCTTACTCTGCTACAGCAGGTTTTACAAATTTGCTAAAATCACTGGTATCAACACCAAGATTTTCAGAAGACTTGTGATTTTAATTAATGGATGCCACAGGCCAGCACCCCACTTTGAAAAGTGTTTCAGCTGCAGACTGCAGTGCAGTCCACCATCATTTCTCGGATCAACATCTTGCCACAGTGCGATATCAAAGACAGGGACATCTTAAACAAATTTGGGGGGCTCCTGCTTAGAACAGCTTCGAATTTATGATTTAGTTTCTCATGCCCTTATTAGCCAGGACTGGTCCAAATTCTAAATCTCTTTACATCTAATATTCAGGAATAGTGATTAATCAAGTTTTTTCAATATAACAATTCAGCTGGCCCTCACTAATAATATTGCAAATAATCTTTGTGACCCCCCTCCCATTTCTCATAGGTGAGGTCCTGTTTTGATCTAAAGAAATCTTTTTTATGCATGTTCCATGGTTTTGAAAAACAAGCATTTTTCTTAACAATATCAATAACAGACTCCCATACATCACATAAATTAAAGGAAAACAGTATTTAAAACAATCTATTAAAGAATTACTCATTGTCATCAGACTCTCTACAGAACAGAGTTGGCTCTGTCAGGGCACCTGAAAGCCTTGGGCCCTAGGCCAGGGCCCACTTTCCCTTGACTTAAAATGGGTCTGATCAAAGGGCGTGGTCAAGGTTGTGGTGTTTAAAATAATTGTTGTTATTACATTAAAAAATGGCCCGCCTCATGTACATTAAAACTAGTTGGGTTGCGAAGTTTGTCGCCCTAAAAATTGGGTCATGGTTCTAAAACTTTGGGAAGCGTTGATGGACTGACATGCTTCTTCTCGTTTTATAACACACTTGAAAAACTTACCTTTTAAAAGTCACAGGGAAATCAGGATGCGTGGTGCACAATCTAGCCTATGAGATATTTAAAGTTGACCTGAAGGCTGTGGTGTCCTTTACTCTCTGCTGGCTCCTTTTTAGAGACACGTCATCACCTCTCTACTGCCACAATCCCAGCTTCCGAGAAATTCAAAGATACAGGTTTAAAACTTTAAGATAAATGAGAAAAAGTGACAGATGTGGCAAAATTATAATAAGTTAGTAACGCAAATCAATAATTTATAATAAGCAAGAGGATAACATAAATCAACTTCCGGAAATGTTCTATGTATAGAGTCAATAGCAAACTGACATTGGGACTACTCAGTTCAAAAGAGAAGGAACATCTGGCACAGATTCCAAAAGTATCACATTAGCAAAGTTTATAAGTTAACAGAGTAGAGAATCATGCCCATTGCATGAGGTGAAGATGGCTGTACTAATAATGTTATATTGACGAAATTGGTGTTTCAACAAAATAAAGAGTTAAAAATATTGGAGAGCACTAACATTACAAAAAAAGTACTGTGATTCAAAAATAGTGGTATAGAATATTGTTTTTAAGAATATTGGGCGTCATTACGATCACGGTGAAACTGCCATGGACAGGCTTTCGGTGGTGGTCTCACTGCCATCGTAAGGCCATTTTCCACCGCCAAATTATAATGGCGGGTGGTTCCTTGGCGGTCGGAAACTCCAACCACCGGTGCGTCGGAGGCCTTCCTATCCCTAAAATAGTGGCTGTGCCTACCAAGCACTTCCATAGGGATTAGGATGCTCCCTCCACATCAGCCTTTCCATGGCGGTTCACTCGCCATGAAAAGGCCGGCAGGGCTGGACATTGGGGGCCCGTCACGAGTCCCCCTTCAACCCTGGCCCATGATTGTGGGAGGGGGGACGTATGGTGGCACCCTACATATCCCTGTACAAAGTGGCAGGCACAGCATAATGCCGGTCATGTAGTACAGAGATATGTTACACATCCCTATTTTCCATTGTGGCGGTTGCTACAGCCAGCAGCACCCGCTGCAATTGAAAACTTAGCCAATGCGACTCCTACGGTGGCTGTCACATCATAATTTGGCCTGTGGGACCGACGCCTTGTAGGAGGGTGGTCCCAAATACAATACGATGGCAGACGGACTGGAGTCTGTCCTCCATCGTAATGACCCCCATTGTTTCTTTTTTGGTAAAAAATACTATTTTCAAAAATTGTGTTTTAAATATCGGTTTCAGTAATACAGTTGTAAAAAAAGATTGCTTTTTAATGGGTTTAGGTAATATAATTTTAGGCATTAGTATTGGTATCATTTTTATTAATTTTATGAAACATAGTTTGTAATTTTAATTGATTTAGGGGCTGATTTAGACCTTGGTTGGATGGGTTACTCTGTCACAACGGTGATGGATATCCTGTCCACCAAAATATGAATCCCATTTTATCCTACAATAACCAATTATACCATCGTGATGGAGTAACCCAGCGGCCAAGATCTAAATCAGGTCCTTAGGTTTATTTTTGTGTGATCAGTAATTTATAGTGTCATAGCAGTGTTTTTTTTAAGGGGGATACAGTGTAATGTTATTTAAATTAGATATATTTTTTATTGAATGGCAATTTCTTTTTAATATTACATTCTTTTAATTAATTATTAATTGTGTCAATTATTGAAATGTTATATTATATTTTGAATCTAAAATTGACATTTTAGTTTTCTTGTTAGTAATAGTAAGTTATATTTTAGTACTGCATTGTTGGGTAAGCAGGGCTATAGTGTGTGAAGTTAATTAAGTTATAAATAAATGCAAATTGTTGTTAATATGTTTTAATTATTAATCAATTATTTAATTGATTGTTCATTATTTAAATAGTTTATAGCCATTTATTTAAGTGATATTTTAGTTGCGGATTTGTAGGGGAATGGGGTATTTTAATTTAATTTTGAATGATTGTTAATTAAATAAATATTCTTTAATTATTAATTATGTATATTCATTATTTTGTAATTGTACTCTTTTATTTTCTAATATGTATTTTACTTTTTATATGTTTATTACACTTGTATGTTTTAATGTTGTGTTATGTTTTTTAGGTGAGTAGGTTGAGAAGAAAATAAATATATATTTTTAGAATGTATATGTAATTTATAAAGTGATAATTAATTATGTATAAGTATTTATACTTTTGAACTTTTTAAAAACATTATTTACTTAATGGTAAGTGTTTGGGAAGCTTTCTTTGTGAAATTACATTTCTAATTTACATTGTATTTGTTTTTTTAATTATTAATTGAAATTAAATAAACAGGTAATTATTTCATAATTGTGTTTCGTTATTGTATGTAAATATGTATTTTTTTCCTTTTCTCTTTAATTGATATATTTATTTTGTCAAATATATATAAATGTATATATGTATATATATATATATATATATATATAAGAAATATATATTATACTATAATTACATTATGATTTTTATTAAGTGTTGAATTTTGTCATTAAATTAATAGGTTTTATACTTATGTACATAATCCTTTTGAAGTCAAACACGTTTCTTCAGTTGCTTAGACTGGAGTGGAAATAGTAACTTTAACTCCTTCGAAATCCCATACTTTCCTTATTATTGCTTTGACTGGAGTGGGAACAGCAAATGTAACCCCTTTTTAATCCAAACCATTTCCTACTGTTGTTTATACTGGTATAGGAAGGGTACATCTAACAGCTCAGAAGTCCAACACTTCCCCTATTATTGTTGTTTAGCCAGGCGTGTGAATAGTATATCTAATTCCTCCAAAGCCCAAAACATTCCCTACTGTTGTTTAGAAAGAAGTGGGAATAGTCAATCTAACTCCAACGAAGTCCAACGCTACCTCCTCTGAAATCCAACACTTTACCTACTGTTGTTTGGACTAAAATCTCGCTCATCTGAAGCCCAACACTTTCCATACTGTTTCTTAGACTGGAGGTGGAATATTAGATTTAAACCCTCTGACATTCAACACTTTCCTTACTGTTGCAAAGGCTGGAGTAGTAAAACTAAATCTACACCCTCTGAAATCCAACACTTTCCCTCCTGCTGTTTAGACTGGAGTGGGAATAGTAAATTGGAGAGGAAATGGTATAACTAATCTTTCTGGAATCAAACACTTTTCTTAGTTTTGGTAAAATCTGATTTCTATTATCATTTGTTTATTTTTAGATTCAATATTGTTTGTGCTTCTTATTTTGTTTTTTAAAAATCTATAATATTTTTATCAAATGTATTTACAAAATATTTTACTATTTTATATATTGGTGGAATTGATATACTTTATTAATGAATTGTTTTATTTTTATATTGTTTTTTATTTTTGCCTTTATTTTGTATTATATATAGTATGAATATATGTATAATATATATATATATATATATATATATTCACTGAAAAAACCATAGGTTATAGACCATATATAGTTAGGGATTAGCATTTACAAAACCTTATTTTACTCGCACAAAACCATTGAAATTCCATATATAGTTAGTTGCACTAACTATATATCGCGCACCCGCAATCCATTGCTAATGATGTCACATATTACATCATTCATGACATGGTCAGTGACATCACTGATGACATCACTGATGACATCTCAAATGACATCACTGATGACATCACTGACATCTCATTTGACATTACTGATCACATCACTGATGATATCATTTATGTGATAATACAATGAACATCTTCAGACTCTAATATAACCTTAGATACAATCAGTATAAACAGACACTCACAGACTGTCACTTATCCATGGAGTTACTCACACACCTACTCAGTCATGCAAAAGATTAATCACACCTCCATTTCCTCAACTATACAGTTATACACACCTTACTTATTCAAACATATACTAACACATATTTACTCTCTTATACAATCCCTGATACAAGTTCACAATGATCGATACAGCCACTCTCACATTCACTAGCTCTTATGTTCAGTTATTTATATATGTCAACTCTCACATGGACTGTGTTTTACATATGTACTTACTTTGACATGTAGCACTGAGATATCCATTCACTCACTAATACACTCATGCAGTCAGTCGACCGCCCATACAGCTGTTTCCACATGCACTTTTGAACCCATACATTTAGTTAATCAACTGCTCACACATCTATGCACAGAGTCATACACCTCCCAGCCACCCACACACATACTCAGTCTCCCATACAAATACTTGGGCAACCATTCAATAACCCATATAGTTACTCATATAGCTACTGATTTAAACATGCAGCAGTTTACAGAACAACATATATAATGATTGCCAAATTAAGACAGTTTAGTCACTAACCCATGCACTCAGTGAGACACATTTAATCACTCACTCATACAGTCAGTCATGCACCTACTAAATCCTTCATCCAGACACTTATACATCCACTCATTCTTCAATATGTAAGACATATTTTAACTTTACAGAAACATACAGTCACTGGGTGTTGTCATCAGTGATGTCATCAGTGAAGTCATTTGAGATGTCATCAGTGATGTCATCAGTGATGTCATTTGAGATGTCATCAGTGATGTCATCAGTGATGTCACTGACCATGTCATGAATGATGTAATATGTGACATCATTAGCAATGGATTGCGGGTGCGCGATATATAGTTAGTGCAACTAACTATATATGGAATTTCAATGGTTTTGTGCGAGTAAAATAAGGTTTTGTAAATGCTAATCCCTAACTATATATGGTCTATAACCTATGGTTTTTTCAGTGAATTTTCAAGGTTTTGTAAATGCAAATTCCTAACTATATATGGTCTATAACCTATGGTTTTTTCAGTGAATTTCATTGGTTTTTTAAAAGCTAATATCTATAGCTGTAAAATATATTCTTTGTTACGTGACGTATCACGTAGCCCGTGAGACGCCTCATGATGCATCGCATAACCGTGACGTATCGTCTCTGCAGCGCAAACCAAACCCGTAACGTAAGCGCGCCAGAGCACGCTTAAAGATATATATATATTTTTTTTACCTTAATTAGACAAAATCCACACGTGCACATATCACAAACGTTCCAAAAACACAATATGTCGGACTCCCATTACGCTGCCAGTTAGCTGCCCGGTTAACGTACCGGAAAGCACCTCTACCGCGAAAAATCGCAATATTTTTTTCTTTTGCCCCGCGGGCAACTTTAATAGCCCCCTCATCAATCCTAGGGGTTCACCTTACCCCTTTCCTTCATTTTCACCTTTTTTTTTTCCACCTCTTGTCTCTCGATCTCCAGACTGTTTACAATGTTAACAGCCAATCAGCTACTCCTCAGACTCCCGTTACGCTGCCGGTTAGCTGCCCGGTTAGCTGCCCGGTTCGCGTACCGGGACGCGTCTCTACGGCGAAAAAATCTGAATTTTTTTAAAAAAAATTTTTTGCCCCGCGTGGCTCTATAATATCCCCCTCATCAATCCTAGGGGGTCAGAAGGGGTCTACCTTGCCCCCTTTCCTTCATTTCCCCCTTTGTTTTGGCCTCCTCTTGTCTCTCGATCCTACCGAGAGACAAGATGGCGGCCGCTCCGGACTGTTTACAATGTTGACAGCCAATCAGCTACTCCTCAGACTCCCGTTACGCTGCCGGTTAGCTGCCCGGTTAGCTGCCCGGTTAGCTGCCCGGTTCGCGTACCGGGACGCGTCTCTACGGCGAAAAAATCGGAATTTTTTAAAAAAAATTGTTTTGCCCCGCGTGGCTCTATAATATCCCCCTCATCAATCCTAGGGGGTCAGAAGGGGTCTACCATGCCCCCTTTCCTTTATTTCCCCCTTTGTTTTGGCCTCCTCTTGTCTCTCGATCCTACCGAGAGACAAGATGGCGGCCGCTCCGGACTGTTTAGAATGTTGACAGACACCAGAGAGCCAATCAGCTTCGCATCGCAAAGTTCCGATACGCGAAAAGTACGCGAACCGGAGCGCTGCCCGGAGCGCTGTTACAGATATATATCTTGTTTAAAACGTTAATTTCTCAAAATTCACTGAAGCACATATATTGAGACCTAGCAAAGGCACATCGGGCTAACAGTCCCTACAATTTTGCCAAGTTTCGTGCAAATCCATTCAGCCGTTCGGGCTAAAAGTGAGTCCAACCGCCCTATGGAAAAATGAATGGGAAAAACGTGTTTTGGGACCCCCCTTTTTTCTCGGCCCCCCCTTGAAGAACCCCCCCCAAATTTTCAGGGGCTGCTCAGAAACAAAATGTGCCATTTTCCTGAAAATTTCAGCCAATTCCGTCCACAAACGCCAAAGTTATTAGACATAGAATTTTCAGAAATCCCATAGGGAAAAAATCCTAACTATATATACCTACTGGCTATCGCCAGTAGGTATATATATATATATATATATATATATATATATATATATATATATATATATATATATATATATATATATATATATATATATATATATATATATTACCTACTGGCGTGTCGCCAGTAGGTATATATAGTTAGGATTTTTTGTCTATGGAACTTTTGAAAATTCTATGTCTAATAACTTTGGCGTTTGTGGACGGAATCGGCTGAAATTTTCAGGAAAATGGCACATTTTGTTTCTGAGCAGCCCCTGAAATTTTGGGGGGTTTCGTCAAGGGGGGGCCGAGAAAAAAGGGGGGTCCCAAAACGCGTTTTTCCCATGTTAATTTCCATAAAACCTTTGGCCTCACTTTTAGCTCGAACGGCTGAATGGATTTGCACGAAACTTGGCAAAATTGTAGGGACTGTTAGCCCGATGTGCCTTTGCTAGGTCTCAATATATGTGCTCCAGTGGATTTTGAGAAATTAACGTTCAAAACAAGATATATATCTGTAACAGCGCTCCGGGCTGCGCTCCGGTCCGCTTACTTTTCGCGAAACGGAACTTTGCGATGCGAAGCTGATTGGCTCCCCGGTGTCTGTCAACATTCTAAACAGTCCGGAGCGGCCGCCATCTTATCTCTCGGTAGGATCGAGAGAGAAGAAGAGGTGAAAAACGAAGGGGGAATTTAATGAAAGGGGGCAAGGTATACCCCTCTTGACCCCCTAGGAATGTTGTTGGGGTTATTAAAGGGTCCCGTGGGGAAAATAAAAAAAAAATTATTTTTCACGGTAGAAGCGCTTCCCGGGCCGCGAACTGGGCCGCAAACTGGTAGCGAAACGGGAATTCGCCATTTTGTGCTTCGTTTTAATTAAATTACTAGGTATAAGGGGGTGCGGGAGACGTATCCTAATCCCTTATGTTTTCTGAGGGTGGCTGAGGAGGCTCATATATGTTGATACATGTCTTCCAGCGGCTGTGCGTGAGCTTTTTTTTTTTTTTGCTGCGTGACGTCTGTTAACGTTCGATTCGATGGAAATCAGGAAGTGTTGACCGCCAATTTGTCAGTGCGATAATATATTTTGTTATAAATGAATCCTTATTGATAAACATTGTCTGCGCCATCTTGCCTTTTTTCCAATGCCACAATTTTGACGTGCACGGCAGCCATTTTAGATGCCAGGCCGGTCCCAGGCTATCACCTAGCCCTGCGGATGTAGTTTATGGCCCCAGCTGTAGAGAATCCAGACATGCCAACCCTCCCGATTCAGGCGTGAGACTACTGATTTCAGTGCTAGTCTCCCGCCTCCCGATTTCTGCAAGCAAAAACCCGGGGGCATATTACCAACAACTAGCGATAATTTTTGTCTCTAACTTGTTTAGAGACAAAAATTATCGCCGCACATCGGCGATTTTTATCGCAGATAAACCTTGCTATTAGCAAGGTTTATCGCAAATGCGATAAAAAACGGCCGCAATGCATGAATATCGCTGAAAAGTCAGCGATATTCATGCATTATCGAGCAAATGCTCTTAGCCATGTTATCCACCTCCCATTGGATAACATGGCTAAGAACTGCTCAGGGCAGGTGTTAGCTTTTGGAGATATTCGCGCTTAGCGCGAATATCTCCAAAAGTTGGTAATAGGAGATAGCGATGTTAGGGACTGTTTCCAGTCGCTAACATCTTGGCACGCCCACTTTGCATGTCATTAGTGATAAATATCACTGACATGCAAAGTGGGGCCCAAGATGGTCGCTATCTCCTTTTAGCTGTCACTAACTGGTGTTAGCGACAGCTTGGTAATAGGGAGATAATTTTATCTCCGCTTTCTTGGCTTTTAAAGCCAAAAAAGCGGAGATAAACCCCCTTGATAATATGCCCCACGATTCCTCGGGGGTTTCAGCTGACAAGGCTTGGTATTGTGTTACGTGGTAATTCTTCCAGGAAACGTCAGAGGGTCGATGCAGGGGTTCTAGAAGGGGTGATAAACCATTTAAGCCTCATGAACAAGCGCATGGTCTTTTAAAGATCTGTGAAGTACTCGGGGCGGCGGTGTGTGTGTGTCCTCTTTCAGGAGCGGGTGGGGGGGGGGCACTGCCAGCAACTTGCCAGGCCAGGCAGTGTTCAACACTTGCATCACCCTTTCTCTGCCTGCTATTGCGCTCCCTGCTTCGGAAAGGTAAGAAAAAGAACGTGCATTTGAGTTTGAAATGTCCGATCCTGTAGCAGTACACTTGCAAAGCCCACACATGACAATAACCCGATTCAAGGCCCCATTCACCCGATTTTTTAAAAATATATAGCACTCCAACAAAGTAGGATTATAAAACTTTATTAACTTTTAAATATAACAAACGGAACAAAAACTGTAAAAATATTTAAACATTTTTGACAAAAAAAAGCAACAATGGTCAGAAGCTGTCTTTTGTGCGAATAGTCCCAAGGCAGCACAACGTGCTGAGTTCTGGACGGCACCCAGGTGATGTCACCTGGGTGCCGCACTGGTTTTTGGGATCCTACAATGCAGCTCAGAAAAACAGCGTGGGGCGTCCCGGGTGGTGCGGAGGGAGGCCTCGTCAGTAGCGGTCTGTTGTGCGAATAGTCCCAAGGCAGCAGAACGCGCTGAGATGTGGATGGCACCCAGGTGATGTCCAGTAAACTGCCGCACTGGTTTTGGTATCCTACAATGCTGCTCCGAAAATTGGCGTGGGGCGGCCCGGGGGGGCGTGGGGGAGGCGGCGTGAACGGGCCTCCCCAGGTGGCGGCCATCCAGCTGAGTTGCGCCCGCTCTTGCGGCTACAGCGTCTCGCTCACCATGTTGTTGAGTTGCTCCCACTCTTGCAGTGCAGCGATAGGCGGCTGCCACAGGACTCTTAAAATGGCGGACGGCTCTTCGGTTTTGGGCCTGGTCCACTAAAATGGCCCTGGGACACCTTGGAACTCGGACGCTTGCCTGCTAGGGCTTGGGCTCCATTCTCGAAAGCGTCCCCTCAGCCGTGAAGATTCTACAAAAGTCTTGGGGGCCCTCGACTCCTGCAGGCTTCCGGTGGGGAGCGGCTGCCATGATTGCTCGCGGAATGACCACGACGGAGCCACGAGATGGTGGTGCTCTCATGCTGACGCCAGCTTCAGTCTGAATCATCCAGAAACAAGGTGGGGCTTTCATCGTTTGGGAAAAAAAAATGTTCTAAACCAATGAAAAGTGTTATTTTTAGGTCATATGACCAAGCCTTCCATCTTTAGGAAACCAAAAGTAAAATGAACCAATGAAAAGTTTTATAAACAAGTCACATGACCTGTTATGCGGCATAGGGCAACAAAAAGCGTAGAAAATCCGTTGGCACGTGAGGCGGCGTCAGTAGCGGACCGATGTGCGAATAGGCCGAAGGCAGCACAACGCGCCGAGATCCGGATGGCACCGAGTTAGTGTCCAGCAAGTTGCTGCACTGGTGTGGCTATCCTACAATGCTGCGCCGAAAGTCGGCGTGGGGCGCCCCATTGGCCTGTGAGGTCGCGTCAGTCAGTGGGGGCTGTGCGTCTCCCCCAAGATGGAGGCTCCTCGGCTGCAGTGCGGCGCCCCTTATCTTTTCACTCGCCGTCCAACTGAGTTGCGTCCGCACTTGCGGCTACAGTAGGCCGAAGGCAGCACAACGCGCCGAGATCCGGATGGCACCGAGGTGGTGTCCAGCAAATTGCCGCACTGGTGTGGCCATCCTACAATGCTGCGCCGAAAGATGGCGTGTCCAACTGAGTTTCGGTCACTCTTGCGGTACAGTGACTCGAACGCGCCGAGATCCGGATGGCACCGAGGTGGTGTCCAGCAAGTTGCCGCACTGGTGTGGCCATCCTACAATGCTGCGCCGAAAGTCGGCGTGGGGTGCCCCGTTGGCTTATGAGGTGATGTCAGTAGTGGACCGATGTGTGAATAGGTCGGAACCAGCACAAGGCGCCAAGATCCGAATGGCAAGTCCTGGATGTTGAGTGCCATAGTTGAGAGTTCTGAGCAGTGCTTGTAAGACTGTCTGAAGCTTATTTGCACCTGCTGCAGCTTCACTATTGCCCTGGTGTGGCCAAAGGTCGCACATGACATAGGCGGCTGGCTCCCGAGGTCCGGCGGAACTTTTTTCCTTTTCCTTTTTGCTTCTTGTCCCACAATCCGTTTCATCTGAAGACACGACCAGGTCCCTGAATGTGTGCAGGGGGACGTTATTGATTGAATCAAAATGGCGGCTTGACACAAAGCTGACTCAAGCGTTGCTGTTGATGCTATACAGACAAAAATTGGTTTTCAGTTTGTACATTCTTCAGGATTTTTTTTTCCATCCAAGGCTGATTTAGAGTTTGTAGAAAAATGGCTTCAGATTTTCCACATACTACTCTTCAACATTCTTCCTAAATGTAACAATGTGAGACTCACTAGGAGAACGGCTGTTTATCTTTCCTTTCAAAATGCTGCCAACAATATTTTCTGAATGGAAGACACCATCTTGTAGCATAAAGGGCCGAAAGGGGTTCTGGTCTGGCCGATGGTTGGTGGAGACATTTTGACTATATCTTGGACCTGCCCGGCCTCGCCCAAAATGGCGCCGGTATAAATGAGACTCGTAACTCCTTGTTGTGTACTGGTTGAACAACCTTGATATCACGAGATATGAATGCAGTGTTGATGCTCATGTCGGGCGGGGACGAGAATTGATTGAATATTTCGACATCCCTATTGATATTAAGTTCTGATGTGTTATTGATTACTGTACTATTGAAAGTTCGAATTAACGTCACCCATGGTACTTGCACGCAAATGTATATCTAGATAACTTTTTTGTAAGTGGCCCTGTCGTATTTTAATTACAAAATGTACGTCCACCGATTCCGCAACTGTTAGACACCTTAGTTCTTGCAACCTAATGGCTCGCTCGTTACGTTCCTCTATAATGTAAATGTCTCCTCATCATATACGATTTCAGTTTGCTCCGTGGCCGGCCCACGTGGTTATAGGCCCGTATTTGTATACTGACATTTTCACAATAAAGGTTTTTAAAACAAAACATGGTAGTAGTATTTACATTGGTAAAGTTTTTACTTTTAGTCACTGTTTTCGAATCAGTAAAAGGCAAGTGAAATAAAGCAGTCCAATTACATGACGGATAAAAGGTATAATATGTAGGAACGCAGTAAAGATAAATGGTCAAGGGCAGTTGTGTTTTCCACTCCTGCAACATAAAGTGATCGATAAGAATCTGATAATCAGGCGTATCAGCGACTAAGACAGCAGGCCGAGTCTCTTTTACTCAACGGCTCCGTCATGGAACGAAGAAACGCCCTTTTTCTCGAAAAAGGAATATATTTTACTTGCAGGACAGTTGTAAATTTTCCGGGAAAGTACATTAGCCTGGAATATTATAACATATGTGTTTTAAAAAAAAAAGTTCGAAATCAATAAAAAGCGTATTTTTAAGGTCATATGACCAAGCTTTTCATTATTAAAATAACAAATGTAAAATGAACCAATAAAAAGTTTTATTAACAAGTCACATGACCTGTTATGCTTACGTTACGCGCTGCGCGCCGCGCCCCGGATCACTTCCGGGTGCGCTAACGCGGCGTGTCATATAACGCATTACGCGACAACGTAGGTCAAGAATATAGTCAAAATGTCTCCACCAACCAGCGTTCGGAACACAACCCCTTTCAGCAGTCCAAAAAGTTCTGTAAAATGACAACAGAGGGGACAGGCAACAAGAACCATCAGTCAAAGAGGGGAGGGCAAGTTCTTCTCTACCGGGTCATGTTGGGGCGCTACCGGAACTGATCGAATTGGTAGTCTACAGTGTTTCTGGATGTTTCAGACTAAAGCTGGCGTCAGCATGAGAGCACTACCATCTCGTAGCTCCATCGTGGCCATTCCACGAGCAAACATGGCAGCCGCTCCCCACCAGAAGCCTGCGGGAGTCGGGGGCCCCCAAGACTTTTGTAGAATCTTCACGGCTGAGGGGACGCTTTCGAGAATGGGACCCAAGCCCTATCAGGGAAGCGTCCGAGTTCCAAGGTGTCCCAGGGCCATTTTAGTGGACCACGCCCAAATCTGAAGAGCCGGCCGCTATTTTGAGAGTCCTGTGGCAGTCGCTTATCGTTGCATCGCAAGAGCGGGAGCAACTCAACTACATGGTGAGCGAGACGCTGTAGTCGCAAGAGCGGGCGGTAAACAGCTGAATGGCGGAAGAGGCACAGTGTAGCAAAAGCGGGCGGAATGGCAACTAAAACGGTAAAGGGGCGCCCCACTACAGCGTGTCTTCAGGTCAAACGGATTGTGGGACAAGGTCCAGAATAGAAGAGTCATCAAAAGGCAAAAAGTTCCGCCGGACCCCGGGAGCCGGCCGCCTATGTCGGGGGCGATCTCAGGCTAAACCGGTGCTATAAGACTTGGGGAGGGGGTCGGAGCCAAGCGTCTTCTCCGAGTCCGTGCCATCACACCGCCCCTGGGGGCCTCCGTCAAGCGATTTAGGGAGGTACCATATCACATTCTTTTCAAATGCAGTCAGGTCCACAAACGACCCTCACTTACTTTGAGAATAGTGAAGCTGCAGTAGGTGGAAATAAGCTTCAGACAGTGTTACAAGCGCTGCTCAGAACTCTGAACTATGGCACCCAACATCCAGAACTTATGCCATTTGAGAATGGCAGTGACATTGAAGCAACTCAGGGACCAAAACCATTAACGTACTTTCACGTATGAAAATCTTACTTGGGGAGGGGGCAGGAGCGAAGCGCCCCCTCCCAGTCCGCGCCACCACACCGTATGTTGAAAATCTGAAGCCATCGTTCTACAAACTCAACCAACCTTGGATGGAAAAATCTAGAAAAATGTACAAACTGAAAACCAGTTTTGGTCTGCATAGCATCAGTAGCAATGCTTGCTATCAGAGTGCATGAGTTTTATACTCGATCGATTGAGCTAGCCGGATCGGGCAATAAAAAGTATAAAATAGTTATGTAAATAGTTATTTAATAAAATGTTTTACCCTGTTTCTTTGCTGGTGTGTTGTATATATTTTTAATATTTGCATAGGGTTTGTCGTTATTTTGGGCGGGGTGGGTGACGGAGCCGAGCTGTCTTGCAGCCCTCATGGTGTGGAGCTCAGTTCATCTCACTATTTTCGTATTTCTCATGAAGGGTTGTTCCTAATATTTCTATTTTAGCGAGGTCAAAAAGAGATCCAATTAGTGGCCTACTGATTTTGCTCGATTAATTTTATTTTTTTACACGATTTTTCACGATTTTTCACTATCTGCAAAGACTAAACAGAGTATTGCGACTTTGTGCTTGTTTGTAAATAGAGAATGAACCAAAGAGAATCAATTGTAAAACAGTAAATGCTTGGATAACAATCAATCAAATGGAGAGACAAGCAGGCACGACGGATTACAACGGGGGTAAAGGCCTGCGTTAACTACTCTTCACTATCTGCAAAGAGAGAGTACTACTAAGAGAAAAGAGGGGAGGGGGGCAGCGTTCAAAGCACATCAGCGTGCATAAACACGAAAAAGTTTTTACCTATCACGTACTTGACATTTTACAGCTTTTGATATTTGCTATTAAAAAACCAATGAAATTCACTGAAAAAACCATAGGTTATAGGCCATATATAGTTAGGAATTTGCATTTACAAAACCTTGAAAATTCACTGAAAAAACCATTGGTTATAGACCATATATAGTTAGGGATTAGACTTTTCAAAACCTTATTTTACTCACACAAAACCATTGAAATTTCATATATAGTTAGTTCCACTAACTATATATCGCGCACCCGCAATCCACTGCTGATGATGTCACATATTACATCATTCATGACATGGTTAGTGACATCACTGATGACATCACTGATGACATCTCAAATGACATCACTGATGACATCTCAAATGACATCACTGATGACATCTCAAATGACATCACTGATAAAATCACTGATAACATCTCATTTGACATGACTGATCACATCACTGATGATATAATTCATGTGATAATACCATGAACCTCTTCAGACTCTAATATAACCTTAGATACAATCAGTGTAAACAGACAGTCACAGACTGTCACTCATCCATGGAGTTACTCACACACCTAGTCAGTTATGCAAAAAATCAATCACACCTCCATTTTCTCAACTATACAGTTATACACACCTTACTTATTCAAACATATACTAACACATATTTACTTTACTCTCTTATACAATCCCTGATACATGTTCACAATGATCCATACAGCCACTCACACATTCACTGGCTCTTATGCACAGTTATTTATATATGTCAACTCTCACATGTACTGTGTTTTACATATGTACTTACTTTGACATGTAGCACTGAGATATCCATTCACTCACTAATACACTCATGCACAGTCAACCGCCCATACAGCTGTTTCCACATGCACTTTTGAACCCATACATATAGTGAATCAACTACTCACACATCTATGTACAGAGTCACACACCTCCCAGCCACCCATACACACACACTCAGTTTCCCATACAAATACTTGGACAACCAATGAATAACCCATACAGTTACTCATATAGCTACTGATCAACATATGCAGCAGTTTGTAGAACAACAGATATAATGATGCACAAATTAAAACAGTTTAGTCACTAACCCATGCACTCAGTGAGACACATTTAATCACTCACTCATACAGTCAGTCATGCACCTACTAAATCCTTCATCCAGACACTTATACATCCACTCATTCTTCAATATGTAAGACATATTTTAACTTTACAGAAACATACAGTCACTGGATGTTGTCATCAGTGATGTCATCAGTGATGTCATTTGAGATGTCATCAGTGATGTCATCAGTGATGTCACTAACCATGTCATGAATGATGTAATATGTGACATCATCAGCAGTGGATTGCGGGTGCGCGATATATAGTTAGTGGAACTAACTATACATGAAATTTCAATGGTTTTGTGTGAGTAAAATAAGGTTTTGAAAAGGCTAATCCCTAACTATATATGGTCTATAACCAATGGTTTTTTCAGTGAATATATATATATATTACCTACTGGCGGTCGCCAGTAGGTAGTTATAGTTAGGAATATTTTCAATAGGGAAATCGCAACATTCTATTGGGCATAACTTTGGCGCCGGTTAAGGAATCTGCCTGAAAATGTTGTCAAATTTGCCTCGCGGCGCTCCGGTCCTTCCCTGAAAGTTTGGGGCGGATTTGTCAAGCGGGGGCCGAGATAAAAGGGGGTCCCAAAACGTGTTTTCCCCATGTTAATTTCCATAGGGCGGTCGACCTCACTTTTAGCCCGAACGGCTGAATGGATTTTCACCAAACTTGGCAAAATTGTAGGGACTGGTAGCCCGATCTGCCTTTGCTATGTCTCAAGATATGTGCTCCAGTGGATTGTGAGTAATTTAGGTTAAAACAATATATATATCTATAAGAGCGCCCCGGTACGCGCACCGGGGCGCGAACCAGCGCGCTACGCGAGTTCGCGAGCGGAAAGCTGATTGACTCTCGGGTGTCTGTCAACATTCCAAACAGTCCGGAGCGGCCGCCATTTTGTGTCTCAGTAGGATCGAGACACAAGAGATGGCAAACAAAAAGGGGGAAATTACCATAAGGGGGCAGAGTAGACCCCCCCTGACCCCCCTAGGTTTGATGTGGGGGCTATAAAAGGGCCCAGCGAGGTAAAAAAATATTTATTTTTTTCGATTTGCCCGGGGGGAGCGCCCGGTATGCGCACCGGGGAGCGTACCATGGTGAAAACCCAGTGAAACAGTAAAATGATAATTTAAAGTGCTTAGAGGTAGTGATGCATTGCTGGAGTGTGTAACAAAAGTGATGCAACTCCGGCAATGCATCCTTTCAGATGGGGCCAGACCCATGTGAAAGGGCCTGCATCAGTCTTACGCCTACTGTGAGGCAAGATTTTGACACAATGGTGTCCTAAAAGTGACGTATTGAAATCTCATAGACCCTTTCTTGCGTCAATACGCCCCCTTTGCAAACATTACACCTGGCGCAGGTATAATGTGAAAGGGCTTGCGTCAGTCTTTTCTTACCCTTCCACACCACCGTTCTTTTACTACATTTTCTTCACTTATCCACATTCCCCATGTTCACTCTCCTTCTCCTCACTCTTGTTCCCGATACTCACCTTCTTTCAGTCCCCCTACTTCACTTCCCTTCCCCTCTCGTCCCTTTCTTTGCTTTCTCACTCATTTTCATTTCCTCTCCTCTCTCACTGCACTCCACTTCAGTTACTCATTTTGAATTTGATAAGAATATAGCTCTTTTTTGAGAACTGGAGGTAGTTCTAAAAAGAACTGTTTTTTTCTTCTTTTTTTATGTTTTTTTCTGAACAAAAACAAAAACAGGGAATGCAAAACTGCTCAACAGGAGCAAAAAAAAGGGGAAAAATTAGGGCTGGGGAAGGCAGCGGTGTTCTTGCCTCTTGCGTGCAATGAGCTTGATGCTCTGCTCACCATAGCAAAGCATTTCATCGCATTGCTTGCACTTTATAGTAATGTCACTAAAAACAGGTTGAATGTTCGGAATCATCTCCTATTCCGCTGCACGTCCTCTCCCTGATGTTGTGGCTCCTCCTGTAGATGTAGAGGCACCATCCCTTGGGGGATTACGTGCCAGGTCTCGGACACTCTCCCGGGCATAGTTCTGGGAGTGCCTGCGTTGGGCGTGGCGAATCATTGTCGAATTGCCAAAACTGTACTTCCTTTTTGGGTCTCCTCTGGAAAGCACAGTTTTGCAGATTTTGCATTCTACTTTGGGAGCATTCACCTTTTTTAATCCTTCAGGTATTGAAAAAAAATTCCAAATAAAATGCTCCTTGATCTTGGGCTGAGGAGGCTCTTCGTCAATGAAGACATCTGAGTCCTCACTACTGCTGGATGGTCTAGCTGCCATTCTTTGCACAAAATGGTAGGACAGAAAAAAAACAGGTCTTGCTGTCTCCAAAGTGAAAGAAGAAATGAAGGAAATGGGTGGGGTTTTCATTAGTTGTAAAAAAAACTGATAACAACCAATGAAAATAGTTATTTTATTTTAAGGTCAGATGACCAGGGCTTTCATCATTTGGAAATCAAAACTGTCCTGAACCAATAAAAAGTGTTATTTTTAGGTCACATGACCCGACGCGCTTACGCTACGCGCCCCGGGGTTATGTAGCACGATCGTATGCGCTCGAGTGCTTCCGGGTGCGCTTACGCCGTGCGTATCACGCGGACGCGATACGTCACGATGATGTTTTCGTTCGCGCCAATAGCGCTAACGGGGCGCTCACCGGTGCGCGCCGGAAAACTGCGCTTTCCGGTGCGCTCACCGGGGCGCGCACCGGGAGCGCTCCAGGGCAAAAAAATTAAAAAAAATTAAAAAAACATGAACAATATACATAAAGAAAATAGTATTACATAAATATACAATATGGGATTTATTATAAAAAATATTACATTTCATAGCTATAGAAATTTGCTATTAAAAAACCTTTGAAATTCACTGAAAAAAACATAGGTTTGGGGCCCTACATATAGTTAGGAATTAGCATTTAAAAAACCTATGAAATTCACTGAAAAAACCATAGGTTTCACACTAGTTATAGTTAGGAATTAGCATTTAAAAAACCTTTGAAATTCACTGAAAAAACCATAGGTTTCACACCAGTTATAGGGGCACATTATGATGGCGGACGGACCTGAGTCCAACCGCCACCATAGAGTAGGAGGGAACCTCCGCATGGGCTGCGGAGTTCCCTCCTGTGCAATTAGGATGTGACTGCCACCCTGGCGGTCACATCCTCTATTTTTAACATTGCAGTGGGTGCGGCTTCAAGCTGCACCCGCAGCAATGTTAAAAATGCAGGCATTGCATTTGTATGTAGAAAGTGGCAGGCACCATGCGGTGCCTGCCGCTTTCTGCATACAAATGCAGGGGGGTACCATAGGTACCCCCCATGTGCACCCCCACCCCCCTTCACCTAGGGGGCCCGCAACGGGCCCCCGCAGTGAAGTTACACATGCTTTTCCACAGCGGAAAAGCCGCCGCGGAAAACATGTTTCAGAGCCCATCCTAATCTGACTGACGGTGTCTGAGAGACACCGTCACCATATTAGTGCTTTTCCGCAGCGGTTGTAAGCCAACCGCGGCGGAAAAGCTGCGGAAAAGCTGCGGACGGAAACCAGGACCCACCAGCCATCCTAATGTGGCGGTGGGTCTTTGGTGGGTCCGCAGAGGATTTTCCGCATCCTCCGGGCCGGCGGTGGCTTCTGCCGGCCCGTAGGATGCGGAAAATCCTCCATCCTAATGAGGCCCATAGTTAGGAATTAGCATTTTTTTAAAAACCTATTAAATTCACTGAAAAAAACAATAGGTTTCACACCAGTTATAGTTAGCTGGAAAGTTTACTGACATAAAACCATTGAAATTCCCACGTTATAGTTAGTTGGACTCACTATAACTTGCGCGCCTGCAATGCACTGCTGATGAAGTCACATATTACATCACTCATGACATGGTCAGTGACATCACTTAATAATTTGCCTTCTCCTACTCCCCTGGTTTGGCCTCTTCACTCTCGTCGTTTGAGGAGGTGATGTGTTTTCATTTTGCAACGCGGAATCCAGTGCCGCATTCAAGAGGCTCCCGTTTCTGCAAGTTGGCTCTGGTTCGACTGGACGCTACTTCGGTGGTTTTTGTTGGAATCCGGGTTACCGGAACTGCCAGAGCTCGCCTTTTGACCTGGACGATATTGCTGGTAGTTTTGGGGTCATTGACTCCATGCTGGGCGAGGTATGATTCTCATCCTTGCTCCTGCCTCATTGACACCAGGTTCAGGAGGTTGAAACGGTTCGGGGACTGGAGGAGACGGTGGCATTCCTGTGTCATCGGGCTTCGGAGGGATCATCAGCAGCACAGCTCTGTCTGACCCCGAGCAGTATCCACCAGGCAAGACTCAGAACATTGCATCCTGGTACTGGTAGTCGCCATGCATAAAGCGACGTACTAGGATAACTGCCATTGGTACTTACCCGGAGGGGCGGAGCAGAGCTCACACCTATTAGGAGGGGCGTGAGAAGTGCCGCCTCCTATCCTGCACACACCCGTGGCGCTGAGGAAGGCTTGAGAGAAGCTGAAATGCATTCGCCGTGAACGGATGATGTGAACTTTCCTTACCTGCAGCACGGGAATAAAATTTGCCTTCTCCTACTCCCCTGGTTTGGCCTCTTCACTCTCGTCGTTTGAGGAGGTGATGTGTTTTCATTTTGCAACGCGGAATCCAGTGCCGCATTCAAGAGGCTCCCGTTTCTGCAAGTTGGCTCTGGTTCGACTGGACGCTACTTCGGTGGTTTTTGTTGGAATCCGGGTTACCGGAACTGCCAGAGCTCGCCTCTTGACCTGGACGATATTGCTGGTAGTTTTGGGGTCATTGACTCCATGCTGGGCGAGGTATGATTCTCATCCTTGCTCCTGCCTCATTGACACCAGGTTCAGGAGGTTGAAACGGTTCGGGGACTGGAGGAGACAGTGGCATTCCTGTGTCATCGGGCTTCGGAGGGATCATCAGCAGCACAGCTCTGTCTGACCCCGAGCAGTATCCACCAGGCAAGACTCAGAACATTGCATCCTGGTACTGGTAGTCGCCATGCAAAAAGCGACGTACTAGGATAACTGCCATTGGTACTTACCCGGAGGGGCGGAGCAGAGCTCACACCTATTAGGAGGGGCGTGAGAAGTGCCGCCTCCTATCCTGCACACACCCGTGGCGCTGAGGAAGGCTTGAGAGAAGCTGAAATGCATTCGCCGTGAACGGATGATGTGAACTTTCCTTACCTGCAGCACGGGAATAAAATTTGCCTTCTCCTACTCCCCTGGTTTGGCCTCTTCACTCTCGTCGTTTGAGGAGGTGATGTGTTTTCATTTTGCAACGCGGAATCCAGTGCCGCATTCAAGAGGCTCCCGTTTCTGCAAGTTGGCTCTGGTTCGACTGGACGCTACTTCGGTGGTTTTTGTTGGAATCCGGGTTACCGGAACTGCCAGAGCTCGCCTCTTGACCTGGACGATATTGCTGGTAGTTTTGGGGTCATTGACTCCATGCTGGGCGAGGTATGATTCTCATCCTTGCTCCTGCCTCATTGACACCAGGTTCAGGAGGTTGAAACGGTTCGGGGACTGGAGGAGACGGTGGCATTCCTGTGTCATCGGGCTTCGGAGGGATCATCAGCAGCACAGCTCTGTCTGACCCCGAGCAGTATCCACCAGGCAAGACTCAGAACATTGCATCCTGGTACTGGTAGTCGCCGTGCATAAAGCGACGTACTAGGATAACTGCCATTGGTACTTACCCGGAGGGGCGGAGCAGAGCTCACACCTATTAGGAGGGGCGTGAGAAGTGCCGCCTCCTATCCTGCACACACCCGTGGCGCTGAGGAAGGCTTGAGAGAAGCTGAAATGCATTCGCCGTGAACGGATGATGTGAACTTTCCTTACCTGCAGCACGGGAATAAAATTTGCCTTCTCCTACTCCCCTGGTTTGGCCTCTTCACTCTCGTCGTTTGAGGAGGTGATGTGTTTTCATTTTGCAACGCGGAATCCAGTGCCGCATTCAAGAGGCTCCCGTTTCTGCAAGTTGGCTCTGGTTCGACTGGACGCTACTTTTTTTTTTTTTTTTTTGCGCAAGACCTTTATTTAAAATCAAGCATTTGACACAGCATGAGCCTACAACCCGGAGGCCGGCCCGCTACGTTTATTCCATTAACCATCATTGTGATCCAATGTTACACATGTTCCAGAATATTGCAGAATGTTGCACGTATGGTTAATAGCTGGCATTCGAACTGAGTCTCACTTTTTTTCACTTTATATAACAAGAACATTAAAACAACATTCCCCAATTCGGCCGTATCGTGTAATCCTAATGTACTATCCAGCAGTCGCGTCAATTTACCTAGGGTCCCTCTCCCCCCGCCGCCATCTCACACCTGTCCCATCAGCACCCATGCAGTCATGCAACCCATTCAGTCTATGTGTGGAAGTTCCTCATTATCCTGCAATGAGGTCAGATAATCCTCTAGATAGACCCACATGTTTTTGGGTCGAGACTTAGCCGGTAGCAGTTCTTCGAAAGTTTGTAACTTGTCACGACATGTGGACATGTCATGCAACCATGTTTTTAACTTCGGCACTTTCCGACTATGCCAGCATTGTGCCACTTGTCTCTTAGCCAATAAGAGCGCTATCGCACAGAACTTCTTCTTCAAGGCTCTTAACTGCGGTACTATCCCCAGTAAGCAGAGTTTGGGTGTGCAGTGTACCTCCTCCTCCAGCATGACAGATAAAGTAGTAGTCACCTGCCCCCAGTATCCTGCCACCTTTGCGCAGTCCCACGCTAAATGTGCAAAGCCCGCACCCTCCGTGTTGCATCTTTTACATCTGTCCTCCTCTTGAAACCCAAATTTAAACAGTTTCTCTGGTGTGTAATATACTTGATGGAGGAATTTAAAGTGAATCAGCCTCAGATTACCGTTCGGTGTGAGTATGTGTGTCAAAGCGCATGTGTTAGCCCACTCTTCATCAGATAATGGCGCTTCTAGTAGTGCATCCCACCGCCCTCTCGCTTTCAACGCTTGCCCGTCCAGGTCCAATTGTGCGGCCGAGTACAGCCTGGACACCAGGTGTGATAAATCATTAGTTGTGATTAACAGTTGCAGTGGTGCAAGGCATTGCGGTTCTGAAGGGAACGTGGGGTAGTGCTCCCTCAGGGCTCTATTGAGTCTGTAATATGTGAAACGAAACATGGTTGTCTGGTTATTAACATAACCTAGGTTGTCTAGGCCCACGAACTCCCCATCTCGGAACACGTCCCCCATCCTATCGATACCGGCTTTGGCCAGTAGAGACATTCCGACGCTCTCCCCAGTCACCGAGAGCTCCTGGTGGTGGTGTAGCATCATGGCTGGTGCATACAGTGGGGTCTTGTGAGCTAGTTGCCCTAATTTATGCCAGGCTTTGACCGTGGCATCTACCGTGTTGATATCTCTAGCGTGTAGCGGGGGGCGGGTGTGTGAGATGATTGCCGTGAGTGGAATAGGGTGTGCGTCGCTCTCCTCTATAGCGGTGTGGGTGAGGTAAGGAACTGCGTGATACCAATACGCCGCATATTGTGCTTGCGCGCACAAGTAATACAGGAGAAAGTCAGGTACCCCGAAGCCGCCTCTTGCAAGTGGAAGTTGCAGAGTTCGCAGATCCACACGTGCCTGTTTACCCGCCCAGATCAAGGTCCGCACCAAGGAGTTAATGTGTCGGAAGATAGTCTGCGGTGGAGTGATTGGTATGTTGTTAAACAGGTATAATAGCTTGGGCAGTATGTTCATTTTGACAATCGCTATCCTGTCCGCCAATGAAAGGGGCAGATGTATCCAACGTTGTACACTTTCCTCCAGTTTCGTCAGCACTACTCCGTAGTTTGCCCTGAGCACCTCATCCGGGTCTCTGTGGTACATGACCCCTAGGTATCGTATAGGATCCTGTTGCCAACCCAGCGGAAAGTCCACCACAAACGCAGAAGTGGTGTCCGTGAGGGGTATTATAGATGATTTGGACCAATTTATGGCTAGACCCGAATGCCCCCCGAACCTTATGTATTCCCTGAGTATGGCGTTCAAATGAGTCTCCGGGTCCCGGACGTATAGCAACATGTCATCTGCATATAAGGAGATGTGAAGCGGCCTGGCTATGAAGTTCAGTGCCGAGTCTCTGTAGTTTTGTCGTATCAGACACGCCAAAGGTTCTAGCGCTAATGCAAATAATAGCGGCGAGAGTGGGCAGCCTTGCCGCGTCCCTCGCTCAATCGCAAATTGGTCCGAAATGTACCCATTAATCCTGACCCTAGCATTCGGTTTCGTGTAAAGCAGGGTGACCCATTGCACAAAGCGTTTGGGGAACCCCATTCTATTGAGGACTGTGATCATATACCTCCATTCAATAGAGTCAAACGCCTTCGCTGCGTCTAGCATGACCGCTACAGCTTTAACTGAAGGTTGTAGATAGTGCGATAGCGCAAATAGAGTCCGGGTGTTATGTGCTGTCGATCTGGTGGGTACAAAGCCGGACTGATCCGGTAGTACCAGACTAGTCATCAGTGGTGATAGCCGCTTGGCTATAAGCTTAGCAAGAATTTTCGAGTCTACGTTGATTAAAGATAACGGTCGGTACGAGTCACACTCCTCCGGATCTTTAGATGGTTTCAGGAGAGCGATAATCATGGCTTCGCGTAGCGTGGGGGGAAGTATGCCTTTCTCAAAGGCGGTGCCATACATATCTACTAAGTGTGGCGCTAGTATGTCCGCATATTGTTTATAAAATTCCGGGGTGAACCCATCCGGGCCAGGTGCCTTGCCATTCGGAAGTGAGCCTATTATCTCTTTAACCTCATCTGCCGTGATAGGCCTTGCTAAGTACTCCCTGTGTGCATCTGACAGCCACCCTATCGCTACATCTTGCAGGTATGTGTAAGTGTCATCCGCCGGAGCCGTGGGTTGTGATTTGTATAGGGATCCAAATGAATTTACAAAGCATTTCAGTATGTCATTAGCATGGGTTTGTGTGTTGCCCTCCCCATTCTTAACCCTAAGTATCGTAGTCTGGCCTCGACCTGTGCAGATTTTCCTAGCCAGTACAGCCCCCGGTCGACCTCCCTCCCCAAAAGCTCTAGCCACATGGGTGCGGTTTAAATATTTCATTTCAGAGTCTAGAAAGGTCTCGTGTTCTGTGTGTATTTCGCGAAGCTTGGCCAAGTGCGTGGTGTCCTGAGTGGATTCATATAGGGATTCCAGGTCTCTCATTTGCTGTTCGCATCTGCGTATCTGAGTTCTAATATCCTTCAGAACCCCCACTGTGGTGCTTATACAGACCCCTCTTATCGTGGCTTTGAAAGCTTCCCAGAGGATGCCAGGATCTTCAGTCGATGGGGCATTAAGGTCAAAGTAATCTCTAATCGCTTTCTGAAGCGTGTCTGCATAAATGGCATCAGTAAGCGCACGCGCGTTAAAGCGCCATTGAAAGGGGGGGGTGTGTATAGTGGAACGTCCAGCTGTAGTAGGACAGGATTGTGATCGGACAGCGTGCGAGGGAGCACCTGTAGGTGTCTCACCCATAGTGCCAGATCAGAGGAGCCTAGCCAGTAATCCAACCTGGACCAGCTATTGTGGGAAGCATTAACGTGCGTGGCCCCAGGTGCATCAGTGTATCTCAATCTCCAAAGATCCTCCATACCTAGATCCTTCATCATGTGTCCCATCATTGTGCGTGATTGCTTGTGCTGTTCCACCGAATTAGCTGAACGGTCTAAACCGTCACGGAGTGTCACGTTCCAATCCCCACCACACAATATATGCGCGCTATTGTGTTCCTGCAGGTGTCCCCATACCCCCCTGAAGAAATCCGGGGCATCCGTGTTAGGACCGTACACATTCAGCAATGTAACTTTCTGCCCCCTCAATGTCCCTGAAACCATTAAGTACCTGCCTTCAGGGTCCTGCGTGACTGTGTGACTCACAAAGCCCACCCCTCGTTTCACCAAAATGATCACCCCCCTAGAGTAAGAAGAGTACGAGGCCCTGAAAACCTCCTCCGCCCATCTTGCCCCCAGTTGTGCTTGTGAGTGTGGGGCCAGGTGAGATTCCTGTAGGAAGGCTATATCCACATTCCACCTCGTCAGGCTCGCAAAAATCTGTCGTATTTTACGCGGCTGTGAGAACCCTCTAATGTTCCAGGTTAGTATGTTTAAACTGCGTCTACCCACCTCCCTAGTCCCCATCAGTTTCCAATGACATAATGCCTGAGCGTTCAATACAAATCAATTGCAGAATGATTATGAGCATCTCCCCAATAGGTGCTTCAATCGATCCAGCAGTAGCGGGGACCAACTCGGAACCAGTACAAAAAGACATTACACATTCTGTCGGCCTAACAGTACAATCACACATCCCGCCCCCCCAGAACCCACCCACTCCAGCAACCCCAACCTGCCGAAGCCTTTCCCGTCCAGTGCACCAATTCAGAACTCCCATAAACAGTAACATAGTGCCAGAACCAGATTCTTATCGGGTAATACCCTTGTAGAGGTCCACCAGGGGCACAACTCTCCACCCGGTGTACAGGTGTGGGCGATGCTAAAGCAGCTTTATGAATCGCAGTTCTGGTGCATACCCGCCGCCCCCTTCCCCCCCCCACCCCCCGAACAACCAACAACCAAGCCACCGGCTAAGTGACATGACTGGCATAGTGTGTCCCCATTGCAATTCAAACAGTTCGTCAGCAGGGCACATTATTCCTCCCTCCATATCCTTACTGCTCACCGCACAAAGTGCATTGGGCCTCTCTCACAATCAGCGACGGAGGCTTCCCCTTGTTCAACTATATCGAGCAGAGTACATCAGACAAAGGGGCAGTTTCTCGCCAGTCGCGCATTTGCCTGCATTGAGAAATCGCCACCTGATGGTAGCGTCACTCCATTGTGTATGCCCACACCGCCCTATGGGATGCGCATGAGTTGTAGTGTATTCCCAGTGCAAAGTTAGTAGTGAGTCGCATATCCGAACAGAGGCCTCTTAGCCCCAACTGGGCCTCTACACTCAGGCACTCCGCGTATTTTGAGTCAATCCCACCACCGGGCAATCTGGAAAACAAGTTCTTAGCAGGCTAGCAAGTGCGGAAATGAAAGGCCATGCTAAAACGCATGATTTAGTAACTGAATTGTACACTCACCAGTGGCATATCATGAAAGAACCCTTCATTGTTAGTCCGAGTCTTGTCGTTGTTCACGTTGCGAATTGTCTCTGATCTCCCGTTGAACCCTTTTGACAAATTCTTGTGCTGCTTTCGGAGTCGGTAGTATCGTCGCTTTCTCCTTCCACATCACTCTGAGGCGAGCTGGATAGATCATTGAGTAGACAATGTTCAACTCACGCAATTTAGATTTCACTGTAGTATATTCTTTCCGGGCCTGTTGGACCGCAACTGTGTGGTCCGGATAGAATTCCAAGGAATTCCCTTGATGTTGGATCTTCCCTTTCTCTCTTGCTAGCCGAAGGATCGTGTCCCTGTCGCGATAATTGAGGATACGCGCAACAATCGGTCTCGGCGTGGCACCGGGTGGTGGCTTCGGGGCTAGTGATCTATGCGCACGTTCCACGATAAAGAGGGGCGACAGGGCCTCAGCTCCGAACAGATCCCTGCACAATGTTTCCACGTAGGTTTCCATGCGGCCTGTGTTTGTGGACTCCGGCAGGCCCGTGATCCGTACGTTGTTGCGCCTCGAGCGCGCTTCTAAATCCTCCTCCTTCGCCTTTATAACCTCCAGTAGCCTTTCCATATCTGCGCACTTTGAGGTGGAGGCCCGCGCCTCATCTTCGACCGCAGATATCCGTGTTTCGGCCTCGTCCAGCCTTTCCCCATGCTTTTCCTGTCGCGCTGCCATGGTGTCCATTCTACAAGTTAAGTTATCTAACTTGCCATTAATATCCTGCAGGTTTGACTGTATCGCTAGCAGGATCTTTTCGATGTTGTTATTGGGCGCCTGACCTGCCTCCTCCTCCGGTACCCCGTCAGTGGATTTCTGCATTTTGTTCGTCTCAAAAGGCAGCTTCTGTTGGTGCTTGTCCGGCTTGCCCATGCTCGCGGATGGGGAGGTTGTCTTTCTGTACGTGGACCCCGAAGCCCTCGTCTGTCTGGTCGCTGACGCCGTGTTGAACCCCACCCTTGGGGCGAATGTCGCCTAGCAGATCCCCTCCACGTGATGAACTTCAGGCTCCCCAACCTCGCAGAGGATATCACAGGCCCTCCGAAGCCCACAGTTGGTATGGCGTTGTTCTATGGCCAGCACTCTCCCCCCCACTCCGTGTTAGAGTAGGCAGCCCTCCACGCTGGTGCGATGCTTCCGCAGGGCCAACATATGCCAGGCGTTGTCTCTCCGTGTGGCCCGCGCCGGCTTGTAGGTTCGGGGTCTGCGAGCGTCCCACCAAGAGGGGCCGCCCCGCACGTGGTCGTCTGGGAGGATACGCTATTTACAGCAGGCACCAACCCTGGCGCAAGAGCATGCAGCGATTTGTTCACATGGGCTGATGGGGTCCGGCAGCGGCGGTCACAGGTCTCCTAGCAATGGGCGAGCCCCCGCAGATAATTTGGCAGCACTGTCCACCGCAGACTGCTCGTTCCTCACAGCGCTCACCTCCAGCAGCCAGTACCACTCACCCTGCAGGAGCGCGGGTACGTCTGCCTCTGCGTTAGCGCTCCGCACTGTGCACAACGCTGTGTACTCCTCTGTTAGCTGATCTCCCCTCCGCTGTAGCCGGCCACCGCTAGTATCACACCACTTCCACAGGAGTCGGGGAGTATTCGATTATGCCCGCGTTTTTCGGTTTGCCGCCGCCATTTTGTCAGGCAATGCCTCCAGCGCTGGAATAAGGCAATCCGGGGCTTCGCAGCGCCACAATTTCACATGCAGGGGTAGCGGGGGGGATATCCCTCAGAGTCCTACCTCCGCCATGTGTCCCTGCTCCTGGACAGTAGTGGGGCGCTTGTCCTCCGTTCGCCCGTTGCGTGGATGTCCCAACATGGCGGCCATCTTGTCAGGCGCCCCGGTTCCTCGCTACGGCTAATTGCAAATTACCGGGTTGCCTTTGTCTGCCGGTGGCCGGTACTCATCCCGACATGTGCTCTAACAACTCACACATCGTGCTAGGCTGCCGAGGGGCCGGTTGCTCGGGCGGGGGCGGTGAAAATCACCATATTTTGCGATCGCCCGACGGAGCTGCTTCTCAGGCAGCCATGTCGCCATGCGCCCCCTAGCGCCTCCCGACTGGACGCTACTTCAGTGGTTTTTGTTGGAATCCGGGTTACCGGAACTGCCAGAGCTCGCCTCTTGACCTGGACGATATTGCTGGTAGTTATGGGGTCATTGACTCCATGCTGGGCGAGGTATGATTCTCATCCTTGCTCCTGCCTCATTGACACCAGGTTCAGGAGGTTGAAACGGTTCGGGGACTGGAGGAGACGGTGGCATTCCTGTGTCATCGGGCTTCGGAGGGATCATCAGCAGCACAGCTCTGTCTGACCCCGAGCAGTATCCACCAGGCAAGACTCAGAACATTGCATCCTGGTACTGGTAGTCGCCGTGCATAAAGCGACGTACTAGGATAACTGCCATTGGTACTTACCCGGAGGGGTGGAGCAGAGCTCACACCTATTAGGAGGGGCGTGAGAAGTGCCGCCTCCTATCCTGCACACACCCGTGGCGCTGAGGAAGGCTTGAGAGAAGCTGAAATGCATTCGCCGTGAACGGATGATGTGAACTTTCCTTACCTGCAGCACGGGAATAAAATTTGCCTTCTCCTACTCCCCTGGTTTGGCCTCTTCACTCTCGTCGTTTGAGGAGGTGATGTGTTTTCATTTTGCAACGCGGAATCCAGTGCCGCATTCAAGAGGCTCCCGTTTCTGCAAGTTGGCTCTGGTTCGACTGGACGCTACTTCGGTGGTTTTTGTTGGAATCCGGGTTACCGGAACTGCCAGAGCTCGCCTCTTGACCTGGACGATATTGCTGGAAGTTTTGGGGTCATTGACTCCATGCTGGGCGAGGTATGATTCTCATCCTTGCTCCTGCCTCATTGACACCAGGTTCAGGAGGTTGAAACGGTTCGGGGACTGGAGGAGACGGTGGCATTCCTGTGTCATCAGGCTTCGGAGGGATCATCAGCAGCACAGCTCTGTCTGACCCCGAGCAGTATCCACCAGGCAAGACTCAGAACATTGCATCCTGGTACTGGTAGTCGCCGTGCATAAAGCGACATACTAGGATAACTGCCATTGGTACTTACCCGGAGGGGCAGAGCAGAGCTCACACCTATTAGGAGGGGCGTGAGAAGTGCCGCCTCCTATCCTGCACACACCCGTGGCGCTGAGGAAGGCTTGAGAGAAGCTGAAATGCATTCGCCGTGAACGGATGATGTGAACTTTCCTTACCTGCAGCACGGGAATAAAATTTGCCTTCTCCTACTCCCCTGGTTTGGCCTCTTCACTCTCGTCGTTTGAGGAGGTGATGTGTTTTCATATATATATATATATATATATATATATATATATATATATATATATATATATATATATATATATATATATATATATATATATATATATATATATATATATATATATATATATATATATATGTATAGATATTTATACTATACATACATATACGTATATTTATATAAACATACACACATATGTCTGTGTGTTTATATAAATATAATAAAATATACAGGGCGTGATTACAATGTATGTCAGAATGCCTCCGACCTCAGGTCAGAGGCTTTCTGACTTACATTGTTTGGTTCAAATCTGACAGCCTTATTACAAGGAAGACTGTCGGATTTGAAACCAGCTGGTCAGACCGACTGGCTTCCGATGGGCTCTAGGAGCCCGTCACCCAGTCGGAGGTCGCTCTTAATCCCGTATATATGGGATTTACGCAATGGGTATTTTGATGTTGGTTTCCGACAGGCTTTTCATGCCAAGCCTGTAGGAGAGCAACTTTTTAAATATATTATATTTACCATTTACTACTTTAAACGGTATATATACTAAATAAACTATGTTATTGTCTGTTTTTGAATTATATCACTGTAAACTATATTTGTTGTCAATATTTTTGACATTTCCATTATAAGTATAGGAACACAATACTTTTGAAAGTGATATTTTTGACACAATATATTTTTTTTGCCTTATTATTTCCCATAATAATGGGTCATTGAACAGACAAAAAACTATTAATATTATAGAAATTGTATCATGTAAAACAGGATCACTTCAGAAGCCCTCCCAAAACTAATAGTCAATGAGTCCCTTTCATCTACCTCCAAATGACATTACGTGATTGAACATTTGGCCATTAAAACTAACAAGCAAGTAGCATTAACCTTGAACATTTGCAACATCATATGAAATCTCCTGCATCGGTCCTTCAAAGCCCATTAGTTGATACAACAGAAAATAAACAACACACTGCTAGTAACACCTTCAGAATACATAGTTAATGCTAACTCTTAACCTGAAAACAAGACACAACCTCAGATCTTTGCATAAATTAAATATAACAGGCTTATCAGAGGCATCCACAGGAAAGTCCTTGACATGTTTCAAATGTAGGTACACCTGGAAACCAGTGCCAGGGAAATTTCCAAATATAATTATATTTCATTTAAAAAAAAACACCACAAAATAGAGCCTGTTTCAACTGTCTATGATAAAGAAAAAACACAGATTGAGAGAGAAATCTTTCTGGTAGGGCAATTTTTTAAAAGTCACATTTCTTCAGCTGCCAGCAGAAACAGGCAAAAGACCCAGTTAAATTAGTTTTGTGACCTACTTCTGCTAACATAAATGGAAGAAAAAGAATATTAATCCTTATTAACCCCTTAAGTGCTGCCTCGGTGCATTGGCCGACGGCAGCACTACCTCCCTAGTGCTGCGCACGACCATTGGACGTCCATTCAGCACTAGTTCCAATGGACAGCGCAGCACTGGGGAGGGATGTTTACGAGCATCTATGAGGTTAATAAATTTTCTCTTACAATTCAAACCTCTGATGATTTTTTAAATCATCACAAACAACTTCACTGTTCAATAATACATCATTACAGCTCTTGACACCGTCGGTATGTGAATTGACCTAATTTTCTTTCTCTTTCTTTCTTTTTTAATTTTTGATTGCCAAACTTCATTTATAAGTTTACTCCTTAAAATGGTGGTGCTCCGCCAGGTCTAAAATGGCGATGATCCACAAATCGTCATTACACCCCAAGATGACAAATACTGCGGGCATGAAATAATACCAGAGGGAATGCTTCCTCTCTACCCCCTGTGACCTCTCCATTAACAAGCCTTGACCACGCCCTCTCCGCGCTTATGCTGCTTCAGTCCTGGTGGAATCGGTGAGCCTTCTCCATTGCTGTTTTTACCAACTTTGGCCTAACCGGATACAAAAATCTTGTTTAATTCTGTAGCATATGTGAACTAAAGTGGTTTTGAATGATGTTTATAAATGTCCTCTTTATATGTTGAAATGCATCCGTGCCATCGATCAACCACCGACACTGATTACTCCGTGTCTATGCAATTAATCCAGGCCTAATCAACATCGCCCCCACTAGCTCACCAGAGTCCTTTGAATCACATTATAGCGCCGCAGGGTTTTCCTGCCCTGAAACAGCACTCTACTGCACCGTGCTCTGCCGCCGTGAATCCTTCAGCCCCTCTGCTCTGTTTATTGGCAAACCAGAACATTAACTCTCTGATGGGGATCTACTAGGCCCTCAAATGCACATTTTATTATAATCTATGCTTGTGACTGCTTTTGTAATCTATTGTACGGTACTGTCATTTACCGTACTGTCTCCTAATGGACTCACCCGACCTGTCCCCTCTCTCTTCCCCCTATACCGACCTCCCTCTCTTTCTGTACCTACTGTGAGTTTGAACTCCCTCCTTGTCCCGTACTGGAAGCACCCCCATGTCTGCTCACTAACCCAGAACTTGCTCTCTCCCTCCTTTCCCTCCAGGGTACTCCCCTATCTTCGTACGGCCTCGTTATATATCTTCCCCTACTACACTGACCTCCCCCTCCTTCTCTCCTCCCCTGGATTCTTCAACCCTCCCTTACCTTACCCTTACATTGCCCACCCCTTGCTTTCTTCCACCTCTTTCCATCACTTTATTGTCCCAACATGCCCCCATTAACCATGTCCCCAACCCCCAGGACCCTACTCTCTCCAAACATGGCTCCAACTCATGGGCCATTCTTTACCCCACTAATCTCTCTAAAAACGCTAATACATTTTTTAATCACAAATTACTCATCCGACAACCTGAAACACTTATTGTTGATAACTACCTCAGCCTCACCTCCCCATAAAAACCAACTACATCTTCTATTCAAAATTCCCCTACAAATGGAAAAGCATCTTCCTACGACACCTCCCAATCACTAAATCCACTAAAATCCCTTATGGATTTAAACTGACTACTACTCCCTCCCCAACTTTTCTAGGTGAAATTGACATCTCCATTTTCAAAACGGGTAACATCTTCATACATGCAGCTGAAACCCACCTCACCACCTTTGAGCTCCATTTCAACTCCATTTCAACTCCTTTTCACTCCAACTATACAAAACTATTCCTTACCCTCCTTCTACCCAACCTCACAACCCCCTTTCATTTTCCCCCTTACCTCCGACCCCATCCTCCCCCTCCCCTGACATGTCAATAGCTAATACAATCTCCCAAACAACTACACCCAAATATTCCCTTCCTCTTCCTGACATCCCAACTGCTCACCCCCCTAGCTAACCCACTCGCAGTTAAATGACCGGTCCCCCTTCCGCTAATACTACCTATATCCCCTCTCCCTCTGCCCAGCCCCCCCTGAATCCCTGTCCCCCCACCCTGAATGCTCTACTGTGCCCCCCCCGGCCTCATCAACTCCTACACTGAACCCATTATCTCCCTCCCTGAATTACACCCCCCCAAAAACTCTGATGCTGTTTCTCTCCACACTCCCCACGACCTCCTTTCAACTTCTCAAACCACATCTCCTGAGGTCATAAATTTCCTGTCCCCATCCACACCACCCAGTCACCCAACAACCCGAGCACTCCTTATTCCCCCGCTACTGGCCTCTAATACCCCCCACACCACAGACTTCCCCCCGCAGTAAACATAGGACACTCCCTATCCCCCCATCTTCCCCCATTGTGTTCCCATTTACTCTAATTACCCAGACTCTACTCAACATTGAACATAATCTCTACACTTTGACGATGGAACGCACTCGACTTAGAGATTATTTTAACTCCCTCAGCTGCAAAACCCTCCTCAAGCGTTCACAATACCCCTACTCTGGCTTAAAAATCCCCACTTACTACAAACAGTGGAGAACTACTCCTCACTGCTGCTGTATTCATAAACCTTGCCGCACCTCGAGCCATCTCTCCCCATCTGACATTACTGACCTATGCAACTCTTACCATCCTAGTTCCTCAATTAACGATGTTCCCCTCCCCTACTCTAACATCCCAGTTATTCTGGGGACGAGCAGAATCCCCTCATTTCCCTTCTCCCCCAGACTCCCACCTCAACTCACCACTATCCTCTCCTGCCCGCCTACCAAAAGCAACCCTAATCCCCTTGCCTGCATGCTTGTGAACTGTCGATCTGCTGTCCGACTTGCGACTGAAATAGCTGAAACCATCCTAAGTGAAACCATTGACATTGCCTTCCTCACGGAAATCTGGCTCAATGACCACTCAATGAGCATACTTGACCTGCTCTCCCCACCCGGATACTCTATCATCAGAAAAGACAGACCTGACAGAATAGGGGGCAGTTTAGCCATAATCTTCAAAAAATGAACTTCAGCTCTCCCTTTTTCAAAACTCCGATCACACCACCTTTGAATATCTTGAAGCTGAACTAAAAGTACAGGGTTCCCACCCAATTTGTCTACCTAATATCTACCACCCTCCAGGAGATCCTCTTCCATTCGCTGATGAAATATCCGACCTTCTGACACAATCCTCCATATCTAACTCAAGAAATCTCTTCCTTGGAGATCTTAACCTCCACTGGAACAATATTAATTCCCCACAATCACCCTCCTCACCAATCTTCTTGATATTAATGACCTTAAACAATTGTGCCAGTCCCCAAATTTCCCCAAAGGAGCCATCCTTGCTGCCAGTATTACCAACAATGACTTGGCCTGCTTATCCAACAGTATCCCAATTGACTGATCTGACCACCACTTCATACTACTCACCATCACTACCATGCCCCCACCCACCCACTAAAAACATTAAACATAGGAAATTGACCAGAAAACTAAACCTTATCCCCCTGGAGAACTGGAGTCTAAACTCAAAGCCCAACATCTTCTCACCCCACTCTCCAAAAATGCTAATGAGCTCAACGAACACTTTAATAGATTTGTCACCGATGTCTTAGACCTAATGGCCCTGCCCAAACTAAAAAGTCTAAGAAGTATCCCATCCAAATCATGGTACAACTCAGAGCTAAACAACGAAAGACGTACTGTAAGACTGATGGAAAGAACATGGAGACAGCATCCTTCTCCCTCACATTTGGCACTCCTCAGATTAGCTAGATCTTCATACAAGAAAAACATTTTTAAAGAAAATGCATCTTTCTTCCATACACAATTTGATTGGGCCAAAAATAGACTTAGAGAACTGTTCAACATTGTTCGTAACCAAACATCCTCCGCCCCTCCAAAGCGGACGGCCTCAACTGTTAAATGCGAAGTAATTGCCAATTCTTCTAAGAAAAAATGGCCAAAATTGATCAATCTTTCCATTTAACTCAGGTCTCATCCAACTCCCAATATACTGCTGACATCACATCCACAGCTCATGCCTTATTTCCCTTATCCCCTGATCTCGCCTCACACTTGCCCACTACTATACCTACCCCTAATTACTCCTTACACTTACCTACTACTACACCTCCCCTTGACTACCTCCCACACTTACCCAACAATACACCTCTTGAAACCAACCACTCTTACTCTCAACTTTAAAAAAAACAATGCCGCCTGGCATAATTTCCATCCTGTTACTGGGCTTGAAGTTCTTAACATCATTGCCAAACAAAAACCATCTTCTCACACTAAAGACCTCCTCCCTACTAACCTTATCCAAGACCTAAAGCAAATCATTGCCCCATCTTGGACCACAATCATCGACACCTCCCTTGCCACAGGCTGTGTTCTTATTCCCCTCCAACTCGGATAAATTACTCCCACTATTAAAAACCTCAATGCTGACCCTATTGACTTAAACAATCTATGCCCCATCTCTAAACTCCCCTTTCTTTCCAAAGCCCCTCGAAAAGATGTGCCCTGCTCCAATTAGACAAACACATAAAAAATGTCAACTTACTGGATCCCTTATAATCAGGCGTTAGGAAAGGCTGCAGTTCCGAAACTGCTATGCTGAACATAGTAGATGATATTCACCACTCCCTTGACAATGGCGAGACCTGCGTACTTATCCTCCTTGATCTTTCCGCAGTATTTGATACGGTTAACCACTCTGGCCTTCTTAATGTGCTCAGAGATCGTTTTGGTCTCAGTGGTCCTGTTCATATGGTTTGTCTCCTATCTCCAACACCGAACACAGCAAATCAAACTCCACGACTGCCTATCAAACCCCACACTAGTCTCCCTAGGGGTCCCGTAGGGATCTATTCTCTCTCCCTCTCTCTTCAATCTCTTTACGGAACCCCTCGTCCTCATTTTAAAACAAGCTGAAATCAACTACCACCTTGTGCGGAAACTTTGGTGGATTGCTGCTCATCCAAGCGCCTAGCGCCAAGCGCTACATTTCCTCATATTTATCGGCGCCTTTGCCCGCCCGCCTCCCGCTCCTAACCAGCTCCAGAAATCATCGAGCGGAGCGCGGCGCTGGGCGAAGGAGACTCCAACTCTCAGCAGCCCTAGCGGCACCGGCCGCGTCAGTTTCGCGCCAGGAGGCGCTGAAAAACGGAGTCACCCCGGTCGAGGGGGTAGCCCTTGTGCGGAAACTTTGGTGGATTGCTGCTCATCCAAGCGCCTATCGCCAAGCGCTACATTTCCTCATATTTATCGGCGCCTTTGCCCGCCCGCCTCCCGCTCCTAACCAGCTCCAGAAATCATCGAGCGGAGCGCGGCGCTGGGCGAAGGAGACTCCAACTCCCAGCAGCCCTAGCGGCACCGGCCGCGTCAGTTTCGCGCCAGGAGGCGCTGAAAAACGGAGTCACCCCGGTCGAGGGGGTAGCCCTTGTGCGGAAACTTTGGTGGATTGCTGCTCATCCAAGCGCCTAGCGCCAAGCGCTACATTTCCTCATATTTATCGGCGCCTTTGCCCGCCCGCCTCCCGCTCCTAACCAGCTCCAGAAATCATCGAGCGGAGCGCGGCGCTGGGCGAAGGAGACTCCAACTCCCAGCAGCCCTAGCGGCACCGGCCGCGTCAGTTTCGCGCCAGGAGGCGCTGAAAAACGGAGTCACCCCCGTCTCGCGGGACGCGAGCGGGACGCCGGGCTAAGCCCGGGCAAAGGGCGGGCCCTCTGTGGCCCTCAGTGGCCGAGGTAGGCCGGGCTGGGCCCCGGTATCTTGAATTTTTAGTTGTATTCCCTTAGATACTTGTTTGCGTTATTATATTTTAAGGTAATGCTAATACGCCGATAGAAATATAGCCACAAAGTACTTGAACTGCTAGTTCTTCTCCCATTTTTTTTCTTTTGTATATTTATATTATTTTAAAACTGTGTTTTTTGTAAGACTGGGAAATTTATTGTAGGCTCTGTTTCCTTTACGGCACTATGGAGGCTAAGACATTACGATCCGGGAAAGTTGTAATGGAGAATCATCGGACAATACCCGGTACGAGTCATTTGAGGAAAAAGCAAACTAACAGTGTCATCATGAAAGGACAGATGCAACTAAGTCAAATTTGGGAGAAAAGCTTGAATAAATCCCTTGAAGTCTCTAGGAAATCTGATATTGATCAATTACCGCAATTGAATCCCTGCCCTAATATGGAGGAAGGTAGTCAGTTGGCCCCTATGGTGGAAATGAAAAGGTCACCGAGTCAGTCTAGTGTGGTAAACCCTCCAACATGTCCTGTACATGCGGCTGATGCTGATCCTTTGTTAATATCGCAATCTTTGAGCCATGATATTCTTAAAGGGAATGATATTCTGGAAGAAGATAAGGGTGATGTCTCTATAGCTACCAGCATTGACTTAGAACACTGCGGTCGATATGTGGATAAGACATCTTTACCCCACCTAGTAGCTAATAAAACTCCTAGTGGAGAAACACCATCTGGTCTGCTATTATATAGCAGTACGCCCTCCATTAAATCCTCAGATAATTTTTCCCCGCAGATTGATGTACAATCCCCGCATTTCAATTTATCGGGGATTTGTCCCCTTATATCTTCAAGTTACCCAAAAAATGACAAACCCATCTCCGAGTCACTCATAGCCCTTGAGCAAATTCTGTCTTCCATATTACTGTTAATGGGTAAATTTGCTGTAAACTCTGATTGCATTTTGTCTTCGGTTACTGAGATACTGCAGGCATTGTTGGCACAAAATGTGAAAAATGTTGAAAATGTAAGTAAGCCTCTCGTTACTCCTGCTAACCCTGTTCTTGCTGTTCATAAAGAGGTTGATAACACTACTGAAGTGAAGGGAAGTGCCCCTTTGGGATTATCTATAGAGGCGGAGATTCATAAGTCCCCTAATCAATCCACCTCATCTGCCCTGCTTCTGAGAACAGAACCATTGCAAGCTGAGCAGGAAGAGAATGTGAGTGAAGTACCTCAAACGGGGGGCCATGATCTCTTTCCCATTTTTGTACATGATAAAAAGGAGCCAGAAGTTTCCTCGGGGACTCCTAGAGTTGCCAAAATGAAATCAAGAGGGAAAAAGGGGAAACCTATACGTAAATATAAAAAGAAAAGACCTAGACAAATTATTTTTCCAAAACATATAATAACTGAAACGCCCGCTCCTATAGAAAGAGGGCATAGCCCACCTTCTGATATCCCGGATAAGGTGGAAGTGGAAGGTATCTTAAATGATTCCAATGGGATTACCCCGGTTGAAGTTACTATGAATAGGGTGGTTTCTGGACCTGTAGTCGATGCCCCTGCTCCCCAACCTATAAGTATCGATGATAAATATTTCCCGATAGTAACAAGAGTATTTAATCCAACAGCTCCTATCTTTCTGCCTCAGACGGAGGTAGCTAGGAACGTAACATCTCAAGCAGCAAAAAGCCCTATTTCATATGTGGATACTTTTTCATTGGATTTTCTTCCATTACTTGATTCTGATCTAAAAATGAACAGATCTTGGCTACTCAGCTGCTTTAATGAGATTGAAAGCTTAAAGTTGGTTCTAACAAATGATATTGATTTAGTTCTCCCAATAAGATCTACAAATGGCCAACGAATAAGGGTAAAGTTTTACTCTAAAATAATTGCTAATTTAGTCCTTCAACAAGCCGAAGCCTTTCAATGTAGAGGAATTGACGTGCTACCTGTTGTTAATAAAAATTTGTGTCTTTCTCTTACTGAAAGAAATACAAAGTTGACCTCTGGACAGGATGATTTTCCTATATGTAATAATGACCTAAAAATTTGGCTCTCCAGAGGCAAACGTATGGTTTCCCAGGTCCTTCCCTTACCTGGTAGCACAGATAACCCTCTAACTGAAGACTCTTCGATGTGGAACTGGTTACCTGGAGTTCTCTCAAATACCACCTCGAGAAACCCACGACCATCTTCACATCTTTAACCCGTGTTTAAAAATTGTCTCTTGGAATGCCGCTGGCTTGTCTAATTGCCCTGAGAAATTTGATTATCTCGTTTCCCTGAATGCGGATGTGTTATGTATCCAAGAAACATGGTGTGATACTCTTCCTTATGGAGGGAAGGACTACTTCGTCCTAGAGGCCGCTGCAACTCCATCCAAAAAAGGCCACGCTAAAGGCGGAATTGCCTGTTTGTTGTCCAATGCATTACAATGGCAATTCTCACATTACAAGGACGAGAGTAATCTATTCCAATCCATAACTATTTCTAACCTGGATCCCGTTGTCCAACGGTCTTCGTTTATAATATTAAATGCCTACATTCCTCCTGAAGATAATTTTACGACAGTTTTAAAACGTATGTTTTCCTATATAAAGCAATTATTAGAGGTGGATGACCCCCCATACTTATTACTGGTGGGGGACCTAAATTGTAAAGTGTCTAATACTTCCTTAGACATGTTTAGAAACAAAGCAAAGGAAGAAGTATATAATATTCCCCAAGCTCTTCTGCCCAATAAAATAAAAACTAACAAAAGGGGCAAGATTCTTCTCGGGGAACTCAGTGCTGTGGAGGGAATTATTATAAATGGCAGAATGCCTTCAGATACCCCGGCCAATTATACACATGGTTCATCTAGGGGAGAATCTATTCTGGACTATGTAATAACAGACTTTGACACGTTCTCTTTTTTTAAAGATTTGGTAATCACTCATACCCCCTTGAGTGACCATAAAATTATTAAATTAACTGTCTCATTAATACCCCCAGAATCCGATCATTGGTCCTTAAAGAACAGAGGCTTTACTATTAATTGCCACTCAGATAGATGTTATTGGGGACCTAGTCATAATAAGGATGTACAAAACATCCTTACCCAATTTCTAACTGAGCTCGACTATTGGCAAGGTAGCGAATTCATGTTCCTTGAAACCCTCATCCAAAAAGTCACCGAAATGGCTAGGAATACAGGAAATAATAAAAAGAAATATTTTTCTCCTAGTCCTCTATTAAGGTTAAATAAAGAGATCAATAAACTTGTTAGGATGCAATACATTAATAGATCAGGGGAGAATGGGTTACAGTTAGCTCTGTTAAAAAGAAGGAGGGTGAGATTGAGAGCCAAGTTAAAAAGAGACAAAGAAGATACTTTTTGGATCAAGCTAAGAGAGGCATCAACTTGTAAAAACTCTAGAGATTTTTGGTCCACAATAAGGCAAGGATGTGGATCTGTAAAAACGCCCACTCCCATTGTTATTACTGAAGATGTCTGGACCCAATTTGTGACCACCTTATATGCGCCCAATGATGCAGGGGGCGATGCATGGGTTCCAGATCTTAATACCGATTCTAAAATGGAACTACCCACTGAGCATTCCATAGCTACCGCAATCAAGAGCATGCGCTCCTCCGGGGCTATGGGACCCGACGAATTGCCCATGTCTATAATCAATTTACAAAAAGGGGGTGGTGATGAACAGAGTGTCTGAGTTAAACAGCCCACTCTTACCCAGTCCAAAGATCAGGGCTTGATCCATCACCGTTATTTATCTCACTGCCCCATCCCAGCTCAGAACCTGGCTATATGCAAATCAGTCTGTCCCTGGCCCAGTGCATCATGGGAACAGGGCAGACTAAACTACCAAGCCAATTCTTCACCAGAAAGGAAACAAGCTACCGGGGACCGGTTTCTGGCATTTCAGCCTTCTTCGGCCCGGCTTGCTTGAATCCTGATGGAGCAGTGAGAAAGGGACTCATGTCTGAGTATACCCTGCCACACCTATAGTGGCCAAAAACGATTTACAAAAAGGGGGTGGTGATGAACAGAGTGTCTGAGTTAAACAGCCCACTCTTACCCAGTCCAAAGATCAGGGCTTGATCCATCACCGTTATTTATCTCACTGCCCCATCCCAGCTCAGAACCTGGCTATATGCAAATCAGTCTGTCCCTGGCCCAGTGCATCATGGGAACAGGGCAGACTAAACTACCAAGCCAATTCTTCACCAGAAAGGAAACAAGCTACCGGGGACCGGTTTCTGGCATTTCAGCCTTCTTCGGCCCGGCTTGCTTGAATCCTGATGGAGCAGTGAGAAAGGGACTCATGTCTGAGTATACCCTGCCACACCTATAGTGGCCAAAAACGATTTACAAAAAGGGGGTGGTGATGAACAGAGTGTCTGAGTTAAACATCCCACTCTTACCCAGTCCAAAGATCAGGGCTTGATCCATCACCGTTATTTATCTCACTGCCCCATCCCAGCTCAGAACCTGGCTATATGCAAATCAGTCTGTCCCTGGCCCAGTGCATCATGGGAACAGGGCAGACTAAACTACCAAGCCAATTCTTCACCAGAAAGGAAACAAGCTACCGGGGACCGGTTTCTGGCATTTCAGCCTTCTTCGGCCCGGCTTGCTTGAATCCTGATGGAGCAGTGAGAAAGGGACTCATGTCTGAGTATACCCTGCCACACCTATAGTGGCCAAAAACGATTTACAAAAAGGGGGTGGTGATGAACAGAGTGTCTGAGTTAAACAGCCCACTCTTACCCAGTCCAAAGATCAGGGCTTGATCCATCACCGTTATTTATCTCACTGCCCCATCCCAGCTCAGAACCTGGCTATATGCAAATCAGTCTGTCCCTGGCCCAGTGCATCATGGGAACAGGACAGACTAAACTACCAAGCCAATTCTTCACCAGAAAGGAAACAAGCTACCGGGGACCGGTTTCTGGCATTTCAGCCTTCTTCGGCCCGGCTTGCTTGAATCCTGATGGAGCAGTGAGAAAGGGACTCATGTCTGAGTATACCCTGCCACACCTATAGTGGCCAAAAACGATTTACAAAAAGGGGGTGGTGATGAACAGAGTGTCTGAGTTAAACAGCCCACTCTTACCCAGTCCAAAGATCAGGGCTTGATCCATCACCGTTATTTATCTCACTGCCCCATCCCAGCTCAGAACCTGGCTATATGCAAATCAGTCTGTCCCTGGCCCAGTGCATCATGGGAACAGGGCAGACTAAACTACCAAGCCAATTCTTCACCAGAAAGGAAACAAGCTACCGGGGACCGGTTTCTGGCATTTCAGCCTTCTTCGGCCCGGCTTGCTTGAATCCTGATGGAGCAGTGAGAAAGGGACTCATGTCTGAGTATACCCTGCCACACCTATAGTGGCCAAAAACGATTTACAAAAAGGGGGTGGTGATGAACAGAGTGTCTGAGTTAAACAGCCCACTCTTACCCAGTCCAAAGATCAGGGCTTGATCCATCACCGTTATTTATCTCACTGCCCCATCCCAGCTCAGAACCTGGCTATATGCAAATCAGTCTGTCCCTGGCCCAGTGCATCATGGGAACAGGGCAGACTAAACTACCAAGCCAATTCTTCACCAGAAAGGAAACAAGCTACCGGGGACCGGTTTCTGGCATTTCAGCCTTCTTCGGCCCGGCTTGCTTGAATCCTGATGGAGCAGTGAGAAAGGGACTCATGTCTGAGTAAACCCTGCCACACCTATAGTGGCCAAAAACGATTTACAAAAAGGGGGTGGTGATGAACAGAGTGTCTGAGTTAAACAGCCCACTCTTACCCAGTCCAAAGATCAGGGCTTGATCCATCACCGTTATTTATCTCACTGCCCCATCCCAGCTCAGAACCTGGCTATATGCAAATCAGTCTGTCCCTGGCCCAGTGCATCATGGGAACAGGGCAGACTAAACTACCAAGCCAATTCTTCACCAGAAAGGAAACAAGCTACCGGGGACCGGTTTCTGGCATTTCAGCCTTCTTCGGCCCGGCTTGCTTGAATCCTAATGGAGCAGTGAGAAAGGAACTCATGTCTGAGTAAACCCTGCCACACCTATAGTGGCCAAAAACGATTTACAAAAAGGGGGTGGTGATGAACAGAGTGTCTGAGTTAAACAGCCCACTCTTACCCAGTCCAAAGATCAGGGCTTGATCCATCACCGTTATTTATCTCACTGCCCCATCCCAGCTCAGAACCTGGCTATATGCAAATCAGTCTGTCCCTGGCCCAGTGCATCATGGGAACAGGGCAGACTAAACTACCAAGCCAATTCTTCACCAGAAAGGAAACAAGCTACCGGGGACCGGTTTCTGGCATTTCAGCCTTCTTCGGCCCGGCTTGCTTGAATCCTGATGGAGCAGTGAGAAAGGGACTCATGTCTGAGTATACCCTGCCACACCTATAGTGGCCAAAAACGATTTACAAAAAGGGGGTGGTGATGAACAGAGTGTCTGAGTTAAACAGCCCACTCTTACCCAGTCCAAAGATCAGGGCTTGATCCATCACCGTTATTTATCTCACTGCCCCATCCCAGCTCAGAACCTGGCTATATGCAAATCAGTCTGTCCCTGGCCCAGTGCATCATGGGAACAGGGCAGACTAAACTACCAAGCCAATTCTTCACCAGAAAGGAAACAAGCTACCGGGGACCGGTTTCTGGCATTTCAGCCTTCTTCGGCCCGGCTTGCTTGAATCCTGATGGAGCAGTGAGAAAGGGACTCATGTCTGAGTATACCCTGCCACACCTATAGTGGCCAAAAACGATTTACAAAAAGGGGGTGGTGATGAACAGAGTGTCTGAGTTAAACAGCCCACTCTTACCCAGTCCAAAGATCAGGGCTTGATCCATCACCGTTATTTATCTCACTGCCCCATCCCAGCTCAGAACCTGGCTATATGCAAATCAGTCTGTCCCTGGCCCAGTGCATCATGGGAACAGGGCAGACTAAACTACCAAGCCAATTCTTCACCAGAAAGGAAACAAGCTACCGGGGACCGGTTTCTGGCATTTCAGCCTTCTTCGGCCCGGCTTGCTTGAATCCTGATGGAGCAGTGAGAAAGGGACTCATGTCTGAGTATACCCTGCCACACCTATAGTGGCCAAAAACGATTTACAAAAAGGGGGTGGTGATGAACAGAGTGTCTGAGTTAAACAACCCACTCTTACCCAGTCCAAAGATCAGGGCTTGATCCATCACCGTTATTTATCTCACTGCCCCATCCCAGCTCAGAACCTGGCTATATGCAAATCAGTCTGTCCCTGGCCCAGTGCATCATGGGAACAGGGCAGACTAAACTACCAAGCCAATTCTTCACCAGAAAGGAAACAAGCTACCGGGGACCGGTTTCTGGCATTTCAGCCTTCTTCGGCCCGGCTTGCTTGAATCCTGATGGAGCAGTGAGAAAGGGACTCATGTCTGAGTATACCCTGCCACACCTATAGTGGCCAAAAACGATTTACAAAAAGGGGGTGGTGATGAACAGAGTGTCTGAGTTAAACAGCCCACTCTTACCCAGTCCAAAGATCAGGGCTTGATCCATCACCGTTATTTATCTCACTGCCCCATCCCAGCTCAGAACCTGGCTATATGCAAATCAGTCTGTCCCTGGCCCAGTGCATCATGGGAACAGGGCAGACTAAACTACCAAGCCAATTCTTCACCAGAAAGGAAACAAGCTACCGGGGACCGGTTTCTGGCATTTCAGCCTTCTTCGGCCCGGCTTGCTTGAATCCTGATGGAGCAGTGAGAAAGGGACTCATGTCTGAGTATACCCTGCCACACCTATAGTGGCCAAAAACGATTTACAAAAAGGGGGTGGTGATGAACAGAGTGTCTGAGTTAAACAGCCCACTCTTACCCAGTCCAAAGATCAGGGCTTGATCCATCACCGTTATTTATCTCACTGCCCCATCCCAGCTCAGAACCTGGCTATATGCAAATCAGTCTGTCCCTGGCCCAGTGCATCATGGGAACAGGGCAGACTAAACTACCAAGCCAATTCTTCACCAGAAAGGAAACAAGCTACCGGGGACCGGTTTCTGGCATTTCAGCCTTCTTCGGCCCGGCTTGCTTGAATCCTGATGGAGCAGTGAGAAAGGGACTCATGTCTGAGTATACCCTGCCACACCTATAGTGGCCAAAAACGATTTACAAAAAGGGGGTGGTGATGAACAGAGTGTCTGAGTTAAACAGCCCACTCTTACCCAGTCCAAAGATCAGGGCTTGATCCATCACCGTTATTTATCTCACTGCCCCATCCCAGCTCAGAACCTGGCTATATGCAAATCAGTCTGTCCCTGGCCCAGTGCATCATGGGAACAGGGCAGACTAAACTACCAAGCCAATTCTTCACCAGAAAGGAAACAAGCTACCGGGGACCGGTTTCTGGCATTTCAGCCTTCTTCGGCCCGGCTTGCTTGAATCCTGATGGAGCAGTGAGAAAGGGACTCATGTCTGAGTAAACCCTGCCACACCTATAGTGGCCAAAAACGATTTACAAAAAGGGGGTGGTGATGAACAGAGTGTCTGAGTTAAACAGCCCACTCTTACCCAGTCCAAAGATCAGGGCTTGATCCATCACCGTTATTTATCTCACTGCCCCATCCCAGCTCAGAACCTGGCTATATGCAAATCAGTCTGTCCCTGGCCCAGTGCATCATGGGAACAGGGCAGACTAAACTACCAAGCCAATTCTTCACCAGAAAGAAAACAAGCTACCGGGGACCGGTTTCTGGCATTTCAGCCTTCTTCGGCCCGGCTTGCTTGAATCCTGATGGAGCAGTGAGAAAGGGGCTCATGTCTGAGTATACCCTGCCACACCTATAGTGGCCCTTGCTCATTGCACCATCAGGATTCAAGCAAACCGGGCCGAAGACGGCTGTAATGCCAGAAACCGGTCCCCGGGAGCTTGTTTCCTTCCCAGTGTAAGAATTGGCTTTTGTAGTTTGGTTTGCCCTGTTCCCATCATGCACTGGGACAGGAACAGACTAATTTGCATACAGCCAGGTTCTGAAACTGGGATGGTGCAGTGAGCTAAAAAACGGTGTTGGATCTAGCCCTGATCTCTTGACTGGGTGAGAGCTTTCTGCTTAATTCAGAGACTCTGTCCCTCACCACCCCTTGTTGTAAACATGTCTATAATCAAGCAAGACGTAACCACTTGGAGCAGGATTCTTCTTCCAGTGTTTTGGGCGTGTTTTAAAACTCGTACAGTTCCCGACTCTTGGCGGGGAAGCATCCTGATCCCAATTTTTAAAAAAGGAGACCGGGATAATCCCTCCAATTATCGCCTAATTGCTTTATTAGACGCGATAGGGAAAATTTTTGCTAAACTTTTATTAGTATCAATAACAGAGTGGGCAAATTTAAATAATGTTATACCTAGGGAACAGACAGGATTTCGAAAAGAGCATGGAACTTTAGATAACCTAACTCTGCTACAGGTAATTGTAGACAAATATGTTCGTGTACGTGGTGGGGGCATATATGCAGCATTTATAGATTTCTCCGCAGCGTTCGACAGGGTGGACCGACCGACGCTGTGGAGAAAGCTGTCGGCATTGGGTATGCCAGGATACTTATTGGATTTAGTTAAGTCCCTACACTGGAACACATGGTGTAGGGTGTTACAAGGCGGTGAAAGGGGTCTCTCTCAAGCTATCCCCTCCCGGAATGGACTAAAACAAGGATGTATATTGGCACCCACACTGTTTTCCCTGTATATGGCCGATTTACCAACCGCTGTTGCAGATTGTGAGGGCCTAGCCCCAAAAATTGGAGGGACTGCCATATCTATTCTAATGTATGCAGACGACATACTTGTTTTAGACCTGACCCCGAAAGGTCTCGCCAATCGTCTCCATACATTGAATAAATTCGCTGATGCACACTATATGAAAATTAATAGCTCAAAAAGCAAAATCATGTGCATCTTTGGTAAGAAGAAGTGCAGATCTAGGAGCTTCAACTGGACATTAAGCGGAGAAAAACTTGAGGTAGTTAACTCCTACACGTTTCTAGGCAAAATAATATCTTCTAACCTTAGTGAGAAGCCCCACATCGAAAATAATTCTAGAAAAGCAATGGCCCATGGTAGGGGATTATGTTCCTTGTATAAAGCGACGGGGAAGAGGCACTTCTCCTTATGCTTGGAGGTATTCCGAGCGAAGATTCCTGCTACCCTCCTTTATGGAATGGAATTGGTGGATTTAAAGCAATGGGATTTTATGCAAAAAATGGAGGGGAAGGTATTAAGGAAAATTTCCTCATTTAATTCAGCCTGCTCCACCTCTTCTTGCAGGCTAGAATTCGGACTGCGAAGTTGCTGGGCTCAAGGGTTGGCTGCTCTCGTAAGATGGGTAGCATGCTTGGCCAGAGGTAAACCAGGAACCTTAGGAGAAATCTTAAAAAAGGAACTACTGGGCAACTTTAATGAGTTCTCGCAGCTGGTAAAAAATTTTAGAAAAGCTGTTTCGCTACTGGAACTGGATGAAAGTACGTTATTTTCACTTTCTCCATCAGAGTTAAAGTTAAAGTTAAAAAGTATGTCCTGGGAACTATGTTATAAACTGGATATACTTGCCCAACAGAAGTATAAAGAAAGGGAAGCCCTGGTCTTAACCTATACACCTAAATTAGCCCAACAATACTTAACTTGGAACATTCCGCATGGTGTCCGTAGGATATGGTACCTTTTACGTCATAATTTGCTTCCACTTAATACACTCCTCGCAAAATGGTATGGAGTGTCTCCCTTATGCAATTTATGTAATAATGCTGTTCAAGATCTTAACCATGTACTGTTTATTTGTCCGGTATTACGCCCATTGCGCAAAAAATGGATAAAACCAATTTGTTTACAATTGGGAATTATGAATGTAAAAATGTTCTTCCATGCTCTTTATTGCCCCCCTAACGAAATGTTCTGTTCCAGAATTTTTAAATATTTTAAAGAATTTTTAGATATATATTAATGTGATTTCGGGAGATGCTGATGAGTGCATTATTTGTAGATAACAAGTGGTTATTTCTGTTGCTGGTTGTAGCTTGTGTTTATTTTTGCTATGTTAATATGTATGTTATTTATGTGGCCCTCAATGAGAGCCAAATCATAATAAACTTTTGAACTTGAACTACCACCTCTTTGCCAATGACACCCAACTCTACTATAAGATTAAATCCCATTCGGATGTCCTACACCTTAAAAAACACCCTGACTAAGGTCCAATCCTGGCTCCACTCAAATCATCTCAAACTCAACACTAAAAAAAATGGAAATCATTCTCTTCACCCCTAAAAATAACCCTCTTCCCATCTAAACTTGGATCTCCAACCTTAATGCCCTCAACTGTTCACTCTCCTTATCTAACTCAGTAAAATCTATTGGGATCCCCATTGATAATAACCTAACTCTCAATGTCCAAATTCAGCTAAAGGAGCCCTCTTCATTCTCCGCCATCTCAAGAAAATTAAACCCTTTGTTCCTCCTGATGACTTTAAATTAGTAGTCCAATCACTGGTCCTTTTGCAAATTGATTACGGCAACGCCATCCTCACCGGAATCTCCAAGGTCCACCTAGCCCCACTCAAATCTGTGCTTAAGCTTGTAGCCAGACTCATCACTGACTGCAAACGTTCCGACCACATCTCCCAAGTCCTCAAAACACTTCAATACCTTCCCATTGAAGGCAGATACTCCTACAAGACTGCTTGCATTACCCACAAAGCCCTCCATCAAAGTACCCCCCTGTACCTCTACAATAAACTCAGCACAACGGGCAGCTCATGACCGATGAGAAGCCCCAACACTCTTCTCCTCATCCCTCCCCTGCTAAAAAAGAAGAAAACACAATCTTGCTCCTTCTCCGGAAATGCCCTAAACATCTGGAATGCCCTCCCCAAAGACCTGCGATGTAACTCTTCCTACATCAGCTTTAAAAAATACCTCAAAATCCACCTACTCAATAAATATTGGGGGTCATAACCGGTGCCTCGAATTCCCCCCTTCCTACCACCATTTAGGTCCCCTCCATTCTCCTATTGTTTCCCTCCATCCCCCCTCTCCTACCTCTAATTGACACTGGCTCAGTTGCAACCGCCCCCTATGTTCTCCCTCTTCTCCTTTGCCTAGTCAGTAAGCGTAAACTGTTTCTCATTTATTAACCTGTTGGAATTCCATGCTATTGAATTATTGTTGTTGTACCATTGCTATCTTCACACTCATGTAAACCGTTCTGATACCTCTGAGTCTAGCCAGCACTATATAAAACCTCTAAAATAAATAAATAAATAAATAAATCATTTATTATTTTTGGCTTTTTCTTTTCTTCGAAAGCTTTCCATTTGTTATACACTTGTGATTTGATGTTCTCGAGCTCCATCTCTTGTTTGTCTCTTACTTTTCTTGGTCATCTTCTTCTTTTCACAACCATATTTTTACCTATACTTTTAAGCAAAAATCCCCAAAACGTTTTACTAGAAGAAATAGCAGAAATGCATTCTGTGGACACTTTCCTCACTCCATTCTCAATCTAGTGTTCAAAATAAATCACTTCTTCCTGATAGTACTGCAATTTAGCAAGGGGCATGTAATACCCATTTTTAGCCAGATGTCTTAACAATGCAATTGCATCAGGTCTCCAACCATCTTTCGTTTTAGCGGCAACTAGTTTATCATAAATAGTTTGCACTAGCACTGAGTCATAGGTAAATTTAGACTACAGGAATCGAGACAAATGCTTGACACAAATCAATGACTGTAAACCAATGGGCATCTGCAAGAATTTGGAAAAATATTATTGTAGGATTTGGTAGCATGGAACAACAAGGAATCACTATATCATTTATGTTTTACAGGTCTTGTACTAGACTCCATATTACGCTAGGGTTCTTTCATCCTATGATCAATGAGTTACCTGGGCTCCTTAACTCTTCATTTAAAATGCCCTGTTCAATTATTTTATCAATAACTGGGGTAATTCTTTCCTCTGCTTCACATGTAACCTTGTACTGAGGATTGCAGGGATACACTGCATTCGGTTCCACAGTGATTTGCACTGGCTCTGTACTGTTATCAATCCTATCTATTTTCCTGGAAAATCCCAACCTCCTTGTTCACAGTATGTTTTAAGTCAGGAGGCATATCGTCCCCTGTACAGACAATGGCCAATTTAACTCTTGATTCTTGTGATTTTACATTAACATTACAGTGCTCATCTTTGTCTGAATTTCAACACCATTGGTGTACAGCAGGTGTCTCCAACCAGTGGATCGTGAGCTACCAATAGCTGACAGACACCTTCAGAGTAGCTCACAACCTTGAATTCATTTTTCACAATGTTTTTCTGTTCACTCTTTTTCAACACCTCAGGTTTATGGGGCGGTTCTGGTTTTGAACATTCTTCTCAAAAACCTGCTAAGTCTTTCCATTTAATAATCATCTCTAATAATCCTATGAGAGTATTCTGTAATGTTTTAGGATTATGGGCCACTACTTCATTCATAGTCAACCCTCTCTTATGTTATACGCAATTATTTTTATGCAAAATTCACCTTAAGACTCTTAGCCAATTCTTGAAGTTTTTCAAATGTTTTATGGGCATGTTTTCCTGCTTCTGCATCCAAATATGCCAATTCATCTTTATTGTATGTTGAAATGTTGTCTCTATCAACTTCCATTTCAGGCATTAATTCCAAATCTACAACGAAATTAAAAGTAGAACTGGGACCTACTATACCGCTGATGCCTTTCGTACTGCTCCTTCTGTATTGTCATGCTATTGCTGATGTTTGTTTTTTCTTAATAAAAAATGTTTTACAAAAAAAAAAGTAGAACTGGGCACTGTCTCATCTTACTTGACACTCGGCTCTCCTGCCCTTAGTTCCTGTGCTTGCAAATGAGCCTCATTATACGGTAGTCTCACTGTCATCAGTGAGGTCATCAACAATGTAAATTCAGATGTCATCAGTGACGTCGCCGAGTGGATTAAGAACAGCCGCCTGAAACTGAACTCAGACAAGACGGAAGTCCTCATCCTGGGACCATCACCCTCCGCCTGGGACGACTCCTGGTGGCCCCCAGCCCTGGGCACCGCCCCCAAGTCTACAGACCATGCACGCAACCTGGGAGTCATCCTGGACTCCTCCCTCTCGATGACCAGACAAGTCAACACCGTCTCCTTTTCATGCTTTCACACCCTCCGCATGCTCCGCAAGATCTTCCGATGGATCCCGACGAAACCAGGAAGACGGTCACCCAGGCCCTCGTCACCAGCGGTCTGGACTACGGTAACACCCTCTACGCCAGAACCACAGCCAAGCTACAGAAAAGATTCCAACGCATCCAGAACGCCTCCGCCCGTCTCATCCTGGACATCCCCAGACGCAACCACATCTCCGGCCACCTGAGGGACCTGCACTGGCTCCCCGTCAACAAGAGGATCACGTTCAGGCTCCTCACCCACGCACACAAGTCTCTCCACGACCTGGGCCCCAAGTACCTCAACGACCGCCTGACCTTCCACACACCCACCCGCCAGCTACGGTCTGCTAGCCTCGCCCTCGCCGCCGTACCACGCATCCGAAGAGTCACCGCCGGAGGCAGATCCTTCTCCTACCTGGCGGCCAAGACATGGAACTCCCTCCCCATCCACCTCCGGCTGACCCAGGACCACCTCTCCTTCAGGAAGCAACTGAAGACCTGGCTGTTCGAGCAGTAGCGAACCCCTTCCCCAAGCGCCTTGAGACCCTCCCGGGTGAGTAGCGCGCTATACAAGTGTCATGATTGATTGATTGATTGATGTCATAAATGATGTTATAGAACATGTCATGGGTGATGTCATATGTGAGGTCATAAGCAGTGCATGTCAGGGGTGCAAGTCATAGTTATTCCTACTAACTATACCTTGTGAATTTCTGTGTCTTTTAAGTTCAAAATATTTATTGTCACACTGACAAATTTAACTAACCTCAAGATTACTTAACTTTTATTTTATTTTCTGTGAAGTTTTCTAGTTTAAGATAAAAAAAGATCATGTTATCACACCTAACTATAATGTTACATTAACTTTTGTTTTTTAGTGAATTTGAAGTGTTATTTGAAAATAAAAATATATTTATAAAAACATAGAAACATAGATATTTGCACTGAGAATGTCCATCTTAGTTTTCATATCTCACATACTGAGAAATATTTGCAGCATGGTTTTCATAGTTTTTGTGTTTATTTTTACATAAACTTCATATTTATATTTCAAAAATACACTGATCCGTTTTTACCATATTGTAAACTATGTGTTTTCACTATGTATATCTCTATGTAGACTCACAAGATTGTTATAAATTGTTCTTATCTATTGTACAGAGATATTTAACTTGTGGTGAGTTATTACAGAATGCTAATATTTATTCATTGAGTCATTAAAGTATGTCTATTGTATTAATTATTATGTTTACACATTTTTGGCTCTCACAAAATGATCGCAGGAGTCGAACACAAAATCCCCTTCATGGAATGCGAGGGGGCTATACTTCCTTCCAGCTGGTACATTTGGAATTAAGTGCATAACAGTGTACTTTTGTAATTTTTAAGAAAATAAGACATAAGAAGTGCTGTTTAAGGTAAACAAAACTGTTGATTTGTGATTGTATTTGATATATAAGGAAAGTCCTCTTTTGTTACAATCTTGCGAGACACCCACAAGATGCCTGGTAGCCGAAAGACATCCCTAGAAAGTGCAAAATCAAGCAAACCTTATAAAAAATAACCATCTACTCATCACGGTACTTATCTCATACACAATTTCTCTCAAAAACAACACCACAATATATATTCCTTCTAATGGAGTGTATTAAGAACTCATCTACTCCTTTTTACTATTTGCGATCCCGCGAAAGTCCTACGAGATCGTAAAAATTAGTTAAAAATAATATACGTTTATTTTCTTCACAGCAGTTACCTCATAGACACCTCCTCTCTAAACTTAGGGGGACAGCATGCCTTCCTGCTGCTTTCTCATATAGCTTTTTTATTTTATTTCCACAATACCTCCAATTTTTCACAGTAAACTGTAATAGTGGCCATTTCATTTCTAATATTCCAACAGTCAGCCAATCAGAGTGCTTGCTTTTGCGTGACTCATTGGAGTGTCTCACTCCTATGAGTGAGTGATGGCTCAAGAAAAAAATTGGCCTCTGAACCAATCACAGTGCTCCATTTTTTAATTTGCGCTCTCACAGGAGGCTCGCTGAACTCTCGCGAGCCCCACCATCCAAATGTACAATTTAATTTCTCAAAAACTACTGAACAGATTCACACCAAATCACAAAAAGCACAATCTGTGCACCAAGCTCTACCTTCCTGCTGAATTTGGTGTAATTCGGTGCAGAAGTGTTTGCTGTAGTCGTATGTAAACAAGTCTATTGAAAATGCATGAGAATTTTATGTTTTAGGACCCCCCTTTTCTCTCCACCTTGGCTTGACGGAATACCCCAAACCTTTCCAAGAAGGAGCTAATGTGGATGACATTTTTTGGGGGAAGTTTTTGTGAAGATTTTCTCAAACAGCACCACAGTTTTTAGAAAACCAAAAACACTCTTCCTATGGAAAAGCTGACCTGACTACTATAACATACCTAGTGGCGGTTGCCATTCATCTTGTCAAAATGTGTTTTGAAAAACAAACATGCCAATGCCTTTACATCTCCTGTAGTACCCCATAGCTTCAAAGTCAGCAAGTGGAAACGCATTTTGACAAGTGCTACTGCAATAAAGAATGAATTATATTTGTGACTGAGCAGAAGTCGGAAAACGTCATTTTATTTGAAATGCGCACTATTAAGAGAGAATGTGACTGGTGTCTGCAAATAACACGTGGTCATGTTAGATGAAAAGTGGCTAACCTGTGATCAAGGCTCATTCGGAGCTGATGAGCATAAGGATTATGAGCAACCCTCGCATATCTCTGTGTGAAATGAAAGTGCCTGCAGCCTTTTGAAATTTGGCATCAGCGTACTTCTTTGAAGGAGAAGTGGTGAAGTTTTCATTTATGCTTGAAGCTCCTTGCCTGCAGCGCTGAGGCCGCCCTGCTTGGTTTGGGCTCCTGGCCTCCTGCAATCAGAGCACTGTGGTGGAAGTAAAGAATTCAAAGTAAGCATGAACTGCCCTCACTGAGATGAAGACAGGATTTTCCTGATATCACCATTCCAAGTGAAAATGTGGCAAGGGAAGCAAGATGGAACATGGTGTTTCCACTTGCTGACACTACAGGAGATGTTCAAGCATTGGCAGGTTTGCTTTTAAAAACGCATTTTGACAAGATGAATGTAAACAAAAGGCTTCTGCAATAAAAAATGAATTATAACAGTGACTGTGCAGAAGTCGAAAAAGAAATATTATTTGATTCAAAATGTGCACTCTTGAAAGAGAATATGTCTGAGTGTAAAATAACACATGTTAGATGAAAAGTGGCTAACCTGTGATCAAGGCTTATTCTGAGCTGATGTGCTTAAAGACTATGAGCAACCCTCGCATATCTCTGTGTGAAATAAAAGTTCCTGCAGCCTTTTGAAATTTGGCATCGGCGTCCTTCTTTGAAGGAGAAGTGCTGACGTTTTCATTTATGCGGGAAGCTCCTTGCCTGCAGCGCCGAGGCCGTCCTGCTTGGTTCGAGCTCCTGTAATCAGAGCACTGGGGTGGAATTGTGCATGTATGTATATATATATATATATATATATATATATATATATATATATATATATATATATATATATATATATATATATATATATATATTACCTACTGGCGGTCGCCAGTAGGTATATATAGTTAGGATTTTTTCCCTATGGGATTTCTGAAAATTCTATGCCTAATAACTTTGGCGTTTGTGGACGGAATTGGCTGAAATTTTCAGGAAAATGGCACATTTTGTTTCTGAGCAGCCCCTGAAAATTTGGGGGGGTTTTGTGGAGGGGGGGCCGAGAAAAAAGGGGGGTCCCAAAACGCCTTTTTCCCATGTTAATTTCCATAGGGCGGTTGGACTCACTTTTAGCCCGAACGGCTGAATGGATTTTCACGAAACTTGGCAAAATTGTAGGGACTGTTAGCCCGATGTGCCTTTGCTAGGTCTCAATATATGTGCTTCAGTGGATTTTGAGAAATTAACGTTTAAATCAAGATATATATCTGTAACAGCGCTCCGGGCAGCTATCCGGTTAGCGAACCTTTCGCGTAACGGAACTTTGCGATGAGAAGCTGATTGGCCCTCCGGTGTCTGTCAACATTCTAAACAGTCCGGAGCGGCCGCCATCTTGTCTCTCGGTAGGATCGAGAGACAAGAGGAGGCCAAAACAAAGGGGGAAATTACCATAAGGGGGCATAGTAGATCCTCGTTGACCCCCTAGGTTTTATGTGGAGGTTTTAAAAGGGCCTAGGAGGGTCCAAAAAAAAAAAATTTTTTTTGCGTGGTAAGCGCCAAGTTCGCGAACCGGATAGCTTTCTGGGCAGCGAACTTTATGGATAAAAGAATGAAAGACTTTTCTAATACTGTATGTTAATTGTTTGTTGTTTTTCTTGTTTTTTTTTGTTTTCTTTTTTTTAAAGTGTTTTTTTTATTTTGATTCTTTTTCATAATTTATTAAACTTTCTAACATTTCAGTGTCTGAAATGTCATTATTTTCTTGAAATATTGTTTGCAATCTGTGAGGTTGCAAAATGTCCTCATTTGCAAGGAGGAGATCTACTGCTTGGACACATTGCAGCAGTTCATTATCCAAGCTTTCATCCATAAATTCCATGTCAATTGGTTCTATTAATTCCTGGCTGCTCTCTTCCAGGTCCATCTCAAAAGAAACTTGCTGCTCGCCTTCCATTTTGCCTGAAATTTGGATTAAAAAAATATATATTAGTAGAGATAGGGCACTGTTGGGATTAATTTTAGATAGGCAGTTTTTATCAGTGAATTTATCTTTTGGCAGTGTATAGTATGAGAGTGGAAATAGGACTATAAAAAAGTGTATGTGATTTAACCAAGACAAGCCTTACTCCATTGATAACTATAACAGAGAAGTCTATCTAAATACATTACTACTACAGAGGGATAGTGTATATCTAGCAGAAAAAGTCTACTATATTAAGTCATAGTGCACAATATATTAAATTATAACTTACCTTCACAAAGAAGTTGAAGTTTTTTGAAGCTATTGAAATAGGAGGTACAACAAGAAGTAGTAGTCAAAATGGCTGTGTTTCCTTCTCTCCCTTTATATATATACAGGTATATAACCAATTAAATGTCAGGTAATAAAAGTAGAAAATGAAAGTAACATTTTCATTGGTTGTCAATTCCAACACTTCAGATGTGTTTTGTGAAGTAATTTACCTCACGGTACTTGGAGAGGTCTACAGGCTAAATGGCTAAATGGAATTTCAATGAAATTTGTGAGAATGGAAGGGATTGTTATGTAGTATGAGCTAATCTATATTTGGTGAGAGTGTCTCTAGTCGTTTTTCTGTAAATTACTTTCCCGCCTTTTTTTAGGACCGCTTTCCGGGAAGCTGCCCGGTTAGCGAACCTTAAGCGTCACGGGAGTCCACCATTTTGTGTTTCGTTCGCATTAAGATACAAGATGGAGGGCAAATAATGTTTAGAATGGGTAGAAGGGGTCATGGTAGACTTATCTTGACCCCCTAGGTTTTCTGAGCGTGGCTGAGGAGGCTTATATGTGCGGAAAAAAAAACTTTTTTTAAAAAAATTCCGCGAGGTTAGCTTTCGGTTAGCGAACCGGGTAGCGCTCCGGGGAGCGAATTTTGTGGAAAATTAGTGAAAAAAGTTAGAGAAAAATAATAATTGTGAGTGATCAGATGTAGGGTAGCTCTGAGAAGAGCTTTTGGGTTTATGGTACATTTAGGTACTTATAAGTAGGTACCAATGCACAGTCTTAAATTCAGAATGAAAATTCTGTTGCCCTCATCTGAGAAGTGAACTCCATCTCCTCTGTAGATATCTTGCATGTAGTAACGCAAGTTATTGTTGTACAGAGAGCCCATTCCATGGTCTCTCATGTAAGCTGAAACAGATTTGTTTACATGCTTCCTCGCTTTCTCAATTTGTGGACAAAATTGGTTGGACCACCTCCATTTCTGTCTTTGGCATATATTGGAATATACCAAGGCAGTTTGAGGAAAAAGTGCCATTAATTGCTCCAAGGTGTCCTTTAAAAGCATTTCCAGACCTACCCCTGTCAAAGTGCCCAAATCATTACCTCCACAGTGCACTATTAACAGGTCAGGTTTTGGCAAATGCATAAAGGTTTTCACCAATGGTATCAATTGGTGACATTTTAATCCTCTTTGGCCCAACCAGTTAATTTCCACATCTTGTAAATTGAGGTTGTGTAAATTTCTGCTCTCAGCATACCTTTGAGCCCAGTGGATGTAACTATGTCCAACAATCCAGACGTTAAACATGATGGAAGAAGGTTGTTCTGCAGTCAGATGAAGTGTGGTAATGAAAGGGCAGTTGAAACAGTAGGAGTTTCTAAAGAAAAAAAACTGTGGATTTACAATGCTAATGATTCATTAGCAGTGATTGGTGCATTTCCATTTCTGAAAACAGAAAGTTAGGGTGCATGGATGTGTTCTTTGAAAGATGTAATTTGAATGGTCAAGGAAGAAACATTTAATGAAAGATTGCACTGGATACGCAGGTGCACTGAGAGTTCAGAGTTCAATTGAAACATTGTTGTGTGAATTTGCAAACATGAGAGGTCTTCCAGGAGGTGGTTGCTATGGAAACAAGGCAGACAGGGCAGAGGGGGGAAGGGTTTTGATTTGAAAAAAGTGAGGGAAGAGGTATGATTGGCTAATATGAGAGATATGTGAAAAGAATATCTGTATTTCTGTGCTTTCAATAGCTGCAGCCTTTGGAGTGCATCCTTTTTCTTCTGCTGAAGACAATTTGGTGTATTTCTGAGACTGTTTTCAAAACTCAAAAAATATTTGCTAAGGTGAGAAAAGATTTATTTAATTTAGATAGAGAATAGTATGATTTAAGGAGAAAATGATGAAGAAAGCTGTGTTTTTAAAATGTGGTTTTGTCTCTAGTTATATACTAATAGAATTAGTTTCATAGAGAAATTATAATTGCATATTTGGTGTAACATTCTGGCATGCAGTAACACAAGATATTGTAATACATGGAGGCCATTTCATGGTCTGTTATGTAAGCTGAAACAGATATGTTGCTTTTAAAAACGATTTCAGAAATCAATTACATTTCTGGATATTTACTGCTAGAGCTTCATAGGTTGTTTTGGGCCATATTTATAAGGTATTTGAGTGTCTAAGATGTTATGTTCGCCTTTTAAAATGTAAAGTGTTCCTCATGGGGCAAGTGTCTTGTAAATACGCTCCCACTTGTGCTTGGCAAATTTAGATTTTGATTATGGGAGTTACCTAGCCATGTTAATAGTGTCCCAAAAATGGTGCTAGGGCATTCCAGAAAACACTTTCATGTGTCTCAAGGACATTTTTAGTTATTTCTTCATGAATACAGGTATACAATTGATTTATATGCTGTGTTTAAAAACGAATTTTGAAATGAATTAAATTTCAGGATATGTACTGTTAGAGCTTCATAGGTTGTTTGGGGTCATATTTAGAAGGCATTTTAGTGTCTTTGATGTTATTTTTCCCTTTTTAAATGGAAAGCGTTCCTCATGGGGCCCTGAGCAGTTCTTAGCCATGTTATTTAATAGGAAGTGGATAACATGGCTAAGAGCATTTGCTGGAAAATGCATGAATATCGCTGATTTTTCTGCTATATTCATGGATTGTGGCCGTTTTTTTTCACATTGCTTCATAGGTCGTTTGGGTTCATATTTAGAAGGCATTTTAGTGTCTTTGATGTTATTTTTCCCTTTTTAAATGGAAAGCGTTCCTCATGGGGCCCTGAGCAGTTCTTAGCCATGTTATTTAATAGGAAGTGGATAACATGGCTAAGAGCATTTGCTGGAAAATGCATGAATATCGCTGATTTTTTTGCTATATTCATGCATTGTGGCCGTTTTTTTTCACATTGCTTCATAGGTTGTTTGGGTTCATATTTAGAAGGCATTTTAGTGTCTTTGATGTTATTTTTCCCTTTTTAAATGGAAAGCGTTCCTCATGGGGCCCTGAGCAGTTCTTAGCCATGTTATTTAATAGGAAGTGGATAACATGGCTAAGAGCATTTGCTGGAAAATGCATGAATATCGCTGATTTTTCTGCTATATTCATGGATTGTGGCCGTTTTTTTTCACATTGCTTCATAGGTTGTTTGGGTTCATATTTAGAAGGCATTTTAGTGTCTTTGATGTTATTTTTCCCTTTTTAAATGGAAAGCGTTCCTCATGGGGCCCTGAGCAGTTCTTAGCCATGTTATTTAATAGGAAGTGGATAACATGGCTAAGAGCATTTGCTGGAAAATGCATGAATATCGCAGATTTTTTTGCTATATTCATGCATTGTGGCTGTTTTTTTTCACATTGCTTCATAGGTTGTTTGGGTTCATATTTAGAAGGCATTTTAGTGTCTTTGATGTTATTTTTCCCTTTTTAAATGGAAAGCGTTCCTCATGGGGCCCTGAGCAGTTCTTAGCCATGTTATTTAATAGGAAGTGGATAACATGGCTAAGAGCATTTGCTGGAAAATGCATGAATATCGCTGATTTTTCTGCTATATTCATGCATTGTGGCCGTTTTTTTTCACATTGCTTCATAGGTTGTTTGGGTTCATATTTAGAAGGCATTTTAGTGTCTTTGATGTTATTTTTCCCTTTTTAAATGGAAAGCGTTCCTCATGGGGCCCTGAGCAGTTCTTAGACATGTTATTTAATTGGAAGTGGATAACATGGCTAAGAGCATTTGCTGGAAAATGCATGAATATCGCTGATTTTTCTGCTATATTCATGCATTGCGGCAGTTTTTTCCACATTGCTTCATAGGTTGTTTGGGTTCATATTTAGAAGGCATTTTAGTGTCTTTGATGTTATTTTTCCCTTTTTAAATGGAAAGCGTTCCTCATGGTGCCCTGAGCAGTTCTTAGCCATGTTATTTAATAGGAAGTGGATAACATGGCTAACAGCATTTGCTGGAAAATGCATGCATATCGCTGATTTTTCTGCGATATTCATGCATTGCAGGCCTTTTTTTATCACATTTGCAAGCACTTCTTAGCCATGTTATCCAATGGGAGGTGGATAACATGGCTAAGAGCATTTGCTACAAAGGTTGTTTGGGGTTATATACCATTTTTGGGAAATTATTAACATGCCTATCTAACTCCCATAATCAAAATCTAAATTTGCCAACCGCAGGTGGGAGCGTATTTACAATAAATTTGCACCATGAAGAATGTAAAATAGCATACTAGATACTCAAATAACTTATAAATATGACCCAAAACATCTTATGAAGCACTAGTAGTGCATATTTCCAGAAATGTATTGGTTTTCATTTAATGATTTACTTCATTGGTAGGCCTTCACATGTTTTTTTACCTTGGTTTTTTTTCAGTGAAAATCTTATCTGCAACCATGTGTTGGCCTCACCTCAAATAAACAAAACAGGTGATGGACTGAATGTGGATCAATGACACACATTCACCCCAGTCCAAAGATCTGGGCCTAAACAAACCTTTAGATAGGCTACATCTTATCGTCATCCTGAATTAATGATTTAAAATATTAGGGAGTGATTTATGAGTGTTGTATGCCTGTTTTGTACCATTGAGTGTCATTTTTGTGATGCAGTGCTGGTGGAAAATATTTGCTATGTTAAATAATTAGTACGGCATTAAGTTTTAGATGACTGTTATTTATTTACTGTTTGGTAATAGTGGTTAATAACATTTTATATTATATTTTTTCACAGATTCAACTGCAGATTCTTTCATAGTTTGGAAAATGCCTTCCAGAAGTCGAATACGAAAGGCTAGAAAACGTCAAAGACAGCAGGATGATGTTTTATTGCAGCAGTCCTCTTCCCCAAATACTTGTCAAAACACCAAGAAAGGTCCGGGTAAGAGCACAAAATCATTCTTAAGAAATATTTGTAGTAAAAAAAATTTTGCTCAAAAAAATGTGTCTGTTCACAAAAAGAAAAGTAATTTAAATGGAAAGGAGAGACACATCACAAATGTTACTGGTAGAGGAAGAGATAACTCTGTGCATGATAGTAGAAGGAAACAACAGTTTAGGGACATTCGACAACGAATGTTCCGTAATAGGATATTAGTTAATTTATTGAAAAATATTAAAAAGAAAGGCCAACAGAAAGCGGCATTTTATAGGAAGAAGAAAAATGTAGAGAAAATTATTGATCATGCTTTTGAAATCAAGCGAAAGTTGTTTATTTTGGTAATCAATAGAATTAGGAAACTAAGCAAGGTAATTTCTGATTTCAAAACAAAAAGTAGATGGAAGAGAGTAGTAAATCGTACTAACTTTTGTGAAGTTTTTTCTGGAGAATGGATGCATAGTTCAAGTTCTGAGGCATTTTTTAATGAGGAGACTTATTTTCAGGATAATGATTTGGTGCATGCAGTTGACATCAGTGGTCGAGCTTATGAAGTGAAGGATGGTTGTCCAGTTGAAAAAGAACAACTTGTGACAACAGAGACAGAAGAGGCGCTAAGTGATGAGGTTTTAGGAAGACGTCCTAAGGGTCCTGTGTACATTTGGAAGTGTAGTTCTATTTGCAGTGTGCGACAGGTTTCCATCAATTTGCTTTGTGATTTTATACGGACATTTAATAAGAAAAGTTTGAAGCAGAAAATGAAGTTGTTGCAAGATTTAGATCCTTGCAGAGTGAGACAAATGACAGGTTTGCGTGGTCATTCACTGGCTTGTCTTTCCAGGAGAGTATGCCAGAGTGTTTTTCATCATTTCAGGATGCTAGCAGTGCATCATAATAAAGTGAGAAAATTAGTGAGAATGTTGTATTATGCTAAGAGTCCAGCAATTATGCTTAAACAGTTATGTGCTGCTCTTTTGCATGGTTCTGAAATAGATGTGAAGAATCTTTGTGAAGAAATTGAGTTTTGTTACTTTGGTAGTAAAGATGAGAATGTTCAAATTGACCCTGAAGTAGAGGGTAATGTGGAAGATAATGTACAGGTTTCCAGTACAGATAATTTTCAGAAGGAAATTGCCACGTTTCAGATGAAATCAAGTGAGAGGCCTAATTTCACTTGTGTATGTTGTCGACGCACTTATTATAAGAATCAGACTAAGGTAGTGGATTTATATGCAAAAAGTGAAAGGGAAAATAATAGTGAATGGAAGGATTTAGCCACATACTTGATGGTAGAAAATTATTTTGATTTGGGATCGGATCAACGTGTGTGTACTTATTGTTGTAATAAATTAAACCAAAACCAGATGCCTGCTAGGGCAGTTCATAATAATCTGGAATTGGTTGAGATTCCTTCTGAATTGAAGGATTTAAATACTTATGAATCTATTTTGATTCAAAGTATCCATCCCTTTCAGGCTATTGTAAGAATGGAGCCAAAGACAGGGAAGTTGCCTCCAGCAGATTTACAGAGAGGATTAAAGGGAAGAGTTGTTTATTTGCCTCTAGATTTGAACAAAAACATTAACACAATTGGAATAGAAAAAGTGGAAGAGGAACCTCTGGTTATCTTGGTTAATGGGGTTCCGACAAAGAATAAGAAAATATGGCAAGATTTAGTGGATGTTAGGAAAGTCAAAAAGGCAACAGTGTATTTGAAGAAAAATAATAAGTACTATAAGAATGTATATGTTGCAGAAGAGGAAGTAAGTGATGAAGAGGATAGCGATGTGTGTGCTGGCCAAATTGAGAAAGTAGAGGCCTCTAAAAGTGAAGAAATATATGAACATTATAGTGTTCATCCTTTGCATTCCAAGGAAGTCATGGGGAATGCTATTGAGTTGTTTCAAATGAAACAAGCCAAAGGGAGTCCCATTAGTGTTTGGGAGGAAAGTTTGGAAGCTCGGTGTTTCCCACAGCTATTTCCCACAGGTCAAGGAGGAAGATATGATGAGCGACCTCGTGAAATTCCTGCGTCTGAATACCGGACTTTACGATTGTATGCAGAAGATCCTAGGTTTCGGCAATGCATTCCCTATTTGTTTCATCTCCTGTTTGAAAGCGATCTGTCTGGACTTTCATATGCAGTGAACCACATCTTAAAAAGTGGTATACAGATGCGAAACATCTCGGCAAGTGACTTTATGCATAAAGTCAATGTCCAAGACAGTATTTTGGATTCTCACTTAATTAATCTCATGGCGTGTCAGCGTGGTACTAATGAGTACTGGTACCGTCGTCATGGTGATTTAAAATGTATGCTGAGGAACTTAGGAACTCCGACATGGTTCCTCACTCTGAGCTGTGCTGAGTATGGCTGGGATGACTTACTTGGATTTCTACGAGAGGCAAATGGAAATATTGAAAACATTGAATTCAAGACACCTGGAGAACTGTGTTCTTTGGATCCTGTGAATGTATGCAGGTACTTCAATCATAGATTTGAAGCTATGATGTCTTTCATCACAAATAAAAAGAATCCACCTCTTGGAGAGGTGTTGGATTTCTTCTGGAGAAAGGAGTATCAAGCAAGAGGTGCCCCTCATATACATATGTTGCTGTGGATCAAGGATGCACCTAAATTTGGAACAGATCCGGATGACTTAGTGATGAATTTCATCGAACAGTATTCTACGTGTGCTGTTCCAAACGCAACGGAGAAGAAAAGTCTAAGAGAACAAGTTCTACGTTTCCAAAGCCATCGTTGTGGAAAGTACTGTCGTCGTAAATTCAGAAACAAGGACAAGTTCTACACTAAATGTCGTTTCAACTTTCCACGACCGGTGATTTCTAAAGGAAGAGTGAACAGTTTGATGTCTTCGTTGCGACATAATGTGACGAGGAAATCACCCAAGAATACATACAATTTGAAAAGGAACGAAGAGTCCAAGTACATCAATGACTACAACCCAGTGATTTTGTCCATGTGGAATGCCAACATGGATATACAGTTTGTGGCTGACAACTGTATGGCTGTGGCTCGGTATGTGACATCTTACATCACCAAAAAAGAAAAGACCGAACTGAAGGATATGTGGGAGGACATTTCCCATGAAAAGAGCCTCAGCAAGAAGTTGTACAGTTTCCGTCTGAAGATGTTGTCGCATCGAGAAATCGGAGCTTACGAATGTTCTGATCGATTGTCTTCAGCAAGTCTCTATGCCAAATCCAGGAGTCTCGTTTGGGCGAGTCTTGGTCTTGCTGCAACGCGAAATCGAGTTCTAAAACCTGTTCGGGAAATTGAGTATTTGGCAGAAAAGGAACCAAACAGTACCGACATTTTGAAGACCAACATGTTGGATACATATTATCCAAATCGAAGCAGTCATCTTGAGAATGTTTGTCTATATGAGGTTCTCCAAAATTATATATTCAAGAGGAACATCAAAGAAGATATTGAGAAAGGAGTGTATGCTGTAATTGGAAGTGAGGGATGCCTGGTCAAGCAAAGAAAATGCCAATTAGTAAATCATCGAAAATTAAGTGGTGAATCTCCAGAAAAAAAGGAGTTTTTCTATTTAGCACTTTTGCAACTTTTCAAGCCTTGGCGTGCAGAAGAGGAACTGCTTGGAGATTTCCTCTGTTACGAAGACTCTTTCAATGCAGCCAAGGAGTCCATAGAATGTCCTGCTTTTTCTAAATATCAAGAAATGCTAACTTTGGAAATTGAGCAGGAAGCAACGATTGCAGCCGAGATTGCCAGAGACAGTTCTCAGGACAGTCAGAGTTCTGTTTCATTGAGTCAAGATCCACTTGGAGGACCTATTATCGAAAATGAAGCTGCCACTGCTATGAATGAAGTAGAAAGAGCCATGGCACATGCTCAGGAGGATTCAGTTAACTTACAAGACTTGGAAAAACAACTCAACGTTGAGCAGAGGAAAATATATGATGAAGTTACCAAGGAAATTGAGCACGGATTAAGTCATGAGAAGAAAGAGTGCTCGTGTACGTCGTTGAAGCCTGTCCGACTGTACGTGAGTGGAGAAGCGGGAACTGGAAAAAGTTTCCTCATTAAAGCAATCTCTTGTTATTTGCAGGAAAGGACTGAGTCATCGCTGTCTTGTGTTGTCACCGCTCCTACTGGACTGGCAGCACATAATATTAAAGGTATTACTTTGCATCGTCTATTGATGCTGCCGGTGGAGCATGACAACAAATTACAATACAACAAGTTATCTGGAGATGCTTGCTGTGAAGTTTCAAGAGTCTTGAGGAAAATGAAACTACTTATCATTGACGAAGTAAGCATGGTTTCCAATGTCATGCTTGCCTTTGTGCATTTGAGAATGCAAGAAGTACTTAAAACTGAATATGATGTCTTATTTGGTGGGAAACACATTATTGTTTTCGGAGATCTTCTACAGCTGACACCAGTAAAAGGTCAACCTGTGTTCAAAATACTCACGCATGAAGATACCAGGAAGTGCCTAGGGAGCATTGGCAACGTCAATATATGGTTAAACTTCAATTATGCAGAACTGCATCAAAATATGCGTCAGGCAAAGGATGAAGATTACAAGAATATTCTACAAGATATTAGAATTGGAAAAGCGACCGAGCATGGGAAAGAAGCTTTAAATGCACGGTTACTGTCAAATTTGTATCCCAAACAAGAGATTGTGCCTGAGAATATTTTTCAGAAAATTACTGAGAAGAAATCCGGGATATGTCTCATGCCAACTCTTGCAGAATGTGCCATCTTCAACAACAAAATGTTGAATTTAGAAAAGCAAGACATTGTGAAACTGGAAGCTATCGACAAATTAGAGCATATGGGATCAACAATTATTTTGTCAGATAATTTGAAATCAAAATTGGATTCATTAGAGAAGACTATATCTAAGACAGCGGGTTTTGAAAAGACTCTGAATGTGTGTTTAAATTGCCGAATCATTTTGAGACGGAATTTACATGTAGAAAGAGGTCTGGTAAATGGATCAATGGGTAATGTTGTTGATTTTGAGAAATACAGAAATAGAGATGGAATAGAATTTTTAAGAATTAAATTTGATGGCATTGAGGAAGTACAGCAAATTGGTCGTTGTTCTGCTAGGTTTTTGCTTGTTAAAGATTTATATGTTCGCCGTAAACAGTTTCCTGTTTGCTTGGCATATGCGGTGACAATCCATAAATCGCAAGGTTTAAGTGTAGACTGTGCATTGGTGAATATTGGTAGTTCTGTGTTCAAGGAGGGTATGGCATATGTGGCATTGTCACGAGTTAGAACTTTATCGGGATTGTACTTGATTGACTGTGATGTCACAAACATTTGTGCAGATCTAGATTGTGTTAAGGAATACAATAGGTTAAGAAGAGAGTATGTGCCACATTTGCCTCAATATCCTTTGTTTGAGAAACGTGTGGTAGGCCGGAAACGTAGAAATAGCAGTAATAGTAGGGAGGTTGTTGCAAAAAGACTAAAAGTCAATGAACCGAAAGTTGATAGCAGAAAGAAAGTGGATACTGTTGAAGAGATTGTTGGTTTTCAATTTGAAAACAGTTCTGGTGTCAACTGCTATGCAAATGTCGTTGTTAATGTTCTCTTTTCACTAGAGAGTTTAAAACAACAGATTGTGTTCAATTCAGAACAAAGTTTATGCTGCTTGTTGAATTCTGTGTTAGAGAAATGTAGCACTGATCGAACAAAAGTAGAAAGTGTGTCTGAAGTTCGTTATCTGTTAGATGAATGTTCAGGTCAAACAGACTTCTCTGAAAATAATCAGCAAGATTGTCAGGAGTTTTTAATGTATATGCTTGATATATTGCAAGATGAGGGTGTAGATGTAGATCACCTGTTTGGGCTTTCTTATCAATGGCAGCATGACTGCGAGAACTGTATGGTATCAAGTACTACTAGTGTAGACTCAGAAAGATTTATATATTTAACTTTGCCAGACAGTAAATCAGTGTCCTTTAATAAGCTAGTAAAAGCAGCTGATCACAACATGGAGTGTAGCCAATGTAAATGTGATATGATGTCAACATTATTGATACGTAGATATGGCCAGTATGTCATTTTAATGATTCAACGATGTAGGCCTGATGGATCAAAATTGTCAACTTTAATAAAAAATCTTGTGGCTTCTCAGCTGTCAATATCAGGGAGGACTTTTGTTACTGTAGCAATTATCTATCACGATGGTCCATCAACAACATCAGGACATTATACAGCTTACTTAAAGTCTGGAAACGGCTGGTCATTCTGTAATGATTCTGTTGTAACTTTCAAAAAAAAATTGCCGTTTGACCTTAAAAATTCTTACCTGGTGTTTTTAAAACCAAAATTTTAAGTAGAGGGAATGTAAGTCTGCAATGCTGTCTCGATTAAAAATCCAACTATATAAACCTGATGCAAGTAAGTCTGCTTCATAGTAAGCAGTATCAGTGTCATAGGAAAAGGAGAACATGAGTGACAAAGAAGACTAAGATATTAGTAGTCCAGGATTGTGAAAATAATCTCAAATATTTTATTTTTGAAAGTTGCGAAAATAGAAAATGTCGGGATTTGATTGGAAGAATTACAAGACTTGCGAATCGCGGCAACATGATTTGGCCTAGTGGAAACATGTGATATAATGAGAGAAGTTTTTTTTCTATGTAACATATTTCACGTATCGATGGAGGTTTTCTTTCAGAAAGTGGCGGGCTGAAAATATTTAAAGCACAACAGAGTGGATGCTGTTTATAGGAGATCGTTTGACGTCATTGAAAGTAAGTTAATTTTAAGAAGTTTTGAAATCAGATTTCTTAGGTTTTATGGGTTTTTTAAACACAGTCATTTTGATTGTGTTTTTTTTTCCCCGCTGTTACATGATGAATACCTTCAAGTCACTGATTTATGTGAAATTTGATACATTCTGAGAACAGCAAAAATAAACCATTTAACATGTATAATTAATGTTATGCTTTTTGTCCTTATGATATATATTTAGAAATGTGTGGTACATATGGGTAAGCTGAGTTCTGTAAATATCAATTTTAATGCTTAGAGTGCTGTACTTCTGGGTAGTGTTTTTTTTTTAAAAAAAAAAGAGGCCTCACCTCAAAGAAAGCTCTTGAAAGCACACATCTTATTTGCATCCTAAAACAATCATTTACAATGTTAGACACAATTTTATTATGGCTTTACATCTTTTTTGCGCTGCTATTGCATCACTATTGTGAGACATCAGCAGTGCAAGAAAAACATCATGTTCCAAAATAGGCCTCAGTTCAGCAATATCAAGATACAGTTTCTTTAAAATATATATCTTTAGGATTGTGTAGGGGACGTAGAGAAGCAGAGACTTCTGTAAATGTCAAAGTAGTTGAAAAACTGTTTCTTCTTGAACCTTTTCCCTTGTCTTTTCTAATTTTTAAATACATGTTTTAATATTTTTTGAAATGTTTGTTCTTTGTTTTACAGATTGAAAGTATGAAAAAATATTTAAAAAAGGTAACAAGAATTATAAGGTAAATGTTTTCCACTCTTTTTACCCGCAATGCACTGCTGATGATGTCATTGACACTATCTCTCATTTACTCTCTCTAGCTGTCTTTCTTTTTACATTATTCTCTGATTACTTCCCTTATACTAACTCTTCTTTTTTTAAAAAAAATATTTTTTTAGTTCGCTTAAAGTTCGCGAACCGGTCAGCGAACTTGAAGCGAACCAAAAGAAATAGAGCTTGCCAGAGTGATAAACATTCTAGCAATTTTGTTTGAAAGGGGAGGTAGTTCTGAAAAGAACTGTTTTTTTTTGTTTTTGTTGTTTTATATTTTTTTTTTATTTTTTGAACATTTTTTGATTTTTTTGTATTTTTAGAACTGTTTTATGTTTTTTTTGTGTTTTTTATGGAGGGGAGACAACAAAAAACAGGCTTTCAAAACGGCTCAACTGGAGCAAAAAAAAGAAAATTACTTCTTGGGTGCTTTAGGGCATTTATGATTTTCATATGCAATGTTCATGAGCTTGACACTCATGTTGCCATATGACAGCATATCTCCACAGTAAACACAAGATAACTTTATGTGCTGGAAGTTAGGTTGGATGTTTGGCACAGTCTCTTGTGCCTCTCTTCCCGTCAAAGACAATGTGGATGTAGATCTTGCCACAGGAGTTGCCGTCGGATTGTCTTCAAGATCCCTTAATTCAGCCCGGCTATAGTTCAAGGGATGCCACCTGCTCATGTGACGATGCATTGTATAGTTCCCCATACTGTACTTCTTTTCTGTGCCTCTCGACAATCTGTAGTCACAGATGAGGCAGGTGGCATATTTTGCATTCACTTTCTTTGTTCCAGGAGGGATGGTGAAAAACTGCCAGATGAAACTGGTTTTTCGTTTAGAAACCCGGGGCAACTCATCAACAAATTGTTGTTCCTCTCTCTCCTCTTCTTCTTCTTCCTCATTTTCCTCCTCTCTGTTAGTCATAATTTGACTAGGTGGTCCTCTCTTCTTATGAGGAGGTGGAGGTGGTGGTGGGGGTGCACCAGCTGCAGCAAGAATGGAAGCCATTGTGGATCTTCAGATAAATGGTCTTTCTCTCACCAAGATGAAAGTCAGAGTGAGGAAATAAGGAGGGGTTTACATGATTTGGGGAAAACAAAAGTTCTGAGCCAATGAAAAGTGTTATTTTTAGGTCACATGACCTAGTCATACATCATTTGGAAACCAAAAGTGAAATGAACCAATGAGAAGTTTGATAAACAAGTCACATGACCTGTTCCGCTTACGTTACGCGGCGCGCGCCGCGTCCCAGATCGCTTCCGGTTCGCGGTCCGGAGCACTTCCGGGAGCGCTAACGCGACGCGTCATTAGACGCATTACGCGATAACGTGATATGTCGCGCTTCCGCGACGCGTCACTGTTCCGCTAACGTAACGTTGACCGGTTCGCGGACTAGATCGCGGCATCAAGATGAGCTAACGGAAAGCTTCCCGGTTCGCGAACTAGAAGCGAAGAAAAAAATATTTAAAAAAAATTATCAATAAATATCTATATATATTTTGGGATTTAAAGAATAATATATTTTACAGCTACAGATGTTAGCTTTTAAAAAACCAATGAAATTCACTGAAAAAACCATAGGTTATAGACCATATATAGTTAGAAATTTGCATTTAAAAAACCATTGAAATTCAATGAAAAAACCATAGGTTATAGACCATATATAGTTAGGAATTCGCATTTACAAAACCTTATTTTACTCGCACAAATCCATTGAAATTCCATATATAGTTAGTTGCGCTAACTATATATCGCGCACCCGCAATCCACTGCTGATGATGTCACATATTACATCATTCATGACATGGTCAGTGACATCACTGATGACATCACTGATGACATCTCAAATGACATCACTGATGACATCACTGATGACAACACCCAGTGACTGTATGTTTCTGTAAAGTTGAAATATGTCTTACATATTGAAGAATGAGTGGATGTATAAGTGTCTGGATGAAGGATTTAGTAGGTGCATGACTGACTGTATGAGTGAGTGATTAAATGTGTCTCACTGAGTGCATGGGTTAGTGACTAAACTGTCTTAATTTGTGCATTATTATATCTGTTGTTCTGTAAACTGCTGCATGTGTTGATAAGTACCTATATGAGTAACTATATGGGATATTCATTGGTTGCCCAAGTATTTGTATGGGAGACTGAGTGTGTGTGTGGGTGGCTGGGAGGTGTGTGAGTCTGTGCATAGATGTGTAAGCAGTTGATTCACTAGGTGTATGAGTTCAAGAGTGCATGTGGAAACAGCTATATGGGCGGTTGACTGTGCATGGGTGTGTTGGTGAGTGAATGGATATCTCAGTGCTACATGTGCAAGTAAATACGTATGTAAAACACAATACATGTGAGAGATGACATATATAAATAACTGTGGATAAGAGCCAGTGAATGTGTGAGTGGTTGTATGGATCACTGTGAGCTTGTATCAGGGATTGTATAAGAGAGTAAATATGTTTAAGAAAATGTTTGAATAAGTAAGGTGTGTATAACTGTATAGTTGAGGAAATGGAGTGTGATTGATTCTTTCCATGACTGACTAGGTGTGTGAGTAACTCCATGGATGAGTGACAGTCTGTGAGTGTCTGTTTATACTGAGTGTATGTAAGGTTATATTAGAGTCTGAAGAGGTTCATTGTATTATCACATGAGTGATGTCATCAGTGATGTGATCAGTGATGTCAAATGAGATGTCATCAGTGATGTCAAATGAGATGTCATCAGTGATGTCATTTGAGATGTCATCAGTGATGTCATCAGTGATGTCACTGACCATGTCATGAATGATGTAATATGTGACATCATCAGCAGTGGATTGCGGGTGCGCGATATATAGTTAGCGCAACTAACTATATATGGAATTTCAATGGTTTTGTGCGAGTAAAATAAGGTTTTGTAAATGCGAATTCCTAACTATATATGGTCTATAACCTATGGTTTTTTCATTGAATATATATATATATATATATATATATATATATATATATATATATATTCACTGAAAAACCATAGGTTTCACACCAGTTATAGTTAGGTGGAAATTTTACTCGCATAAAACCCATGTTATAGTTAGTTGGACTCACTATAACTTGCGCGTGCAATGCACTGCTGATGACGTCACATATTACATCACTCATGACATGGTCAGTGACATCACTCATGGCATCACTGATGACATCTCAAATGACATCACTGATGACAACATCCTTGTGACAAAGTGGCAGACCTCCTATCAGCATAAAATAACCTTTTACACACACACATTCAAAAATAGAAACTAACATTTTCTTAAAAAATGAGAAACCAATACCAATTACAGCAACTTATTAAGTAATTCCAACATCTACATACACATCCACTCATTCACCAACAGTTCTATATAGTCACTCATGCATGTACTTACTCATCATATGTACTCATACACCTATACATCTTGTTACACACTAATACTCATCCATATAGTTACTCACACACAAATTCACACATGCAAATAAACCATTTACTTGATTATACTGCTATATACACACCACTACACATACTTCTACAGAAACGGAAACATATTTACTCTCTTAAACAATCAATTATAAAAACACATACTCACTAACCCACCCATACACACAATCATCCACCCATACAGTCTTGCACACATGCTGTCTTCAAAATACATACAAATAGTGAGTCACTCATTCATGCATCTGTGCTCTAAGTAATATCCCCCACTGAACCATACAGACACTGATACTGATACTCAAAAAAACAACTAATAACCCATATACACACTAATGTAGCTACTCACCAACCCATGCAGCCACTTATACACAAAGTGAGACACAGATACAGATATTTAAATATTTAAACATTACTCGCTAATATATGTATTCACTAAGATACATTTAATAAGTCAGTTAACCAATCAATTTTACACAAAAAAACATTCATTTAGACATTTATTTACCCATTTATTCTTCCATCAACCTTTAGATATACATATATAAAAAATATTTGTTTTTCAGAAAGATACACATTCACTGGATGATGTCATCAGTGATGTCATTTGAGATGTCATCAGTGATGTCATGAGTGATGTCACTGACCATGTCATGAGTGATGTAATATGTGACCTCATCAGCAGTGCATTGCACGCCCAAGTTATAGTGAGTCCAATTAACTATAACGTGGGAATTTAAATGGTTTTATGCGAGAAAATTTCCACCTAACTATAACTGGTGTGAAACCTATGGTTTTTTCAGTGAATATAAATATATATATATATACACATATATATATACACGTATATATATATATACATATATATATTTAGAGACATGCCATTCACAGCCGCTTCCACGCAGAATAACGAGAGAGCAGAACCACCATATACGTGCTGTTTTTCAGTGCTTTAGTTCTTAGCCTGCAATCCACCATGACGCGTTTCACCTCCACCAACGAGGCTTGATCACATCATATATATATACATATATACATGTACATATATATACATATACATGTATATGTATATGTATATGTATGTATATGTATATATGTATATATATGTATGTATGTATATATGTATTACCTACTGGCGGTCGCCAGTAGGTAGATATAGTTAGGAACTAGGGCCCGATGTAGGTGGCAAATTCCGGTCGGAAACAGCCGAAATCGGCCGTTTCCGACCGGTATTTGGCACTTTGAGATGTAGGGGGCCAGTATTTACCTAATCGGTATATTTACCGAATCGGTAAATTTACAGAATCTGTAAAATACCGAATCGGTATTTTTACCGATTCGGTATCTTCCAGATGTAGGTGGGACTCTTGTGAGTCCCACAGGCCTTTCAGATTCGGTATTTTAACACCCAATCCAATTGGGTGTTAAAATACCGAATCCAGGTGTGCATGCACATGTGTGCAAGCACACCTATGCCATGTGACAGACGGACATGCCCTTAGGGCATGTCTGTGTGCCACATGGCACACAAGCCAGTATTGTGGGTGCTGGAATCGGTATTTACCGATTCGGTAAATACCGAATCGGTAATGCCCATTGATTCCTATGGGCTTCAAGGCCCATAGGAATCAATGGGGGATACCGAATCGGTATTTACAGAATCAGTAAATACCGAATCTTACAGATTCGGTTTTTACCGAATCTGAAACACCTAAATCTCCCCCCCTCTAATTTACCACTTCATAAATACCGAATCGGTATGATTCGGTATTTATGAAGTGGTAAATATAGATTTACCTACATCGGGCCCCTAGTTTCCATAGGAAATCCGCAACATTCTTTTGGGAATAACTTTGGCGCTGGTTGATGAATCTTTGCGAATTTCTCAAAGAAGATGGCTTGCTCCGCTCCACTCCTTCCCTGAAATATTTTGGGGGGATTCGTAAAGTGGGGGCTGAGAAAAAAGGGGCGTCCCAAAACGCGTTTTTCCCATGTTATTTTCCATAGGACGATTAGACACGGCTACAGCCCGAACGGCTGAACAGAATTACAAGAAATTTGGCAAAATGGTGGAGTCTGAATCGCAGATCACGCTTTTGCTCAAATGGTGTAAATCGATCCAGTAGTTCCTGTGAAAATCAAAAGAAAAAAATATATATCTATAAGCGCGCACTGTGCGTGCACAAGCGGAATTCTGATTTGCTGTTAGACGTCTGTCAACATTCCAATCGGTCGAAATCAGGAAGTATTGGCCGCCGTTTTGTGTGCGAGACAGAAGAGAGCGTAAAACAAAAGTGGAAAATGTGAATAGGGGCAGGGTAGAGACTCCCTAACCCCCTAGGCCTTCTCAGGGGGTCCCTGAAGGACCCCAAAGCCCCCCAAATTTATTTATTTTTAACAAATCGCAGGGTGCGTGCATGTTGCACGCACCCCGAGGCAAAAGTGAGTGAAAAACAAAAGTGGAGAACGTAAAAAGGGGAGAGAATAGAGACTTCTTGAACCCCTAGGCCTTCTCAGGGGGTCTCTGAAGGACCTCGAAGGGCAAACAAAACATTTTTATTTATTTTTTCATTTGCGAGGTGCGCGCACCTCGCACGCACCCCGAGGCTGAAGAGAGCCCAAAACAAAAGAGGAGATCGTGAAAAGGGGGCAGGGTAGAGACTCCCTGACCCCCTAGGTCTTCTCGGGGGGTCCCTGAAGGACCCCGAAGGCCTAAAAAAACATTATTTTTTTTTTTAAACGCGAGGTGCACACACGTTGCACTCACCCTCAAGGCAGAAGAGAGTCAAAATCAAAAGTGGAGAACTTGAAAAGGGGGTAGAGTAGAGACTCCCTGATCCCCTAGGCCTTCTCATGGGGTCCCTGAAGGACCCCGAAGGTCAAAAACCCCTTTTTTTAATAGAAAAATCGCGAGTTGCACGAACGTTGCACGCACCCTTGAGGCAAAAATTCGTGAGGTGCGCGCACATAGAAAAAAAACCCCGAAAAATACAGTTAAATAACAAGTTTGAGTGTTTAGATGTTGGTTGGCTCTAAAAAGAGCCGTTGTGTTTATTGAGTGTTTTTTGTACCCACAAGTAAGTACCGATGCAGAGTCTCTAAAATTCAAGAGGAGGAGGTGGAGGTGGAGAAGTGTGGCTCAATGGTTAGAGGAGGCATACCCGGAAGCTGAGGTCAGACCCGGGACCAGGGTTCAATTCCCGACGCGGCAGGGTCTGAGCCCAAGTGTACACAGACTCGATAATTCTCACTTCGGTGCCTACTCGAATCACGGGTTCACACTCTGCAACTCTGGGCAATAGCTTGCTTAATCTCCACTACGGCCCCCCGCGGCGGGATGCCTGGCTTTCACCTTGGGGGTGCCCAGTACGGGTTATCTCACAGGGAAAAGCCAGGAAGGGTTCCCAATGCAAGCGCCAGGACACCCCGTTGGGGTAGCCGTGCGGTATATAAGATACACTAAAAAAAAAAAAAGACTCTGTTTCTCTCATGTGTGAAATGTACACCGTCTCCTCTATAAATGCCTTGCATGTTGTAACGCAAGTTGTTGTGGTATATAGAACCCATACCATAGTCTCTGAGGAAAGCAGAAACAGACTTATTCACATGTTTCCTTGCTTTCTCAATCTGTGAACAATATTGGTTGGAGCAGTTCCATTTTTGCCTTTGGCATATATTAGAATATACAAAGGCAGTTTGTGGAAAAAGTGACATTAATTGCCCAAAGGTGTCCTTTAAAAGCATTTCCAGACCTACCCCAGTCAAAGTGCCTGGGTCATTGCTACCACAGTGCACAATTATGAGTTCCGGGTGTGGGAGATGCAAAAAGGATTTTACCAATGACATCAATTGGTGACATCTCAATCCTCTCTGGCCAATCCACATAATATCCACATTTGGTAAGTCAAGGTTGAGAAAGCATCTATTTGCTGCATACCTTTCACTCCAGAAAATATAGCTGTGTCCTACAATCCACACTCTAAGCATCTTGAAGAGAGATCTGGTTGTACTCAGAAGGGCTCTGGAAATGAAATGGCAGTTTGAAAAGTAGGAGTTTAGAACAAATGTGGATGAGATTCAGTGCACTTGAAAAAGAATAAATGATTGGTGGTTTCTGTAAATTCAACATTGAAAACTAGGGTGCATGCTACTGTTTTTTTTTAAGGAGAAATGCTAATGGTTGAGAGAAAGTGATTGAAAGGAACATTGCACAGGATTCGCTGCTGTTTTGAAAAGTCAAACACCCTTGCTGGTTTGTTTTGCATATGAACTTTTAACATGTGTGTTCAGTTAGGTGTCTATGGAGTGTTACCATGGTAACAGGCAGAGAGACCAGTGGGGGAAGGTTGAATTTTATGTGAGATGGAATGTATTGCAATGTATAACCAATTAAAATGTTAGTTTGGTTTTGAATTTGTGTGGGAAGATATTTGATTGGTTATCTTCAAGATTAGAGTGTAAAATGATAGAGAAGTTATGCCATTTTGTTATTGCTGTGACTGGTGCACTATTCAGAGATTCTGCTCAAGAAAATCTGCTGTGTGATTGACACTGTTCTAAAACTACAAAAGCATTTTTGAAGGTGAGTTGTTAGTTTGTAAGGGGATCTATGTTGTGCAGTTTAAGTTAAATTGAAAAATATATTCTAATGTGGAAGCAGGAGATTATTTGAACAGAGTCTAATTTTGAATTTGTCTGCTTTGGGAAAAATATTTTGAAATGAGTATTTGGTATGTTGATGTGTTTGAGGAGATTTTTTTTGCAGTACAGTGCTGTTGTTAAAAATGATATAATAATTTGCTTAGTTGATGTGTTTTAAAATATGGCAAAATATGTAGTCTTGGAGTGAGTCATTCCTTATGACAGTTAGTGCTTTAAAGTCCAAAGCAGCATGTGTGTCAGGCCTCTGAATTCCCAAATAGTCTCCATGCTGTGTAATAAAGATCCTGTGTGTGCTGTAAAAATTGCATACCAACTTTTTCACTAGCATGTAGAAATTATTTCAGTGAATTCTCATTTCTACATTCTTAGTCCCACCTTGAGCCCTTGCATTGCCTGTACACCACTGCACTGTCCTAAAATGTGAAACAGCACTCCTAGTTAGACATTTTTCACTGATTTAATCATTTTGCTGAATTGCAAGGCATACTGTCATGTGTCTAAGATCACAGTGTGAGTGAGAATTTATTTTTAAAAAATGTGGCAGAATATTTTGCTTAGTTGATGTGTTTTAAAATATGGCAAAAGACGTAGTCTTGGAGTGAATCATTCCTTATGACAGTTAGTGCTATAAAGTCCAAAGCAGCATGTGTGTCAGGCCTCTGAATTCCCAAATAGTCTCCATGCTGTGTAATAAAGATCCTGGGTGTGCTGTAGAAATTGCATGCCAACTTTTTCAGTAGCATGTAGAAATTATTTCAGTGAATTCTCATTTCTACATTCTTAATCCCACCTTGAGCCCTTGCATTGCCTATACGCCACTGCACTATCCTAAAATGTCCCCTTCCCCACTACACTTCCTCCTGTCTGTATCTCACACCCCTTCTCTTTTCCAGTCTCTTTCCCTCACTCTCCTTCCCTGATTGAAATCCTGACTCCCCTTCTCTCACTCCACTTTCCTAACTCCCTCCATCCCCTCACTCCACGTCTCTCTCCCTCACTCCCCATCTCTCACTTTCCTTACCCCCCCTTTTCTCATCCTTATACCCCTTCTCTCACCATCACTCCAGTTCTGTTACTTTCACTCCCTTTACCCTGCTCTACTTCTCCCTCTCCGTCTCTTAGTCCCCTTCCCTGTCTCCGTGCCCTGTTCCCCATTTCTCACTCTCCCTCCCTCACTTTCCTTACTGACATTCCCTTACTCTTTCACTCCCCTTACCTCTTGTTTCAGTCACTCTTTGACTCCCCTTTCCTCACTCATCATACTCCCCTTTCCTCAATCATTCTCTCAGTCCCTTCCTCTACTTCACTCACTCATTTCAGTCATTCATTTATACACTACAAATTCATTCAAAAAAAGTATGACACAGTATATAAGAAATAGAGCTCTTCTTGGAGAAGTGAAGTTAGTTCTGAAAAGAACTGTTTTTTTGTTTTTTGTTTGACATTTTTTTTTCTTTTTTGAACAGTTTTATATTTTGTGTAATAAAAAAATAAACAGGAAACGAAAAACTGCTCAACAAGAACAAACAAAATAAAAAATAAAAAATTATCTGCGGGAGCATTGGTGCTGCCTAATCTTCATTTCGATTAAGTTCACACTCTGCTCTCCATAGTAGAGGATCTCGTAGCAGAAGTTGCATTTTATATGTACATTAGCCAAAAGTGGCCAGACATCTAAACTTGATGTCGATGGAGATGCTGCTGATGATGAGGTGCTGGGGACAGCAGCTGGAAGTTCGGCAGCAAGGGCTCTTGTAGAAGCACGTACAAACTTGTGAGGATGCACATTCTTCACATGCCGCATCATGGTGTGGATGCTGAAGGAATATTTTTTCTTTGGGTCTCCCCTCGATAGCACACTTCCACAGATAGTGCAGGTTACCTTCGGTGCATTCACTTTCTTCTGCCCCTCTGGATAGGTGAAGAATTTGCAGATGAAGGACTCCTTCATCTTCTTAGTATGTGGCTGTTTTTCCACCATCTCCACATCTGAGTCAGAAGAATCCTGTGGCTGCTGTTCTGCCATTTTGATAAGAAAAAAAGCTGGAAAAAATCAGCAAAGATCCTTCTCTCAGGACACTGATAGAGATAGTGAGGGAAGTGGGTGGGTTTTTTGAAGATTCTGGCCAGCGCTATATAAAACTCTTTAAATAAAAATAAAAATAAATAAATATATATATATTGTTTTTTTTTTCATTTTGACTAACACATTTTTTTGTCCACTGTACTTCATAGTTAAAGTCTGTTTTGTTTTGTATCTTAGGTATCCAGTCAAAGATTAATGGGTTTCTGTAATTTATTAACATATATGAACTCAAAGAAGTGAACTATTCTTAATAAAAACATGCCAAAGTTTTCTGAAGTTTTTTGATTTTGTATCTTTAAAATTAGCAGTTAGAGTTTTGATTTTTTTCTTTTTGTATTTTTGTAGAAGTAGTATGCCAACTAAAAAGCAAAGATGCTGTTCAAACTTTGGCATAAATGTATTCGTTTTTATAAAAATGTTTCCAGTTAACTTATTGTTGTGCCTGGTTTCACTAGTAGATTATGGTTCACTTACAATTAAGAGAAAAGTGTTAATAACAGCATGAAATGGTTAAACAATATTAAGTTAGTACATAGTGATGGTGGAGTCTGACATGTTTTGAGGGCTTTACCTTCATCCCTGATAGTAGTCAGCTTATTAATGTCAACATTTGTTACCTGAATAATATTTCCATGAGGAAAAGAGTCTGTAAAATCATGGGTTATCACCTTAGCTGCTTCGCAAATATCCCTCCCCAGTGCTGCGCTGTCCATTGGAACTAGTGCTGAATGGACGTCCAATGGTCATGCGCAGCACTGGGGAGGTAGCGCTCGTGACGACCGTTGGCCGTCAGCAGCACTTAAGAGGTTAAGGGAATCAGTAAATATGTGGTTAAGTGATCCTTGAAAAGGTTTTGCAAAGGTTGGTGAATGGTTTGGTAGCATTGGGGATGTTGTTAGGAAAATATAACTCCCATTAATTATAATTTATTTATGCATACTTGATCCAATTCCTATGTTTACATTTCTTGAAATAATTTGTTTTAAAAGGGGTTCAATTTGTGGGAATATGAAAAGAACACCTGCAACGTCTAGAAAGAAAAGAAAATTGTGATGTTGAAATGGAGAAGATGGAGGACAAAAGTTCGTGTTTAGGATGAGATGAGGGCTTTGGAAGAATCGAGACCCAGGGAGCCAAAGATAACAGAAACTGTGTTTTAATTGAATATTAGTTGGATTTTGATGACTTAATAGTCAATCAGATGGGGACTGAAAAAATTTAATTTTGATGTATTTGAAATGTGTGCCTAACGTTATGAATAATTTTGTACTATAGCAAATACAGTGCACTTTTTAAAACTGTATTTTCCTGTGCTTGACAAAGCTTGGACCAAACTAGGTTTAAACTCCATTTTGAATCCTAACACAGCCATGATGTGCGTGTATTCAATTCTCCTCTCAACGCACGCAACTAAACTGTGCACTATAAAATGCTCTGTATTGACATGCTGCTCTCAAAGAACTCCAGAGGCAGCCTTTTGCTACACTCAGGCCAGTGTAGGGCCATTCATAATATGAGATTGTCATGGGTTTGAGTGTAACCAGATTTTTACTGACACATCCAATGACATTAGGTCAAAATAGGTTATATTAATATTCATTTATGCAATGATATTGGCATGGTGTTAGATGATGCTGTATTACATTTTGTATTCTGACTTTGTATATTAACATGATCTTATTATTCTGTAAACACAATTTTCACTGTGTATTTTATTATATATGGACGCCAGTCAGAAGGTGAGCCAAGTCTGTTTTGCCCTCAATAAAAATAAGGTGATATTCTGGCTAGCTGGAAGCTTTGTCAGCTTGCCAGGACAGCAGCTGTTCAAGGAGATAATAATGATTAGAAGAGTGGAATGGATTGAGTATTCCCCTAAAACACTCAAGAGGGATTGTGTTACATGTATGCCCAACCCTTGTACTAAGAAGAGTTGGGAGGGATACATCACATATCTCTATAAATTGCAAAATTTTTGGGGAGCTTACTTTGTGGTCATATGTTGTGTTGGGAATCCAGATCACCCTTGAGACCCCAGAGCCTTTAGTTACCGACCCGCTGTACCTCCTGGTGGAGTGTGTTTATAAAAGAAATAACTAAAGCCATAGTTTCCCTACCCCTGGGTAACGCCCTGGGTGTGAGTGGTGCGCTAGGTGATCTCTTCAAGTCATTATTGGATTGGTGGGCCCCACTCATTACTTTGCATGTAAATGCAGCTATTTGTGGCCTGTTACCTGAAACCGGGCGGCAGCCTTTAATGGTTACGGTCTTTAAAAAGGGCAACAGAAGTGATCCTGTCCGTTTTAGGCCAATTTCCCTTGTAGATATTGCAGTTAAAATTATAGGGAAAGTTATTTTAGAGAGGTTATCTTGCTGGGTCAATGAGAACAATATTATAGCCAATCTTCAATATGGGTCTCAGTCTGACAGGGGCATGGTGGAACAGAATTTAATTCAGTATCTTTTAACAGCTAAATATACCATGGCTAGGTAAGGTTCAATCCATTTGGCCTTCATGGAGCTCAGCTCAGCCTTTGACTTAGTTAACCGTGATAAGTTTTGGGAGGAGCTGGAGGCCACGGGGGTTGATATGGTCTTGTTTGCAAGTTTGAGAGGCCTTCACTCGTACTTGAGGGGAATGGTATGATATGGGACAGATGGGGAATGCACCCAGTCTTTTAGTATAAACAGAGGTGTTCATAAGTTTCTAGTGCTAATTTTTAACACCTGGTCTATTGTAATCTATCATTTGAACTTTAAGAAAGATTTATATGATAATATTGTTTTTAGGTTCTTTCTAGGTATAATTTTTATTTTTTATTTTATGATGATAATAATGATCTTAATGTTGCTTGTAATGATCTGTTCTGTTTTTTGTGTAGTTTTATGATTTTCTTGGAAAATCGACGAAAGTTTGTAAAGTAAGTAAAGACCCTCGCCAGTCTATCTCTTGCTTAAGATTTGGAATATTACTGATTTGAGTTTGACTTTATGTCACACTCTTTGCTGCATCTGAATAAGCCTTTTTATAATTCCCTATATTGTGGGGGGGCACTACATGTGCCCCCAGGGTCCCATAACAGTGGTTTACAGGGGACGGGCCCCCAAAAGTCCTGTTCCGTGTGCCTTTTCATGATGGTGGGACCACCATGAATAGGCAGCCGGAAAGGGATATCCTAATCTCTACGGCGATGCCTGCGCAGGCAGCACCTCCATAGCAGAGTTAGGATTCCGACCACCAGCTCCTTTGAATCTGTTGTAGGCAGCCGGCTCACCCCGACCTCTGTGGACCGACCGGCTGCATTGTAATGTGGACCGCTGTCCTGGATGGCGGTGGACCCCAACCGACGGCCATCAAACTCGACTCCACTCTATGACACTCTACTCCACTCTACGCAGCTATACGCAGCTCCCTTTATGCCACTCCATGCCTCTTTACTCCACTCTACTCTATGACGCACTACTCCACCCTACTCCACTCCACTCCAAGCCACTCCACTCTACAACACTCTACTCCACTCTATGCCATTCCACTCTCCTACACTATTCCACTCTATGGCACTCCTTTCTATGACAATCTACTCCCCTCTATGCCACTCTAAAACACTCTAGTCCACTCTACGCACCACCCTCTACACCACTCCAAGGCATTGTATGCCACTCCTCTCTACTACACTCTATGCCACTCAACTCTACTCCACTCTATGCCCTTTCAGTCTATGACACTCTACTCTCTCCATGGCACTCCACAACACTCCACGCCACTCCACTTCTTTCGACTCCATGCAACTCTACTCTATCTATGCCACTCCACTCGACTCCACTTCACGATACTCCACTCTGCACCACTCTCCTTTACCCCACTAACCTTTAGCCATGCTGAACATCAGCCACGCTGGTGTACAACATAGCTAAAACATCTTTGGAAAGCCAATAGATCTTGAATAGGCGAGACCTATTGGATTTGCCAATCCTTGTTCTTTTGTGTGAAGCACTCCAATAGAGTAGGTGTTTGAGCCTTCTCCGTCGTGTATGTCTCAAGCCCTGCACACTGTGTTGCTCCCTGTTGCCCGACTACTTTGTCTCAGTCTTCCCTCATGTGCTCACCCTCCGTGTTACTTTCCACCAAGCCCTGTGTTGCTTTCGCTTCCACCCTCCCCAGATCTTCCCAGATTATTTACCGATCCAACTCGGATCGGTAACTAAAAGAAAAAAAGTGGCCGCGTCATTTTATAGGCTGGCACATGAGTGGAGCGCACAACTACAAAATGACGTGTTCAGCGGCTTCCAAGATTTTTGTGTTTTTTAACTTAGGCCACACTGCTCAGCACCGCAGATGCTCTGCATCTGGCAGAGTCAACAGATCACAAAGGTTAGAACAATTGGCTTTACAAGCTCTTGTTTCTGCAGCACCCATTTCTCAGGTGCTTTCATCTGTACTTTAATACAATAGGTTTGAAATTGGACGGTGAGTGTACGGCCAATCCGCGTAACATAGAAACGTCAATACTACAAAAGTCCATTTTAAAAACACGTTTTGGTTTAGATAAAATAATGCATCTTGATATCACTGCTACAGCTGCTCATTTTGCACCACACAAGCCAAGCACTGTTAGGGCCCACACTGGTTCCAGTGACAGAACTGTCTGAATAGGTAGCCCCAGTCAGCTGTTCACACAATACACAGATTTCTCTTCATAGTTCAGAGGAGGAGGACTTGCAAGAGACTCAGACCGTGGGCTAAATGGTGTTTATGTGGCATTGTGTCCAGCTGGTCTCTGGGGGAAACATTGTGAAACTAACAATCTCAAAAAGTTTAGGACATGTTTCATTTACAAATCGTTTTGCCCGTGGAATATAGTTAACTCTTTGCAATAAAGAAAAACCTCAATTCAAAACGGATCTTTGCTAGGAAAATGAAACAAATTGGTTTCCTCTACAATTTCACAATAACAAATGGCACAAACCGAGTTTCTTTCTCAAAGTTAAGTTTCCTCTTTCATTTGTTAAAAGTGATGGAAACGGTGCCCATCTCCTCTTTACATGCACGCAGCAAAAGTACTGCAAATGTTGTTCTCTCCATTTTTCCCTTGGTGCAAATAACTTAATGTGATATGGGCTGGAACAAACCCTTGCTTGTTTCACACCAGGTTACGAAAGAGGGGGAAAACGCTATATGGCCCAAATTACAGCAATGCAACGTTTCGTTATCTGGCCCCATTACATTTCCTGCGTTAAAATCAGAGTAGGAGGAGCATGCCACGTCACAACTTAACCACAAATGTATGTTAATAAAACAGCCGCAGCACATAGCTAACCGGTCACATGTGATTCTGTCATGTCTTCAAGGCACAGGAAAGTATAATATTTGCTAGTCTCACCTTCATATAAGCCTCATCGGGTCACTGTGCCACTGAGGCCTGTATTTCTGACAGGAAGGCGGCCTCGCAAGCAGCCCCTCCACGACGACATTTGAGGACTGTGGTTAAATATATCTGACCTTGAATGAGGTAAGCGGACACTGTAAGAGTCACGTGACTTTTCCAGACCCTACCGAAAGCCACACCGGATCAAGCACTTAGCATGACAGTGCGCTCGCCGGAAAATGTCAACAAAGTACTTTAAACGCCCAACATCGTGTTATACGATTAATACAAAGGAGAGGTACCATGCAGTAGGACAGACAAGGTGTACTTTCACTGTGGTCCAGAAGGGGCAGATGAACAAACATTATGAAACTATAACTATGGGCAGTTCTTTTAAATGGAAAAAATAAGTGCAGGTACTCATCAAATTAAGATATAGACTAGGGGGTGAGGTTTTGGGGCGGGGCTACGGGCAGTGCTAAGGGACCCGGCCAGGGGCACACATTTAATTTAACTGATATTTCATTGGTGTGCAGATGTGTATAATGATACTAAAGCATTTCCGGTATCTCTTGAATATTCCATTCTCCTTATAAGTACAAAAAGGTACATTTAATATTAAAGTGGGCTTCTCATGGTGCAACACCTAAATCACATATGACTTGCACAATGTTTTCCTTAAAAAATGTTGGGAAACATTTATCTATGGTTAACCTTCTTGTCTCATTGCCACCTAGCAGACATCCTCCGGCCCCCTCCCCCCAGATTGCATAGCTTTGCCTCAAAGCTCCTTACTTGTGCTAAAGTGTGATTCTCTCTTTCTGCAGGTGGACAAGCTACTGAAAAATCATGCTAGGATGCCTGGCTCTGGCTCAGTTCCAGGTCCTCCTGCACCTTCAAGCCGAAAATGAACTTAACGTTGATGTTGCATCTCCCTGTCAACCAAACTCTAATCTCATGTGCAAACAATAAAGACAAAATAGTGAACTTTATTGTAATACAGCAGAGAAAGAAAGTTACAGCCTCCTAGAGGCTGAATTGCACAAAGTGAAAGCAGACATTCTGATAACAATCCCGGCTTCCTCACTGACCAAACTGTGTGATCCCAGACAAATATATTATCTCACTGAGGGCCAGGTGTAGGTAATTCCGATTTACCTACTCTTAAATACTGAATCATACCGATTCGGTATTTAAGAGTAGGTAAATTGGAAGTAGGCAGATGTAGGTAATTTTGATTTTACAATTACCGATTCTGTAAGATTCGGTATTTACCGATTCGGTAAATACCGAATCACTATTTCCCATTGATTCCTATGCGCCTTGAAGCCCATAGGAATCAATGGGAAATACCGAATCGGTATTTACTGAATCGGTAAAAACCTAATCCTGGCAGGGGGAACGGGGTGTCACTTTGACACCCTGTAGCACCCCAATTGCAGGCTTGTGTGCCATGTGGCACACAGACATGCCCTAAGGGCATGTCTGTGTGTCACATGGCATAGGTGTACATGCACAGATGTGCATGTACACTAGAATTCGGTATGGGTGGTAAATTAAGAATTCCTAAGGGCCTGTGGCACTGCAAACTGTGCCACCTAAATATGGATTTACAGAATCGGTATATTTACCGAATCAGAAAAATACCGAAGCAGTAAATGTACCGAATCTGTAAATATACCGATTCTGTAAATTCTGAGCCACCTACATGTCAAAAGCCAAATACCGGTCGGTAACGGCCGAAATCAGCCGTTACCGACCGGTATTGGGCAACCTACATCTGCCCTAAGCCTCTATTTTCTTCGTTAACACATATGATAGATAGTATATTCAAATGCACAAGTTCCAGATGTGTGCTGTACAATAAAATTACATTTAATATACTATAATGCTGCTTCATTCATGAAAAGAAAATAGGCCATACATAATGTACACATCAAAATCACCTTGCTTCCTAGTTCACTAATGGCAGTGTTGTAACCGTGAGAGCAAAAACTTCTCTGAATGCTGTGATTTAAGCTTACGCACCAATGTGAAATGCTTCCACAGGATAAAAAAAACACTTTTGTTTCAGTGAGAATGTTGTCAAGGCTCCACTTATGCACAGGCTTTTAAGGCCAAGACAGAATGTGTGGTTTGGCTCCGACTGGGCTCTCCTTGCTTCTAAAAAACAAAATACAATTGTGCTGAAACTGCTGAGAAAGCAGATCTGCACTGGAGAGAAAGTGGCCTAGCACTTGCAACATGCAGACCCTTTCACGTGTGCTTTATGGGCAGAGTGTGGCAATTCAAGGCTTGCAGCTATATATCTGGACTCTGCAGACAACAGCACTCATGCAAGACACACCTGCAGTGACATAGAAGCACTGGTGTGCACAGACAGGACATTCAATGTGTGTTTTAGAAAATGCTCACGTTCACTGACATCCACGTTATTAACCATGATTCCCACTCTGCTTCTGAGTCACTATCTCCACCTTCGTCCTCATCCTGGCTGCAAACAAGTGCTGCCCTACTCTGCTATTCCAGCAGGAAGCCTTCTATGACACCTTATCATGAGACATGGTGGTTAGAAAGCCCTGCAGTGCTCACACACCTACTGTGCTTTTGATTCCAAGGAGCCTGGGTGGACCCTGAGTCAATAATGGCAGCGTGACTCCGGCCCCTCCCAAACTCCCTGCCAGCCCTGAAACGGGCAGCTGCTCAATTAGCGCCTTGAAAGGGTAGATAAGCACTCGATTATCAGAGTGCTTAAACTCGCCTTCTCTGTTGCGCTTCTTTTTTTTTTAAATAACAAATGTCAGAGTTTGAATTGCTGCCCCACGAGTACCGGTACTTTCTTTGGGCAAGGAGAAGTTCCGGTACTCAAACGTAGAAAATGTCAAAGTGCTGGTACTAAGTACCGGTGAGTACCGGCCCATTTAAAGCACTGACTATGGGGCTCAACACCAAGATAATATTAAAAAAGAAGTCCACGGGGCGTGGCAACGATGGCGACCTGAGCAGTCGCAACCGGCGGAGGCTCCTCGTCCTAAACCCCCCAGGCGTTATTTTAGCGGCATTTCCCCACCACTGCAAACGAGCTTGTGCCGCGGGGGGGCAATCCGACACTGTGCCTGACCTGAATTGCGCTGGTGGAGGACGGGGAAAAGACCCCGAGAGTGCTAAACGCCCATTCCAGCAGCCAGAGGAATCCGCGCCACGGAGCCGCCCCGTGTGGCGAGAAGGCGGAAACCCCGCATCGCGGCGGGCTAGAGCCCGCGCCGAAATACAAACCCGGGCAGACTCAGGAACTTGGCGGAGACCAGGGCCAGCGAGCCCAAAAGAGCCGACACAGCGACCGGCGGAGTGAGCAGCGGTGCCAACCAACGAGTAGCGGCACCGAAGGCCGGGGCCGGGACGGCCGGTACGGCCCGGCAGCCAGCCGAGATGCAGAGGTGAAGTGTGGGCGGCCGAAACTGCGGAGAGAGGCAACTCGGGGGGCGGCCATCGAGCCCACAGTGCAGGAGAGACCCGACCGCTGGCAGGGAGACGCATCGGCCGGCAAAGCGGCCCGCGGAGGAGCCGGTGGGGAAGACCGGTGAGCAGCAGCACCGGAGAACAGGCCTGAGACACCCGGTGCGGCCCAGCGCCAGCCCAGGCCACAGAGGTGAGGCGAGGGCAGCCAGAAAAAGTGCGGGAGGCGGCCCCGGGGGGTAGCCAGCGAGCCCTCAGAGCAGGCGAGACCCGACTGCCGACCGCGAGGCTTGGAGAGGCCTGCCGGTGGAGAATCGAGTGTCAAGCCCAGGGCGGGAGGCAGGGGGCGGTGGAGGCCCCAGAGACCGCAGCCGAAGAGCGGGAACGAGGGACACGGGACGGTTGTCCTAGCAGCAGGCCCTAATGCGCGACACCCCCAGGAAGATAGGCAGACAGTGAAGCACGCAGCAGGCCCAGGCCACTCTCAGGGCAGTGGAAGAGCGTGTAGGCCGCGGCGGCCCTCACAGCACGGCCAGATAGCGGCCTACTAGGAGACAACAAAGCGGCAAGGCCAGGGGTCCTGGGAGTGGCGCAGCAGTCCTCGGGGGGTTACAAAAGGGGGGTTGAACCCATGCAGTCACGGGGACCTGGGCGCTATGTGGTACATATGTAGAGGGGTCCCCGTAAGGAGAGTGTATTGTGAATAACATACACTGGAATAAAATTAAGACAACCAGTAAAGCAAAAATTAGAAAGGCAAATTTTCGATTGGTATATGTGATTTATTACCAAACACTGCTTGATTGCCGGTGACAATATATGAGTTAAATTTGTAATTAACAAGCCCCAAGGGGGGGAAAAAAGGGGGGAAGAGGGAGGGGGTAGTGCTCAAGGGAGTGTTTAGAACATGGAAAATAACACAGTATCAAAAAGGTAACCGATATATTATATGGTTAGTCACAGTATAAAAACAGTTGTAGTACACATGCCAAAATAAAAGGCACAATTTGAAGCATTGTCAATAAATCACTTTCAACGGTCACATCTGAATACTAGATAAATCGGGGGTGTGCCGGAATTACAACAAAAGAAAACAGTCGACGTTTCGACCCCTATCAGCAGGCTAATTAAAGTCCTTTCGCGGGGTCTTCATCAGGACGTCACACAGGGAGGGGAGAGGGACAATTCTGTGTGAGAAAATAGAGCAAATGAACTTTAGTACATAGTAGGGAAGACGATTACTCATCCTATCTAATATATAGACCAAGGGATAAATTAAAGACAGAATTACCATGAGATACGGCCCAGCCGGGCTCTGTATATGGAAGGGACGTCACGCTAAGAAGTCGTGGTCAGTCAATAAGGTGGAGACCTCAACTAGAGAGGAGACAAACAATCGATAAGATTCAAAAGAATCGGTGGGATTCAAAAGAATCGGATAACAGTTCAAACCAAAGTGAATTTACTTCCACCCTGTAGTGGAAGATTAATGTGAATCAAGAAAAATGTTGGCCAAACATGGTTACCAACATTAGCACGTAACACTCAGGGATAATCAGAACAATGTAACACTCTTGCCGTATGGAGATTATACCTCTGATTTTGTAGAGAGTCGATCCTTCTAGGATCCACGAGTCTGGCACAATGCAGGAAACAAATTGACTGCTTTGGTCTCCTGTGGTCAACTAAACAGAGAAAAGTTGTATACTAAATGTGCTGGACGAGCGAATCTCCTAGTCTGGGATATTCGCTGCAGAAGGACAGATACTTACGAAAATAGAGCGGACAGCGCCGTCTACGTAGGACATTCAGTCGAACTCCGTCACGTTGAGAGCGCGGAGTGAGAGGTTCACAGATCTAGCTCGAGTCGAGATATGAATTCATCCGCTCGAAATGTCTGTTTAACCTGCGGTAAAGGGAGTAATTGTTTACATAAAGGCCGGGACTGTGCTTTTAGGAGGGTGTCGGACTCGAGAATTACTTACAAAAGGAAAGCGGGCGGCGCCGTCTACACTGGTCCTGCCACAAACTCCGCAGCGACTGCAATGCGGAGTTTGGGGAGGAGCTAACTGATATAACAAATCAGTTAAATGGAATAGTTACTCACGATCGCCGAAATGGACATCTGAGTAGGGTTTTAATAGCCAAAGTACATATTTGGATATGGATTCAAAGGGCGAGTATACAAATAGTGAAAATTAGAACAATTGTAATTGGAAAAATTGGGGAACACGGACACTGGTGCAACTCTCACACAGGAGGATGTAAACCAGTAAGCAAAGTGTTGTAAGACAGTGATCATCAAAGGGTCAACATTCAAAATAATGTAATGTAACAGATCCACGCGACTCTCATCACACAAGGCCATAGGTGGAAAACATTTGACAGCAAATCATGACAGTATGCTCGTGCACTTCTCCAACATGAGAGTGTAACGAGTTGGGTGGGTAATTAAAAAGGCATTTAAAAGTGTGTGATGTAGCTTAACCAAGTGCTGCCAATTGTGATATACTACTATCCTGCTCATTCAACCCATTCTGAATGGAGTCCAGAAGGGACATCCATTTGGACTCGCGTGTGTTCAGTATTGATACAAGATTACCTCCCCTTCTTCCCAGAGTTTCCTTTTCAATAACAAACCAGCGTAAGTCTGTGACCGCGTGTCCCGCTGTCTGCCAATGGTCTACCAAAGGCGCCCCTGCCACTTTGCATCTTAGTCTGCTGCAATGAGATGAAATTCTAGATTTGATTTTTTGTTGAGTTTGGCCTACGTATAACAGGCTGCATGGGCACCGAATGATGTAGATGACTCCAGTTGAATTGCAGTTCGTATAATGTTTTAGATTTTACGTTCTGCCCCCGTGATCAAAGGTTTTGGTCTGGATGGTCGTGTCACAGGCGGTGCATGTGCCACACCTGTGATGGCCAACTACAGGGGGCAGGTTCCAGAGGGATGTTAAGGTTGGTTGACTTGCTGACTCCAGGTAAGAGTGGACCACCATGTCCCTGATGTTTTTAGCTCTCTTGAAAGAATGGAGAGGTAGTTCGGGTTGTTTAATTACATCCGCAACCAAAGGCCAGTTTTTATTAATGATCTTCTTAATGTCATTGCTACGTGTTGAAAAGGTCGTGACACAAATGACGCGGTCAGCTGAGGCACGTGGCAAGTCGTCTGGCTTGAGTAGGGAGTCGCAAGGGTTGTACCATGCCCGTTTTCTGGCTCGTTTCACCATCCTGGAAGGATACCCCCGTGATATGAGGCGTTCGCTTAAGACCTCTGACTCTTTCAGGTAGTTGGCTCTTGTGGAACAGTTCCTCCTGATTCGAAGAAATTGTCCGACCGGCAGGTTATCCTGAGACCTCTCGGGTGATGACTCTGATATTGCAATAGTGAATTGCGTTCTGTCGGCTTCCGAAACAACGTTGTTTGCAAGTGATCTGTTTCCACATAGATCGAGATGTCTAGAAAGGGTATTGTTTTGTTGCTGGATTCCATCGTGAACTGGATATGAGGGTTCCGAGAGTTAAGCCAGTCGTGGAAAACTTGAAGTTGATCCCCATTTCCTTCCCAAATGCAAAGAATGTCATCGATATATCTGACCCATAAGGGCAGGTTGGCCTTGAAGGGATTGGTTGCTGGGAAAATGTGTTGATGTTCAAAATGGTCCATGTAAATTATTGCCAAGTTTGGAGCGAAGGTAGCCCCCATCGCTACCCCCTTAGTCTGCAGATAGAATCCTTCCTGAAAGATAAAGAAGTTGTGCATCATGGCAATCTCCAGTAACTCGATTATGAATTCTGTTGGGACCTGAACCGGTGCAATTCGTTTGTCTAGGGCCTCTCTCATAACTTCCAATGCATCTTGTTGGGGGATGCTGGTGTAGAGCGATACGATATCGCAGGTGACTAGGAGTGCTTGTTCTGGGTTGAATGGTCTCTCATCCATCAAATTAATGACCTGGGTAGTGTCTCTTAGGTAGGCCCTAGTGTTGAGGGCAATGGGCTTAAGAAAGAAATCCACATATTGGCAAAGGGGCTCTAACAATGATCCACAGCCGGACACAATGGGGCGTCCAGGAGGCTTGTTAAGGTTCTTATGCACCTTTGGTAGGGTGTAAATGGTAGCCAGTCTCGGAAATTTTTGATTGAGGAATTCAAATTCCTGTCTGCTCAAGAAGCCGGTGTCCAATCCCTTCTGTGTGATTCTGAGAATGGTGCTGGCCAATTCACGCGAGGGATCACTGGGTAGGAGGCGATAACTAATGCCATCCGTCAGTTGTCTGTAAATTTCTGCCTTGTAATCCGAAAGGTCCTGCACAACAATGGCACCCCCCTTATCCGCAGGTTTAATGACTACTTCTTTGTTGTTGCGTAATTCTGTCAGGGCCTTTTTCTCTGTTTTGGATAAGTTGAGCTTCGTGAATTTAGGTTGTTTCAGTGATTGATCTACTGAAGAGATGACAACTTCTTCAAAGGCAAGAATCCGACTATTCATAGCATACGTGGGTGGAAAAAAGGTTGAGGGTACTCTAAGTCCTGTGACCGAGTTTTGTTGTCTTGATGTTTGATTTCGAAAGAAATAACGTAGTCTTATCTTCCTGAAAAAACTGTATAGTTCTGTCTTCAACAGGAATTTATTCACCGGGGCAGTAGGGACATAAGAGAGTCCTCGGCCGAGGACCTTGAGTTCTTCGTCCTGTAAATTGTATTTGGAGATGTTGATAACCGGGCTGGTGGTAGTGGGTGAGGTAGAGCCCTGTGTGGTACGTCCATCTACCATCTGTATGTGTTCCTGCGGGTCGAGATCTCCCCGTGCACTTCCGGTCGGAAGGTCACCTGTTTCTGCTGCTTGCCTCGTCCTCCGTCCCATCCCGCCTGATTCTGTTGTTGTCCTCTTGTTTGGCCCCGGGGCCAGTTGTTGCCACGACCCCGTGGGGGGCGCCATTGACCCCGACCTTGGGCTAAAAAATGAGGGGGAAATTGTGGAGGATATTGTTGGTAAACTGTGTCTTGCGGGGGATAGGATGGATAAGCGTACGAGGTGCTGGGTCCTGCCTCACCTTCGCTTCCGGAGCTGTATGAAGAGTCGGAAAAGGTAGTGAATCCATCCTATCCCCCGCAAGACACAGTTTACCAACAATATCCTCCACAATTTCCCCCTCATTTTTTAGCCCAAGTTCGGGGTCAATGGCGCCCCCCACGGGGTCGTGGCAACAACTGGCCCCGGGGCCAAACAAGAGGACAACAACAGAATCAGGTGGGATGGGACGGAGGACGAGGCAAGCAGCAGAAACAGGTGACCTTCCGACCCGAAGTGCACGGGGAGATCTCGACCCGCAGGAACACATACAGATGGTAGATGGACGTACCACACAGGGCTCTACCTCACCCACTACCACCAGCCCGGTTATCAACATCTCCAAATACAATTTACAGGACGAAGAACTCAAGGTCCTCGGCCGAGGACTCTCTTATGTCCCTACTGCCCCGGTGAATAAATTCCTGTTGAAGACAGAACTATACAGTTTTTTCAGGAAGATAAGACTACGTTATTTCTTTCGAAATCAAACATCAAGACAACAAAACTCGGTCACAGGACTTAGAGTACGCTCAACCTTTTTTCCACCCAGGTATGCTATGAATAGTCGGGTTCTTGCCTTTGAAGAAGTTGTCATCTCTTCAGTAGATCAATCACTGAAACAACCTAAATTCACGAAGCTCAACTTATCCAAAACAGAGAAAAAGGCCCTGACAGAATTACGCAACAACAAAGAGGTAGTCATTAAACCTGCGCATAAGGGGGGTGCCATTGTTGGGCAGGAACTTTCGGATTACAAGGCAGAAATTTACAGACAACTGACGGATGGCATTAGTTATCGCCTCCTACCCAGTGATCCCTCGCGTGAATTGGCCAGCACCATTCTCAGAATCACACAGAAGGGATTGGACACCGGCTTCTTGAGCAAACAGGAATTTGAATTCCTCAATCAAAAATTTCCGAGACTGGCTACCATTTACACCCTACCAAAGGTGCATAAGAACCTTAACAAGCCTCCTGGACGCCCCATTGTGTCCGGCTGTGGATCATTGTTAGAGCCCCTTTGCCAATATGTGGATTTCTTTCTTAAGCCCATTGCCCTCAACACTAGGGCCTACCTAAGAGACACTACCCAGGTCATTAATTTGATGGATGAGAGACCATTCAACCCAGAACAAGCACTCCTAGTCACCTGCGATATCGTATCGCTCTACACCAGCATCCCCCAACAAGATGCATTGGAAGTTATGAGAGAGGCCCTAGACAAACGAATTGCACCGGTTCAGGTCCCAACAGAATTCATAATCGAGTTACTGGAGATTGCCATGATGCACAACTTCTTTATCTTTCAGGAAGGATTCTATCTGCAGACTAAGGGGGTAGCGATGGGGGCTACCTTCGCTCCAAACTTGGCAATAATTTACATGGACCATTTTGAACATCAACACATTTTCCCAGCAACCAATCCCTTCAAGGCCAACCTGCCCTTATGGGTCAGATATATCGATGACATTCTTTGCATTTGGGAAGGAAATGGGGATCAACTTCAAGTTTTCCACGACTGGCTTAACTCTCGGAACCCTCATATCCAGTTCACGATGGAATCCAGCAACAAAACAATACCCTTTCTAGACATCTCGATCTATGTGGAAACAGATCACTTGCAAACAACGTTGTTTCGGAAGCCGACAGAACGCAATTAGCTATTGCAATATCAGAGTCATCACCCGAGAGGTCTCAAGGATAACCTGCCGGTCGGACAATTTCTTCGAATCAGGAGGAACTGTTCCACAAGAGCCAACTACCTGAAAGAGTCCGAGGTCTTAAGCGAACGCCTCATATCACGGGGGTATCCTTCCAGGATGGTGAAACGAGCCAGAAAACGGGCGTGGTACAACCCTCGCGACTCCCTACTCAAGCCAGACGACTTGCCACGTGCCTCAGCTGACCGCGTCATTTGTGTCACGACCTTTTCAACACGTAGCAATGGCATTAAGAAGATCATTAATCAAAACTGGCCTTTGGTTGCGGATGTAATTAAACAACCCGAACTACCTCTCCATTCTTTCAAGAGAGCTAAAAACATCAGGGACATGGTGGTCCACTCTTACCTGGAGTCAGCAAGTCAACCAACCTTAACATCCCTCTGGAACCTGCCCCCTGTAGTTGGCCATCACAGGTGTGGCACATGCACCGCCTGTGACACGACCATCCAGACCAAAACCTTTGATCACGGGGGCAGAACGTATAATCTAAAACATTATACGAACTGCAATTCAACTGGAGTCATCTACATCATTCGGTGCCCATGCAGCCTGTTATACGTAGGCCAAACTCAACAAAAAATCAAATCTAGAATTTCATCTCATTGCAGCAGACTAAGATGCAAAGTGGCAGGGGCGCCTTTGGTAGACCATTGGCAGACAGCGGGACACGCGGTCACAGACTTACGCTGGTTTGTTATTGAAAAGGTAACCCTGGGAAGAAGGGGAGGTAATCTTGTATCAATACTGAACACACGCGAGTCCAAATGGATGTCCCTTCTGGACTCCATTCAGAATGGGTTGAATGAGCAGGATAGTAGTATATCACAATTGGCAGCACTTGGTTAAGCTACATCACACACTTTTAAATGCCTTTTTAATTACCCACCCAACTCGTTACACTCTCATGTTGGAGAAGTGCACGAGCATACTGCCATGATTTGCTGTCAAATGTTTTCCACCTATGACCTTGTGTGATGAGAGTCGCGTGGATCTGTTACATTACATTATTTTGAATGTTGACCCTTTGATGATCACTGTCTTACAACACTTTGCTTACTGGTTTACATCCTCCTGTGTGAGAGTTGCACCAGTGTCCGTGTTCCCCAATTTTTCCAATTACAATTGTTCTAATTTTCACTATTTGTATACTCGCCCTTTGAATCCTTATCCAAATATGTACTTTGGCTATTAAAACCCTACTCAGATGCCCATTTCGGCGATCGTGAGTAACTCTTCCATTTAACTGATTTGTTATATCAGTTAGCTCCTCCCCAAACTCCGCATTGCAGTCGCTGCGGAGTTTGTGGCAGGACCAGTGTAGACGGCGCCGCCCGCTTTCCTTTTGTAAGTAATTCTCGAGTCCGACACCCTCCTAAAAGCACAGTCCCGGCCTTTATGTAAACAATTACTCCCTTTACCGCAGGTTAAACAGACATTTCGAGCGGATGAATTCATATCCCGACTCGAGCTAGATCTGTGAACCTCTCACTCCGCGCTCTCAACGTGACGGAGTTCGACTGAATGTCCTACGTAGACAGCGCTGTCCGCTCTATTTTCGTAAGTATCTGTCCTTCTGCAGCGAATATCCCAGACTAGGAGATTCGCTCGTCCAGCACATTTAGTATACAACTTTTCTCCGTTTAGTTGACCACAGGAGACCAAAGCAGTCAATTTGTTTCCTGCATTGTGCCAGACTCGTGGATCCTAGAAGGATCGACTCTCTACAAAATCAGAGGTATAATCTCCATACGGCAAGAGTGTTACATTGTTCTGATTATCCCTGAGTGTTACGTGCTAATGTTGGTAACCATGTTTGGCCAACATTTTTCTTGATTCACATTAATCTTCCACTACAGGGTGGAAGTAAATTCACTTTGGTTTGAACTGTTATCCGATTCTTTTGAATCCAACCGATTCTTTTGAATCTTATCAATTGTTTGTCTCCTCTCTAGTTGAGGTCTCCACCTTATTGACTGACCACGACTTCTTAGCGTGACGTCCCTTCCATATACAGAGCCCGGCTGGGCCGTATCCCATGGTAATTCTGTCTTTAATTTATCCCTTGGTCTATATATTAGATAGGATGAGTAATCGTCTTCCCTACTATGTACTAAAGTTCATTTGCTCTATTTTCTCACACAGAATTGCCCCTCTCCCCTCTCTGTGTGACGTCCTGATGAAGACCCCGCGAAAGGACTTTAATTAGCCTGCTGATAGGGGTCGAAACGTCGACTGTTTTCTTTTGTTGTAATTCCGGCACCCCCCCGATTTATCTAGTATTCAGATGTGACCGTTGAATGTGATTTATTGACAATGCTTCAAATTGTGCCTTTTATTTTGGCATGTGTACTACAACTGTTTATATACTGTGACTAACCGTATAATATATCGGTTACCTTTTTGATACTGTGTTATTTTCCATGTTCTAAACACTCCCTTGAGCACTACCCCCTCCCTCTTCCCCCTTTTTTCCCCCCCTTGGGGCTTGTTAATTACAAATTTAACTCATATATTGTCACCGCCAATCAAGCAGTGTTTGGTAATAAATCACATATACCAATCGAAAATGTGCCTTTCTAATTTTTGCAGTCCTCGGGGGGGCATACATCGAGCCCCCGGCATCAAGCACTGAAGCGACTGTGGCCAGTGGGGAGCGCTTGAAAACTACCAGGTCAGTGACGCCGCGGAGTGCGTGGGTGGACAGGAGAACCTCCATTTAGACCCACGGGATAGCGCTACATCCCCGACAAACGGCGGTGCCGGTGAGGATACCACTGCCCCATTGTAGACAAGCTGCGGGTCTGTGCGAGCGGGAGGGCGGCTCTTCGACGGCGGACCATCCAACATGGCCTCCACAAACCGCCGGGGAGGGCGCACCATCCATGAGATGCTCTCCAAAGGATCACAGAAAGGGGAGAAGAGCCCCGATAAGCCAACGCCACAGGCTCAACCACAAGACACAAACAGGGATGAAGGAGAGGCTCCAGCAACAAAATCGTTCATGGAGAGCCTGTTCACATCTCCGAGGGAGGACATTCAAACCCTGAGGCAAGATATGGCGGGAGGCTATAAAGAACTACGGCGAGACATAGACAACATAGGGGAGAGAGTGGCGGCGGTCGAAAACTCGGAGCAAACCAGGAGCGGGGAGGTGGAACTCCTACAACAAGAAATCATCGCGCTCCACGAACAGCAACTGGACCGTCAGACACATACAGAGGACCTGGAGAACCACTCCAGGCGCAACATACGAGTCCGCAACGTGCCACCAAAAGCGGAAGGAGGGGAAGTTACGGCGTACCTGCAAGACCTGTTCTGCGAAATATTGGGAGAAGGGGGGATTTTGACATTTGCATAGACAGGGCCCATAGGGTGGGCCTAGCACGTCGATCGCCTGCTCCCCCACCAGACATTCTGGCCTTCCTGCCAGACTATCCCCTCAAGGAACGTATCTTGAAGGCGGCCCGCCAACGGAAGCCTATCATCTTCTGAGACCACACACTGGAGCTCTTCCAAGACCTATCGGCGATAACCCTGCAAAAAAGGCGGGCATTCAAGACAGCGACTACCTTCCTAAGGGACAATGGGATCCCATACTCCTGGGGCCACCCCTTTAGACTGATCTTCAAGTGGAAGGGGTCCCTTCACCAGCTCAGATCGCTTAAAGACACATGCAAAGTTCTGGGCATCCCATATGAGGAAGACGCTCCGGAGGACGAATCAGGCCGACGGTCCTACCAACCAAGCTCCTCACTACGGATGAGCGACGAATGGAAACAGGTGAGACGCAGACGCTCGCCCAAGAAGGGGTTCGGACCAGACCCCGAGACCGTGGCGCATGAACAAGAAGCAGCAATATTGGTGGTTTCTAAGGATACAAACACCAGACTGTAAGCAAAACGGGGAGGAAGAGCACTGCACTCTCTCAATAGCACTGCCAGGGGGGGCAGGACGGGGGGCCTCAGGCTCGCCAAGGACACGCTTCCCACTACCAGACAATGAACCACAGGCCAGGACTGCTGTCGGAAAGGCCTGGGACAATGTTCACCAGTTGGGGTTTCACAGTTGGGGTTAGGGCAGGGGGGGTGGGGTGGGTGGAGGGGAGACAAGGGTCTCGGTGTGTTCGATTTGACCAGGCGGGGCACTGGAGGTCTTGGGGCAGCGCTGGGCCAATACATCAGCAGGTATCGCACCCATTACCCAATGGCTGAGGGGCACATCCAAATTCTCACCCTTAACGTAAAAGGGCTCAACAACCCAGTTAAAAGGAGGGCCCTCATCTCTTTCATGGAAAATTCAGGGGCGGACATATGTCTTCTCCAAGAGACTCATTTGCTGGCCAAAGATTGGCATCGTATGAAGTCTAGGGCCTTCCCGCACCAATATTATTCCTCCACCAATGAGAAAAAGGCAGGGGTAGCCATTCTGGTGGCGAAGCATTTTAAGGGACGACTAGGGGGCAAAGTGACGGAAATCAAGTGCAGGCTACTAGTCCACATGGTGCAGATTGGTGATATAACGTTCACGGTGGGGTCACTTTATGCTCCTAACTACAAGCAAGAGGCCTTCCTTAAGGGGGCGCTCTCTGAGGCACTGACGGGGGACACTAGACACATAGTACTAGGGGGAGACCTGAACATGGTCATGAACAATGAGGCGGATAGATCGGGGCGACGATTTGGGGACTCAGGGGCCCTCTCCACAGCCGGGGTACAATGGCTTGCAGATAGGGGGCTGGTCGATATATGGCGCCTGAAACATCACACAGCATCCGGGTACACTTTCTACTCACACGTGCACCGCACTTCTTATGCCAGATTAGACCACTTTATCGGATCCACCGACCTGAACCCCATGGTAGAGGAGGTGGAAGTCACCCCAGCAGCACTGTCAGACCACGACACAGTAGTTCTTCGACTGGAGGTCCCACACACTTGTCCCCGCAGGGGCAGATGGCGCCTCAGGGAAAACATACTCACCCGCAAAGAGGTCAAGACGCAACTGTCCCAATGTATCACTGAGTACTTGAGTAGGAACGACACGGGGGAGGTGTCCCAGGCGACAGTCTGAGGAGCGCTCAAGGCGGTATTAAGAGAGGAGATAATGGCAATTATGGCGGCCGATAACAAAGAACGCAAAGAACGACGCAGGGAACTGGCAGAGCAAGTGCTGGAACTGGAAAGGGTTCACTGCCGAACATGGGCCCGAGAATCTGGCGGAAACTAAAGGCGGCCAGAGCACAGCTTGCAAGCCTGGATATAGACAGGGCGGAATATGCAGCGCTCCGCCTCCGCCACACATTATGTGGGGGGGGGACAAAACCGTCCGCCTGTTGGCCAACAAACTGAAAGCTAAAACAGTCTGCTCTAAGATCCCCCTCATTCACAAGGAGGGTGGGGAGGAGGTTACAGAGGATGATCATATAGCAGAGGCATTTAGGGCCTTCTATGCCAAGCTATATGCGGCAGACCCGGATGTGGATCACGGACGCGGGACAGAGTACTTGGAGGCCGCAGACGTCACAGCCCTAAACGAGGTTAGTGCCCAAGCACTAGAAGCTCCGATACGCCTAGATGAGGTAATATCGGCGATAGCAAGGCTTAAACCGCTAAAAGCACCGGGGCCTGACGGCTTCTCTGCAGGCCTCTACAAAACGTTCTGCCCTCTTCTGACACCAGTTTTGACAAAACTCTTTATCTCCTTTCAGGGCCCTAGTTCAATCCCAAGGGAAATGCTGGAGGCCGACATAATTGTTTTACCGAAACCGGGTAAAGATCCCACTAAGTGTGCGGCGTACAGGCAGATATCACTCCTCAACGTGGACCTGAAGTTGTTCACGGGGATCTTGGCAACACGACTTGGCCCCTGCCTACCGGGAATCATAGAACCAGACCAGGCAGGCTTTGTGCCCACCAGACAGGGATCGGACAATACTAAGCGTCTGATGCACTTCATAGATAAAACGCACTTCAAAGCCTCCAACGCGGCTTTGCTGTCAGTAGACGCGGAAAAAGCATTCGACAGGGTGAATTGGCAATACATGAATAACACCCTGGCGAGATTCGGCCTTGGGGATAGGTTCCGAGCCTGGGTAGCAAGCTGTAATGAGTCGCCCAGAGCAACGATCAAAGTCAAAGGGACTAGCTCCAGATTGTTCGAAATTCAACGAGGCACACGGCAGGGGTGCCCGCTCTCCCCTCTTCTGTTCGCCCTCTATATCGAGCCGTTTGCCCAGCACGTTCGGAATAACAGAAACATCCTAGGCGTCAAGTTCGGAGGGGAGGAGCAGACCATTAGTCTCTATGCGGACGACATCTTGGTGGCAGTGGACAGCCCCAGGTCGTCTATCCCGGCGTTCCTGACTGAGATGGAACGGTTCGGAGCGGTCTCTGGTTTTAAGATGAATGTGGGTAAATCCATTATCCTCCCACTGGGCAGTAACATGCGCCAGGCTCTCAGAGGAACGCTCCAAATTGGAGGATTGGGGGTGCACACTTCTATGCCATACCTGGGAATTGAGCTAACTCCTTCCACGGCACAGACGGTTGAACTTAATTACTCCAAACTCCTAACACGCATACAGGGAGACATATCGAGATGGCGGCAACACCCGCTCTCATGGCTAGGCCGAGTGGCCGCGGTCAAGATGACTCTGCTGCCGAAGGTACTCTACCTGTTTAAGACCATTCCGTTCACCCCCCCAGGGCATGCTTAAAAAATTACAAGACACCATATTACGGTTCGTTTGGACAAACAAACGCCCCAGACTGCGGTGCGATTTAGTTACTAGAATGACGGAGGAGGGGGACTAGGGGTGCCTGACTTGAAGCGCTATTTTCAAGCAGCACAGCTGAGATACCTCCTGGAGTGGTCCCGGCCACTATCGGAAAAACGGTGGCTGTTTCAGGACAAAGCTATGGCGGGTATGCCATTGTGGAGGGTCCCCTCCTTGTCCCGGACGGACAGGCCGGCCTATCTTAAGAAGTCGCCCATCACCAAAACGCTTCTCCAGGTATTGGACGCAGTGGCGGCCCATAAAGGTCTGACATCCTTTCAGTCCCCAATGTCTCCCCTACTGAATAACCAGACTTTTCCCCCTGGGACGGTCCCTGGCTCCTTTCCCCAGTGGCGGCAAATAGAACACTGCTCCACGGGACACCTGTTCGATTTGAAAGGCTTCATGACGTTAGATACGATGAAAGAGCAATACGGATTTGATAAGCCACAGCGCTTCCAGTTTTCAGCTGAGGCATTGGCTTACACAGAAAGATGTAGAACCTCTGGTAGGCCGCGCCCTCACCCCGTTCGAGAAATGGCTCCTCACTAAATCCAATGACACAAAGGCCATCTCTGACCTATACAAACTATTAGCCCCCGCCCCACCTACAACGAGATCACCGGGTCAGAAGAGGTGGGAGAAGGAATTAGGACGGACACTGTCTGACAAAGAGTGGCAGGACATATACTACCGGGCACACCACACAGCTAGAAATACAGCCAGCAAGGAATCGGCGGTGAAGGTGGCATATTACTGGCATCTAACGCCAGAACGCCCACACCACGGTAATCCGCAGCGGGACCCTGCATGTTGGAGGGGGTGCGGACAAAAAGGGACCATGGTCCACATACTATGGGAGTGCGCGGAAGTGCAGGAATACTGGGAGGGAATACTTACGGACATAGACACACATTTTGAGACAGAAATCCCCCGTTTCCCGGCATACACGATCCTCGGCCTCCCCAACAAACTCATGTTCCCACTCAAATCCATCAGGGGAAAACAGATGGGACTGGCATTGGGAGCTGCAACACAGTATATCCTTTCTTTATGGGGCACGACGAGAAAACCCACACACACGGGGTGGCTGCACCGCCTATGGTACATAATGGGGATGGAAAGGAATCAAGCGTCACTCACACAAACATCTGACACATTCAAAGAAATATGGCATCCGCTACTTACCCTGCTTACTCAAGAATTCACTGAGCTTACATGCCCTAAATACCTTAGGGTACTCAGGCTTTCGGACGAATTCCACAACAAGACACGCGAGGAGAAACAATAGGCCTGGCATAGGTCCCCCCGGACCTTGGCGGATTTGAACACACCGAGGGGAGGGGGGAGGGGATTGGGTGGGACGGGGCGGAGAGGGGCAGTTGGGGTTAGGGTGGCCCAGGGGTAGGACGGGGAAGAATGGGGTTCTTGCTTCTAATGATTATTCGAGCTCCCCACTCACACGCTTACATGGACGCGCGACGGCCGTCCCTGGAGCTTGGACTCTGGGGTATCTGAGCTGCAACGAGAGGGGAAATAATGTGTGGACTTATTGAATTGCATATTGCATGTATTGCTCAGTTGAACCCAATAAAAATAAATTTGATCAAAAAAAAAAAAGAAGTCCACGGGCCACTAATGAAAGTCCGTGGGTCAAGGACAAACCTGGAAACCAGATGGTTCCTAATGGAAAATATAAAAGCAGTGTCATTTGATGCACAAGCAGTTTTCTTCCATCAGGGACACCCAGGCATGCAACACCCATAGTAGTCAAAGGGCTTCAGCAACCCCCCCCCCCCCCCGTCGTGTGTGGCAGCCCGGGATGAGACAGCTTCCTGGGCAGAGATACAGCTGTGCACGAGCACTTCACAGGTCTTTAAAAGACCCCTTCTTAGAGCCCATGCAGCTCCACTCTGCCTATTGCTCAAAGTTTCAGCCCCCTCCCCCGAAATTTTTTCTGAGCCCCTCCGAAATTTGGCACTAGTTGCGCCTCTGAGGACAGCACTGGTAATTTTTCTTCAAGCATACTGGTAGTTTTGTTCCAGGTTGGACGATGCAGTTGGGAGGACCTTGGGTGATTTATGTCGGCCGATTTTGCCTGATGTGCGTTATTAGATAGGAACAATCAGCTGACAAAGGGCCCCTAAATGGGGTGGCCTTCTGATTCGATGTCCTGGACTGGTTCTAGGATCTTTAGGGCCCTGTGCAGAAGGCGAATGTGGGAGGCTCCTCTAATTTGCATAGACTTGACCCTTTCAGGTCTGTCTGCACCTGTATAGATGCCACTGAAGCTGCAGCCCCTCCCTCTCAGCCACCTACAGGCACCTCCTAACAGCTAATAAAGGGCTGAAGGTGTGAGGGTTGCTTAACCAAGAGAGGGTTAACACTGCCAGGGAGATAAACAGCCGAGCAATAGTGTCCCCCAGTGTCTCTGCGTGGGTAGGAGGAGGAGGCCTGATTGCACAACAAAACTGGGGAATTAGCCTTCTTGCAACTGGGACTGTCCCTCGTCCCACCCTCCCCCATCCTGAATTTGAATTTGAATTTGAAGGGTTTTGTATAGCGCTCGTACACCTGGCGGTTTCTTGGCGCTCACTGGTAACAGCTACTCAATTGGTCGGAAGAGGAGGGGACGGTAAAGAGGATCAGGATGGGAAGGCTTGGGTAAAGAGAAAAGTCTTGAGATCTCTGCGGAAAAGGGGGTATTGAGTGCAGGATCTGAGGGACAGTGGGAGAGAGTTCCAAAAAGCTGGGCCCGTGGTAGCGAATTTGGAACCACCCCATTTCTTCCGTTTGAAACGGGGGACCACGAGAAGGTGGTGAGAGGAGGATCGAAGGTCTCGTGATGGAGTATAGGGTTGAATAGCTGAGTTGATGAAGGAGGGGGCGGATCCTGTCCTGGCTTTAAAGATAGTGCAGCCGAGCTTGAATAAGACGCGCTGCCGGACAGGGAGCCAATGGAGGGAGATAAGAAGAGGGGTAACATGGTGTGATTTAGAAAGGTTAAAAACCAGCCGAGCGGCCTGGTTTTGAACCAGCTGGAGGCGCCTCATGAGGTAGTCCTGGGTTGGCCTCACTACACCATAGCAGCGAGGCCAGGGGAAGGGCCCCCTAAGGCGGCGCACTTGCAAGGTGGTACCTTTCATGCCGTGGCCTGACTGTGTCACATTGGTGCAAAGCCCCCAGCTGGAGTGCTGACTGCGGGGCCCTGGGCAGCGGCCCACACTGCCCATGCCCAGCACCAGCCCTGGCTACGTCAGCCTGCCACTCAGGGTTAAACTGGATTCCTACCCCAGATCTGTCTATGGTTCGACCATTGGAAATAAAGCACATTCCTTGCTACTAAATGAAGCAAGAGAACAGAGAGCATCTGTCAGTTTTGGTCAGTGGCCTCCTAACCAACCTCAAAATGGGCTTCTTTATATTCAAAGAGTAAAAATCAGCTCAGTTTTTAGAATTCCATGCTGTGTCCAAACAGACTATTATGGTCCAATGCTGAGAAGCAGCGACATATGGAGTGAAAGATTTTCAGTCCAAGATTCTTACCCATGGGGTGACTTTGATCTGCGGATGCAGGATTGAAAGTGGACGCCTCCCACAGCGTCCTTTTTGTACTACCTTTTTGAATTTCTGAAGTTGTTGCAGGTCAAGCAGCTGGATCTCCTCAGAACTCATAATTTTCTTCTGAAAAAGTTCAACTCATTCTCCAGAGATAAACTTACTGCTTGGGGATATTTACGCAGTAGTAGCAGCACAGCCTACGTATACCATCAGGATTACGGTTAACAAACTCCTGGAAATCACAAAAGGTTATGTAAAATATACAAAAATTCTTCCTAGACTCCACAAATAACAGGGTCACTGGTACTTTTGCTTGTAGTTTGCCCTCTCCCCTGTCTGCAGGAGCACACAACAACGAGGTTGGACTGCTGAGAACCAAGGATTGCTCTTGATCTGTTGGTCATATTAACACCTTGCATGCTCTCAAGTAGAAAGTCTTAGCAGAGGGCCAGAACTATGCCTGGGTGGAATTTCAATTACCCCGGAGGAATTAGAGTAATTTTGCTAATTCCCCTCTACCCTTTGATGCAGAATTACCAATAATACCATGATTTATTGATTGATTGAATAGAGATTTGTAAAAGCGCTACTTTGCCCAAAGGCGTCAAGGCGCAAATGATGGAATAAAGCCAGGTACAGATATAAAGTTACAGGGTATGGAGGCCTAGGAGTAGGCTTCAGTAAAGAGCAGGGTTTTAAGGCCCTTTCGGAAGAGCAGAAGAGATTCCTGGCCCCTGAGTTCCAAAGGGAGCTCATTCCAAAGTCTAGGGGCTAGAGAGGAGAAGGCCTTACCTCCCAATCTCGCTTTAGCGACTCGGGGGACAGACAGCAAATTCTGACCGGAAGAGCGTAAGGCTCTGCCGGGAACATAGGTCAACACTAAGGTCCTAATGCCCTCAGTACCAGGACCATGAAGAGCCTTGTGGGTGATGGTCAAAATTTTGAATTTTATTCTGGCGTGTACCGGGAGCCAATGGAGACTTCTCCTGATCCCGGTACCAGAGGAGCGTCTGGGGGCATTGACAACAAATCTCGCTGCCGCATTCTGGACGACCTGCAGGCGATGGAGTAATTTATTACTCATGCCAAGGTATAGAGCATTGCAGTAGTCCAGTCGCGAGGATAGGAGGGCAACTGCGACCCGTTTCCGGGCATCAGGAGAGAGGTAGTGGGTAAGTTTTCTTAATATCCTTAAGACCCCGCAGCAGGTTGAGACTGTTCTGTTAACTTGCCTGTCAAAAGCAAGTGAGGTGTCAAATATAACTCCCAGGTTACGGGCAGTGGGGGAAGGCTGGGGACAAGTTCCAAGTGTCTGGGGCCACCAATCATCTGACCAGATCTCCTTATTACCACCAAAGATGATGATAATGCCTGCTCTGTAGTTAAAGTAATTTGGTGGGGAAAAATCCTAAGCTAAAGCACATTTAGTGAGCGGTAGGTGCTGCACGCACTGCTGTTTATGTTCTGTTGCATCAAGCGATACTTTCTTAGCACAAAATGCATCCTCTCATTTATTTTGGACGCAAGGGTTTACACTTAGAAAATAGCACTAAATGTGGCGGGAGCAAGTTGGGGGAAAATTCTACCCCAAGTGCATATTTAGAGAGTGCAGGCAGCTGCTTGCACTTGCTATTCATTTTCTCTTGTATTTGGTGCTATTTCTAAGTGCAAAATGCATCCTCGCGTGTATTTTAGACAAGAGAGGTATTTCTGAGCTATGAAAATAGCAGTAAATGCATAATTACTCTTCTCCTGTAATTCTGCATAATCTCGCTGATTTTGATGGGTAATTCCACATGATTGCGCTATATGGAACTTTTTTTTTTAAACATAAAAATGTGAGTAGGTCTAACAAGGCAAGACAGAGAGTGGTGGTTTTATCCTGTTGGTAACTATAAGCCTGCCCTTAGTTGCCCCACAGTG